>NC_090820.1:1040989-2240989 GCF_000390325.3 Nicotiana tomentosiformis | reverse complement strand
TTCAAAAGTTAAATATTCGATGGAAACATCATAAATATAAATTATTAAACTGCTTAAAAGAACATTTATCACTTAAATTGATTGAAAATTTGCTCCTTCAGCGAGAATGGGAAATTAGTCCAAGTCGCATAAGGGCCATCATAAAGCTTTCTGATGGCATTGGTGATTATCTTCGTTGTCTTATTACCCGGCCTCAACCTGCAATTTAACGATAAAAACACATTAATATCTTAGTAAAAACATTACAAAACAATAGACGCAAAAATAACAAATACCACTTACCCATCACCCTCAGGGACTCTGATGATCCTGCAATATCGATCATAATGCACTACCTCGTCATCATCATCTGAAGCATGTGTATTAGAGGCATGTGTAGACGGTGTAGGCGGGTCAGAGCTACTGCCTCACAGGCGAAGGCCTGAAATAGATGGAGTTGATGATGAAGATGGTTGTGATCCCTGTGACTGCGACATAGCTAGATGTGACCCAAATGGCTGTGATACTGATGGCTATGACCCGAGTGGCTGTGACATGGATGGATGCAATCCATGCCGCTGTGATCCACGTGGATGTGATGTAGATGGCTGCGATGCAGATGGCTGTGAGGCAGCTAGACTGTATGTCAGACGTATAGTCCTATGGCCCTGTGATGGAAGACCTAGAGTCTGCATGAAGGTGTAGGGTTCGTGATGTTGTGGCAGCTCAGTATAGCCATGTGGTGGATGATAAGACATAGGCATCTCTGAAAAGGGTGGACAAGCGGGACTATTATTATCTACCCTCCTCTTTCCCTTCCCAGCCTTTTCTCGACCCCGAGAACTAGTAGGGTCATTGTTACCTTGACCCTTTCCTGCCATCTGCATAATATAATATATATTTAGATTGAAACATATAAGAAACTAGCTATAAAACGAGAGTGCTTTAAAACACCAACTTTTTAATCCCCATCGACGTATTGTTCCTCGTCCGAGAATTCTTCGTCCTCACTTGTTTGAGCTTCATCAGTTGATTCTTCGTCCTCATTTTCTATAATTGTTACTTCATTTATATCAACTTATTCCAATATGCATTCAGGATGTTCCAAATCATTTTCCACATCTAACACATTATCGACTTCCACCCTACCTACGAGCTTAGTTTTTATTACAACCCACCAATCGGACTTATTTTTTTGCAATGGATAAGGAGCATAATACACTTGCCTAACGTTATGTGCAATTATGACAGGATCATAGTGATCATACTTCCTCGTATGATTAACCTCAATTATGTTGTATTAGTGTGTACTATTATACCCCTTGTTGGATTTGGATCAAACCACTTGCATCTAAAGAGTATCAATTTCTTATATGGCCAACCTGTATATTCTAGTTGTAATATTTCTTTGACTACACTATAATAATCAATATCTCCAACTTGGTTTCCATCACCACCTTGAACCCACACCCCGTTGTTGTTGCTATTTTTATTTTTAGAGCAATCCTCTATATGAAACTTATAACCATTTACTACGTACTTAGACATTGTTGTGACCTGAAGCCCAGGTCCCCAAGATATATCTTTCAAAAATTGATTTATACCATTATTTGGATTATTTACCTACATAGTGTTAAAAATATTCATAAGTTAGCATAACTTATGAATCAATTTTTATACATTCACTACGTGTGTGTGTGTGTATATATATATATATATATATATATATATATATATATATATATAAAAATCGGGAACATCAGAAGAACATTATCCGGATAAACTTGCAAACTGTTTGAACCACGTATCAAATCTCGTATATATAACATCATGGCCAAATTGACCCACGAAGTGACTGTGACATATCAAATATTTTTAGTAGTTGCATCAATATGTAATCACAGTAAATTTTACATTTTGATAAAGAATAAATCAATATTTACTTGAGAAATGGTATAACTTCGGGACAATTTAGCAACACATGAAGTGTAGCTGATTTGTACTCCATATCACTCAAACTTCTCTTTCTAACATCCTTAGAACATCGGTCTGGTTGATTAAATATGGACATTGGTGGATATAATGGATCATTCACACATTCGACCGTGTGTCCTAGAACATGGCACGTTACTCTCAAAATAATAAAAACAAAAATGTGCAGTTTCCTTTGCAAGATAGGCTTCGTATATAGATCCTTCAATCCTATTCCTCTTCTTAACAAATTGTTTGCATTTTCCAATTGTCCTAGATAATGTCATGTTAGCCAAGAACATTCAAATAAAATAGAATATTACATCAAACTTATAATATTACCTCTCAAAGGGATACATCCATCTGCATTGAACAAGCCCTCCAAGTCGTGCCTCGTATACAAGGTGGATTGGAAGGTATTCCATCACATCAAAGAAACCACATGGAAATATTTTTTCCATCTTACCAGAAGTTACACGAATGTTCTAATCTATTCGAAGTAGGTTTTCTTCCCTTAATGTGGTAGAACACAAGTTTTTGAAAAATAAACTAATCTTTGTGATTGGTTTCCAGATTCTTTCAGGCAAACCACAAAATGCAATAGGCACTAAGGTCTCCATGAAAATATGACAGTCATGACTTTTCAAATGGCTCAACTTCCCTACCTCCATATCTATATTTTTTTCAAGATTCGACGCATAACCCTCAGGCATCTTCAATTTCGTAACCCAATCACAAATTTGTCGTCTTTCCTCCAAAGTGAATGTATAACTTGCTTTAGGCTTGAACACATTACCATTGTTTGCTGTCTGCAAGTATAATTCAGGTCGCCTGCAATATTCTTGTAAGTCCATTCTAGCCTTCGGGTTATCTTTTGTCTTACCTTTAACATCCATCACTCTGTTGAACAAATTGTAAAAAATAATACTTCTCAATATGCATGACATCAAGGTTGTGTCGGAGAAGATTATCCTTCCAATAAGGCAAATCCCAAAATTGTGATGAGCCAAAGGGTCATCTTGTGAATTAAGACTCTATTCCGGGCCCGTTAGCCTTAAAAACCTTATTTTTTTACTTACCTCGATTTGCGTGTACTGTCCGGGCGTAAATCCGGAAAGCCTTTATGTGG
This sequence comes from Nicotiana tomentosiformis, assembly GCF_000390325.3. Classification (NCBI taxonomy): domain Eukaryota; kingdom Viridiplantae; phylum Streptophyta; class Magnoliopsida; order Solanales; family Solanaceae; genus Nicotiana; species Nicotiana tomentosiformis. Next base: position 2,237,910 of record NC_090820.1, on the reverse strand, counting down.
AAATTTATGAAGTAATAGTTTTGGGATTTAAAATTAATTTTTAGTTGACTTTGGTCAATATTTTGAGTAAATGGACTCGGATCAATGTTCCGACATTCTACAAAGGTCCGTAGTAAAATATGGGACTTGAGCGTATGCCCGAAATCGAATTCCGAGGTCCCTAGCTCGAGTAATGACTTTTTGATGAAAATTGTAAGACTAAAATTTTATGGATTTAAAGAAATTGATTAATGTTTGATCTCGTTGGTATCGGACCCGTATTTTGGTTTCGGAGCCAGGTACAGGTTTAATATAATATATAAGTCATGTATGTGAAATTTGGTAGAAATCAGAGTTGATTTGACGTGATTCGGACGTCCGGTTGAGAAGATATGAATTTTAAAGTGTTCTTGAGAATTTTATTTGATTTGGTGCTAAATTCGTAGTTCTAGGTGTTATTTTGGTGATTTGATCGTGCGAGCAAGTCCGTATGATGTTTTCAGACTTGTGGGCATGATCGGTTTGGGGCCCCGAGGGCTCGGGTGAGTTTCGGATAGGCCACATGATGTTTTGAACTTAGAAAATTTTGCTGGTATAACTGAACCTGTTGCAGGCCTCTGATCTCGCAATTGTGAGATCAGGCATCGCAAATGCGAACCAAGCAGGTATGGAAATTGCGAGATTTTTATCACAATTGCGAAGAAGGCCTGGGGCGGCATGTTCTCGCAATTGCGAGAATTTCTTCGCAAATGCGATGGGCCAATTGTCGCAAATGCGACATATTCTTCGCAAATGCGAAGGCAACGGAAATGTGAAGGGTCTCGCATTTGCGATGACCCCTTTGCATTTGCGAGCTTCGCAATTGCGAAGCTCAGGTTGCAAATGTGATGTCCGCAGCTGATAACTTTGGACTTAGACGGGATTTTTCATTCATTCTTTAATTTTTCGAACCCTAAACCTCAAGAGGCGATTTTTGGGCAATATTTACGGGAAAACATTGGGGTAAGTATTCCTTATCCTATATTGATTATATTTCATGATTTCATACTCATTTATATCATGAATCCGTGAATTAATGGAAGAAAAATCAGATTTTTATAAATTCTTCCAAAAACGAAAATTTAAGATTTGAAGGTCCATTTGATATCGGAATTGGATAATTTTTGTATGGTTGGACTCGTCTCGGAATGGGTGTTCGAATTTCATAAGTTTTTTCGAGATTTGAGACGTGGGTCCCAATGCTGAATATTTTAATGAATTTCGGATTTTATCCGGAAAATTAGTAAAATCATATGGAATTAATTCCTAGGATTCGTATTGAGTATATTAAATTGTTTGTGAATAGATTTGAAGCTTTCAGAGACAAATTTAAAAGGAAAAGTTGTGGTTGAGTAATTGATTGGAATTTGCAAAGCAAGGTATGTGTCGTGGTTAACCTTGACTTGAGGGAATAGAACCCTTAAATTAATTGTTATGTGAATTGCATGTGAACGACGTATAGGCGAGGTGATGAGTGTCTATACGTCGTCAAATTAATTGTTTGCCTGATTACTTAAAAAATCATAAATTGTTTTAAATCATGAATTAATTATTATAATAATTGTTTCTCTCCTATTCTTTATCAAATATTAATTCTTGAATTCCTACATTAATTGTTACATGCTATTTGAATTATGTGCCTTAATTGTTATTTGACATTTAGCATATTAAATATTAAACTGCATATTTTCTCTCTGATTTCCATAATAATTTTCTATTTGCCTTGTTTGTTTCATAATTAAATCATAATTATTGTAGGCTTGCGGTCTTATTATTTTATATTAGTTGTTGCATTTATTGGGAAAATTTCTTCTATAAGAATTGGTAAATGAATATGTTGGAGGATCGGGTTGCACGCCGCAATAGAATTAATTATAATGAATATATTGGAGGATCGGGTTGCACGCCGCAACAGACTTATTAAAAAGTCCATATTGGAAGATCGGATTGCACGCCCCAACAGACTTTATTAAAAGTCCATATTGGAGGATCGAGTTGCACGCCACAACAGACTTATTTAAAAGTTGACATACATACATACATATATATATATATATATATATATATATATATATATATATATATATATATATATATATATATATATTGGGGGGTCGGGTTGTGCGGCGCAACAGACTTGATTAAATGAATATACTAGATGTAACGACCTGCCGGTCGTTTCGGGGGTTATAGCCCCGTTTCCCCCATTTCTGTTTCCTTTATGCTCTTAAGCTATATTATGATATACCGGGGTCGTTGGTTCGGGCACGGAGTGGTTTCGGAGTGGAATGAGACACCTAGTCTCTTATTTAGAACCTTAAGTTGGAAAAGTCAACCGGATATAGACTTATGTGTAAACAATCTCAGATTTAATTCTGATGGTTCCGTTAGCTCCGTTAGGTGATTTTGGACTTAGGAGCACGTCCGGAATGTGATTTGGAGGTCCATGGTAGAATTAGGCTTGAATTGGCGAAATTGGAAATTTGGCGATTTCGGTCTGTAGTGGAAAATTTGATATCGGGGTCGGAATGGAATTCCGGAAGTTGGAGTAGGTTCGTAGTGTCATTTGTGATGTGTGTGCAAAGTTTTAGGTCATTCGGACGTGGTTTGGTTGGTTTTAGCATCTGTTGCCGAATTTGGAAATTTAAAAGTTTTTAGGCTTGAATCCGAAGGTAATTTGATGATTTGATGTTGTTTTGAGTGATTCGAAGGTTCGACTAAGTTGGTATGTTGATAAGTACATATATATATATATATATATATATATATATATATATATATATATATATATATATATATATTGGGGGATCGGGTTGCACGCCGCAACAGACTTGATTAAAATGAATATATTGGAGGAGCGGGTTGCATGCCGCAACAGAACCGAATGTGAATATATTGTGAGAGCGAGTTGCACGCTGCAACAGAATTGATGGAAATGATAATTGGTTATGACTGCTGAGTTGGCTTCAATTATTATAAACGAGTTACCTGATTTATTTCTATTATTGTTGTTGTTACTAATATTGCATACAGGTAATGTAAGTGACCCGCCTTAACCTCGTCACTACTTTGTCGAGGTTAGGCTCAGCACTTACCAGTACATGATACTACACTCTGCACTTCTTGTGCATATTTCAGAGTTGGTCCCAGCGGCGTGCCATAGACTTGCTCGGATTTCAGCTACTCGGAGGAGACTTGAGGTATAACTGCACGGCGTCCGCAGTTTTGAAGTCCCCATCTACTTTACTTTAGCTGTGTGTTTGTTTTTAGACAGCTTTATTTTATTCAGACCTTTATTTGTAGTTATTCTAGAAGCTCGTGCACTTGTGACACCAATTTTGGGATGGTATTTAGACACTGTTGTTTTAATGGATTAATCACTATATTTCAGACCTTACTTCCGCGTTTATTTCTTTGTTATAAATAAATCTAAAGATTGTTTAAAAATTGGTTAATATCATTCTAACGTTGGCTTGCCTAGCAAGTGAAATCTTAGGCGCCATCACAGTCCAAAGGTGGGAATTTCGGGTCATGACAGTTGGTATTAGAGCACTAGGTTACATAGGTATCACGAGTCACGAGCAAGCTTAGTAGAGTTTGAAGGATCGATACGGAGACGTTTGTACTTATCTCTCAGAGGCTATGAAGTTTAGGAACAATATCACTTCTTTCTTATTCTGTCATGCGAATTAGTTCTATCATCGATGATTGAACCATTCTACTCTTATTCTCTCTTAGATGGTGAGAACACGTAATACCTCTACCGATGGATAGGGACCAGAACCCCCGGTGGCAACTATGGCCAGGGGAAGAGGTTGAGGCTGAGGTCGTGCTAGAGGCTGAGGTAGAGCTTAGTCCAGAGCTCGAGTAGCTGCACCTGTTATAGAACCTCAGGTTGACCTTCAAGAGGAGGTTCCAGTTCAGAATGTACCAGTTGGACAAGTTCAGGTCCCGGAAGGATTCATAGCCACTCTAGTACTTTAGGACGCTCTAGTCCGTTTGGTAAGTCTTATGGAGGGCGTAGCCCAGAATGGTACATTTCTAGTGGCACCAGCCGTCTCACAGGCTGGGGGAGGAGCACAAACTCCCAGTACTCCCGCTGCGGAGCAGATGGCTCCCTAGAATCAGGCTCCAGCAGCCCTGCCAGTTGGGGTAGTTTAGCCAGTTATTGCGGCACAGGTCGGTGATAGGCCCGCCATGTCGTTTGAGGCCTTATTGAGACTAGATAAGTTTACCAAGCTCTTTCCAATTCACTTCAGTGGTACACCTTCTTAGGACCCACAGGATTATCTTGAACGCTGCCATGAGGTGCTGCGGAACATGGGTATAGTTGAGACCAATGGGGTTGACTTTGCTGTATTTCAGATGACGGGTTCCGCCAAGAGGTGGTATAGAGATTATACATTGACCCGATCAGTTAGATCGCCTACACTTACATGGGAGCAGTTCTCTCAGCTATTTCTGGAAAAGCTCCTCCCTATCACACTGAGAGAGGAATTCCACAAGCAATTTGAGCGTTTATAGCAGGGCAGTATGATTGTTACTTAGTATGAGTCCCGTTTTGTGGATTTGGCCCGTTATGCTCTCCTTTTACTACCTACGGAGGGAGAGAGAGTGAGGAGTTTTATTGAGGGACTCACTTACCCTATCAGACTTCAGATGGCCAAGAAGACCGAAAGGTTAATTTCTTTTCAGGCGGCTGCTAATGTCGCAAGGAGGATCGAGATGGTTCTTACATAGGAGAGAGGGCAGAGGTCCGACAAGAGGCCTCGTCAGTTCGGTGGTTTCAGTGGTGCCTCGTCTGTAGGCAGAGGTAATTTTGGTAGGGGTCATCCTCCCAGACCATTTCATTCAGCACTTCATGTATCTCCCAATGCATCAGGGAGTCACGATCCTATTATGCCTTACTCTGGGCAGCCATTATTCAGTGCACATTCAGCTCATATCAGTACATCACCACTCAAGAGTTACTACAGCGGTTACCCGGCCCATTTGTGTCAGCTTCAGCTTCAGGAGCCACGACATCAGGATGGGTGTTATGAGTGTGGGAACATTGGTCACATCAGGAGGTATTGCCCTAGATTGGCGAGTAACAGATCTTGGCAAGATTCTTGTGCCATCATACCGGCACCGGTTTCACCGCCTGCTCAGCTATCTAGAGGTAGGGGTCAGGCAGCTAGAGGTGGAGGTTATGCCATTAGAGGTGGAGGTCAGGCCATTAGAGGTGGAGGTCAGACCGTTAGAGGAGGAGGCCAGCCAGTTAGAGGCTGTCCTAGAGATGCAGTTCAGAGTGGTGGGGCCCAGCCCCGATTTTATGCTTTTCCAGCTAGGCATGAGGCCGAGTCATCTGATGTTGTAATCACAGGTATTATTCCAGTTTGCCATAGAGATGCTTCAGTTCTATTATATCCAGGATCTACTTATTCCTATGTGTCCTATTTTGCTTCATATTTGGTTGTGCCTTGTGATTCTCTGTGTGTTTTTGTTTTTGTATCTACACCGGTGGGAGACTCTGTTGTAGTAGATCATGTCTATCGTTCGTGTGCGTTTATTATTGGTAATCTTGAGGCTAGTGTGGATCTTCTACTTCTTAATAAGGTAGATTTTGTTATCATCTTGGGTATGGATTGGATGTCCCCTTATCATGCTATATTGGATTGCCATGCCAAGACAGTGACCCTAGCTATGCCGGGGTTACCTCGATTAGAGTGGAAAGGAACTCCTGGTTATTCTACCAGAAGGGTTATTTCTTATATGAAAGCTCGACGTATGGTAGAGGAAGGGTGTCTAGCCTATTTGGCTTATATTCGCGATCCTAGTGCGGATGCTCCTTCTATGGACTCAGTACCAGTTGTTCGTGAATTTCCAAAAGTATTTCCTGTAGATTTTCCGGGGATGCCACCCGACAGAGATATTGACTTCTGTATTGATTTAACTCCGGGCACTCAGCCCATTTCTATTCCACCATACCGTATGGCCCCGCCAGAGTTGAAAGAATTGAAAGAGAAGTTACAAGACTTGCTTGATCAGGGATTCATTAGACCCAGTGTCTCACCCTGGGGTGCACCAGTATTATTTGTAAAGAAGAAAGATGGCTCTATGCGGATGTGTATAGATTATCGGCAGTTGAACAAAGCCACTATCAAAAATAAATATCTGCTGCCAAGAATTGATGACTTATTTGATCAGCTTCAGGGTGCCAAGGTATTTTCGAAGATCGATTTGAGGTCTGGTTACCATCAGTTGAAGATTAGGGCATCTGATATCCCTAAAACAGCTTTTCGAACTCGGTATGGGCATTACGAATTCCTAGTAATGTCATTTGGGTTGACAAATGCCCCAGCAGCATTTATGGATTTGATGAATCGAGTGTTCAAGCCTTATTTGAATTCTTTTGTGATTGTATTCATTGATGATATCTTGATTTACTCCAGCAGTCGAGAGGAACATAAGCAGCATCTTCGAAGTGTGCTTCACACCTTGAAGAATAATAAGTTATATGCCAAGTTTTGAAAATGTGAGTTTTGGTTAGACTCAGTTGCCTTTTTAGGGCATGTTGTATCGGCAGAATGCATAAAGGTGGATCCTAAGAAGATTGAGGCTGTTCAGAATTGGTCTAGACCTACTTCAATTACATAGATCTGGAGTTTCCTGGGTTTAGTAGGTTATTATCGTCGGTTCGTGTAAGGGTTTTCATCTATAGCAAGCCCATTGACTAGATTGACCAGAAAGGTGTCCCATTCAGATGGTCAGACGAGTGTGAGTTGAGCTTTCTGAAGCTTAAGACCGCTTTGACTACGGCACCAGTGTTGGTATTACTCATATGTTCTGGATCGTATACGGTATATTGTGACGCATCTCACTTTGGGCTTGGTACAGTATTAATGCAAGATGACAAGGTAATTGCATATGTGTCGTGGCAGTTGAAAGTTCACGAGAAGAATTATCCTATTCATGACTTAGAATTGGCAGCCATTGTTCATGCGCTGAAGATTTGGAGGCATTACCTCTACGGTGTCTTGTGTGAGTTATTTACTGATCATCGTAGCCTTCAGTATCTTTTCAAACAAAAAGATCTTAATTTGAGGCAGAGAAGATGGTTCGAGTTGTTGAAAGACTATGATATCACCATTTTGTATGACCCCGGAAAGGCCAATGTGGTGGCCGATGTTTTGAGTAGAAAGGTTGTGAGTATGGGCAGTCTTACGTATATTCCGGTTGGTGAGAGGCTATTAGCTGCAGATGTTCAGACTTTGGCTAATCAGTTTATGAGGTTAGATGTTTCATAACCCAGTCAGGTTCAGCTTGCACAGTCGCTAGGTCTTCTTTATATGAGCGCATCAGAGAGAGGGAGTATGATGATCCTCATTTACTTGTCCTTAAGGACACGGTGCGGCATGGTGATGCCAAATAGGTTGTTGTGGGGGAAGATGGGGTTCTGCGAATACAGGGTCGTATTTGTGTGCCTAGTGTAGATGGGCTTCGTGAATTAATTCTTGAAGAGGCACACAGTTCCAGGTATTCTATTCATCTAGGTACCGCAAAAATGTATTACGATTTGCAGCAACATTATTGGTGGAGGAGAATGAAAAAGGATATAGTTGCACATGTAGCTCAGTGTCTGAAATGTCAGCAAGTTAAGTACGAGCATCAGAGACCTGATGGTTTGTTTCAGAAGCTAGAAATTCCTAAGTGGAAGTGGGAGCGTATCACAATGGATTTTATTGTTGGGCTCCCATGGACTCAGAGAAAATTTGACACAGTTTGGGTCATTGTGGACAGGTTGACCAAGTCAATACATTTCATTCCAGTGGCAGTTACCTATTCTTCAGAGAGGTTAGCTGAAATTTACATTTGTGAGATTGTCCGCCTTCACGGTGTGCCCGTGTCTATTATTTCAGATCGAGGTACGCAGTTTACCTCACATTTTTGGAGGGTTGTACAATGTGAGTTAGGCACGCGGGTGGAGTTGAGTACAACATTTCATCCACAGACAGACGGACAGTTATACCGCACTATTCAGATATTGGAAGATATGCTCCGCGCTTGTGTTATAGACTTTGGAGGTTCTTGGGATCATTTCTTGCCAATTGCGGAGTTTACTTATAATAATAGCTACCAGTCGAGCATTCAGATGGCTCCATATGAGGCATTATACGGAAGGCGATGTCGATCGCCAGTTGGTTGGTTTGAACCGGGAGAGGCTCGGTTGTTGGGTACCGATTTGGTATAGGATGCCTTGGATAAGGTCAAGATTATTCAGGATCGACTTCGCACAGCTCAATCTAGGCAAAAGAGTTATGTTGACCGTAAAGTTCATGATATTGCATTCATGGTTAGAGAAAGAATATTGCTCCGGGTTTCACCTATGAAAGGTGTAATGAGGTTCGGAAAGAAGGGCAAGTTGAGCCCTAGGTATATCGGACCCTTTGAAATTCTTGAAAGGGTGGTTGAACTAGACTACATGCTTGCATTACCACTTAGTTTATCAGCGGTTCATCCGGTGTTCCATGTGTCTATGCTTCGGAAATATCATGGCGACCTGTCCCACGTGTTAGATTTCAGCTCTGTCCAATTGGACAAGTATTTGACTTATGAGGAGGAGGCGGTAGCCATTCTAGACCGGCAGGCTCGTTAGTTGAGGTCAAAGAGTTACCCTTCAGTTTGAGTGCAGTGGAGAGGTCAGCCTGTTGAGGCAGCTACTTGGGAGTTAGAGTCGGACATGCGGAGTATATATCCCCACTTGTTCGCCAGTTCAGGTACTTTTCTATGTCCGTTCGAGGACGAATATTTGTGTTAGAGGTGGAGATTGTGATGACTCAAAGGGTCATCTTGTGAATTAAGACTCTATTCCGGGCCCGTTAGCCTTAAAAACCTTATTTTTACTCACATCAATTTGCGTGCACAGTCCGAGCGTAAATCCGGAAAGCCTTTATGTGGAAATTTATGAAGTAATAATTTTTGGGATTTAAAATTAATTTTTAGTTGACTTTGGTCAACGTTTTGAGTAAACGGACTCGGATCCGTGTTCCGACATTCCCGGAAGGTCCATAGTAAAATATGGGACTTGGGCGTATGCCCAAAATCGAATTCCGAGGTCCCTAGCTCGAGAAATGAATTTTTGATGAAAATTGTAAGACTGAAATTCTATGGATTTAAAGAAATTGATTAATGTTTGATCTCATTGGTATCAAGCCCGTATTTTGATTTCGGAGCCCGGTATAAGTTTAATATAATATATAAGTCATGTCTGGGAAATTTGATAGAAATTGGAGTTGATGTGACGTGATTCGGACGTCCGGTTGAGAAGATATAAATTTTAAAGTGTTCTTGAGAATTTCATTTGATTTGGTGGTAAATTCATAGTTCTAGGTGTTATTTTGGCGATTTGATCGCGTGAGGAAGTCCGTATGATGTTTTTAGACTTGTGGGCATGTTCGCTTTGGAGCCCCGAGGGCTTGGGTGAGTTTCGGATAGGCCACAGGATGTTTTGAACTTAGAAAATTTTGCTGGTATAACTGAACCTGTTGCAGGCCTCTGATCTCGCAATTGCGAGATCAGGCATCGCAAATGCGAACCAAGCAGGTATGGCAATTGCGAAGTTTTTATCGCAATTGCGAAAAAGGCCTAGGCCAGCATGTTCTCACAATTGCGAGAATTTCTTCGCAAATGTGATGGGCCAATTGTCATAAATGCGACATATTCTTCGCAAATGCGAAGGCAGCGGAAATGTGAAGGGTCTCGCATTTGCGATGACCCCTTCGCATTTGCGAGCTTTGCAAATGTGACGTCCGCAGCTGATAACTTTGGACTTAGATGGGATTTTTCATTCATTCTTCAATTTTTCGAACCCTAAACCTCAAGAGGCAATTTTTGGGCGATTTTCACAGGAAAAAATTGGGGTAAGTGTTACTTATCCTATATTGATTATATTTCACGATTTCATACTCATTTATATCATGAATCCGTGAATTTATGGAAGAAAAATTAGATTTTTATAAATTCTTCCAAAACCGAAATATTAAGATTTGAAGGTCCATTTGATATCGGAATTGAATAATTTGTATATGGTTGGACTCGTCTCGGAATGGGTGTTTGTATTTTGTAAGTTTTTCCGAGATTTGAGACGTGGGTCCCAATGCTGAATATTTTAATGAATTTTGGATTTTATCCGGAAAATTAGTAAATTCATATAGAATTAATTCCTATGATTCGTATTGAGTATATTGAATTGTTTGTGACTAGATTTGAATCTTTCGGAGACAAATTTAAAAGAGAAAGTTGTGGTTGAGTAATTGATTGGAATTTGCGAAGCAAGGTAAGTGTCGTGGTTAACCTTAACTTGAGGGAATAGAACCCTTGAGTTAATTGTTATGTGAATTGCATGTGAATGACGTATAGGCGAGGTGACAAGTGTCTATACGTCGTCAAATTAATCGTTTCCCTAATTACTTGAAAAATCATAAATTATTTTAAATCATGAATTAATTATTATAATAATTATTTCTCACCTATTCTTTGTCAAATATTAATTCTTGAATTCCTGCATTAATTGTTACATGCTATTTGAATTATGTGCCTTAATTATTATTTGACATTTAGCATATTAAATATTAAACTGCATATTTTCTCTTTGATTTCCATAATAATTTGCTATTTTCCTTGTTTGTTTCATAATTAAATTATAATTATTGTATGCTTGTGGTCTTATAATTTTATATTAATTGTTGCATTTATTGGGGAAATTTATTCTATAAGAATTGGTAAATGAATATGTTGGAGGATCGGGTTGCACGCCGCAACAGAATTAATTATAATGAATATATTGGAGGATCGGGTTGCACGCCGCAACAGACTTATTAAAAAGTCCATATTGAAAGATCGGGTTGCACGCCACAACAGACTTATTAAAAGTCCATATTGGAGGATCGGGTTGCACGCCGCAATAGACTTAGCTAAAAGTCGACATATATATATATATATATTTAAAAGTCGTCATACATATATATATATATATATATATATATATTGGGGGATTGGGTTGCACGCCGCAACAGACTTGATTAAAATGAATATACTGGATGTAACGACCCGGCCAGTCATTTTGGGAGTTATAGCCCCGTTTCCCCCATTTCTATTTCCTTTATACTCTTAAGCTATATTATGATATATCGGGTTAGTTGGTTCGGGGCCAGAGTGGTTTCGGAGTGGAATGAGAAACTTAGTCTCTTATTTAGAAACTTAAGTTGAAAAAGTCAATTGGATGTTGAACTATGTGTTAACGATCTTGGATTTGAATTCTGATGGTTCTGTTAGCTCCGTTAGGTGATTTTGGACTTAGGAGCGCGTCTGAAATGTGATTTGGAGGTCCGTGGTAGAATTAGGCTTGAATTGGCGAAATTGGAAATTTGGCGATTTCGGTCGGCAGTGAAAAATTTAATACCGGGGTCGGAATGGAATTCCGGAAGTTGGAGTAGGTTCGTAGTGTCATTTGTGATGTGTGTGCAAAATTTGATGTGATTCAGATGTGGTTTGGTTGGTTTCGGCATCGGTTGCTGAATTTGGAAATTTAGAAGTTCTTAGGCTTGAATCCGAGAGCAATTTGATGATTTGATGTTGTTTTGAGTGATTCGAAGGTTCGACTAAGTTGGTATGTTGATATATGACTTGTTGGTATTTTTGGTTGAGGTCCCGAGGGCCTCGGGGTTATTCCGGGTGGTTAACGGATTTGTCGAAATTGGAAAATACAGCTGAAGCTGCTGCTACTGCTATTTTCGCACCTGCGGAAGAAAGAGTCGCAGGTGCGAGGCCGCTGGTGCGCGTGGGGAGTTCGCAGGAGCGGGCAATGCTAGGCTAGGCAGGTTGCACAGGTGTGAGTTGGAGGTCCCATCTGCGAGCCCGCAGGTGCGAAACTTGGGGCGCAGATGCGGAAAGGGAGATGTTGGGCAGGCTTCGTAGAAGCGGAGGAAACGTGCATGTGCGCTTTCGCAGGCGCGAGAATTTGCTGCGTAGATGCGGAAAAATGTGGGGTCAAGGCTGGAGCGCAGGCGCGAAGGATTTGGCTGCACCTGCAAGCCCGCATGTGCGAGGCCTGGAGCGCAGGTGTGGAAGCTGGGGAATTAAGTGGAGTTCGCGGATGCGGCGCCTTGACCGCAGGCGCGGAAAAAGAGCCCGCAAGTGCCAAAACCTGGGTAGAAACCATAAATAGAACACTTCACGAATTTGGTTCATTTCCACCATTTTCAAATCGGTTTGTTGAGCTTTTGGAGTGATATTTGAAGGGTGATTCAAGGGCTATCAGTGAGGTAATGTAACGACCTGGCCGGTCGTTTCGAGAGTTATAACCTTGTTTTCCCCATTCCTACTTCTTTTTGTGTTATTCAGCTATATTATGTTATATCGGGTTAGTTGGTTCGAGTTCGGAAGGAACTCAGGGTGAAATGAGACACTTAGTCTCATAATTGAAAATTTTAAGTTAGAAAAGTGGACCGGATATGGACATATATGTAAACGACCTCGGATTTGAATTTTGATAATTCCAATAGCTCCGTATGGTAATTTTGGGCTTAGGAGCGTGTCCGGAATACTATTTGGAAGTCCGTAGAGGAATTAGGCTTGAAATGCCGAAAGTTTTATTTTTGAGAAGTTTGACCGGGGAGTTGACTTTTTGATATCGGGGTCGGAATCTGATTCTAAAAATTGGAATACCTCTGTTATGTCATTTAGGACTTGTGTGCAAAATTTGAGGTCAATCGGATGTGATTTGATAGGTTCCGGAGTTGTTTGTAGAAATTAGAAACTTCAAAGTTTATTAGGCTTGAATTGGGGTGTAATTCATGGTTTTAGTGTTGTTTGAGGTAATTTGAGGATTCGACTAAGTTCGTATGATGTTTTAGGACTTGTTGGTATATTTGGTTGAGCTCCCGAGGGCCTCGGGTGAGTTTCGGATGGTTAACGGATCAAAAATTGAACTAGAACAGCTGCTGCAATTTCCTTCTGTTGGAAATTGCTTCTGCCCAGAAATCGAGCCCAGATCGAGCTCAGGGTCGAGGGCTATGATCAAAGCCCAGATCGAGCTCAAGGTCGAGGGCCACAATCGAAGCCATGATCGAGCACAGAGTCGAGGGCCACGATCGAAGCCCAGATCGAGCACAGAGTCGAGGGCTACGATCGAAGGTACGATCGAGCTCCGGATCGAGAACCAGGATCGAGGGGCAGGACCGAGGACCTCGATCGAAGGCCAAGATCGAGGCAGAACCGAGGATGTCTGGGCAGAATTATAAAAACAGGGACTTCGTCCCATTTGCCATTTTTGACAAATTGGAGCTTGGGGATAGGCGATTTTTGATATATTTTTAAGGAAAACTTGAGGTAAGTCCTTTGTGATCATTTCTACTCCATAATATTGAATTATCATCGAGTAATCCGACTAGATTACATGATTTTGAGGCGTAAATCAGAGATTGAAACTTAGAAATTTGGAAATTAGATTTGTAGATTTGAGGGTCGAGTTGAGGTCGGATTTTGGTAAAATTGATATGGGTAGACTCGTGGTTGAATGGGCTTTCAAATTTTGTAACTTTTGTCGGGTTCCGAGATGTGGGCCCCACAGGTGAATTTTGAGCCAATTTCGGGTTTTGGTCAAATTTTGAAGCTTTTCTTGTGGAATTCATTCCATTAGCGTATATTGATGGTATTATACTTATTGTGAATAGATTTGGAGCATTTAGAGGCCAAGTCCAGAGGCAAAAGCATTGCGGGGTAGAGATTTGACCGGTTTGAGGTAAGTAACGATTGTAAATCTAGTCCTGAGGGTATGAAACCCCGGATTTTGTATCATTCTACTATTTTTAGTGACGCACATGCTAGGTGACGGTCGTGTGGGCGTGTACTGTTGGGGATTTGTGACTTGGTCTGCCCCGTAGCAACTGTAAAGTTGCATTCTTTGTTGAAACCATTGATACTTATATGATTTAGAAAGATTTTTATGTAAATTGGGCTGAATGCCATGTTTGGGCCTTGCGCCAATGCTGTTTGGACCTTTAGGGGATGTTTCATATCATCCTCTCACTATTTTTGATTGAAAAATCTATATTCAGTCATGTTTATACTTGTTTACTGCATAACACAGTTTTATGACTCTATTTGATGCATATAACTGTTTTGGGCCGAATGCCCTATTTTACTGAAATGCCCGAGTGGCTTGATTTGTGAGGACGAGTGTGGATCAGGGCTGCCCGCCGGCAACATACTTGTGACTGAGTGAGGCCGAGGGCCTGATTGGCGAGGATGAGTGTGGATCGGGGCTGCCCTCCTGCAACATACTTTATTATTATCGCACGTGAGTTGTCCGTGCAGATTATAGCGCTTGGGCTGAAGGAGCCCCTCCGAAGTCTGTACACACCCCCAGTGAGCGCAGGTACCTACTGAGTGCGAGTGCCGAGTGCTGAGTGACTGGGAGGCAAGAGTGATTGTGAGGTATGCCCGAGTGGCAAGAGTGATTGTGAGGTATGCCCGAGTGGCAAGAGTTATTGTGAGGTATGCCCGAGTGGCACGAATGACTGTGAGGTCTGCCCGAGTGGCTGTTTATGATTTCATCATTTTTGCTCACCTTTGCATTGAGCCTTTGTTTGAAAAACTATTGGAAAATAAAAAATGATTTTTATTGGAACTCGGTTTAAATGAGATGTTTGATTCAAATCCGGATTTTTAAGAGCATGTGGTATTTTACTGAGATTTCCTGATATGAACGTTATATGCTTCATTGCTGGTCACTACTGCTCAATCTTTATTTATTGTTGTTACTTACTGAGTTGGCGTACTCACGTTACTCCCTACACCTTGTGTGCAGATCCAGGTGTGGCTGGACACGGTAGCGATTATTGAGTGTTCTGGTTGCAGATTTTCTTGGAGATAGCAAGGTAGCTGTTTGGCGATCGCAGCCCCTGCTCTTCTCCCTCTTATCTTCCTCTAGTAATATTTAGCTATTTTTCCAGGCTGTGTTAGTCTTGATATTGTTAGACAGATTATAGTAGATGCTCATGACTAGTGACATCCCGATGTCGGGCTTTTCTTTTCCGCACTTCTATTTTTCTTTGATTTGAACTCTTTAAATGGAGGTTATTATGTTAAATAACCTTGAAATTATCTTTGAAATGAAAATATCGTTTTGTTTTGGAAATGAGTCAGCTTGCGTAGTTCCACGATAGGCACCATCACGACAGGGGGTTAGTTTTGGGTCGTGACAGATTGGTATCAGAGCCTAGGTTACATAGGTCTCACGAGTCATGAGCGGGTTTAGTAGAGTCTTGCGGATCGGTACAGAGGCGTCTGTACTTATCTTCAGGAGGCTGCAGAACCTTTAGGAAACTCCATATTCTTGAATTCTTGTCGTGCGAATCTATTGATTCTAGTTACTAAACATCTGTTGTTTAATTCTCTCACAGATGGTGAGGACTCATGCTACCGGTCAGGAGGGCTAGCTACCAGTACCACCAGCCAGGGCCGCGAGAGGCCGAGGTCACGGTAGAGGCCGTGGTAGGGGCAGAGGTGCAGCCCGTATAGCAGTAGGGGCAGAGGTGCAGCCCGTATAGCAGTTGGGGCAGTACCTACAGATCCACCGGTTGTCCCAGATCAGGACCAAGTTCCAGTTGTTGATGCACCAGCTCAGGCACCACATGTGCCTATTGTGATTCCAGGCCTTCAGGAGGCCTTAGCTCAGATTCTGACAGCGTGTACTGGCCTTGCTCAGGCGGTCTCTATTTCAACGGCCGTAACCACTTCTCAGGCCAGGGGAGGCACTCAGACTCCCATCGCCCGCACACCCGAGCAGGTTATTTAGGGACTTCAGACACCAGAGGCACCACCAGCCCATCTGGTTGCTGTTGCTCTGGATTATGTGTTTCCTGCTATGCCTGAGGATGATCAGCGTAGGTTGGAGAGGTTTGGGAGACTTCAGCCACCACCTTTCAGTGGCACAGAGAGAGAGGACACTCAGGACTTTTTGGACAGGTGTCAGAGGATACTCTGTACTGCCGGTATTTTGGAGACTTGTGGGGTCTCGTTCACTACCTTTCAGTTTTTTGGGGCTGCACTCAGATGGTGGAAGACTTACGGGAGGTGTAGGCCTGTTGACGCAACACCCCTTACTTAGCAGCAGTTCTCCGTGGTCTTTTTGGAGAAGTTTGTGCCTCGATCCCGTAGAGAGGAGCTGCATAGACAGTTTGAGCGGCTACGCCAGGGTGATATGTCTGTGACGCAGTATGAGATGCGGTTCTCCGAGTTGGCCCGTCATGCTATCTGGTTGTTTCCCACAGACAGAGAGAGGATCATGAGGTTTATTGATGGCCTCACTTATCATCTACAGTTGCTCATGACCAGGGAGCGAGTTTTGGGTGCTACCTTTGATGAGGTTGTCGACATTGCTCGGTAGATTGAGATGGTTCGCGGTCAGGAGAGGGTTGAGCGGGAGGCCAAGAGGCCTCGTGGTCAGGGTGGATTCAGCGGTGCTCCTTTTGGGGGTCAATTCCAGCACGGTAGAGGTCGTCATTTCAGACAGGCTCAGTCAGCTCGGATATTTCATCGGGGTGCAGCATCTGGCCATGGTTCTCACAGTTCTCATCAGGGCCCCTCATCACTTAGTGCCCTTCCAGTTCAGATATTGTCCCGTGCTCCACCTGCTCAGGGCTCTTCCATGCCAGGTTTTTCTACCAGTCATCCCGGTGCTAGGGGTTCCCTTCAATTTCCGCCGCCAGCACCAAGGAGTTATTTTGAGTGTGGGGAGCTTGGGCATATGTGGAGGCAGTGTCCTCGTCATCATGGAGGTCTATCTCAGCAGAGGAGTCAGCCTCCGACTACAGCCCCAACTACCTCACCATCCGCCCAGACAGCTCAGGGTGGAGGTCAGTCAGCTAGGGGTCGCCCTAGAGAGGGAGGCAGATCAGGGGGTGGTCAGGCCCATTTCTATGCTCTCCCTGCCAGACCAGATGCTATTGCTTCAGATGCTGTGATTACAGGTATTGTCTCAGTATGCCATAGAGATACCTCAGTTTTATTTGACCCTGGTTCCACGTATTCATATGTTTCCTCGTATTTCGCCCATTTTCTGGATATGCCCCGTGAGTCCTTAGTTCATTTGTACATGTATCTACTCCTGTGGGTGATACTATTATTGTGGACCGCGTATATCGGTCATGTGTGGTGATTATTGGGGGTCTAGAGACCCGAGTAGATCTATTGTTGCTCAGTATGGTTGACTTTGATGTGATATTGGGCATGCATTGGTTATCTCCATGTCATGCTGTTCTAGATTGTCACGCTAAGACGGTGAAATTGGCTATGCCGGGAATTTCGAGGGTTGAGTGGAGCGGTTCTATAGATTATGTACCAAGTAGGGTGATTTCATATTTGAAGGCCCAGCGCATGGTTGAGAAGGGTTGCCTATCTTATTTGGCTTTTGTGAGGGATGTTAGTGCAGAGACTCCTGTCATTTATTCTGTTCCGGTGGTACGTGATTTTCCGGATGTGTTTCCTGCAGACCTACCGGGCATGCCGCCTGATAGGGATATTGACTTTGGTATTGATTTGGTGCGGGGCACTCAGCCCATTTCTATTCCATCGTATCGTATGGCACCGGCGGAGTTGAAGGAATTGAAAGAACAGCTTCAGGAACTCCTTGATAAGGGGTTTATTCGGCCTAGCGTGTCACCTTGGGGTGCACCGGTACTATTTGTTAAAAAGAAAGATGGTTCCATGAGAATGTGTATTGATTACAAGCAGTTGAACAAGGTCACAGTCAAGAACAAGTATCCTTTGCCTCGTATTGATGATTTATTCAACCAGCTTCAGGGAGCGAGGGTGTTCTCCAAGATTGATTTGAGGTCCGGTTATCACCAGCTAAAGATTCGGGATTCAGATATTCTCAAGACAACTTTTAGAACCCGATATGGCCATTATGAGTTTATGGTGATGTCTTTTGGGCTGACCAATGCCCCAACAACATTCATGCATCTAATGAACAGTGTATTCCAGCCCTATTTGGACTCATTTGTCGTTGTATTCATTGATGATATCCCAGTGTACTCTCGTAGCTAGGAAAAGCACTCTCAGCATTTGAGGGCTGTATTGCAGAGATTGAAGGAGGAGAAGCTTTATGCAAAGTTCTCTAAATGTGAGTTTTGGCTCAGTTCAGTAGCATTCTTGGGGCACGTGGTGTCCAGTGAGGGTATTCAGGTGGATCCAAAGAAGATAGAGGCGGTGCAGAGTTGGCCCAGACCGTCCTCAGCCACAGAAATTAGGAGCTTTCTTGGTTTGGCGGGTTACTACCGTCGCTTTGTGGAAAGATTTTCATCTATTGCATCGCCCTTG
The DNA here is from genome assembly GCF_000390325.3 of Nicotiana tomentosiformis. Lineage (NCBI taxonomy): Eukaryota > Viridiplantae > Streptophyta > Magnoliopsida > Solanales > Solanaceae > Nicotiana > Nicotiana tomentosiformis. The sequence goes on along the minus strand of NC_090820.1, from coordinate 2,219,526 downwards.
ACCAAATTGACCCAAAAGGGTGCTCCATTCAGGTGGTCGGATGAATGTGAGAAGAGCTTTCAGAAGCTCAAGACTGCTTTGACCACAGCTCCAGTGTTAGTTTTACCATCAGCTTCAAGTTCTTACACCGTGTATTATGATGCCTCGAGGATAGGCATTGGTTGTATTTTGATGCAGAAGGGTAGGGTGATTGCCTATGCCTCGCGCCAGTTGAAGACCCATGAGAAGAACTATCCTATCCATCATCTTGAGTTAGCAGCCATTGTTCACGCCTTGAAGATTTGGCGTCATTATTTGTATAGGGTTCATTGTGAGATCTATACTGATCACCGGAGTCTGCAGTATCTGTTAAAGCAGAAGGATCTTAATTTGTGTCAGCGGAGATGGTTGGAGCTTCTTAAGGACTATGATATCACTATCTTGTACCATCTGGGGAAGGCCAATGTGGTGGCCGATGCTTTGAGTCGCCGGGCAGAGAGTTTGGGGAGTTTAGCCTATCTTCCAGCAGTAGAGAGACCTTTGGCATTAGATGTTCAGACCTTGGCAGGCCAGCTTATCAGATTGGATATTTCGGAGCCTAGTCGGGTATTGGCTTGTGTGGTCTCCAGGTTTTCTCTTTATGACCATATCAGGGAGCGTCAGTATGATGACCCTCACTTGCTCGTTCTACAGGACAGGGTTCGGAGAGGTGATGCTAGGGATGTGACTATTGGTGATGACGGGGTGCTGAGAATGCAGGGCCGGATATGTGTGCCTAATGTAGATAGTCTTCAAGAGCTGATTCTTGAAGAGGCCTACAGCTCACGGTATTCCATCCATCTGGGTGCCGCGAAGATGTACCAGGATTTGAGGCAGCACTATTGGTGGAGGCGGATGAAGAATGATACAGTTGGGTTTGTGGCTCGGTGTCTAAACTGTCAGCAGGTTAAGTATGAGCATCAGAGACCAGGTGGCTTGCTTCAGAGGTTAGAGATCCCAGAGTGGAAGTGGGAGCGGATCACTATGGACTTTGTAGTTGGGCTCCCACGGACTTCGAGGAAGTTCGACTCTATTTGGGTTATTGTGGATCGGCTGACCAAGTCCGCGCACTTCATTCCAATTGGTACTACTTACTCTTTAGAGCGGTTGGCTGAAATTTACATCCGAAAGATCATTCGCCTGCATGGTGTCCCAGTTTCCATTATTTTAGATAGGGGTACTCAGTTCACATCGCAGTTTTAGAGGGCCGTGCAGCGAGAGTTGGGTACTCAGGTTGAGTTAAGCACAGCTTTTCACCCTTAGATGGACGGGCAGTCCGAGCGCACTATTTAGATATTGGAGGACATGTTACGTTCTTGTGTCATTGATTTTGGGGGTTCATGGGACCAGTTTCTGCCACTCGCGGAGTTTGCATATAACAACAGTTATCAGTCGAGTATTCAGATGGCTCCATACGAGGCTTTGTATGCGAGGAGGTGTAGATCTCCGGTTGGATGGTTTGAGCCGGGTGAGGCTAGGCTCTTAAGTACAGACGGTCCAGGACGCATTAGATAAGGTGAAATTGATTTAGGAACCGCTTCGCACGGCACAGTCTAGGTAGAAGAGCTACGCGGATAGGAAGGTCTGTGATGTGTCTTTTATGGTTGGGGAGAAGGTTTTGCTGAAGGTATCACCCATGAAGGGTGTTATGAGGTTTGGGAAGAGGGGCAAGTTGAGCCCCCGGTTCATTGGGCCTTTTGAGGTGCTTCAGAGGATAGGAGAGGTGGCTTATAAGCTTGCCTTGCCACCCATCTTGTCGAGTGTGCATCCAGTGTTTCATGTTTCCATGCTCCGGAAGTATATTGGAGATCCGTCCCATGTTTTGGATTTCAACACGGTTCAGTTAGAGGGTGATATGACTTATGATGTGGAGCCGGTGGCTATTTTGGATCGGCAAATTCGAAGGTTGAGGTCAAAGGATATAGCTTCAGTGAATGTGCAATGGAGAGGTCAGCCTGTGGAGGAGGTCACTTGGGAGACCGAGCGGGAGATGCGGAGTAGATATCCATGCCTATTCGAGACTCCAGGTATGTTTCTAGACCCGTTCGAGGATGAACGGATGTTTAAGAGGGGGATGATGTAACGACCCGACCGGTCGTTTCGAGAGTTATAACCCTGTTTTCCCCATTCCTACTTCTTTTTGTGTTATTCAGCTATATTATGTTATATCGGGTTAGTTGGTTCGAGTCCGGAAGGAACTCAGGGTGAAATGAGACACTTAGTCTCATAATTGAAAATTTTAAGTTAGAAAAGTGGACCGGATATGGACCTATATGTAAATGACCTCGGATTTGAATTTTGATGATTCTAATAGCTCCGTATGGTGATTTTGGGCTTAGGAGCGTGTCCGGAATATTATTTGGAAGTCCGTAGAGGAATTAGGCTTGAAATGCCAAAAGTTTTATTTTTGAGAAGTTTGACGGGGGGGTTGACTTTTTGATATCGGGGTCGGAATCTGATTCTAAATATTGGAATACCTCTGTTATGTCATTTAGGACTTGTGTGCAAAATTTGAGTTCAATCGGACGTGATTTGATAGGTTCCGGAGTTGTTTGTAGAAATTAGAAATTTCAAAGTTCATTAGGCTTGAATTGGGGTGTAATTCATGGTTTTAGCATTGTTTGAGGTGATTTGAGGATTCGACTAAGTTCGTATGATGTTTTAGGACTTGTTGGTATATTTGGTTGAGGCCCCGAGGGCCTCAGGTGAGTTTCGGATGGTTAACGGATCAAAAATTGAACTAGAACAGCTGCTGCAATTTTCTTTTGTTGGAAATTGCTTCAGCCCAGATCGAGCTCAGGGTCGAGGGCCACGATCGAAGCCCAGATCGAGCTCAAGGTCGAGGACCAAGATCGAAGCCTAGATCGAGCACAGAGTCGAGGGCCACGATCGAAGGCACGATCGAACTCCGAATCGAGAACCAGGATCTAGGGGCAGGACCGAGGACCTCGATCGAAGGCCAAGATCGAGGCAGAACCGAGGATGTCTGGGCAGAATTATAAAAACAGGGACTTCGTCCCATTTGCCATTTTTGACAAATTGGAGCTTGGGGAGAGGCGATTTTTGATATATTTTCAAGGAAAACTTGAGGTAAGTCCCTTGTGATCATTTCTACTCCATAATATTGAATTATCATCGAGTAATCCGACTAGATTATATGATTTTGAGGCGTAAATCAGAGATTGAAACTTAGAAATTTGGAAATTAGATTTGTAGATTTGAGGGTCGAGTTGAGGTCGGATTTTGGTAAAATTGGTATAGGTAGACTCGTGGTTGAATGGGATTTCAGATTTTGTAACTTCTGTCGGGTTCCGAGACGTGGGCCCTACAGGCGAATTTTGAGCCAATTTTAGGTTTTGGTCTAATTTTGAAGCTTTTCTTGTGGAATTCATTCCATTAGTGTATATTGATGGTATTATACTGATTGTGAATAGATTTGGAGCATTTGGAGGCCGAGTCCAGAGGCAAGAGCATTGCGGAGTAGAGATTTGACCGGTTTGAGGTAAGTAACGATTGTAAATCTAGTCCTGAGGGTATGAAACCCCGGATTTTGTATCATTCTACTATTTTTAGTGACGCACATGCTAGGTGACGGGCGTGTGGGCGTGCACTGTTGGGGATTTGTGACTTGGTCCGCCCCGTAGCAACTGTAAAGTTACATACTTTGTTGAAACCATTGATACTTATATGATTTAGAAAGATTTTTATGTAAATTGGGTTGAATGTCATGTTTAGGCCTTGCGCCAATGCTGTTTGGACCCTTAGGGGCTGTTTCGTATCATGCTCTCACTGTTTTCGATTGAAAAATCTATACTCAGTCATGTTTATACTTGTTTACTGCATAACTCAGTTTTATGACTCTATTTGATGCATATAAATGTTTGGGCTGAATGCCATGTTTTACTGAAATGCCCGAGTGGCTTGATTTGTGAGGACGAGTGTGGATCGGGACTGCCCGCCTGCAGCATACTTGTGACTAAGTGAGGCCGAGGACCTGATTGGCGAGGATGAGTATGGATCGGGGCTGCCCGCCTGCAGCATACTTTATTATTATCGCACGTGAGTTGTCCGTGCAGATTATAGCGCTTGGACTGAAGGAGCCCCTCCGAGTCTGTACACACACCCAGTGAGCGCAGGTACCTACTGAGTGCGAGTGTCGAGTGCTGAGTGATTGGGATGTAAGAGTGATTGTGAGGTATGCTCGAATGGCAAGAGTGATTGTGAGGTATGCCCGAGTGGCAAGAGTGATTGTGAGGTATGCCCGAGTGGCACGAGTGACTGTGAGGTCTGCCCGAGTGGCTGTTTATGATTTCATCATTTTTGCTCACCTTTGCATTGAGCCTTTGTTTGAAAAACTATTGGAAAATAAAAAATGATTTTTATTGGAACTGGGTTTAAACGAGATGTTTGATTCAAATCCTAATTTTTAAGAGCATGTGGTATTTTACTGAGATTTCCTGATATGAACGTTATATGCTTCATTGCTCGCCACTACTGCTCAGTTTTTATTTATTGTTGTTACTTACTGAGTTGGCATACTCACGTTACTCCCTGCACCTTGTGTGCAGATCCAGGTGTGGCTGGACACGGTAGCGGTTATTGAGTGTTCTTGTTGCAGATTTTCTTGGAGATAGCAAGGTAGCTGTTTGGCGATCGCAGCCCCTGCTCTTCTCCCTCTTATCTTCCTCTAGTAGTATTTAGCTATTTTTCTAGGCTGAGTTAGCCTTGATATTGTTAGGCAGATTATAGTAGATGCTCATGACTAGTGACACCCCGATGTCGGGCTTTTCTTTTCCGCACTTCTGTTTTTCTTTGATTTGAACTCTTTAAATAGAGGTTTTTATGTTAAATAACCTTGAAATTATCTTTGAAATGAAAATATCGTTTTGTTTTGGAAATGAGTCGGCTTGCCTAGTTCCACGATAGGCGCCATCACGACAGGGGGTTAGTTTTGGGTCATGACAGGTAAGTTGCTTGAGCCCTAATACTCGTATATATGGTGATTTCCCATTGTTTAATCATGTAATTAGTGAAAATGAGGGGTTAGGGCTTGAAATGTCTGGAGAGTAATTTAAGGATTTGAAGGACCAAACGATGTTGGATTTTGATGAATTTGGTATGGTTAGATTTGTGAGTGAATGAGCTTTCTAGTTTTGTGAATTTTGTCGGATTTCGAGACGTGGGCCCAGGGGCCAGGTTTGAGCCAATTTCGGGTTTTGGTCTAATTTTGTAGCTTTTCTTGTGGAATTCATCTCATTAGCGCGTATTGATGGTATTGTACTGATTGTGAATAGATTCGGAGCATTTGGAGGCCGAGTCCAGAGGCAAGAGCATTGCAGGGTAGAGATTTGACCGGTTCGATGTAAGTAACGATTGTAAATCTAGTCCTGAGGGTACAAAACCCCGGACTTTGTATCATTTTACTATTTTTAGTGACGCACATGTTAGGTGACGGGCGTGTGGGCGTGCACTAGTGAGGATTGAGACTTGGTCCGTCCCGTAGCAACTGTAAAGTTGAATACTTTGTTGAAATTATATGATACTTATATGTTTTAGAAAGAGTTTCTGTAAATTGGGCTGAATGCTATATTTGGGCCTTGTGCAGTGTTGTTTGGACCCTTAGTGGTCTTTTCTTACTATCCTCTCATTGTTTTCAATTGAAAATCTATACTCAGTCATGACTATACTTGTTAACTGCATAACTCAGTTTTATGACTTTATTTTGATGCATATAAATATTGTTTTGGGCTGAGCACCCTGTTTTACTGAAATGCCCGAGTGGCTTGAGAGGTTTATGACTGAGTGAGGCCGATGGCCTGATTTGTGAGGATATTTATGGGATCGGGCTGCACGCCGTAGCATGTTTGATATCGGCCGAGGGCCTGATTGTGAGGATGAGTGTGGATCGGGGCTGCCCGCCTGCAACATACTTTATTATTATAGCACGTGAGTTGTCTGTGCAACACGTGAGTTGTCCGTGCAGATTATAGCGCTTGGGCTGAAGGAGCCCCTCTGGAGTCTGTACACACCCCCAGTGAGCGCAGGTACCTACTAAGTGCGAGTGCCGAGTGCTGAGTGACTGGGAGGCATGAGTGATTGTGAGGTATGCCCGAGTGGCAAGAGTGATTATGAGGTATGCCCGAGTGGCACGAGTGACTGTGAGATTTGCCCGAGGGGCTGTATATGAGTGATGTTTTTCCCGAGGGGCTGTTTATGATTTCATCATTTTTGCTCACCTTTGCATTTTTCCTCTGTTTGAAAAAAAATATCTTTAAATGATTTTTACTGGAACTGGGTTTAAACGAGATGTTTTGATTCAAATCCTGATTTTTAAAGCATGTGGTATTCTACTAAAATTTCCCAATATGAACGTTATATGCTTTACTGCTCGTCACTACTGCTCAGTCTTTATTTATTGTTGTTACTTACTGAGTTGGCGCACTCACGTTACTCCCTACACCTTGTGTGCAAATCTAGGTGTAGCTGGACACGGCATCGGTTGTTGATTATTTTGGTTGCAGAGTTTCTCGGGGATAGTAAGGTAGCTGCTTGGCGACCGTAGCCCCTGCTCTTCTCCCTCTTATCTTCCTCTAGTTGTATTTAGCTATTTTCCAGGCTGAGTTAGCCTTGATATTGTTAGACAGATTGTAGTAGATGCTCATGACTAGTGACACCCCAATATCAGACTTTTTTTTTCCGCACTTTTGTTTTGATTTGAACTCCTTTGTGAAGGTTTTTATGTTAAATAGCATTGAAATTATCTTTGAAATGAAAATATTGGTTGTTTTGGGAATGAGTCGGCTTGCCTAGTTCCACGATAGGCGCCATCACGACATGGGTTTGTTTAGGTCATGACAGATTGGTATGAGAGCCTAGGTTACATAGGTCTCACGAGTCATGAGCGGGTTTATTAGAGTCTTGAGGATCGGTACGGAGACATCTGTACTTATCTTCGAGTGGCTGCAGAACCCTTAGGAAAATTTCACTTTCTTGTATACTATCGTGCGAAATTGATTCAACTTGAAACATAACTCTTTGAATTCCTTCCACGCATTCGTATGCGCACATGAGCGCTCGGTATCAATTGTGCATCGCCGACTTGTGATTCTATGAACGAGGTTCGAGATGTGTATTATGTGTTTTGGTGATGGGCTAGTCTGGAGGACTTGAGGCCAGGTTTAAATCGTAGTTTTGGCTCGGTAGCTTCAGTTGTAACCTGTACATTTGGACTCATATGTCTGGTAATGCCCCTAAGTGTGGAATTCGTGGCTCGATGGGCGGTGGAATGGCTTTGTGATAAGTATGATGTAACTACGGGATGTGTTAAGACGATTTGAATGTGACGATAACGATAAGTGTTTCCTTGAAATGTAAAGGAACGCCATTGGGTGCTTGATTTTCGTTTTGATGTGATGTACGGTCTCGAGTGTGAATGTTTTGAAGGATCTTTCACGTTGTTAAATTTTGGGGCAAATTAAATTCTCATGTCTTGTCAATGAGTTTGGACTCAAGAAGAGTAAGTGATTGTGTAGTAATTATGGTTGCGAATGGGTATTTTTGATGTTGATGGCTCGAGAAAGATGATCTTCGAAGAGACTTAGAGTCTGTAACATTTTACTGGTTCAGGTGCGACAGAGATACATTTCGATTTGATGCAACAGTTGGGTAGCAAGTATGAGGTAAGACATGACGGGAAGTGTTTCGTGATGGTTGAAGTACTAGCAGGTCAAGTAGGAGAAGTAGAGGTTGAGAAGTTTCTTAAAGGAGATGATTTAACCGAAGTAAGAGTGGCAGATTAGCATATGAATTCACCAGTAGGGTAGTCGTCTGCTTTGAGAAAGTGTAGAATGCTTTGGAATCGTGTTAGTATGTGAATCGGCCTGCAGACTCTATTTGGAGTGATGGTTAGTGTACAAAGGAAAATTGAATATGGAAGAAAGGAGTGTATTTGAAATGAATAGAGGCGTGAAGATCTGATTATAGTGTCAGGTGCAATATGACTTGAGTTCGGAAGGTATTGTTGACACACAATTGATGTCAATAGGGAAAGTGCAGACTTATACAAATGGTGGGTGAGACGAGTGTGAGTTGAGCTTTCAAAAGCTCAAGACCGCTTTGACTACAGCGCCAGTATTAGTATTACCCACAGGCTCAGGATCATACACGGTATATTGTGATGCATCTCACATTGGGCTTGGTGCAGTATTAATGAAAGATGGCAAGGTAATTGCATATGCGTCGCGGCAGTTGAAAGTTCACGAGAAGAATTATCCTGTTCATGACTTAGAATTGGCAGCCATTGTTCATGCGCTGAAGATTTGGAGGCATTACCTCTACGGTGTCTCATGTGAGGTATTTATTGATCATCATAGCCTTCAGTATCTGTTCAAACAAAAAGATCTTAATTTGAGGCAGAGAAGATGGTTGGAGTTCTTGAAAGACTATGATATCACCATTTTGTATCACCCCAGAAAGGCCTATGTGGTGGCCGATGCTTTGAGTAGAAAGGCTATGAGTATGGGCAGTCTTGCGTATATTCCGGTTGGTGAGAGGCCATTAGCTGCAGATGTTCAGACTTTGGCTAACCAGTTCGTGAGGTTAGATGTTTCAGAACCCAGTCGGGTTCTAGCTTGCACAGTTGCTCGGTCTTCTTTATATGAGCGCATCAGAGAGAGGCAGTATGATGATCCTCATTTACTTGTCCTTAAGGACATGGTGCAACACGGTGATGCCAAACAGGTTGCTGTAGGGGAAGATGGAGTTCTGCGAATGCAGGGCCGTATTTTTGTGCTTAATGTGGATGGGCTTCGTGAATTAATTCTTGAATAGGCACACAGTTCCAGGTATTCTATTCATCCAGGTACCGCAAAAATGTATCAAGATTTGCGGCAACATTATTGGTAGAGGAGAATGAAAAAGGATATAGTTGCACATGTAGCTCAGTGTCTGAATTGTCAGCAAGTTAAGTACGAGCATCACAGACCTGGTGGTTTGTTTCAGAAGTTAGAAATTCCTGAGTGGAAGTGGAAGCGTATCACAATGGATTTTGTTGTTGGTCTCCCACGGACTCAGAGAAAATTTGACGCAGTTTGGGTCATTGTGGACAGGTTGACCAAGTCAACCTATTTCATTCCAGTGGCAGTTACCTATTCTTCAGAGAGGTTAGCTTAAATTTACATTCGTGAGATTGTCTGCCTTCACGGTGTGCCCGTGTCTATTATTTCATATCAAGGTATGCAGTTTACCTCACATTTCTGGAGGGCTGTACAGTGTGAGTTAGGCACGCGGGTGGAGTTGAGTATATCATTTCATCCACAGACAGACGGACAGTCAGAGCGCACTATTCAGATATTGGAAGATATGCTTCGTGCTTGTGTTATAGACTTTGGAGGTTCTTGGGATCATTTCTTACCACTTGCGGAGTTTGCTTATAATAATAGCTACCAATCGAGCATTCAGATGGCTCCATATGAGGCATTATACGGAAGGCGATACCGATCGCCAATTGGTTGGTTTGAACCGGGAGAGGCTCGGTTGTTGGGTACCGATTTGGTACAGGATGCCTTGGATAAGGTCAAGATTATTCAGGATCGACTTCACACAGCTCAGTCTAGGCAAAAGAATTATGCCGACCGTAAAGTTGGTGATATTGCATTCATGGTTGGAGAACGAATATTGCTCCGGGTTTCACCTATGAAAGGTGTAATGAGGTTCCGAAAGAAGAGCAAGTTGAGCCCTAGGAATATCGGACCCTTTGAAATTCTTGAAAGGGTAGGTGAAGTAGCCTAGGTGCTTGCATTACCACCTAGTTTATCAGTGGTTCATCCGGTGCTCCATGTGTCTATGCTCCGGAAATATTATGGTGATCCGTCCCATGTGTTAGATTTCAACTCAGTCCAATTGGATAAAGATTTGACTTACGAGGAGGAGCCGGTGGCTATTCTAGCCCGGCAGGTCTGACAGCTAAGGTCAAAGAGTTATCCTTCAGTTCGGGTGCAATGGAGAGGTCAGCCGATAGAGGCATCTACTTGGGAGTCCGAGTCGAACATGCAGAGTAAATATCCACACCTTTTCTCCAGCTCGGGTACTTTTTCTAACTCCGTTCGAAGACGAACGTTTGTTTTAGAGGTGGAGAATGTGATGACCCAGAATGTCATCTTTAAATTTAATAAGTAATTCTATGTTCTAAGACCTCGAAAAGCACCATTTATCATTCCTTGACTTGCGTGCGCAGTCCGAAAAATTTTCCGGAAAGTTTTTATGTGAAAAATGGATTAAAATGTGAAATAGAGCTTTAAAATTCAAGTGAGTTGACCTTAGTCAACATTTTTAGCAAACGGACCCGGATCGGTGTTTTGACAGTTTCAGTAACTCCGTATCGTGATTTGTGACTTGGGCGTATGCCCGGAATTTAATTTGGAGGTCCCTAGCTCAAGTTATGACCATTTAACGGAACTAGCAATTTAAAGGCTAAATGTTTCAAGTTTGACCACGGGATTGACTTTTTGATATCGGAGCCGGAATCCGATTTTGGAAATTTGAACTGCTCCGTTATGTCATTTATGACTTGTGTGCCAAATTTGAAGTCATCCCGGATTCATTTAATATGTTTTGGCACGAGATTTACAAATTAAAAGTTTAAAACTCAAAGTTCGAATCGGGGTATGAATTGTAATTTCAGTGTTGTTTGACGTGATTTTAGACCCCGAGTCAATTCGTATTATGTTGCGGGACTTGTTGGTATATTCTAGCGGGGTCCCGAGTACACCGAGAGTGAAACGGATTGAAATCGGAACAAGAATTGGACTTAAGCAAAATCTGAAATTTTGAGTTCTGGTGTAATCGCACCTGCGGAATTTTGACCGCAGGTGCGAGGACGCAGAAGCGAGACTTCTATCGCAGATGCGGTCTTCGCAGGTGTGGCCCTTTTGCGCAGAAGCGGACGTCGCAGGTGCGACATTTTGTCCGCAGGTGCGGAACCTCGCCTGGCAGCCCCACTTCGCAAATGCGAGCTTTGTCTTGCAAATGCGAGACCGCAGGTGCAAAAATATAGCCCGCAAATGCGAAAATATTGGGCAGAATACATAAAATCGGGTCTCAGCCATTTTTACTCATTTTTGAGTTTTAAGTCTAGGATTTGCGCGATTGCATGGGAGATTTTCACGACTTTGAACTGGGTAAGTGTTCTTTACCATAAAGTGATTATATTTCACAAATTCATGTCTATATTCATCATTTATTTCGGATTTAGATGGAAAAAATTAGATTTTTTGTAAAACTTTCCAAAAACGAAAAATTAAGATTTGAAGGTCAATTTGATATTGGAATTGGACAAATTTTATATGGTTGAACTCATATCGGAACGGGTGTTCGGATTTTGTGAGTTTTTCCGGGATTTGAGACGTGGGTCCCACTGCCAAATATTTTAATGAATTTCGGATTATTATCCGAAAAAATTATAAATTCATATGGAATTAATTCCTATGATTAGTATTGAATATATTGAATTGTTTGTGAATAGATTTGAGGCTTTCAGAGGCAAATTTAAAAGTAAAAGCTGTGATTGAATAATTGATTGGAATTTACAAAGCGAGGTAAGTGTCGGGGTTAACCTTGACTTGAGGGAATAGAACCCTTAAATTGTTTGTTATGTGAATTGCATGTAAACGACGTATAGGCGAGGTGACGAGTGTCTATACGTCGTCAAATTAATTGTTTGTCTGCTTACTTGAAAAATTATAAATTATTTTTAATCATAAATTAATTATTATAATAATTATTTCTCTCTTATTATTTGCAAATATAAATTCTTGAATTCCTGCATTAATTGTTACATGCTATTTGAATTATGTGCCTTAATTGTTATTTGACATTTAGCATAATAAATATTAAACTGCCTATTTGCTCCCTGATTTCCATAAAAATTTGCTATTTGTCATTGTTTGCTTCATAATTAAACCATAATTATTGTATGCTTGTTGTCTCGTAATTTTATATTAATTGTTATATTTATTGGAAAAAATTTCTTCTATAAGAATTGGTAAATGAAAATGTTGGAGGAGCGGGTTGCACGCCGCAACAGACTTATTAAAAGTCAATATTGAAGGATCGGGTTGCACGCCACAACAGACTTGTTAAAAAGTTAATATTGGAGGATCGAGTTGCATGCCGCAACATACTTAATTAAAGTGAATATGTTGGAGGAGTGGGTTGCACGCCGTAACAAAACTGAATGTGGATATATTGTGAGAGCGGGTTGCACGCTGCAAGAGAAATAATGGAAATGATAATTGGTTATGACTGCTGAGTTGCCTTCAATTATTATAAATGAATTATCTAATTTATTCCAATTATTGTTGTTGTTACTAATATTGCGTACAGGTTAATGTAAGTGAATCGTCTTAGCCTCGTCACTACTTCGTAGAGGTTAGGCTCAGCACTTACTAGTACATGGGGTTGGTTGTACTGATACTACACTCTGCACTTCTTGTGCAGATTTTGGAGTTGGTTCCAGTGGCGTACCATAGACTTGCTCGGATTTCAGCTATCAGAGGAGACTTGAGGTATAACTGCATGGCGCCCACAGTTCTGAAGTCCTCGTCTATTGTACTTTAGCTGTGTGTTTATTTTCACACAGCTTTATATTATTCAGACCTTTATTTGTATTTATTCTAGAGGCTCGTGCACTTGTGACACCAATTCTGGGATGGTATTTAGACACCGTTATTATTATGGATTATTTCAAAATTGCTTCCGCATTTGCTTCCTTGTTATTAATAAATTTAAAAATTATTTTAAAAATGGATAATGTTATTCTAACGTTGGCTTGCCTAGCAAGTGAAATGTTAGGCGCTATCACGGTCCGGAGGTGGGAATTTCGGATCGTGAGAGTTGATATCAGAGCACTAGGTTACATAGGTCTCACGAGTAACGAGCAAGCTTAGTAGAGTCTGAAGGATCGGTACGGAGACGTCTGTACTTATCTCTCAGAGGCTATGAAGTTTAGGAACAATATCGCTTCTTTCTTATTCTGTCGTGCGGTTTTATTCTATCATCGATGATTGAACCATTCTACTCTTATTCTCTCGCAGATGGTGAGAACACGTAATACTTCTACCGATGAACAGGGACCAGAACCCCGGTGGCAACTATGGCCAGGGGTAGAGGTCGAGGCCGAGGTCGTGCTAGAGGCCGAGGTAGAGCTCAGTCCAGAGCTCGAGCAGCTGCACTTGTTGTAGAACCTCAGGTAGACCTTCAGGAGGAGGTCCCAGTTCAGAATGTACCAGTTGGACCAGTTCAGGTCCCGGAAGGATTCATAGCCACTCCAGTGCTTCATGACGCTCTAGTCCGATTGGTGAGTCTTATGGAGGGTGTGGCCCAGAATGGTACATTTTCAGTGGCACCAGACGTCTCACAGTCTAGGTGAAGAGTACAAACTCCCACTACTCCCGCCCTGGAGCAGATGGCTCCCCAGAATCAGGCTCCAGCAGCCCCGCCAGTTGGGATAGTTCAGCCAGTTGTTACGGCACAGACCGGTGACCCGCCATGTCTTTTGAGGCCTTATTGAGACTGGATAAATTTACTAAGTTCTTTCCAGTTCACTTCAGTGGGACACCTTCTGAGGACCCGCAGGATTATCTTGAACGCTGCCACGAGGTCCGTTTTGAATGAATCTTAACTGAACGATATAAAATCCATCCTCTGCATTTCAACCTCAGTACATTCTTCAGCTGAATAATGCTGAAATGTTTTTCAATCGTCATGCTTTATTGGATAATTTTCAAACCTATTAATTCCTCTGACCCCCTTCAAAACACTATGGTACAATCATGTGATGCATATCTGATCAATATTGCATGATGTCATTTCAAAAGTGATTTGTGCACATCAAGTTTCTGAACGTTGCGTCATTTCAAAATCACAAGTGAGCTCTCAGCTTACCTAGATGCACCATGTGGAAGTAACGTGCAACTCTCAGAGGTAAAACATGTGAAACTAAATATTTTAACAAATATTCATTAATCGACAAAGTGTTCATCATTAATTAATGATTGGGAAATGCAACGCATGAGCTGTAACAATAACACTAGCACGTTAAGTAGTGCAACCATTGACTTTAAAGACCAATGAAAATGGATATATATTAACTTAGTACTCCATCAATTAGCTGTTTATCTATACAAAAATATTGCAACCACTGACTTTTTAGGGAGTAGCATTGCATTTAGATCCAGTCCGTACACATTGAACGTGAGTTTGATTGAACTATAATTAGGCATCTACTAATCTTGTTAGAAGTATTAATTTGCTGGTGGCAGGCCTCTGAAGATTAAAATAAAGACCGCGTATTTAAATAATTCTAAGCACAAAGTCAAGTTACGATATATATTAATGAAATGGATGTTCACATTATGTCCTCCATTCTCTCTCTATATATATATACACACACATAGCAGTAAGGCGAAGATCATCTAATCGCTAAGAGCTGTAACAACTATATATCCTCCATTTACATATATTCTTATCCCAAAAGAAATAAATATGGCAGATGTAGCACTGAAATTTGTAGTGGAGAACCTGGTACCACTAATAAAGGAAACATGGGAGCTGATTGGTGGTGCACCTGAAGATTGTGCACGTCTCGTGGACGAACTTGATGAATTAAAAGCCTTCCTAGATGATGCTGCACGATATCGTCAAAGCAACAGCAAACAATGGAGTCAGTTTGTCCACAAAGTTCAGGTTATAGTGTATCAAGCTGAGGGTCTCGTTGATAAGCTTCTGGTTCAGGTGAAACTGCACCAAGATAAAAATATATTTAAGCAGTTCTTTGATGCTAACTATGCCATATCCGTCAGGGAACTTGCTAAGAACATCAAAGTCGCCCTCGAACAGGTGAAAAAGATTCGCCAAGAAAATCCAGAGGCTTTTCAGAAAAAGCCAATGCTTGATGATCAGCCGGAAATAGTTGCCCCGAGACCACAGGTATGTTCAAAACTCTGGCTATATATCCGTGTGAGGCTTTGTATGGCAAGCGGTGTCGTTCTCCTGTTGGCTAGTTTGACCTGGTGAGGCTAGTTTGTTGGGATTTTAATGACCATCTATCTGCAGAAACGTCTAAAGTTAAAATAAATTTATGAGGAATGGTCTAAACCTCAAATGCGATAATTGTTTATAACAAATCAAATTGACCCTTTTATTAGTAGACAACACAATAAGCTAATTAAAAGGAATAAATAATATTACTCAACTTAATTATAAGGAATTTTAGGGATATAACTAATTTCCTGCAAAGTTTAGGGGATCTTTTTAAACATAAGCTCTAATTTTGCGCTCATAGATTAACATATTTCTTTTAAAATCCATTAACAGTAAGCAGGGTCGGATTTAGGGGGCGGAAGGGTGTTCGGAACACCCTAACCCCCTTCCCCGAAATTTTTTTTACCTCTATATATTATGTTTTGAATTCTTTTGACATGGCCCAAAAGCATAGCTTAGTGGTTAAGGGGTTCAAAACCTTTGTAAGTTTTCACTAGCTACAAACCTTTTTAAACTTTTATTTTTTGAACCCCATTATCAGAAATCCTGCCTCCGCCGAATAAGAAAAAAAGCTCACTCCAAAATGAAGAAAGAGTGGATTAATCAAAATATAATGGTTGAATAATTTCTTTTCTGATAGTAACTTAGTCTTTTCTAATACGTTGGAAACAATTCTTATGGTATTTCTTATTGATTATAGTACTAGAACAATTGCATTTTGGTCGTAAGTGTTTCTACCTTCGTTGAAGTTAGTTAAATAGGATCCACAATTTTTTAGAAACTTATACTTTTAAAAAAAAAAAAGGCAGCCCGGTGCACTAAGCTATGCGCGGGGTCTGGAGAAGGGCCGGACCAAAAAGGCCTATTGTATGCAGCCTTACCCTGCATTTTTACAAGAGCCTGTTTCCATGGCTCGAACCCGTGACCTCCTGATCACATGGCAGTAACTTTATCAATTACGCCAAAACTCCCCTTCTAGAAACTTATACTTTTGTTAACTTTAATTTTATAACTCAAATACAAATTTTGATATAATATTTATATAATTTTCAAAATTTTATATTCATTTATATAGTGCGTGCACTCCAAGACTAGTAATGTAAAATATTACTAGTACATAAAGAAGAGCATTAAAAATGCCAAGGAAAGAATAGACATTACGAGGGGAGAATGTCTCTTGTTCAAAACTTGGTTTGTTGGAGAGAGGAGAGAGAGAGATATTTCACTTTTTTTTTTTTGAGTGCAATTAAGGGATTGTTCACAATGAAACAATTTGCCACAGAAGTCAACTGCTAATTAAAAGGATTATTATTAAATAAAAAAACGGCAGTTAGAATGAGATATAAGGAAATAGATGTCACAAAAAAGTTGATCAACCTCTTGATCTAAAGAAACTGTGCTTATGTTATTCACCGTTTGTATATATATATATATATATATAGTTTGTAAATTTGTTTTATAAGACGATAATCTATCTGTTATTACCCGATATGCGCATGTTTACATGGAGAGATGTCACGGTACGTAGAATATATATATTTCTGATTGGAAAAAGAAAATTGTATACTCTATTTTTTGATGATATCCAAACCATTTTGACAGGATACTTTGTTGGAAGAAAACGAAGTTGTCGGGTTTGACGAGGAAGCGAAAACAGTGATCAAACGACTTGCTGAAGGAAGAAATGAGCTAGATGTTATTCCTGTGGTCGGTTTAGCTGGACTTGGCAAAACCACACTGGCAATAAAAATCTATAAAGATCCTAAGGTTACCTATGAATTTTTTAACAGCATTTGGGTTTACGTAGGCCCACAAGAATACAAACCAAAAGAGATCTTTCTTAGAATACTGGAAGGGTTCACGAAACGCACTGCAGAACATCAAAATATGAGTGTGAATGAACTGACCAGCAAAATACAAGAATCCATGTCCAAAGGAGGTAAATGTCTCATTGTGTTGGACGACGTGTGGCACCCAGACGTTGTGAAATCTGTCAGGTCTGTTTTCCCGAAAAACAGCAAAGGCCACAAAATCATGATAACCACTCGCGATGCAAGTATTGGTAGATATGCCAATGCCAATCCTCACATGTTGAAATTTCTGGAAGATAAGGAAAGTTTTCAATTGTTGGAAAACAGGGTTTTTATTGGCACTAGTAGTAAAAGGTGTCCTGAAGAGTTAGTAGGATATGGAGAAAGTATTGCAAAACAATGTAGTGGATTGCCACTTGCAGTAGTGGTAATTGCAGGAGCTCTACAAGGACGTATAAACGAAAGAGTGTGGAAAATGGTAAAGCAAAACGTTGGAGAGCACCTTATAAATAAAGATAAACCTGAAAGCTGCTTGAAATATGTGGAATTGAGTTATGGTCATCTGCCCGAAGATATGAAGGCGTGCTTCCTGTATTGTGGCGCCTTTCCACAAGGCTTTGAAATTCCTGCTTGGAAGTTGATTCGCTTGTGGATCTCGGAGGGATTGATAAACTCCAACTTAGACAGCAAACCCGAGGATATTGCAGAGTTTTACTTGAACGAGCTTGTCAACAGGAATTTGCTGATTGTAATGCAGAAAAGGGCTGATGGACAAGTAAAAACATGTCGTCTTCACGACATGTTGCACCAGTTCTGCAAGATGCAAAACGGAGGTCTTTTCCAAGAAGTATGTGAAAAAACTGACCAGCCCGGTCTTGTTATACCAGATCTAGATACTTGTCGTCGGCTGTGTATTAAATTCTCTCTTTTGAAAGCCTTTCTCTCCAAAGGACCATCTGCTGAGCATGTTAGGTCTTTCTTATGTTTTTCCCCAAAACAAAAAGAAAGTGAGAAGCTTAGTAACAGTCGACTCCTCCTCAAAGCATTTCCACTAGTTAGGGTCTTGGATGTTGAATCTCTCGAATTTAGTTTCTCAAAGGATTTCAAAGAGTTACATCATTTGAGATACATTGCTATCTCAGGTGACTTCAGTGCTCTTCCGACCTTCTTTGGTAAGTTTTGGTATTTACAAACTCTTATTCTTAATAATAGTACAAAGGCGTCAACCATGGAAATAAAAGCAGACATATGGAACATGCTACAGTTGAGGCATCTGCACACCAATGTCCCTGCAAAATTGCCATCCCCTGCTACCCAAACAACAGATGAATCGTCTCGCCTACAAACTCTTTCTAAGGTCGCACCAGAAAGTTGCACAGAAGATGTGCTTGCTAGGGCCTGTAATCTCAGAAAAGTCAGTATTCAAGGGCAAATGGCTGAATTTTTTGAAGCTAACAAGGGTGGGTTCAACAACTTTCAAAAGCTAAAGTCCCTGGAACAACTTAAGCTGTTGAATGATGTTGGCAGCTCCATGAGCAAAGTTCTTCAACTTCCTCAAGCATTCCTTGGGTTTCTTCACAGACTGCACAAGTTAACTTTGTCAAATACAAAGTTTGTATGGAGTGATGCGAATAAACTAGGACAGCTGGAGTGCCTTCAGGTCCTAAAGCTGAAAGAAAATGCATTTTGTGGGACGGCCTGGGATTCAGTTGGTTTTACCAAACTCAAGGTACTGTGGATTGAAAGGGCGACAGACTTGGAAACTTGAAAAGCTTCAAACTGTTCATTTCAAAGACTTAAGTACCTTGTTCTTATATCATGTGATAAGCTTGAGGCTGTGCCATTTGAGTTTGCGGGTGTAAATAGCCTTCAAGAGATGACGCTGAACAACACAAAGAAGGCGAATAAATCAGCAAAAGCTATAGAAGGCAGGAAGATAGAGATACAAGAACTCAAGCTGAAATTCAAGCTCACTATATTCCCCCCTGAAGCAGTTGATTGCAACACCGCACAGTGAAGTTGAATAAGGTCAGTCGATTCATTTTATTTTCAGATAATTTTAAATCGTAATTATGCTTTTTGCCAAGTGTGTCAATATATTCTTTTTATCAATATTGATTAGAAGAGATTGCATCTGTATCTATATGATATGTGTACTTCATTTAGTAGAATGTCAGCATGTCTCTATTTTTCATAACTATATAAATCCTCAGATATGTATATCGATTCATGCAATTTCATTATAAACTACGATATTGAATTTGAGAGCCCGTTGTATTTCATCACCATGACAATTATATATGAGCTCTTTTCGTTTTAGTCACTTAAATAAATAGTTCGACCATGATTTAACTGGTGTTCTTTCTTAGCTAATTGTTGTTGCAATGCTCAATCAAGCTGGTGAGATGATTTTAAATTTTCATTATATTCATGTTCAGCATGCTGGGTATTCGTTCTCCATAGAAATGTATCTCTATGCATGATAAGGTGTGTTTCATTTGTTAGAATGTTCCCATGTCTTTATCTTTTACAATTATTTAATTCCTCAGAATTATATAGCAATTCATAAGATTCCATTATCAACTAGTTAAGCTAGTTCTAGTATTTGTTTCCCCCTTAAGTTCTTGATTGAACACACTTAAACTCAAAAATATGGAGCGTAGTGTAAGTCTTTTTTTTTTTTTTAATCATGAAAGATTAGTATTATATAGCAAAAAGTTAGTTACATGGCAGGAGCAAACTAGGGTGGCTGTTCTTCTACAGTATACAAAAAAGCGTTGCCATCCCTTGGTGGATCTAAGTGTGAGTCCACTGCCAAAAGACTGGAGCGTCTTCAAAAACGAGCATTGATGGACCACGGTATTCCATAAGGCCGTGCTTTGCCATAGCATCCGCCACTTGGTTTTGCTCCCGATATATATGAGTAACATGAGGATCAGCCAACTGGTGGAGAGCGGATCTGCAATCATTAAGAATGTGTGAGTAAAATAAGTTATCTGCCTTTAGCAAATGCATTACCTCTTGTGCATCGACAACTACTTCCAAAGGTGTGAGTTGGCAAAGGTGTGCTAAACGAAGACCCTGTAAAAAACCCATTAGCTCCATATGTAAACTAGTTATGTGCTTTGAACTACCAGTGTATCCCACAATCCAGTTCCCATTAGAATCACGAATGACTCCACCATAACCTGAGGCGCCAGTCATAGTGCAGGCAGCTCCATTTGAATTGAGTTTATAAAAACTCTGATTTGGGGGTTCCCACTTAACATGCATGGGTATTAAGGTGGGTCTAAACCTCAGAGGTTGGGCACAATAAAAATATTCAGTAACTTGATTAATTATACATGAAGTGCTGATAGAGTGATAAGTGTCACCAAACGTGTTATGGTTGCGAATATCTCAGATATGCCACAAGGAGAATGGTATAAAGAGAGCAGGCGGAAGATGTTTGTGTAAGAGCCCAATCTGAGCTACAGGCCCAATAGATACTTGTATAGGACCCGGGCCCAATACACATTTATAGCTGTAAATATAAATACCCATTATTGAATAATAAAAGATCAGATGGTTATTTCTCTCTCATGTTTCTCTTTTGCTTTTCTCTCTTCTTCTCGACCCTTCTAGGGTTTTCTTCCTCATTCATCTTCCATAGCTGTTCTGAGCTTGCTTCTAACAGTTTGGGGTACTAATATGATTTTGGTGGATGAGCTCCTTAAGATATGTAAGGGGAGAGGCGACTTTATTTGGCAGGATAGGAGCTCCTTGGTGGAGACCTAGTGAAGTCTAAAAGGATGCAACGGGAGCACAAGCAAAGAACATATACGGATCGTTTCTACTCCTCTATTACAGATTTTGCAGATGGGAGACGGAAGTAGTTTTAGGTGAGCAAGATAGGAAGCAGTAGGCAATCATTTATGACAAAATAACCATATGAAGTGGATGATCTTAGGGGGTAATTTCAAGCGCCAAATCCAATGAAAAGGATGAGTAGTGGTGCTTTTCGAAAGAGACGTGTAGCTGGATTTGACTGAGAATAGGCCAGTATTGTTAAGGCCCCAAATAATACGATCATGAGATGATGGAATTGTAGGGAAGTAAGTGTTATATATGCGTTGTTGTACTGTATCAGGAAGAACGAAAGATAATGCAAAATGATCCCAACAAGAGTGTGTACGGTAGGAAGCTATGGTTGCTCTAGTTTCAAATTCCGTTAATGGTCCATGAATAAGCCATCGTGAAGTTAGATTTGCTTGGAGCCAAGGATTCAGTCCAAAAAAGGATGTGTGAGCCATTTGCAGGTTGCCATTGTAGACCTCGTTGGCAGTGTTGTCATCCATATTGGATGAACCTCCAGATTCGTGAAGATGTAGAAACAGGATTTCGTGGATTCGCATACCTAGTGATAAGAAGAGAGGCCCAGAGGGAGTTTGGAAATTTAAAGAGGCGCCAGGCCGTACTAGCTTGAAGTGCACAATTTTTTGTGAAAAGATTTTGAATGCCCAAACCCCCTCTTCCTTTGGGGTGGTAACACTACCCCAGTTAATTAAGTGAAGTTTTTTATGATTGGTAGTTGTACCCCACAGGAAGTTGCGCTCATATTGCTCCATTCTACGTACAACGTTTAAAGGGAGAGTGATAAATTGCATTACATGATTAGGAATGGTACTAAGGGTTGATTGTATGAGAGTTGTCCTGCCCGCCTTGATCATAAAGTTAGTTTTCCATCCTGCCAAACGCGCTTTAAAATTATCTAAGATAAATTGATAATCACGCGTAGTAGGGCGCTTCAAAAAGATAGGAAAACCCAAGTATTTTCCAAAGGAGGTGCCTTCTGACATATTAAAATATGAGAGGACATACTGCTTGTCCGAATGGGAGCAGTTGTTGGAAAAAATATTCGTGACTTATCAAAACTTAGTTTTGGCCTGAGACTTTGGTGAACATATTGAGATGGTCAATGATGGTATGGCAAGATTTGCGAGAGATTATTGCAGTGAGGATGATATCGTCTGAAAAGAAAAGGTGCGAGATTTGAGGACCTAAGGTGAAAATTTGGATGGGTTCCCAAGCGTTATAGTCCACAGCTACAGTTATACTTCTAGAAAACATTTCTAAACATAGAATGAATAAATATGGTGATAGAGGATCGCCTTGCCGTATTCCTCTTGTTGGAAAAAAATAGGTGGTGGGTGATCTATTAATAAGTATATAGACTGTGTATGAAGAAACACACGACATAATAAGCTTGATTAAAGGCTTTGGAAAATTGAAAATATTTAGTGCTTTATGTATGAAGGACCATTCAATACGGTCGAAAGTTTTTTTTAAATCAAGTCTAAGGAACATAAGTCCTTTCTTTCCCTTATTCCTCTTAAAGTGATCGAGGAGTTCTTGAACTATAATAGCATTGTCCGCCGCATGACAGTTTTGGAGGAAACTGGATTAGGTAGGCCCCTACTAATTGTTTAAGAAAAGGCTTAATATGAGCAACGATAGTTTTGTAATGATTTTGTAGCTAGTATTGCATAAGCTAATAGGTCTAAAATGGCTAAGTGAGTTTGCAGCTTGGTTTTTGGGTATGAGACAAATATAGGTAGAGTTAATTTCTGGAGGAATTTCATATGTAATTAAAACTTGGTTGTAAAAATTAAGGACTGAGGTTTGAATTTCAGTCCAGTACTGTTGATTAAAAAATATGGATGTAGCCCATCTGGGCCGGGGGATTTAAATGGTTTGAAGGAATTAATGGCTTGTATCACTTATGTATGTAGGAGTGGACGAACAAGATGTTGGGAATCCATGTAGGACAAGGATTGTTGTGAGTTAGGAAATACGTGAGGTGTGGAATAATCATGTTCAGTAGTGAAATGTTTTCCGAAATGATAGTTGATTAAATCTTTAATAACAGCATTATCAAAAATCTAATTACCAGCTGTGTCACGCAGCGCAGTAATACGCTTGCGCTTACGACATTGTAAAGTGGTAAGGTGGATGAACCTAGTATTAGCATCCCCGTCATTTAGCCATTGGATACGAGACTTTAATTTCCAAAAATCCTCTTCTAATTTTAATATATTACTAAATTCGCAAATCAAGTCAGATTCTAGATTTTTAAAAAAGTTACTGGTAGGGAAATGAGGAGACCGTTGGAGGCCGCTTAACCTAACAAGTAAAATTCATATTTTTTAAAGATGTTTCCAAAGGTATTTTTGTTCCAGTCTTGCACCTCAATTTGGAAATTGGTTATGGCAGGAAGAGAATCATTATTATCATGCCAAATGTGCGAAACAAAATGACGGAATCGTGTATGAAATGTCCAAATGGATTCAAACCGGAAAGGTTTATTCATATTTACATTAGCAGTAGTAAGGGTAAGAAGTAATGGACGATGATTTGAGTGGGTACAAGGTAGATGACGAACAAGGGCGTTGGGAAATAAATTAGTCCAGCCATAATTAGCCACTAACCTATCTAAGCAATCTAGAATAGTGCAGGAGTTACTTATATTATTAGACCAAGTGAAATGACTACCTTTAAACCCAAGGTCTACTAATTTGCGACAATTTAAAAAGTGATCCACGCGAGTATTATTTTAAGTGTCGTCCCTCAAAATTTTCGGAAGTACGTGTAACTTCATTAAAATCACCACCCACCAACCAAGGTCCATGATAGTGGTCCGAAATGCATTTAAGATTTTGCCAGAGAATTTGTCTATGTGCTAAAATAGGACTGGCGTAAATTGAAGAGAATAAAAACTTTTTAGTAAGAGATAATACCTCCACCATGCAATGAACCTCTTGCTTAGTAATAGCTACCTCTTCCACAAGTAGAAGACTTTCATCCCAAATGATGGCAATGCCAGCCTTCAGTCGCTACGAAAGCCATACTAGTAAAAGAAAAATCATCACGTAAAGGTAGGTGGTCCATTAGGTGAGTTTCCAGAATAACAACTAACGGAGGGTGGTGATAGTCCAACAAGGAGCGGAAATTCCGACGAAAGTTTGGCGAGCGAGCACCCCTACAATTTCATATAATGAACTTCATATTTGGGTTATTGGAGGGTAGGGGGTGACGCTGGAACCTGGGGGTTCACTGGTGTATTCTCCACATTCCTTTGCTCCGATGGGCCCAGGGTGGGTATGAGTACTAGTGCAAACTTGCCTGCGTCGGGGTTGACAGTGAGGCGAAGTTTGATTAGGAATTTTTTGAAATTCGGTGGACACCGGAGATACAATTTTTTTATACTGCTCCTTTAGTATTAAAGTTGTATTTCGTCGAGGTCGATCAACTCTATTCGAGTTTCCCGCAGTTCGGCAGCTAGAGCCGATATTTCTTGCTGGGTCATGGCCTCCTGTGCTAGTTAAGTGTGTTTTGGAGGGTATAGGTCTAAGTGGCTGGTGGAGGACGATGGAGGTGTGGTGAGGGGAGGTGGGGTCTGCATGTGTGAATGGAGAGTGATGTGTTGGTGTATCCATGGAGTGGGAGGATTCTCCGGGAAGAGCGGCGGGTAAAACGACATCTCCCTCATGTGAACTGGCCGTAAGGCTGGTAATGGGGGATATTGAAGGGTGGTGAGATGAGATTGTAGGGATTGAACATCAGAGGTTGGTGGATAAAAGATTGGTATTGGGCATAGGTTTCCCAACCTAGCCTCATCCTCTCCGTTACGATTTGAGCAATGTCCATGGAGTTTTGTATCATGATGAGGATGTCCTGATTGTTTATCTCCAACGCGAAGGTCTGTGCATGGCCCAGTAGCCCCATCTCGAGCCAGGACTGTGCTGGTGCGAGGGGTTGGGGGGCCGATGAGGTGTAGATGAGACGATACTGAAGTGGAAGGTGTGGATTCTGCATGGTGAAGGGAAGAAGATGTATGAGATGGTATGGTGGAGGAGGAGTGTGATGTAGGTGAATGCTTGGGTATGGGCAATTGTGGTGGTGAAGGGCGATAAAGGAGTGTGAGGAGTGCTGTGAATCCTCTAAATTCAGTAACGTAGTATGTATCTTAGTTTGGGAGGAGGAAATTGATGTAATGGGCAGTGATGAGATATTTGGGCTATCAGACTTTGGAGGGCGTGAGGGAATATCATGAGTATTATGAGAACTTGGTATTTGGGCTGCATCATTCTCTGTAGAAAGTAGGGGTGATATTTGGGAACCTACTGGGTTAGCGATGGCTTCTAGAGAATTTAGTGGGCTTGCACAGTGTATGTCTTGATTGGGTAAAAAGGATTTTATTTGATCCACTATGGATGTGACTTGAGTAGGGTTATACGTGGAAGGGGAGGGTTTACTGGTATGGGCGGTGGAATTTCGGGGATCAACGTGGCAATTTTGTATGTTGTGTATTGGCATAGTTGGCGTAGGTTGTGGAGTCTGTTCATAAGGGTGAGATGTGGAGGGGATGGGGTCCACTAGTTCTTCATTATTATTGGCTAGACAATTAAACAAATTAGAGGAGTTAATAAGCCCAGTATTATTAGAGTTCAAATTTGTATTAGAAACATAATTTGGAATTGGTGGATTGGAGTTAGAAGACTTACTTGTGGGCCCTGCAATGGCGGTTGAGGGTTTTTTCCAGTGGTACCTCTATGCAAACACGAGCATAACGTCCTCGTGTTGTGGAAGAAGTGAAGGTGTCCACTTTGATAGTTTACCCTCTTTCGTTCCAATCCTTTTGAGGATTTCCAGATCATAAAACTCGGTTGGGAGTTCGGGAAGACGGATCCAAATCGCGGAGTATGTGAGTTGCGCGGAGGAGGCAATGAACTTGGGCTCCCAACGTCTCACTGAGAGAAAGTGGTTAAACAGCCAAGGTCCCTCGTGAAGGGCACACATTATGTTTTCCTCCTTTTGGAAAAGTCTTTTGTAGGCTTCCACATTGCAGTACGCTTTTGCTTGAGTATTTGATGACCTATTTTTCGGCCAAAAACTATAACAATAATCGAATATTGCCAAGGGAGGTTTTCACCTTCTCCATTTCTAAATATCTGTTATTGTAAGTCCACCATGACAGTTATGAGCTCTTTTCGTTTTAGTCACTTAATTAAATGGTTCGACCGTGATTTAACTCATATTGCTTTTTTATGTTACTACTCCACTATATATATATATATACTTATAATATACCTAATGGAGTACTATTGTCAATGAATTAATTAGTGGTTTCCTCTCTTTTCTTCAAAACCACAAAAAATATATCACGTACGTTTCTTCTCCTGTTAGTCATTTACTATATACTAATTTTCCTTCTTTCTTCAGGTGATGAGGAGAACATTGACCAGTTTGATATGGTGTCACCGCGGGCGTTTTAGTGTTTTCTGCAATAAATTAAGAAATGCTATTTCGATCTTTTGTTTATTCAAGCATTGTTAAATAACTCTCTGTATTAATGTTGTCGGAGATTTTAAATGAAGTATCGGCTTGAAACACCCTTCCTGGATTTCGAGTTCCCGATCATGTAGGGTGGGTACTGTTTTCTTTCTCAATTGTAAAACTGTTTGAATATTTCCTACTACTATTAATTTTGTGATATGGTTGTATTTGCTTTGTTTCAAGTTGTATTGCTTTCAAGCTTCAACTATCATTGTTTTGTTGAAGACATGTTATTCCAACCAATTGAAGTGTTTGTCTTCCACTACTAGAAAACTGGCTACCGATCGAAATCGATCGGAAAAAAAACCAACCGAATCGGTCGAAAAATAAGTAAATTGATCGCAAAAGTCAAAGAAAATATTTCTAACAACGGAAATAGTGGTCCCACAATAAATATACTTATGATTAACTTTTGACTTATTCAAACTCAAACAACTTATCGATTCAAGAGATTTCTCACAAAATGTATAAGTGACTAATTTACTACCTAAAACTATCAAGTAATAAAATAACTAGAAATCAACCACAACACTTAAGCAAATTCGGATAACAATCAATAGGAGATGATATTGCAGGGTCACATCATGTTGTGTTCTTGGCTTAAAATGACTAATTGATTTATCTGGATTGTTAGTTGATATTACTCATAAGAATCTGTTAAGCTCTTACTCGCCTATTCAAGCTAACTTAATGCCTATATATATATGGAATTAAGATTAACAAGAATGTATTTACACTTTCTGTATTTCAACCAAGCAAGACAATTAGGTATATTTCTATCCTAATTGCAAATCCGTTCCCCGATGCCCGGGTTCAAGAACCTGCTCTATTTAATTTTATATGCAATCTAGAATTCTCACTTTCGAGTTCAACTCTAGATTCGTAGATAGTATTTCACTGTTAGCTACTCAGCATAATAATAAAAACAGAATTAAATAAACAACCCAATATGATAAAATCAAATTCGTCAAGTTAAACTTCAAACATCAACATTCATGTATCACCCATGAACCTAGAACAATAGGGTTCTTAGCCACTCATATTCATACAATCATAAAAAATAATGTTTCAAACATAAAGCCAATGAATACTAGAGGAAGAATGGAAGAATTTCTCAAATTCGAAGGAAGAATGGAAGAATTGCTCAAATTCGTGCTCCCGAGTATTTCGTACTTTTGTTTCTCTCTCAAAGTCACGTCCCACTCTTCAAAATAGGTTTAGGTTGGCTTTTATATGAGTTGGGGGCGTCTTGGGATAGAAATAACCGAGTCCTAGTCGAAACAGGATATGAGCGTCCAGGGCAGCGTGGGGCACTGGCCCTGGCGCTCAACTTCTCAGCACACTGTAAATTGCGCTACAGGCAGCGCCCCACGATGCATGTGGCCTTCAAATATGCACTTTTGCCTTTTCTTCCCAATTTCGCTCCAATTCGTGCCCTTTAGTCCCAAATTGCATCGAATGATTCCTACACATAGAAATATCACAAATTAGCACAAATCGTCATATTATACATCTCAAATCTTCGAGACATGAGCAAAATGTGAGGCAATATATATCAAAATATGCATACATTAAGCCAATTATCAACATCCCACACTTAGACTCTTGCTCATCCTCGAGCAATGGAACTATATTAACACCCCAAAATGTACCTATTACTATGAAAGAGCACTTCACAATTAATTTCATCAAACACCCTACCTTTAGACTATGATCGATATCGGCAATTAAGCATGAACACACGAATTTCACATTCTTCCCGTCTTTAAACTAGCCCAAGGACACTCAATATTATTAAACAAACTCAAGCAACCTCTCCACAACCACCTTACCTCAAGAGATGACTCGTAACCACTAAGCATCCTCAACTCACGCACTCACCCAACAAAAGAACGTGTACAATATCGTCAATCTATCATGAGACCAAGTGCCCTTACCACAAACAAAAGAGTGAATGTAAAAGTAGTCCATACATTCAAATATATCATTGAACATAAATTAAGGACATCACACAATTGAACAACATTCACTCATTCTCACAAAGAATTCATGTGCATCCCATGGTCGTAGCATAAGCTTGCCCGTAGTGTATATCTCTACTAATCTAAGCTATCCAAATCTAGAATCAATTAGGACTTTAAGGTTGTAATGTAGGTTAAGGGGCGAGTAGGATACATTTAGAAATAGTAACTAACCCTCCTAAGCACTTTAATACACTACACTCACAAATCAAGCGCATTTGCTTTTCATCCCATTCACTTGTCATACACCATATATAACATAGCCCTCTTTTCAATTAAGCACCTCTATGATTTCACTAGCACGAGGTAGAAGGATTAGGAGGTGTGTGTCTTTCTATATTATTTGAACTCTTTTTTGCTTTTTTTTTGTAAACATTTTCCTCTTTTTTTTTCTTTTCTTTTTCTTTTTCTCCACACACTCCATAGTCCATAAATTGAAGTTCATAGGCTAGTGACCTCTTTCACAGCATACTTGAAACCAAATTCAAACTGAGGACAAATTTGTTTCATTTCCATTGTTAAGGGGCAAATTAGAGAGCATAGTTGGGACCAAATTCAAACGGAAGGCAGATTTATCCTATTTTCCATAGCCGTTTGAGCTTTATTCCTTGTCGTATTGATCCACATGTAGAGGTACCATGCA
This sequence comes from Nicotiana tomentosiformis, assembly GCF_000390325.3. Taxonomy (NCBI): domain Eukaryota; kingdom Viridiplantae; phylum Streptophyta; class Magnoliopsida; order Solanales; family Solanaceae; genus Nicotiana; species Nicotiana tomentosiformis. The sequence continues at coordinate 2,190,619 of NC_090820.1, read as the reverse complement.
ATTCTGAAACCGTAGAAAAATAGCAAAACAGGTCAATTTAATATATCGGAAAAGGGCTAAAATTATCCTTTAACTTTTTAAAATAGACCACTTATACCTTTCGTTGAATTTTAGTGACGATTAAGTTTTTGCTATTTAAATTTTAGATTACTTTTACCCTTTAAAACTAACGGCTCTACATTATGTATAAACCCATATAAAATACTACTCCCTCCGTTCCAATTTACGTGAACCTGTTTGACTTGGCACGAAATTTAGGAAAAAATGAAGATTTTAAAATTTGTGGTCCCAAACAAGTCAAAAAGGGATCCAGAGTATTTGTATGCCTACAAAAACTTCTCATTAAGGATAGAATTGAAAGTTTAAGCTAAATTATTTTAAATTTAAAAAAGGGTCATTCTTTTTGGAACTGACCAAAAAAGAAATAGGTTCACATAAATTGAAACGCAGGGAATACTATAGTATATTTTCGCTGAGTTGGACAAATAGACGAAAAAAATAATAATCCCACCCCAACGTTCTTCCCTTCCCCCGCTCTATATGTTTTTTCTTCTCCACCCCGTGATTCCCTTGTCACTCTTCTCTACAAATATCAGCCGTTAGTTTTTAGAACAATTGTGATCCAATATTTAGACAATAAGAGTACTATTTTTTGCCCTTTGCCGATATACTCCCTCCGTTTCAATTTATGTGAATTTATTTAATTGGGCACGAAATTTAAGAAAAGAGAGAAGATTTTTGAACTGTGATATAAAATGAGGCACATATATTTTATGTGGCTATAAATCATTAAATAAAGATAAATTATTTTCAAATATAAAAAAATGTCATTCTTTTTTGAACGAATTAAAAATGTAGGTTAACATACTTGAAATGGAGGGAGTAATATTTAACATAGTGGTTTCCATTAATTATTTGGGGAAGGCAAACCGTGAGCTGTAACAATACCACTCTACATTAACTAATGCAACCATTGACTGTGATGTGAAGGCCATTGGGAATGGATAGTAATCTACTCTCGGTCCATAGTATGTGATTAATTTATTTTTTTATTTTGATCTAAAATACGTATTTATTTATATAATAAAGAAAAAATTTAATTTATTTTTTTAAAATTATTCTTATGTACGTATTCCTAAAAAGTCTTTTACTCCTCACATTAATTATGCCGTAACATTTAATTAAAGGCGATTTAATCAGACTAACTATTTTTACCTAGAATTTTGTATTTCCTTAATGGGTGTGACCTAAGCAAATTGGTCATTTATTATGGATCGAAGAGAGTAGTACACTAACTGTCTCTCACTGTACTAAAAAAATGATTAGCCCATTTTACTCATTAAAATACTGCAACCATTACATTACCTTTGAATTTTGAAGCCAACGGGAATAGATACTAGCGAACCTAGTACAATACTCCCTCCGTTCAAATTTATGTGAACTTGTTTAATTGGGCATAAAGTTTAAGAAAAAATGAAAATTTTTAAAATTTGTGATTCTAAACAAGTCAAAAAGGGGTCAAGAGTATTTGTTTGGTTATAAAAGCTTCTTATTAAGGGTATAATTATAAGTTTAAACTAAATTGTTACCAAATTTAGAAAGGAATCATTCTTTATGAAACGAATCAAAAATGAAATAAGTTCACATAAACCGAATCAAAGAAATAATAATACAATTAGTTGTGTCTCTGTACTAATAATATGATTATAAGTTCAGGTTTCTGAAGTACTTACGTCATTTCTAATCACAAAGGGAGCTCTCAGCCTACCTATGAGAAACCATAGACCATTGCAGGGACGGATGTAGAGTTTTGATGACGGGTGCAATTGAATCATAACTTTGGACGTAGAGTAAAAATTTATATGTAAAAATTTGCTAAAATTATAAAAATAATAGATATGAATCCATAAATTTAAAAATATAATAGGTTCAATGTTAAAACCTTAAAAGTTATATCCATAGAGTTTGACGCAAACCATAAGCTTTAACAATAACAGTACTAGCACGTTAAAAGTGTGCAACCATCGACTTTGAAGTCCATCAATTAATAATATGATAAGCCGATGTTACTCGTTAAACAATACTACTATGTTTGATTGAGTAGCATTTAGATCTATTCTGTACACGTTTAACGTGAGTTCAACGTGAGTTTGATTGGATCATAATCATAGCATGTTAGGTCAAGCTTCTCCGATCATAGAAACATATTTTTTTTTTCTTTAAAAAAAGTATTTTTTTTACAAAGTTGAAGTGTTTGGACAAACATTTGAAAGAGAAAAAAAATAATTTTGAAGAGAAACATAAAAAAATAACTTCTCTCAAAAAACTAATTTCTGCTCAAAATTGCTTTTCAAATTAATTAGTCAAACACAAATTGCTTCTCACTAATAGTAGTTTTGAGAAAAGCACTTCTCAAAATAAACTGATTTTTGCACCTTGGCCAAACATGCTATTAGTCATCTACTAATCTTGTTAGAAATATTAATTTGCTGGTGGCAGACCGGTGAAAATTAAAATAAGATAGAAAAGCTAAAAACTCCTTAAACTTAACGAATTATTAGCTTAACTCCTAAGTTATTTGTAATCTTAGTTACCCTCTTGAACCTGACTATTTGATACCCTCTAAGGCTGACAAGTGGGTCGGTCCGGGCTCGGGATCAGTCCTAGCCTGCGGGCTAAGTGGACTGGGACCGTTAGGACCGCTAGAGGTGGGCTCGTGCCGGTTTCGTGGGCCGGTTCTTAGCTAGGAAGCGTTAGTACCGGGCCCGTTTGGCCCGCCAAGAGACCGAGACCGGACTGATCTCTTGGCGGGCCCAACGGATATTTATTTTTAAAAAATAGTTGTTTGGCTTTTGAAAAAAAAGAGTTGTTGGGGGTTTAAAAAATAGTCGTTGGCTATTTGAAAAATAGCCATTTAATAACCCCCTCCCTCCCCTCTCCCTCCCTCCAACTTAGTTTTAATCTCAATGGAAGCAGCGATGACCAAGTTACTTCCGCCACCACCAACGGAACTTCCTCCGAACTTTGAAGGATTTATGAAATTTGTAAGAGATAGCATGTAACTTGTATGAACAAAAATTAGTACTGTATTATGTAACTTATATTTTGGTACATCTAGATTAGTTCCTTTTTCTTCTCAATGGTGGTATTAACACCTTGTTGTGCTCATTTCATAAAGAGGAGGAAGACTAAGAAAGATATTGCCATATTTTTATTGCTATAATAAAATTACATGACATTGCTTTGAATATCTTTTTATAATTTTTTGTCTTTAAATTTGAATTAAAAAATTAGGTCACAATTATATTATAAATTGGCAGAATAGCCTAAATGGCACTTATACTTATGCTACTTTGTTATGCCAGTCCCCAAACTTATCATTTTGCCAATTGAACACTTACACTAGTTCAAATCGTATATTCTAAATCCCTCTACCCATTGACCGCGCTTATGAGGCATTAACATAGTTGAGGTGGACAAATTATGTGTAACACACACGTGTAAAGAGAGTGATACTAGTGATTTTGATTAAAAATGAATTAAACTAAAATCAGGCACAAAATTGGGCCGAAAATCCCACATTTCTTCTGTAACGATTCGGCCGGTCGTTTCGAGAGTTATAGTCCCGTTTTCTCCATTTCTGCTTCTTTTGTGCCTTACAACTGTATTTTATCGTATCGGGGTGGTTGGTTCAGGTCCGGAATGGTTTCAGAGTGAATTGAGATACTTAGTCTCTTTATTAGAAGCTTAAGTTGGAAAAGTCAACCGGATGTTGACTTGTATGTAAACGACCTCAGATTTGAATTTTGATGGTTCCGTTAGTTCCGTTATGTAATTTTGAACTTAGGAGCGCATACGAAATGTGATTTGGAGGTCCGTAGTAGAATTAGGCTTGAATTGACGGAAGTTAGAAATTTGGCGATTTTGGGTCGGCAGTGAAAATATTGATATCGGGTTCGAATGGATTTTCAGAAGTTGGAGTAGGTTCGTGGTGTCATTTTTAACTTGTGTATATAATTTGAGGTCAATCGGACGTGGTTTGATAGGTTTCGGTGTCGTTTGCGGAATTCGAAAGTTTAGAAGTTCATTAGGCCTGAATCCGTGGGTAATTCGTATTTTTGATGTTGTTGGAGTTGATTTTAAGATTCGACTAAGTTCGTATGATGTTATGGGACATGTTGGTATGTTTGGTTGAGGTCCCTAGGTCTTCGAGTGAGTTTCGGGTAGTTAACGGATCATTTTTGGCCTTGGTGAAATAGTTGTTATCTGCTGTTGTATGCTTCTGATTTCCTCTTACGCGTTCGCAAGAGGAGCATCCCGTTCACGAAGAGTATTCGTAAGCTGAGGAGAATTTATTTTTTGCGTTTGCGAAGAAGGGGGCGCGAACGTGAAGGTGTGATCTGTATGTGCATTGCGGACGCGGGAGTAGGGTCGCGTTCACGAAGAGGAGTGAGGTAGCTGAGGACCCTAATCCTTTTGTTCTACGCGTTCGTGAGGTGTTGGTCACATTCGCGAAGGTCAGATTTGGTACAGCATCGCGTTCGCGAGGAGAGTAACGCGTTCGCGATGAGTTAAGCTGGGAGGCAGTCAAGTTGGTCTATGCGAACGCGAGAGGGCGTTCGCGTTCGCGAAAAAGAAAATCTGGGCAGACAGTATTAATTTCAAAAACGAGGGTTTGAGCCCATTTTAATATTTTGAGCTAGAGAACATAGAATTGGTCGATTCTTTAAGGGATTTTCGTGGAGTTGATCGGGGTAAGTGATTTTTACTTGGTTTTGGTTAAATTCCATGATTACATCTTTGATTTTATCATCTAAATTGTGAATTGGGGGGTGAGAAATTGGGGAAAAAGAGGAAGAACTCTTGAGTTAGAATTTTGAGGTTTTGAATGGGATTTTATTATCGGATTGGAATAAATTTGGTATGGTTAGATTCGTAAGTGAATGATCTTTCGGGTTTTGTGACTTTTGTCGGATTTCGAGACATGGGCCCGGAGAGGCGGGTTAAGCTGATTTCGGATTTTTGGCTATAATTTGATATTTTTCTTATGGAATTTATTCCTTTAGCCCATATTGATCGTATTGTATTGCTTGTGGCTAGATTCGGGATATTCAGAGGCCGGTTCGAGAGGAAAGGGCATTCCAGAGTAGGATTTCTACGCGGTTGAGGTAAGTAATAGTTTTAAATCTGGTCTTGAGGGTATGAAACCCAGAGTTTGGTATAGTGTGATTGCTTAGAGGTGACACCCATGCTAAGTGACGGGCGTATGAGTGTACACAGTGAGGGATTGTGACTCGGTCCGTCCCGTGAAACTTAAAGTCTAATAGCCTTTTAATGCTTATATGTATTACTTGTCTACTAGAAATTTGACTGCCCTTCATGTTAGAAATCATGCTTAGGATATGTACCTGCTTATAGTTGTTATACTCAATCATAGTAATTCTTGCATATGTTTACCTCAATCTCTGTTATTTCCCTGCTGATACACTATAGCATTCTGATTTGGGTTGTTTCCCTTTCTTTACTGAGGGTTGTGAGACTAGAGAGGATCATGACTGAGTGAGGTTGAGGGTCTGTTTGTGAGGTATTGTACCTTAGCACGTGAGTTGTCCGTGCGGCACGTGAGTTGTCCGTGCGGATTCTGATATGATATTATAGCATGTGAGTTTTTCGTGCAGCACGTGAGTTGTCTGTGCAGATTATAGCGCTTGGGCTGTAGGAGCCCCTCCAGAGTCTGAACACCCCCAGTGAAGGCATATACCTATTGAGCGTGTGTATTGAGGGCTAAGAGCCGAGTGTTGAGTTATTGAGACTTTGAGTGACAATACCCTGTGAAGTTGCATCTGTTACCTTTGTTGCTGCATTTAGCTGATATTTGGTTTTACTTGAACTTGGTAAATACGCAACTGATTCGACTCATGTTACTAGCATTACTCATGTTTACTCTTAGACTTTGAAAATTATCAAATGAATTGTTCAGTATAGCTCGTCACTACTTCTCAGTTCCTTATTTATTTCTGTTACTTGTTGAGTCGGTTGTACTCATACTACACCCTGCATTTCATGTGCAGATCCAGGTGTGTTTGAGCACGGAGACTGTTGAGTTCAGGCGTGATCGAGTTTTGGAGACTACGAGGTAGCTGCCAGCGTCCGCAGAGCCTTGTCTCTCCTTCTATATTTCTTTCTGCATTGTATTGATAGTTAGACACTGGTTGTAGTAGTTTTGATATTTTGACGCTCATGACTTGGTGACACCCAAATCTCCAATTACAGAAATAGAATTAACCCATCCAAGAGATAGAAATATATCCAGAATTATTTTTTTCAAAGCACATATGTCTTGATAAAGGTTTGGACAAATATTGGTCATGTGATTTCAAAGAAAATGAAAATACTTCAATTGAAAACTTGCCATAGCAAATTTCGTCAATATTTGCTATTCATTCGTTAACCTACTTTTTCTATTATGGTTATCACTTTTCAATATAATTCTTAATTAACAATCAGAATCAATCTAACAAGAATAAAATAATTCTCCGCAGGAAAGTCCTACTATCAAATTCACATAGTTTTTGAGAGTGTTTAGAATAAAATGATTTGATAAAATAAATATAATTTTTTACCCTTGATTGAATTATATAACTATACAAAATACTTACATAGGCTTAGGCGCATTCAAATAATAGAAAAAACGTACCTTAATTTTATTGTGCAATTTATCCTGTACAATGCGGTAATGAACAAAATTGAAACAACAACTTGATTAACATTTCGTAGCTCACAAAATTAATTTGAATAGATATTGGTATTCTCCATAAGATCATTGTGTAAACTTTAAGTGTAGGTCCCATTTTCTGAATTAGAACAATTACTAGGACATCGTCAAATTTGATTCTCCATAATAAAAAAAATATGGAAATATCCTTAAGATTGTTGGAAAAATTGATCATGGAGAATATGAATTAGCTTGAGGCGTGTCAAGGACACTGTTCTTAAGGATATTTCGCTCACACAGTGATAAATAAAACTAGGCGTATCCCCCATGATTCAACAAGCTCTTCCCTTTATTAAACTGGGAACGGAACTAGCAGAAAATTCAAGAAAGAAACCCAGCATATAGAAGGAAGAAGATGATTCAGAAAATTGTATTAGAAAGTGTGTCTTTAGCTCTTCAAGACTATGTATATATAGGTGTTGCTCCAATGGCTAAATAACAGCTAGTTACTGACTAGTAACGGCTAGTTTGACTCTATTAATTATAAAATAACTTACGAAATAATAAGTAAATATAAATAACATTTCAAAGAGAAAGTTTTCCTAAACCAAGATAGATATTACCTTTTGAGATATCACTAATCTTTCAACACCGTAAATAGCTACTTCTTCTACACCAATGAGACTTCTCTTGACAACAATGAAATTCTTCGAATTCTTAGTAAACGGCATGACTTAATCACAATACATATCATGGAAATACAACAATATCAAACAAAAGCTCATAGGAAAAAAGAAACAACTTTCATTGTGGGAATTTCCTGCTGGTGTAGAAAAATAGCCATTAATATAGGAAAAATGATTTTTCTCTGTGTGTTATGGTGCCCCGTTTTAGTCTATCATTTCAAAGATAGGGATTCTCACCATTTATGTATACAATTATCTCTTCCTTACCACAAAAGAAATAAGTCATCACATAGGCAAAGAACTACATATCTTGAATAGTAGCTTCATATTATACTCTAGTTCCTAGCAATTTTTTGAGTCAAATATACTCTTGAACTTGTATGATTAAGAAATAAAACTAAGATATTATATTTTCAATCTTCCATTTGAAAGTGATTTGGCTTCTAATTATCACGACCCGGAATTCTCACCGCCGGGACTGTGATGGCGCCTAACATTTCACTTGCTAGGCAAGACAACGTTAGAGAGTTTACTAAGCCAAACCCTATTCCATTCGGTAAATAACAGCAATAAACTAAAATGAAATATAACGAATGCAGAATAATACAGAAGCTTCAACATTTACTACTACCCGGTTCTGGAGTCACAACTCACGAGCTACTATGATTACTACATACAGAATCTGAAGAAGGAAAAATACACTATTTTGAAGCAGAAAAATAGTAAATGATAAAAACTAGGAAGAGACTCCAGGGTCTGCGGACGCCAACAGATCTACCTTGGGTCTCCTGTCAGTAAATCCGACAGCTAACCTCTCAATCAACTAGAGCCGGTACCAAAATCTACACAGAAAGTGCAGAGTACAGTATCAGTACAACCGACCCCATGTACTGGTAAGTTTCGAGCCTAACTTCGACGAAGTAGTGACGAGGCTAAGACAAGACACCTACAAATCAAACATGTACAATTTAACAGTATATATATAAATAATAGCAATGAAGAACTAGACAGGTAACGTCGGGAGGGGGAAACATGTTGAGGGGATTACGAGATAGAGAACTACAACTGAATGGTAACTAGAACAGCCAATATACTATGCACCAACAAGAACAAGTAAACACAGTAAAGGAAACATTTGCATGGCATCACCCTTCGTGCTTTACTCTCATCCTCACCATAAAATCAATAGAAATGACACGACATCACCCTGTGTGAATTACCTCTCATAACATGGCATGATATCACCCTTCGTGCATTAACACTCACAATATGGCACGGCATTACCCTTAGTGCTTTCACTTTCAACCTCACATAAAGTCAATAGAAATGGCACGACATCACCCTTCGTGCTTTAACAGTCTCCCTTACCATAATGCAATGAACAAATAACAACAGAGAGATAAAATAACAAGTACAAGCCTTACTTTCACATTTGGTTCCACAATGTCAATCTCAACTTCAGAATCTATACTCGATTATCACCAAACGATTTGTAAACATGATAAAAGCGAACGATTTAACAATACTAGTCTAAACATGGATAACATGAACAAAGAAAGCTATAATTGCAAGAACAACATACCCCACCTGGATACTTTAACCCGACTACAACGTATACGTACTTGTCACCTCACCTATACGTTGTTCCCAATAATTAAACAAGTAGTAATTAGGCAAACAATTTTTATTCCCTCAAGACAAGGTTAACCACGACGCTTACCTCGCTCCAACGACCAAACTCAAAGCTCAACCACGACTTTTCCTTTCACAGATGCCTCCGAACCAATAGAATCTAGCAAATTACCAACCAAACAATTCAATTAAGCCTTAGGAACTACCTACGATTGTAAATAATTCAAATTAGGCTATTATTGAAAAAGTCAACACCCGGGCTCGCTTGGTCCAAACCTGAATTTCGGACCAAAACCCGATCATCCATTCACCCCCGAGCCCGTTTATGTGATTAGCTTTTTTAATCCGACCTCAATTTGAGGTCTAAATCCCCAAATTATCAAATCCCTAATTTTTACCCAAAACCCCCCAATTCCACGATGAAAACCTTAGATTTTAGGTTGAAATCTTGTGAAATATAGTGGAAGATTGAAAGAAAATAGGTTAGAATCACTTACCAACGATTTGGGGAAGAAGAAGTTTTGAAAAAATCACCTCTAAGGTTTTAGGTTTTGAAAATTTGAGAAATGAATCAAAAATCCTGTCTAAGTCATATTTGTTAGCTGCAGATGTCGCATTTACGACTTGGGCTTCGCAAATATGACGCCTGCAAATGCGAAGATTTCATCGCAAATGCGAGAAACATCACATATCTGCATTCTTCGCAAATGTGAAGAATAGTCCGCAAATGCGAACTCATACATGATCGCAAATGCGACCCAGTTATTGCAAATGCTAAGAATCCCCTTCCCAACTCCCATCGCAAATGCGAAGAATCCCCTTCCCAACTCCCATCGCAAATGCGAGACTTTGTTCGCAAATGTGAACTCTGGCCTTCCCAGCTACTCTTTGCAAATGCGATGAGTATATCGCAAATGCGAACTCAACAGTAGTCGCAAATGCGAAGTTTTATGTCGCAATTGCGAGATCTGAGGCTTGCAACAAAAACTGAAGCACACCAGCAATGTTCTAAGTCCTATTTCACACCGTAGCCTATCCGAAACTCACCCAAGCTCTCGGGGCTCTAAACCAAACATGCACACAAGTATAAAACATCATACGAACTCGCTCGCGTGATCAAATCGTCAAAATAACACTTAGAACTACGAATTGAACACCAAATCAAATGAAATTTTCAAGAAAACTTTAAAGCTTCTATTTTCACAACCGGACGTCTGAATCACGTCAAACAAACTCCATTTTTTATCAAATTTTATAGACAAGTCATAAATAAGGTATTGGACCTATACCGAGATCCAGAACCAAAATATGGACCCGTTATCCAAAAAGTCAAGCTTTGATCAAATAATTTCAAATTCATTAAGCCTTTAACTTTTAAATTTTGACAAAGTCTGATATCTCGAGTTAGGGACTTCCGAATTTGATTTCGGGCATACGCCCAAGTCCCAAATCACGGTACGGACCTACCGAGACCGTCAAAATACAAATCCGGGTCCGTTTATTAAAAATGTTGACCGAAGTCAACTCAAATAAAAGTTTTAGGCAAAATTTCTTATTTTTCTCACTTTTTAACATAAAAGCTTTCCAGAAAGACGCTCGGACTGTGCACACAAATCGAGAAAGGGTAAAACATGATTTTTAAGGCTTCGGATCACAGAATTAGGTTTTAAAATAGGAGATGACCTATTAGGTCATTAGATTCTCTACCTCTAAAACAACCGTTCGTCTGACTCGGACTCCCAAGTAGCTGCCTCGACGGGATGACCTCTCAACTGCACTCGAACGGAAGTATAACTCTTCGACCTCAACTGACGAACCTACTGGATAGAATAGCCACCGACTCCTCCTCGTAAGTCAAATCCTTGTCCAGTTAGACAGAGCTGAAATCTAATACATGGGACGGATCGCCATAATACTCCCGGTGGCAACGCAAGCCTGTAAGCCATGTCTCCCACTCTCTCGAGAATCTCAAAAGGTACGATATACCTAGGGCTCAACTTGCCCTTCTTTTTGAACCTCATTACACCCTTCATAGGTGATACCCGCAAGAACACTCTCTCCCCGACCATGAATGCAGCATCACGAACTTTACGGCCGGCATAACTCTTCTGCCTGGATTGAGTTGTGCATAGTCGATCCTGAATAATCTTGACCTTATCCAAGGCATCCTGTACTAGATCTGTACCCAACAACCAAGCCTCCCCCAGCTCGAACCACCCAATTGGCGACCGGCACCGCCTACCGTATAATGCCTCATAGGTAGCCATCTGAATGCTCGACTAGTAGCTGTTATTGTAGGCGAACTCTGCAAGGGGCAAGAACTGATCCAACAATCCTCCTAAGTCTATGACACATGGCCTGAGCATATCCTCTAATATATGAATAGTGCGCTCGAACTGTCCGTCCGACTGAGGATGAAACTCTGTGCTCAACTCAACCTGCATGCCCAACTCACGCTGTATTGCCCTCCAGAAGTGCGAGGTGAACTGCGTACCTCGATCAGAAATGATAGACACGGGCCCACCGTGAGGACGAATGATCTCACGGATATAAATCTCTACCAACCGCTCCGAAGAATAGGTAACTTCCATAGGAATGAAATGCGCTGACTTAGTCAGCATGTCCACAATGACCCAAATGGAATCGAACTTCCTCTTAGTACGCGGGAGTCCAACAACGAAATCTATAGTGATATGCTCCCACTTCCATTTAGGAATCTCTATCTTCTGAAGCAAACCACCGGGTCTCTGATGCTCATACTTCACTTGCTGATAATTTAGGCATCGAGCTACATAAGCAACTATATCCTTCTTCATTCTCTTCCACCAATGATGTTGCCACAAGTCCTGATACATCTTTGCGGCGTCTGTATGAATAGAATACCGGGAACTGTGGGCCTCCTCAAGAATCAACTCACGAAGTCCATCCACATTAGGCACACAAACACAACCCTGCATTCTCAAGACTCCGTCATCTCCAACAATAACCTGCTTGGCACCACCGTGCCGCACTATGTCCCTTAGGACCAACAAATGAGGGTCGCCATACTGTCGATCTCTGATGCGCTCACACAAAGAAGAGCGAGCAACTGTACAAGCTAGAACACGGCTGGGCTTTGAAATATCCAACCTCACAAACTAGCTGGCCAAAGTTTTAACATCTGATGCAAGCGGCCTCTTACCGACTAGAATGAATGCAAGGCTGCCTGTACTCGCTGCCTTTCTACTAAAGGCATCGGCCACCACATTGGCCTTCTGGGGATGATACAAGATAGTGATATCATAGTCTTTCAATAGCTCCAACCACCTCCGCTGCCTCAAATTGAGATCCTTCTTCTTGAACAGATACTGAAGGCTCCGATGATCCGTGAAGACCTCACATGACACGCCGTAAAGATAGTGCCTCCAAAGTTTCAGTGCATGAACAATGGTTGCCAACTCTAAGTCATGGACAGGGTAATGCTTCTCATGAACCTTCAACTGCCGTGACACATACGTAATCACCCTACCCTCCTACATCAATACCGCATAGAGCCCAACACAGGACGCATCACAATATACCGTATAAGACCCTAAACCCGTAGGCAACACCAACACCGGTGTTGTAGTCAAAACAGTCTTGAGCTTCTGAAAGCTCGCCTCACACTCGTCTAACCATCTGAACGGGGCACCCTTTTGGGTCAACCTAGTCAACGAGGTTGCTATAGATGAAAACCCCTCCACAAATCGACGGTAGTAGCCCGCCAAACCCAAGAAACTCCTGATCTCCATAGCTGAAGTGGGTCTAGGCCAGTTCTGAACTGCCTCAATCGTCATGGGATCTACCTGAATTCCCTCTACTGATCCAACGTGCCCCAAGAAAGAGACTAAATCCAACCAAAACTCACACTTTCAAAATTTAGCATACAACTGGTTGTCTCTCAGAGTCTGAAGCACAATCCTAAGATGTTGCTCATGCTCCACTCGACTGCGGGAGTAGATCAAGATATCATCAATAAACACAATCACAAAGGAGTCCAAATAAGTCTTGAACACTTGGTTCATCAAATCCATAAATATTGTTGGGGCATTTTTCACGAACATCCGACTCTGAATGGCCCAAATCTAGCCAAAATTAATTACATATTATAAATACAACTATAAGGAACTAATGTAGCTACTGAAATCAAAGCTAAAGCAAGAAATTGAAAACATCTCCCTAAAAAGTCTCCCCGGGCCCACGTCTCGGAATCGAGTCAGAGTCATACAATATGAACACCCATTCACTCACGAGTTCACTCATACCAAAATTATCCAAATCTGATGTCTAAATCCCAATCTAAACTAAAACATTCGGTTGAAGAACTTTTCCCCATTTCTCCCAAATTTCTCACCCAATTTCCTTAATTAAATGAAGAAAATAACTATAGATTTATGGAATACAACCAAAAACGAGTTAGGAATCGTTATCCCAAAGCTTCCTATGAAAATCCCTCGAAAAATAACCAAATTTCGAGCTCCAAAATCCAAAAATGAAGAATAAAATCAAACCCTCGCACTTCGCCCTTTTCATGCCAGTCAAACCGAACATGCGGGCCTTCAACCGTATCTGAGGTTCTGCACCTGCAGAATTTCCATCGTAGGTGCGGTCCTCAATTAAAACTCAGATCCCGCTTCTGCGATCCAAAGGTCGCACCTGCGCGTGCGCACGTTCGGAACTATGTCCGCTTATGCGGTTCACCACAGCTCCTGCGATCTTTCCAAGGCATTTGCGGTCATCGCAGATACGGAACTCACCTCGCACCTGCGACCCCTGAACATTCCTTCCAAAACCACTTCTGCGCTTAACCATCCGCACGTGCGGCCCCGCATCTGCTGTTCTACCACTGCAGGTGCGAAATTCCAGAAACCGCAAACTTCAAAAAATTTCCTAAGTCCAATATTTCCTCTGTTAAGCATCTGACACACACCCAAGGCCGCCAGGAACTCGACCAAACATACCAACCAATCCTAAAATACCATACGAACTTAGTGAAGCCCTCAAACCACATCAAACAACGTAAAATTCATGAATCATCCTTCGATTCAAACTTAAAGAACTTGAAACTTCCAAATTCGACAACCGATGCCGAAATCTATCAAACCATGTGCGATTGATCCCAAATTTTGCACATAGGTCATATTCAACCCTACGGACCTACTCTAACTTTCGTAATCGGATTCCGACCCCGATATCAAAAATTCCACTACCGGTCAAAATTTTCAAAACTTTGACTTTCACCATTACAAGCCGAAATGAGCTACGAACCTCCAAAATACAATCTGTGCTTGTCCCTAAGTCCAAAATTACCTAACAGAGCGAATGGAACCGACGTAACTCCATTCCAGAGTCGTCTTCATATAGTTCTGACTACGGTCAAAATCCTAAGGCTTAGCTCCTATTTTGGGGACTGTGTCCCAAAATATTCCAAAAACCAAAACAAAACTTTCTGGTAAGTCACAATAGCAGAACAATATACGGGGAAAGCTGTTAATAGGGATCGGGGATATAACTCTCAAGACGACTGACCGGGTCATAACAAACATTTAATACTACTCGGATCTAGAGTCACAGCTCACGAGCTACTATGATTACTACATATAGAGTCTGAAGAAGGAAAAATACATTATTTTGAAGTAGAAAAACAGTAAATGATAAAAACATAGAATAGACTCCAGGGTCTGCAGACGACAGTAGATGTACCTTGGGTCTCATGTCAGCAAATTCGACAGCTAACCTCTCAATTAGCTAGAACCGGTACCAAAATCTGCACAGAAAGTGCAGAGTGCAATATCAGTATAACCGACCCCATGTACTAGTAAGTGTCGAGCTTAACCTCGATGAAATAGTGATGAGGCTAAGACAAGACGCCTACAAATCAAACCTGTTAATTTAACTGTATATATACAAATAACAGCAATGGAGAACTAGATATGTAACATTGGGAGGGGGAAACATGCTAAGGGGATTACGAGATAGAGAACTACTGCGGAATGGTACCTAGAACATCTAATATAATATGCACCAACAAGAACAAGTAAACACAGTAAAGGAAATATTTGCACGGCATCACCATTCGTGCTTTACTCTCATCCTCACCATAAAATCAATAGAAATGGCATGACATCATTCTTCATGCATTAACTCTCATAACATGGTACGATATCACCCTTCGTGCATTAACTCTCACAATATGGCACAGAATTACCCTTCATGCTTTCACTTTCAACCTCATATAAAGTCAATAGAAACGGTACGGTATCACCCTTCGTTCTTTAAAACTCTCCCTTACCATAATGCAATGAACAAATAACAACAGGGAGATAAAATAATAAGTACAAACCTTACTTCCACGTTTGGTTCCACAATATCAACCTCAACTTTGGAATCTATACTCGATTATCACCAAAAGATTCGTAAACATGATAAAAGCGAACGATTTAATAATACTAGTCTAAACATGGATAACATGAACAAAGGAAGCTATAATTGCAAGAAAAACAAACCCCACCCGCATACTTCAACTCGACTACAAGGTTAACCACGACCCTTACCTCTCTCCAACGACCAAACTCAAAGCTCAACCACGACTTTTTCTTTCACACAAGCTTCCGAACCAATAGAATCTAGCAAATTACCAACCAAATAATTCAATTAAGCCTTAGGAACTGCCCATGATTGTAAGGAATTCAATTTAGGCCATTATTGAAAAGGTTAACATAAGTCAAGATCTGGGTCCACTTGGTCCAAACCCGAAATTCGGACCAAAACCCGATAACCCATTCACCCCCGAGCTCGGTTATGTTATTTGCTTTGAAATCCGACCTCAATTTGAGGTCTAAATCCCCAAATTACTAAATCCCTAATTTCTACCCAAAACCCCCCAATTCCACCATGAAAACCTTAGATTTTAGGTTGAAATTTTGTGAAATGTAGTGGAAGATTCAAAGAAAATAGGTTAGAATCACTTACCAACGATTTGGAGAAGAAGAAGTCTTGGAAAAATCGCCTCTAAGGTTTTAGGTGAGAAATGAACCAAAAATCTCGTCTAAGTCATATTTGTTAGCTGCAGATGTCGCATTTACGACCTGGGCTTCGCAAATGCGAAGCCCGCAAATGCGAAGATTTCATCACAAATGCGAGAAATATCACATCTCTGCATTCTTCGTAAATGCGAAGAATAGTTCGCAAATGCGAACTCATACATGATCGCGAATGTGACCCAGTGATCGCAAATGCGAAGAATCCCCTTCCCAGCTCCCATCGCAAATGCGAGACTTTGTTCGCAAATGCGAACTTAGGGCTTCCCAGCTATTCTTCGCAAATACGATGAGTAGATCACAAATGCGAACTCAACAGTAGTCGCAAATGCGAAGTTTTATGTCGTAATTGCGAGATCTGAGGCCTGCAACAAAAACTGAAGCACACCAGCAATGTTCTAAGTCCAATTTCACTTTGTAGCCTATCCGAAACTCACCTGTGCCCAAACATGCACACAAGCCTAAAAATATCATACGAACTCGCTCGCGCGATCAAATCGCCAAAATAACACCTAGAACTATGAATTGAACACCAAATCAAATGAAATTTTTTAAAAAAAACTTTAAAACTTCTACTTTCACAACCGGACGTCTGAATCACGTCAAACTGACTCCGATTTTCATCAAATTTTACAGACAAGTCATAAATAAGGTATTGGACCTATACCGGATTTCGGAACTAAAATACAGACCCGTTATCAAAAAAGTCAAGCTTTGGTCAAACATTTCAAATTCATTAAGCCTTTAACTTTCAAATTTTGACAAAGCCGATATCTTAGGTTAGGGACTTCCGAATTCGATTTCGGGCATACGCCTAAGTCCCAAATCATGGTACAGACCCACCGGGACCGTCAAAACATAAATCCGGGTCCGTTTACTAAAAATGTTAACCGCGGTCAACTCAAATGAAGGTTTTAGGCAAAATTTCTTATTTTTCTTAGTTTCTAACATAAAAGCTTTCCGGAAAGACGCCCGGATTGCGTACGCAAATCGAAAAAAGCTAAAACATAATTTTTAAGGCTTCAGATCATAGAATTAGGTTTCAAAATAGGAGATGACTTATCGGATCATCACACGCATTTATGCCAATAAAATTATAACTGCTTCTTGTGTTCAAATCAAAGCTAATGAAAGCTTCTTCAAGTTTAATATTCTATTTGTGAATAATATCTTTAACAAATTTTAGAACATGTTTTTCCCTATGTATATTAACTACATGTATATAAATCCAGTTTTACTCTTATTATTAGAGTTAAATTTACTATTTTATAATTTGCTTAAAGAAGGTGAATAAAATGTATCGTAAAGTCGCACCCCAATCAAATGTCACTCTTTTTATTACCTCGGATGAAATTTATTTATAATTTGCTTAAAGAAGGTAAATAAAATGTGTCGTAAAGTCGCACTCCAATCAAATGTCACTTTGTTTTTATTGACCTTGGATGAAATTGATTTAAGCAAACCTGATAAGAGAATGTCCCCAAAGTCAATCATGTCATAGCCATAGTAAGAATTGATAGTTGAGGAACTATCTGAAGCTACAGAAAATTGCAAAATCAATCATCTTTCACACCATACAATTGAAAGAAAAACAGATAAAATATAAAATAGAAGCGCCGCACAAAGAACGAACTAACATGGAATCGGAGCAAAGCCGGAAATGATGAAGATAACAGATGAAAAAAGGGCGAATATGCAAAGTGAACACAACTAATCATCAGAAAATCAATTTTAGTAAAAGGAAAGTAAAATAGTTGTCGTTAAACATATAAAGAAGAATGAAGCACTGATAATTACCCAAACAAATCTATCCAACAGAAATTCAGAATACTCGAAACAAAGATACATAAAATACCAACAAAATAAATCTCAAAAGGCAGAAAGAGGATATTACTTGAAAGAAAAAAAAGATATTTACTTGGCGATTACATGCGATGAAAGGAGGAAGAAGAGGGAAATAAGGCGTTATAACTTATCAGTAACAATGAGATTCGCCCGGGAAAGAAATGGAGGAAGAGAATGGAGCCCTAATTAAGAGAATTATAAGAAGCAAAAGCTTTTCTAGGGAAAAGAGGTGACTCTTGAATTCTATTTAATGAAACATTTTTTAATTCATTTTAAAAAGGGGAAATGGCAAAAAATTGACAAAAAAGATAAATGGAATGCTAGCCATTGTGGCGATCCGGCCGGTCGTCTTAGGAGTTATAGCCCCGATCCCCTATTAATTGCTTTTTCCGTATCTATTTCTGCTATTGTGAATTGCCGGGAGGCTTCGTTTTGGGTTTTGGAGTATTTTGGGATACTTAGTCCCTAAACGGAAGCTTAAGCCTTAGGATTTGGACCGTAGTCAGAACTGTATAGAGACAACTCCGGAATGGAGTTCCGTCGATTCTATTAGCTCCGTTAGGTGATTTTGGTAGGGACGTATCTAGATTGTTTTTTGGAGGTTGGTAGCTCATTTAGGCTTGAAATGTCGAAAGTTGAAATTTTGGAGATTTTGGCCGGCAGTGAAATTTTTTATATCGGGATCGGATTTTGATTTAGTAAGATGTAATTGGTCCGTAGGGTTGAATGTTACTTATGTGCAAAATTTGGGGTCAATCGGACGTGGTTTGATAGGTTTCAGCATCAGTTGTCGAATTTGGAAATTCAAAGTTCTTTAAGTTTGAATCGTAGGATGATTCGTGATTTTAGCATTGTTTGAAGTCGTTTGAGGGCTCGATTAAGTTCGTATGGTATTTTAGGATTGGTTGGTATGTTTGGTTGAGGTCTCGAGGGCTGCGGGTGAGTTTCGGGTGCTTAACGGATGGAAAATTGGACTTGTGCATAATCTAAAGTTTGTTGGTTCTGGTGTTTTCGCACATGCGGTGGGAAGTCCGCAGGTGCGACCCCACAGAAGTGAGAAAGAGGTCGCTGGTGCGCTTTTAGTCTTGAGAGCCAGTGGTCGTAGATGCGACGCGTGAGCCGCAGAATCGAAGCCGAATCTGCGGAAGGGTGATCGTAGAAACGGATTGGGGAGGAAGCCAAGTTTCCGCAAAAGTGAACGAGTTAGCGCAGAAGTGCATCCGTAGATGCGGATATAGGTGCGCAAGTGCGGAGTCTGGGAATTTAATGAAATTCTGCAGGTGCAGAGCTTTAGCCGTAGAAGCGATACCGCATAAGCGGTTAATGGACCGCAAGCGCGGTTTAACTAGCACAAAAGGGGCTAAATCGAGGGTTTGATTCATTTATTCATTTTTGGACTTGGGGAGCTCGGAAATTGGCGATTGTTTGAGGGATTTTCAGAGAGAGCTTTGGGATAACGATTCCTAACTCATTTTTGGTTGTATTTCATTAATCTATAGTTGTTTCCTCCATTTAATTTCGGATTTGGATTGAAAAGTTGGGAAAATGGGGGAAACATTCCCCAACCGAATTTCTGAGTTTTGATTGGGATTAAGACATCGGATTTGGATAGTTTTAGTACGAGTGAACTCGTGAGTGAATGGATGTTCATATTTGGTAATCTTTATCCGGTTATAAGACGTGGGCCCGGGGTGGCTTTTTGGGGAAATTTTCCAATTTCTTGCTTTAACTTTGATTTCAGTAGCTAACTTAATTCCTTGTAGTTGTATTCATGTTTTGTAAATTATTTTGGCTAGATTTGGGCCATTCGAAGTCAGATTTTTATGAAAAGAGCGTTGTTTCGGATAGATTTGAGCATGGTTCGAGGTATGCGGCTTGCCTAACCTTGTGTGGGGGAACTTCCCTTAGGATTTGTACTGTTTTGATATATGAGCATCGTGTACGTAGGGTGACGAGTACGTAAACGGGCTAATTATTATTTAAAAACCCGATTTCTACTAAGTAACAACTTGTCTTCCTTCTTATTTGAGTCTTATCAGTATGTGTAGTATCCTGCTAAACTAGAATAGCATGCCTACTTGCCTTAACTGTTTATTTGAGCTACGTGCAACATGTTTAGTGAATTTACCTGTTTTTCCTTAACTTGTACTTAGGCTGAATTGTAGGATTCCGTGTTGTAATTATTGAATTCTATTGTTTGGGCTGCATATTTACTTTGGGACTACGGAACGGTATTCCGGGAAATCCCCCTGTTCTGCATATTTACTTTGGGACAACGGAACGGTATTCCGGAAGATTTCCCTGTCTTGCATATTTACTTTGGGACTACAGAACGGTATTCTGGGAGATCCCCCCTGCACATTTACGTTGGGACTACAAGATGGTATCTCGGGAGATCCCATGTTGCATTTCTGTGTACTGAGCTATTATCTTTCTATGAGCTATTATCGGTACGGAGACGTCTGTACTTATCTTTGGGATGCTATGGAACTGTTAGGAACAATCATACTTCTTTGATTTCCTTTGTCGTGCGAGTTATTGGCATCAAAATTCTAAAACTCTATATTCTATTATTTCTCACATATTGTGAGGACCCGTGCCGGGAGATTTGACGATCAGGTACCCCCGCCCCTACTAGAGCCGCTAGAGGCCGGGGTAGAGGATGACCACGCGGTGCATCCAGAGCACCCGCGCAAGCTGCGACAGAGGAGCCCCTAGCAGCTCCAGCTGGAGGGCGGGCACCGGAGGTTCCTATTGCTGCACCAGCCCTCAAGGAGACTCTAGCCCAGTTCATGAGCATGTTCAACACCTTATCTCAGGCCGGATTGATCCCACTATCTCCTGCGACATCTTTGGCCGGGGGAGGGGAATAGACTCCTGCAACCCATACTCCTGAGCAGAGGGCCCAGGTTGATCAGGCCCCGGAGTTTATTCCTATGCCACCGGTAGCTCCGGTTCAACATGAGACCAGGACAGATGCTGTTGAGGCAGAGTAGCTTAGACTTGAGAGGTACAAGAAGTACCACCCACCTACCTTCAACGGATTAGCTTCAGAGGATGCTCAGGTTTTTCTAGAGGAGTGTCATTGTATTCTCCGCACTATGGGCGTAGCGGAGATGAGTGGGATTTCTTTCACCTCTTTCCAGCTTAGAGGAGCAGCCTATCAGTGGTGTCGTGCTTATGAGCTGAGTAGTCCAGATGAGGCAGCCTCACTCACATGGACTCAGTTCTCAGATATGTTTTTGTGAGAGTATGTCCCTCAGACCCTCAGGGAAGCTAAGTGCGTGGAGTTTGAGCAGCTACGCCAGGGTTCTATGACTATGTCTGAGTATGCAGTCTATTTTAGTGAGTTGGCCCGGCATGCACCGGCCTTCGTCGCCACAGTTCGGGAGAGGGTTCGTCGCTTTATTGAGGGGCTCCACCCTAGCATCAGATTTAGTATAGCTAGGGAGTTGGAGATGGACATCTCTGATCAATAGGTTATGAGTATTGCCAGGAGATTAGAGGACATGCTTGACCAGGACAGAGAGGAGAGAGAGGCCAAGAGGTTTCGAGAGACTCGTTATTATTCTGGAGCTCGTGCCCCAGCAGATCGCCATGGTAGGGGTTATGTGAGTCGCCCCAATCATTCAGCTCTTCCAGCTGCCAGCAGTGTTCCAGCCCCTTCAAAGCCTCAAGAGCCTTATTATGCACCGCCCGTATCTAGTATGCCTCCTGCTCGGGGTGCTATTAGCGGCCACTCTAGCAGACCTGGCCCAAGCCAGTCACAACAGTTGCATCCTCTGAATGGTTGTTTTGTGTGTGGTGATACTCGCCATATGGTGAGGGATTTCCCCAGACTCACATGGACTCTCATCCACCACGTGCTCCACCGGGTCCTCAGGCCATGCTTCCAGCACAAGCTACCGCCCCACCTGCTCAGCCAGCTCGAGGTGGAGGTCGATGAGGTCGAGGTCGCCCTAGAGGGGGAGGCCATGTCACTACCCAAACCGATGGTCCGTGACGGGCACCCGATACCTTACTCAACCGAGTACCAACATAACGTATCTTTCTTATTACATCATCATATACACGTGACATATGGGCCTAATAGGCCAACATGATCATTTATAAATTCAAAACATAGGCCGACAAGGCCGTACAATCTTTCACGTATACAATATATGTCTACAAGCCTGTAAAGGTACAAAAATACCATAAAGGTCGGGACATGGCCCCGCCATACTAATCAGTACATGTCCTACTCATACTGACCACATAAGTAATTCCGGAGAAAATGGAGCGTACCAACATTTTTCGCTGACCTGATAGCTTACTTGGAGGACTCTCAACCTGTCTATCAGGACTTGCGCGCATGAAACGCAGCGTCCCTAGGTAAAAGGGACGTCAGTACAAATAATGTACCGAGTATGTAGGCAATGAAAATTAGTAAATAATAGACATGAGAGAAACATGGAGTAAAAGACTCGACATGTACGTCTGCATAGCTTTGTGAATCATGTCATTTTTATAATGTCATGCATATGCGTATAAATGTCATACCATGCATTGGTATATGCGTTCATAATATCTTCAAGCCTCTGAAGGCATCCCGTCATATCATTTTGGCCACTGTGGACAAATCATCAATGTATACCAGCTGATCTCCCATATCCCATATACATATAAGTACATATATATATATATATATATATATATATATATATATATATATATATATATATATATATGTATATATATATGTAACATCATCTGGTCATGGGTCAATGTACATGTATAAATGCATAAGAAATACGTTAATAAGATTTTTTCGGAATGTCATAAAAATAATATGCTTGTCGGATAAATTTTATCAAATACGTATTTTTCTGAGAGCCATGAACAGAAGATATAATAATAAATCACATGGGGAATCAAGAATATAGACACCCCTAATATTTCTATGAATAGAGTCATTTATGGAAATTTTGCATTTGCTCGTTTCGTTCGTGTCGTATAGATCATGCCAAAAGAAAAGAAGGGATATCCTTAACATACCTGAACCGATTCTCGTAGAATTTGAAATTTACGCTTTACAAAATCAATCAACCAACATTATCAATTCTTAGTACGGATTTGTTTTTCTCTTTAAAGAGCTTACAATCAGCCACTCTTCTATAAGAGATTCAGTTTGGATTTTTAAGGCAACATATGAATTCATACTGATGAAACATGAATTAAACTAGTTGTAGGAAGATGGAAACTCACGGCCAACCCACTCGTTAAGAGATTGAATTTCATTCTTGATCTTTAATCCTTGGTTACTAAGGAATAAGTAAAGATTAGCTTATATTGCTAAAGTGCATATATTTGTGTAAATCACGTTCAAAAGGCTTAAAGAATGCTAAAGTGAATACATGTATGCTATTTACGTTCAAAAGGCTAAGGAGAATATAAACATTGTTGTGTACTCTTATAATGTGACACCTTTCCATGTATTATATGAGTCACTTAGTGGCTTTTTAACCACTTCCTGGGCTGCCACGTTGGTGGTAAGATCCATCAACCTTGTCCAATTCTAATTAATTACCAATTAACTTGGTAATTCCCCACTAATCAAACAATTAACCAATTACTCACATAATTAAGAATTATCTCAAATTACTTACAATACCACTCACTTTTAACATACGTTGTCACCTTAGTATCATGGTCATGTGGTACCTTGTATGGCACTAGTTTATAAATACGGGGTATTATAGCTTAGACCGTATTTTACCCCAAAATATTAAATTTCGACTAAATTTATTTTCTTTGGTTCGCTTACCCTCTCACCTTCAGAATTTACTTATCACTTATTTGAAATAACTTAATACTTATAATCCCAAAATAATCTCATTCCCGAACTTATGTTGCTTAACTTACGACGAAACTTTAACGTATGAAAAATGCGGGACGTAACATCTCATTTCCGAGCTTATATCAATTTACGTATGGCATGCTTTCACGTACGAAAATATGGGGTGTAACATCATTCCCCCCTTTGGAACATTCGTCCTTGAATGTTGACTGATGCACTTATCATTTTCATAACTTATGTCTTCCGAATACTTTAATATTCTCCTTGCCACTTAGGCAACTGCTCTTTGAATAAATCCAAAGGCCAGGGCATTCCCCCCTTTAGGCCTCTTTCTCATACCACCGTCTGTGGTCAGAAATCTTCCAATCTCGTAACTCTTGTTACCTTTCGCCATGTAGCCTGTAGGACTTTTTCCTTGCATGTTCTCATATGCGACTCTTCCCTTTAGCTTTTAGCCAATCTATAGGCTTCACTTTGGGAACATATATAGAACTTGATAAGATGTCCCTCTGGGCATCTATAGGTGTATTGAAGTTCTTCGGTCGGTACTTTGTCGAACTTACGAATATTTCCATATCTCATTTCGTATTTTGTAACTTCTATCCATCTATTGTTGATTTACCTCAATGTTGATCTACAATCTACCACTGATATCTTGAAACTTCTTACGTAAAATATTGCCACTAGGGCTTACGCTGCATCGTGGAACATTTGAAGTGATTTTCCTAATCCACCTGGGGGCGATACTATACTTTTATAACCATATTTCATATAATAGTCATCCCAATGTGATTCACTTTCGTGGGTATTTTAATCCCGTACAATTCATGAAATCCTCTTCAAATCATTACTCAATCGAAGGCCTAATCGTCATCCTTTATCTATTACAATTACACCCTCATTGTACTATCAGGGCAACATTCCACCTCTGCTAAATGCTATTAGCCTTAGCCTCCTTTGATTCATTCAGGCTATACTGAGCTTTGTATAACTTAGAGGAACCATCAGCTCTTCTTGTTTTCATGGGCTTAATCCTGATGACTTATCCACTTCTCGTCACCTTCTCACTTGCCCTTTCTTATCTTTACTTCTGTCATAAAACTTTGTCGCTTTACTATACTTTAACTTACGACCTATACATATCTATTTATACTACTCGCAGCCTTCCTTCAACTTGTTTGCACCATAGATTTCCTTATGTTATTCTGGAACATCAAGCAAGACATCACATCGTCTCTAACTCTTCTTTACCTAGAAATCATAGGCTGGAAGATATTCCACTGACGATGCCGCTATCATTCCTGGATACTGAATCCCCATGCTTCTAGCCTTTTATCTAAGTATGGACTATTCACAACCTTCTGCATTTGAGTATTTCGTACATTGTTCACCTTTACCTTACCATCTTAAAATCTTGCATCGTATATTCTATCTCTTTCATGACCTCCCTTCCACATAGGTGTAATTCATATCCATAACTTGAAGCTCTATTATAATACCTGCACCTCTGGTTCTTACACAATCCGGTGGAAGCTTCGTATTGGCTTCTTATGAGGCTGGTACTTTTCCAACTGGCTTTATCATAGGGCCATTATAGAACATGGTTGTTGTACTTTCTCTCTTGTACCTTTGATATTAAGAGTGATCCTGCAATGTTCTCAATCACGATTTATATAATTTTCTGGGTCCGATAATCAGACTCTTTATTTACTTCGTTGTTGTAACTTTTTAGTTTCCTCTTCCTTTTGATCAGCCTTTATATAGGCTTAAACTATCTTCTGATCTGTGGCTCACTGTATTAGTTATTACTTTAGCCTTTCATGGGTGCTATGGAATATCCATGATACAATCTTCTGATAATTCAATCCTTTGTCTATTCTGTAGGCCCAATTCTTTCTTTTAACTTATACCGGAGTCTTCTACGGCTGTATGAATGTCAACATATATGGTGCATGGATATCACTCTGAAGTCTTAAGTGCATAATCCCTTTTGTTCCCTCTGAGCTTCCTTTAAACGTAAACTATTACTTTTCCTGGTCTTTCTGCCCCTATGTTGCGTGTATACTTAGCTAATCTTAGTTCCCACATATGCCAAAATTTTTGTGCAACTCACATGGTCTCGAATATTACTTTTGATTTTTCTTCCCGTTCCTTAGCCATGGTAGGTGCCACTTTCTCATGGAGTGCATACAATGTTGTAGTGAGACTGTTTTTTTTACATGACCATTTCCTCTTTAGGTCACTGTGCTTAGGTTGAAGTCTCCTTCCTTATTTTTTCAGCTAGTCTTTAGTTGTAGTACTTAGGGAAGACCTTCTGACTCTTGTGAAGCTGCGAGCTTATTACATCGTACACTTGACGGAATTTTTGATGTTCTTCCTTGCCTATAATTATCCGTAGTTACTTATTTCCATGCCCTTGTGCTTGTAGGGTTGCTCCTGAACTGATATTTTGACTGTCTTCCCAGTGAGACTATCTTTTATTTTCATAACATTCATACGGAACCTTTAACAATCCCAACTCTTATCTGAATATTTCTCAAGGGTCACGATGTCATATCTGTGAGACTGAATTCCTCATGTTGGGGTTCACTATGTGCGTCTTACACAATCTCTTGATTTGTCTGTATCCTCTTGTCTAGCCATAACTAGGCTCTTCCTGAATCAACTACTAACTACTCATTGGCTCACTCTCATATCAATATTCTGCGTAATCTTTCATGGGTCATTTCCTTTATCTTAACTTACGTCCCGCACTGGCTCCTTATCTATCAATAACATCTCAGGCAGGAACCCTTACCTCCTCTCCTTGACATCGTGTTTGCATAATGTTCTGGAATTGTAGCATATCTGTAGGATTTGAATAAGTGCAATTTCATCCCTTTCTTATTTTTTATCGCATTCTTCCTTTACCATTCCATAGTTACTAGAACCACTTAATTCTGGCTTAATTCCACATCACACCATATTCCCCCCTTTAGGGGAGCACTAAGATTTAGTGCTACGATGATCTAGGTATAGATGTTTTATCTTTTCATATTTGTCATCTTTTCACATCATCGATGATCCTTACTCGCCTCACGGTAATTCTTCTGTACCAAGGATAACGAAATTCCTCATTCGCAAGGGTGACACTTAGTGTAACCGGCACATACAGTCCATTAAGCTTAACTTTGCTCACCTTGCTTGCTTTAGGGAAGCGTCTTCCTGAATGACCTTTAAAGGGTATTCTTCTGTCCTCCATTCTATTATCACTGAGACGCAATCTCTGAAATTCTCATGATGCCGACTATTACTCAGTCCCTAGTTCATGTTTAGTTTACCTTGTTCATCAGTCCATTTTGATTTCTATTACTCTGGGGTCTAACTTTTCCTTCCGGTAGTCGCGTTGGAGTCACAAACTTATTTCTCAAAATGAGGATATGACTTTATGGCCTATACTCTTTTGTTGTCTCAAGGCCTGTCACCTCTCATCTTTCCCTTCACTTGACTATAGACTCTGTAATACTATCATCTTTTGATCTACCGTTGTCATCCATGTATCATATCTTACTCATAATGCTTTATTAACTCTTTTCTTATTTTTCGCTAATATTTATGTCTATCACTTTATTCTGAAAACTCGAATAAGACATTCTTTTGTTCTTAGCTCCCCTTTGATCCATCCGGTGGCTTTTCGGGTTGCTTTACGTTCTCGCTCTACTAGGGACGTGAGCTACACTAAGATAATATTTATCCCTTCCAGGCTTTTAGCGCCTATCTTCTGAATTTTTTATCACGCTAGTATTCACATCTAATTGTAATATTCTAGAATGCACCATCTGAGTGTCTCACAAGGAGATCTTATTAGTACCTTTGTAATATCCTTCATAAATTCCAACTAACACAAACAATCCATTCACCATTTTGGGTTACTCTAACCCCAGCCTGTCTTGGTATCCCGTCCTTTTCTTAAACTACACCTGTTAGCCCCCAATAGGATATAACTGAGATGGGTGTGGCCAATTATACATACCTTTATTATTGTTGAAGGTAACTCAAAAGGCTAATATTCTTCTACTTGAATTGTAAATAATAATAATCTTCATTAGTTGGGTGCCTCGTACCCTTCTTCATCTTGATTCTTTTACTTGTTGAAACTTGTATCTATCTTCTGAATCTCTCATTGCGTTTCACCATAGGGGTGGATAAATATTCCTGCTTTAAGGCTCCTTATCGAAAGGCTTACACGTCTTAGTACACACACGATCTGCTGAAGACCTTACATTTATCCATTATAAGCATCATACAAAATCGAGTTCCTCTGACTCAACTCTTTCACAACCACATGCAATCTCTTACCAACCGTCTTTCTAGATGTAGGAAATGTCGTATTATGAATAAGATAGAGTTTAGGAAATTGAGTTCCTACAACTGAGATCTACCACACGATCTAGAGTAAGAAGAAAGAGTGACAGTCCTAAATGCCCTGTAGCCTCATTCTTATAACTATGGTGAACAACACACCCATAAACAAGACTCTACTAGACCCTACTTGTAAACTCCCTAAGACAGAACTGCTCTGATACCACTGTTGTCACGACCCAAACCGATGGGGCGTGACAGGCACCCGGTACCTTACTCAACTGAGTACCAACGTAACGTATCTTTCTTATTACATCATCATATACACGTGACATACGAGCTTAATAGGCTAACATGATCGTTTAACAATTCAAAACATAGGCCGACAAGGCCGTACAATCTTTCACGTATGCGACATATGTCTACAAGCCTCTAAGGGTACAAAAATGTCATAAAGGTCGGGACAGGGCCCCACCATACTAATCAGTACATGTCCTACTCATACTGACCACATAAGCAACTTCGGAGCAAATGGAGCGCACCAACACCTTTCGCTGAGCTGATAGCCTACTTGGAGGACTCTCAACTATCTATCAGGACCTGCGCGTATGAAACGCAGCGTCTCCAGGCAAAAGGGACGTCAGTACAAATAATGTACCGAGTGTGTAAGGAATAAAAATCAGTAAATAATAGACATGAGAGAAACATGGAGTAAAAGACTTGTCATGTACGTCTGCATAGCTCTGTGAATCATTTTATTTTTATAATGTCATGCATATGCATATAAATGTCATACCATGCATTGGTATATACGTTCATAACCTCATCAAGCCTCTGAGGGAATCTCATCATATCATTTCGGCCACTTTGGGCAAATCATCAATGTATACCAGCTGATCAGGTGGTGGTGCGTATATAACGACGTAGCCTTTTTCCATATCCCATATACATGTAAGTACATATATATAAGCGTATATAATGCCATCTTGTCATGGGTCAATGTACATGTATAAATGCATAAAATGCATAAGAAATACGTTAATAAGATTTTCTCGGAATGTCATAAAAATAATATGTTTGTCGGATAAATTTTATCAAATACGTATTTTTCTGAGAGCCATGAACAGAAGATATAATAATAAATTATATGGGGAATCAAGAATATAGACATCCCTAATATTTCTATGAATAGAGTCATTTATGAAAATTGTGCATTTGCTCGTTTCGTTCGTGTTGTATAGATCATGCCAAAAGAAAAGAAGGGATATTCTTAACATACTTGAACTGATTCTCGTAGAATTTGAAATTTACGCTTTACAAAATCAATCAACCAACATTATCAATTCTTGGTACGGATTTGTTTTGCTCTATAAAGAGCTCACGATCAGCCACTCTTCTATAAGAGATTCAGTTTGGATTTTTAAGGCAACATATGAATTCATACTGATGAAACATGAATCAAACTAGTTGTAGGAAGATGGAAACTCACGGCCAACCCACTCCTTAAGAGATTGAATTTCATTCTTGATCTTTAATCCTTGGTTACTAAGGAATAAACAAAGATTAGCTTGTATTTCTAAAGTGCATATATTTGTGTAAATCACGTTCAAAAGGCTTAAAGAATGCTAAAGTGCATATATTTGTGTAAATCACTTTCAGAAGGCTTAAAGAATGCTAAAGTGAATACATATATGCTATTTACGTTCAAAAGGCTAAGGAGAATATAAACATTGTTGTGTACTCTTATAATGTGACACCTTTCCATGTATTATTCGAGTCACTTAGTGGCTTTTTAACCACTTCCTAGGCTGCCACGTTGGTGGTAAGATCCATCAACCTTGTCCAATTATAATTAATTAGCAATTAACTTGGTAATTCTCCACTAATCTAACAATTAACCAATTACCCACATAATTAAGAATTATCTCAAATTACTTACAATACCACTCACTTTTAACATACTTTGTCACTTTAGTATCATGGTCATGTGATACCTTGTATGGCACTAGTCCATAGATACGGAGTATTATAGCTTAGACCATATTTTAGCCCAAAATGTCAAATTTTGACTAAATTCATTTTCTTTGGTTCGCTTACCCTCTCACCTTCACGAATTTACTTATCACTTATTTAAAATAACATAATACTTATAATCCCAAAATAATCTCATTCCCGAACTTATGTTGCTTAACTTACGATGAAACTTTAACGTACGAAAAATGTGGGATATAACATCTCATTTCCGAGTTTATATCAATTTACTTATGGAGTACTTTCACGTACAAACACATATAGTGTAATAGGCCAGGCCATGTATTATGCTCTTCTGGCTCGTTCAGAGGCAGTTACTTCCGACTCTGTCATCGTATGTATTATTCCAGTATGTTATAGAGATGCGTCTGTATTATTTAACCCAGACTCTACGTATTCATATATGTCCTATTATTTTGCTCCACATTTGGGTGTATCTCGGGATTCTTTGAGTTTCCCTGTTTATGTGTCTACTCCTGTGGGAGATTCTCTTATTGTGGACAGCGTGTATCAATCGTGCTTGATTTCTCTTAGTGGTTTTGAGACCAAAGCCAATTTATTATTGCTCAGCATGGTAGATTTTGATGTTATCTTATGCATGGACTAGTTGTCTCCACATTATGCTATTCTTGATTGTCACGCTAAGACCGTGATGCTGGTATGCTAGGCTTACCGCAATTAGAGTGGAGGGGTACCTTAGAGTATACACCTCGTAGAGTTATTTTATTTCTTAAGGCTCAACGAATGGTTGAGAAGGGGTGTGACGCGTATCTAGCTTATGTGATAGATGTCAGTATTGATACCCCTACAGTTGAGTCAGTTCCAGTAATGAAGGATTTTCTAGATGTGTTTCCAGCTGATCTTCCGGGCATGCCGCGCGAGAGAGATATTGATTTTGGCATTGACTTATTGCCGGGCACTCAGCCCATCTCTATTCATCCATACCGTATGGCTTCTCCTGAGTTGAAAGAGTGGAAGGATCAGTTGCAGGAGTTGCTTGATAAGGGCTTCATTCGGCCCAGTATGTCACCTTGGGGTGCTCCGGTCTAGTTTGTGAAGAAAAAAAATGGTTTTATACGTATGTGTATTGATTATCGCCAATTGAACAGCGTTACAGTGAAGAACAAGTATCCATTTCCTCGCATTGATGACTTATTTGATTAGTTATCGGTGCCAGGGTATTTTCCAAGATTGACTTGCATTCAGGCTATCATCGGTTGAGGATTCGGGAGCCAGATATCCTGAAGACTGCCTTCAGGACCCGATATGGTCACTACGAGTTTCTTGTCATGTCTTTCGGGCTGACCAATGCCCTAGCAGCATTTATGCATTTGATGCATAGTGTGTTGCAGCCTTATCTTGACTCCTTTGTTATTTTGTTTATTGACAACATTTTGGTGTACTTCCGGACTCAGGAGGATCATAAGTAGCACCTGAGGATTGTGCTTCAGACTTTGAGGGAAAATAAGTTGTATGCAAAATTTTCTAAGTGTGAGATTTGGCTAGACTCAGTGGCATTTTGGGTCATGTGGTATCGAGTGATGGGATCAAGGTGGATCCAAAGAAGGTAGAAGCAATGCAGAGTTAGCCTAGATCATCATCAGCCACAGAGATTCGCAGTTTTCTTAGTTTGGTGGGGTATTACGGTCATTTTGTAGAGGGATTCTCATCTATTACAGCACCTATGACCAGGCTAACCCAGAAGGAGAGCTTTCAGAAGCGCAAGATAGCTTTGACTACAACCCCAATATTGGTATTGCCTACATGTTCGTGGTCTTACAACGTATATTGTGATGCGTCATGGATTGGTCTTGGCGCGGTGTTGATGCAAGAGGGTAGGGTCATTGCCTACGCGTCCAGACAGCTGAAAGTACATGAGAAGAACTATCCTATCCATGACCTTGAGTTAGCAATTATTGTTCACGCCCTGAAGATTTGGCGGCACTATTTGTATGGTGTGCCTTGTGAGATCTTCACCGATCATCGGAGTTTGTAGCATCTATTCAAGCAAAAGGATCTTAACTTGCATCAGCAGAGGTGGTTAGAGCTTCTTAAGGACTATGATATAACCATTATGTACCACCCGGGGAAGGCAAATGTGGTGGACAATGCTTTGAGTCGCCGGACGGAGAGTTTGGGGAGCTTAGCATATCTTCCAGCAGCAGAGAGACCCTTAACATTGGATGTTCAGGCCTTAGTCAACCAGCTTGTGAGGTTGGATATTTCTGAGCCGAGTCGAGTATTAGCTTGTGTGGTCTCTAGGTCTTCCCTTTATGATCGTATCAAGGAGCGTTAGTATGATGACCCTTATCTGCTCGTCCTTCAGGACAGGGTTCAACGAGGTGATGCTAGAGATGTGACTATTGGTGATGATGACATGTTGAGGATGCAAGGCCGGATATATGTGCCTAATGTGGATGGGCTTCGGGAGTTGATTCTTGAGAAGGCCCACAGCTCGTGGTATTCTATCCATCCGGGTGCCACAAAGATGTACCAGGATTTGAGGCAACACTATTGGTGGAGGAGGATAAACAAGGATATAGTTGAGTTTGTGGCTCGATGTATCAACTATCAGCAGGTTAAGTATGAGCATCAGAGATCGGGTGGCTTGCTTCAGAGGTTAGAGATCCCAGAGTGGAAGTGGGAGCGGATCACCATGGATTTCGTAGTTGGGCTCCCACGGACTTCGAGAAAATTCAATGCTATTTGGGTGATTGTGGATCGGCTGACCAAGTCCGCGCACTTCATTCTAGTTGGTACTACTTACTCTTCAGAGCGGTTGGCTGAGATTTACATCCGAGAGATTATTTACCTTCATGGTGTCCCAGTTTCCATCATTTCAAATAGAGGCACACAGTTTACATCGTAGTTTTGGAGGGCCGTGCAGCGAGAGTTGGGTACTCAAGTTGAGTTGAGCACAACCTTTCACCCTAAGACAGACGAAGAGTCTGAGTGCACTATCCAAATATTGGAGGACATGTTACACATTTGTGTTATTAATTTTGGGGGTTCATGGGACCAGCTTCTGCCGCTCGCGGAGTTTGCATATAACAACAGTTATCAGTCGAGCAATTAGATGGCCTCGTACGAGGTTTTATATGGGAGGCAGTGTAAATCTCCGGTGGGATGGTTGGAACTGGGTGAGGCTAGGCTTTTGGGTACATACTTGGTCCAAGATGCATTAGACAAGGTGAAATTGATTCAGGAGCGGCTTATCACGGTGCAGTCTAGGCAAAAGAGCTATGCAGACATGAATGTATGTGATGTGTTTTTCATGATCGGGGAGAAGGTTCTAGTGAAGGTATCGCCCATGAAGGGTGTTATGAGATTCAGGAAGAGGGGCAAGTTGAGCCCCCGGTTTATTAGGCCTTTTGAGGTACTTCAGAGGATAGGGGAGGTGGCTTACAAGCTTGCTTTGCCACCTAGCTTGTTGAGTTGCATCCAGAATTTCATGTTTCTATGTCCCGAAAATATATCGGCGATCCGTCCCATGTTTTGGATTTCAGCACAGTTCAGTTGGATGGTGATATGACTTATGATGTGGAGCCGGTGGCCATTTTGGAGCGTCATGTTCGGAAGTTGAGGTCAAAGAACATTACTTCAGTAAAGGTTCAATGGAGGGGTCAGCCGGTCGAGGAGGCGACTTGGGAGACCAAAAGGGATATGCGCAACCGTTACCCTCATCTTTTCACAGCTTCAGGTATGTCTCGTTCGAAAACGAATGATTATTTTAAGAGGGGGAGGATGTGACGACCCGGCCAGTTGTCTTGAGAGTTAAACCCCCGATCCCTTATTAACTGCTTTACATGTATCTATTTATACTATTGTTAATTTTCGGGAGGCTTTTTGGAGTGTTTTGGGACACTTAGTCCCTAAATAGGAGCTTAAGCCTTAGGATTTAAACCGTAGTCGGAACTGTGTGGAGATGACTTCGGAATGGAGTTCCGTCGATTCTGTTAGCTCTATTAGGTGATTTTGGACTTAGGGACATGTCCGGATTATGTTTTGGAGCTTGGTAGCTCATTTAGGCTTGAAATGGAAAAAGTTAAAGTTTGGGAGATTTTGGCCGGCAGTGGAATTATTGATATCGGGGTCGGATTGCGATTTCGGAAGTTGGAATGGATCCGTAGGATTGAATATGACTTGTGTGCAAATTTTGGGGTCAATCGGACGTGGTTTGATTGGTTTCGACATCGGTTGTCGAATTTAGAAATTCTAAGTTCTTTAAGTTTGAATCGGAGGATGATTCATGATTTTAGCATTGTTTGAAGTCATTTGAGGGCTCGACTAAGTTCGTATGGTATTTTAGGATTGGTTGGTATGTTTGGTTGATGTCCCAAGGGCCTCGGGTGAGTTTCAGGTGCTTAAAGGATTAAAAATTGGACTTGTGCATATTCTGAAGTTTGCAAGTGAGCGAGCCTATTACGGCAGAGCGATCCCAGTTGGCCGAGATACAGAGCCAACTATGGAAAATTGGTCCAGTTCGCAGGTGAGCGAGCCTACTCGGATGCTTAACAGATGGAAAATTGGACCTGTGGTGGGAAGTCCGCAGGTGCGGCCCCGCAGAAGCGAAAAAGAGGTCGCAGGTGTGCTTTTAGTCTTGAGAGCCAGTGGTCGCAGATGTGACGGGTAAGCCACATAAGCTGAGCCGCATCCGCGGAAGGTGATCGCATAAGTGGATTGGGGAGGAAGCCAACTTTTCGTAGAAGCGGACGAGTTAGCGTAGAAGCGCATCCGTAGATGTGGATATAGGTGCGCAGGTGCGGAGTCTGGGGATTTAATGAAATTCTGCAGGTGCAAAGCTTTAGCCGCAAAAGCAGTTAATAGACCGCATGTGCGGTTTAACTGGCAGAAAAGGGGCTAAATCGAGGGTTTGATTCATTTTTGGACTTGGGGAGCTCGAAAATTGGCAATTGTTTGAGGGATTTTCAAAGAGAGCTTTGGTGTAACGATTCCTAACTCGTTTTTGGTTGTATTTTATTAATATGTAGTTGTTTTCTCCATTTAATTTCGGATTTGGATTGAAAAGTTGGGAAATGGGGGACAAGTTCCCCAGCCGAATTTCTGAGTTTTGATTCTGATTTAGACATCGGATTTGGATAATTTTGGTACGTGTAAACTCGTGAGTGAATGGATGTTCATATTTGGTAACTTTTACTCGATTCCGAGACGTGGGACTGGGTAGGCGCTTTTGGGCGAATTTCTAATTTTTTGCTTTAGCTTTGATTTTAGTAGCTAGATTAGTTCCTTATAGTTGTATTCATATTATGTAATTGATTTTGGCTAGATTTATGCCATTCAGAGTTGATTTTTATGGAAAGAGCGTTGTTTCAGATTGATTTGAGCTTGGTTTGAGGCAAGTGGCTTGCCTAACCTTGTGTGTGGGAGCTTCCCTTAGGATTTGTACTGTTTCGATATATGAGCGCCTTGTACGCGAGGTGACGAGTACGTACACATGCTAATTGTTGTAAAAACTCGATTTCTACTAAGTAACAACCAGTCTTGCCTCTTATTTGAGTCTTATCAATATGTGTAGTATCGTGCTAGACTAGAATATCATGCCTACTTGCCTTAACTATTTTTTCTTAACTTGTACTTAGGCTGAATTGTAGGATTCCGTGTTATAATTATTGAATTCTATTGTTTGGGCTGCATATTTACTTTGGGACTACGAAACAGTTTTCTGAAAAATCCCCATGTTCTGCATATTTATTTTGGGACAACGGAACGGTATTCCGAAAGATTCTCCTGTCTTGCATATTTACTTTGGGACTACGGAACGGTATTCCGGGAGATCCCCCTGCACATTTACGTTGGGACTACGAGATGGTATCTCGAAAGATCCAATGTTGCATTTCTTTGTACTGAGCTATTATCTTTCTATGATTTCTTTTTTGTTCAATTTCAGTACTTATTTTACTGCGATATTTCATTCTTGTCTTGCTTTATTACTTATATACCAGTAGGGCCCTGACCTGACCTCGTCATTACTCGACCGAGGTTAGGCTTGACACTTACTGGGTACCATTATGGTGTACTCACGCCCTTTTCTACACATGTTTTTCGTGTGCAGATCTAGGTTCTTCTTACTAGCCTTGTTCATAGTTGCAGTCGCTGCTGCTGCAGACTTCAAGGTACATCTGTCCGCGCCCGCAGATCCTCGGAGTCACCCTCTATCCCCTTATGTTCATTTTCCCTCTTTTCTATAGAAAGTGATGTATATAACAGTTAAGACTTCTTAGTAGCTTGTGACTTACGGTGTTCCGGGTCTTGGGGAGTGTTATGTATATGTTGCGAGTTGTTAATTGTATATGCCGAGCGACATTCAAATGCTTATTTAGATTTTTGTTACTGTTAGTTATTAATGTTCATGCTTTCATTTTATTTTCCGCAAAGTGTTAGGCTTACCTAGTCGTAGAGACTAGGTGCCGTCACGACAATTCACAGAGGGAGAATTTGGGTCGTGACAGCCATAGAGGCATGCGATATCACCTTATCTATTCCCTCTCTATATATATAGATTTCAAAATCCAAAAAGAAAAAATGGTTTAACATATGTCAAATTCCAACATAATAATAGTAAATTCCACTACAACTTAAGGTTAGGAAACATAATAAGTTTATAATTACATTCAACGACGAAATTCCACTTTAATTGCATCACGCATTATATGCCAAGTTTGTTAATGACTCATCATTTCTAATGTTAGGAGGTGTAGTTTCAAAAAATAGAATAATAAAATAAATAAAATATAAAATAAAAGTAATTACATGGAATCACAATAAATAAAGGTAGAGAAATAAAAGATAACTAATGTACAAAGAAAAATATAATTTAAAAAGAAATTAAAAAGTTAAAACAAAAGAAATAAAAAGTTATAAAGAAAATAAATTAAAATAAAAAAAGGAAAGAAACTAAAAAGAAACATTGTAATTACAAAGTGTAATTACCACCAATTCTTACCTCCCTTGAGAATTGGGGAGTGCAATTACACCCCTCCAATTACATATAATTCCATGCTGACCAAGTAATTACCTGGCCAAACAAACATACCAAATTATATAATTACATACCATTATACCCAAATCCAATTTTTTTGTGGCTTTCGAAACAGGCTCCTATTGATTAGTACAAATATTTTTGATCATTAGACGATGAGAACTTATAAAACACAATATTTGTAGATGTTTATTATAGAAATATTGTTGAAATCTTGTGAATAAAGTTATCAGATACCTCCGATGGTGGAAGCTAGCAAACAACTGAGTTAATGGTCGCGATACATACAAAATGGTCCTACACCATCATCACAAAACAAAACAAAACAAAACAAAAAGAAATCAAATAAAAATATACAAAGTTTTATTAATTAAATTTAAGGCCTCTTCTTAAAGTGTGATTTTAGGCTACCAATATCATTGAGCCGCACCTGGTTGCACCCCTAAGTATCGATAGTCTTAGTTATCCTCTGAACTTAGCTACTCCTATTTGGTATCCCCTCGACGATCTTATTCTAAAAAAGTGACATACACACGCTTACCACGTGGACTTTAATTCTGTACACATGGCATTCTTTATAGAGAAAAGGTCAAATTTGTTCCTCTACTTTAGTAAATTATCCATGTTTATCCCTAGTTCTACTATCGGTCTGAATATGTCCTTGTCGTTAAGAAAGTAAACAAAAATACCCCCAAACCTAACGGTTGTCCACGGTGGCAAAGGACTCCCTTAACAAAAAATGGCATGTAATTTAATAATTCTAAATTTTTATTTTATCCTTTTCTTCTTTTTTTTCCTCTCTTTTCCCCTAACATCTGAATCCCTTGCCTCCGCCATTAGCAAGCTTAACCACTAAACGCATGAAATAATTGGGTATCTAATACTTTGCGGCGGCGCCTTCAATAATCGTTCTCCACCTTGAACCACATTGAGAAAATCTCCTGCTACCATTTCAACTTCTGTCAACCGTCTTTCTCCTACATTTCAAAAAATCGCTAGATTTCATTTGTTAAAATCGCTAGTTTTCAACTGTTTCTTACAACAAAAAGGACTCAAGAACTGAAATTGCTTGCTCTTTTCATTAGTTTGGTTAATAAATTGTGTAGTATTATTCAAATCAACCATATCCAATAAGAAATAAACCAGTAAAATAGTGTGAAAGAAAATGCTATTAACCAATGTAAAGTAGATAACTTTTCAACCATATAGTATCAAGTGAAACCAAGCTGACCAAAAATTACAGGCCAAAATGCACAACGATAGGGGGCCGGAATCAGAGCTTCAAAGAAGCAAATGAACAAGACAAAATAAATGGGTGAAGATATCAAGATGCTGCTACAAATGGCGACAGATGTTGCGCAACTTCCGGCAAGATACCGGTGGTGGAGCCACTTCCATCCTGCCTTTCTGATTTTTGTACAGATCTATGTGTGTGTTTTCCCAATCTATCATATTTGGGGCTAGTGGTGCTCGTCGGCGTTTTGATTTTTTTGACCAGGATCTGGATATTGGTAAGAAGGAAGGTGAATCGTGGTCAAATAATCTTTGGGTCTGGTGGCTTCCGGTGGTGTTAAGATGGATCTGATTTTTAGTGGTGGCAGATATTTTTGGGTCGGTATGGTGGAGGGCAAGGGAGAGAAATGGGGATATTCTGAAGAGAGAGAAAAAAGAGAAAAGGTAAAAAATAAATATTTAGAATGAACTAAGAAAGAAAGGTAAGGGGTGAGTTATTTAATTACGTGACATTTTTTATTGAGTGAGTTCTTTGCCACGGTGGATATATAGCTATTAGGGTTGGGGGTATTAAACGTGGACAATTTACTAAAGTAGAGGGACAAATTTAACATTTTTCCCTTAGGAAATATGTTTTTTAATTTTTAAAATTCATTAATTCTTTAGGCCATCTATTTCGGTAAAACAATTTAAAGAAATTTGCAAAACTTCTAGAACTCCATTATTTAGGTTAATTTTTTTTATTTGGCTAAAAGCAGTACCAATGTTTAATTTGCAGCAAAGAGATTTGTACACATCAACATGTAGGATCTTTTGTCATTTCGATCCACATGTGGAAGTAACATGCAACTCTCAGAACCATAGAGGAATAGTTTAAAAAAGCATGTGAAACTCTATATTCCAATATACCTAGGACAAAATATTTTCTTTTAACTAATCGTTGGCAAAAGCGACTCGCGAGCTCTAATAGTACCACAAATATGTTAAATAATGCAACAATTGTTTTTAGAAGACCGTTGTGAATTCAAATAATACAATAACTAAGGGATAAAAAATGCTTATTTCTCAAACTTATAATATATGTATCACTCCAGACTTTGGAACTAATGTAGGTGAAATGTTGAAACTTGAAAGTGCATATAAAGTAATATGAATAAATTCAGACAAAGAAAGAAGAAAGTGAATTAAAATTTGGTTTCAAATAGTTTACTTTTTGTTGGAAAAACACTAAAAGACCAAATAAAAAGATGAAGAGTCAAAGCGGAGGAAATTGATTCACTTACGGGTACAAAATAAGAATCAGTGCATGAACTTTCAGAATTGCCTAACTTTTGCCAAACCAAATAGAGAAAATGACAAAAATGGAACTTTATGGTCGGGTAGGTTCAAAAAGATCTCTTAAATATACTCCTTAACAGTTTTGGTTTTTTAAGTTTTTCAAAAGTAAGCACTTACAAATATTTAACAAACTCTAATTGTTAAATTTAACAGAAAGTATGAAAAATAAGGATTTAACATGAACTCACATTTAGATGCCGTTCCTGCTATTTTTAATTTATTTTAGAGTTTGGCGCAAGTGCAACATTTTGAAGTGCCCTCTCTGCCACTTTTTATTTATTTTTGGTGTCTGGTGCAGTTCGGGTGTTGCAGTTATTGAGATTTTGACGGGTGCTTTCCACGTATTCTGTTAAATCTATCATGTGCTGCATAGATCTCACGGTAGGATTTTGAAATTACCGCTGTATTTTTGTAAAAATAGCTGACCATTAACACGTGCTTTGCTAATATCATTCAGCGCGCTAAGCGCAAAAAATATTTATTAGGGCAATATATACGAGTTCAACTAGGTATCGCGCCCTTATTTAAGGTGTTATACCTCAAATAATTGTACCCCAAACAGGTTTTTGCCTTATTTAAAGAGGTTAAGGATTTTCTAAAAATCCATTCATAAATATTCTCAAGTCTTCTGAAATATTTCTTCGTTAAGTTGTTTTGCATTTTGTCATAATGTCTGAAGAGTGAAGAATAAGGGTTTCATTATATTGGGAGGGGGGGAGGTTGTGGTGGCGAATAACTTAGAAGCTATAGTTTATCTCCACAGTATCATGTTAAGTTGACACTTATAATGAAGTATGATACATTGATATCGTTGTTATGTAAAAAAAAATGAGTGTGAGCAAACGTTCGGCAAACCTTAAAGTAACCGGAAGATATCCGTATTCTGTCACTCCGCAAATGGTTGCTTGTTATGCTAAGTTTAACATCAAGGACGATGAAACTCTAAGAGATTTTTTGAGGACTCCGGATGACTACCGAAAATTTCTTGTGATAAAAATATTGGAAATGTACGTCAAGGTTGAAGACGTTCGCAATAACGATGTTGCGCAAAGCAGGGATATCCCTCAGCCATCGGGTGGTTATTTTGGAGTAGTTTTAGCCGAACAGGTTCCGACTGAAAGAGTTTGGCATGATCTAAACTTATCTCCATAGGCGAATGAGGAGCGAGAAAATAATTTCTCTCCTAGTTTACATAATCCACAAGACGAGTGGTAAACTTCAATTTTTTTTTGTGTTACGATGTTTATTTTTGATACATTGAATTTGTATTAACACTCATATATTCCACATGGGGTACTAGACAGATATAAATTTTACAAGTTATGAACCAACGCCCAGTTGGAATATGCCTACTTTTGGTGTGTTGGATCATGGTGGTCCATCCGAGAGTCATCACCAACAGGATAATGTCCATCATGGGATGTAAACACATTACGATTTGTAAGTGAAGTGATAAAGCTATATGTAAAGTTTGGATCAATTTGAGTAACTCATTATTTTGTTGGTTGTGCAGTGAAAACGAGCAACTTGAAGGTCATGTCCTTACTCAATTGCCCGAAGACGACATATTTAATCGAGATTTGGCAGATGCACAGAGTCAGGAAGAGAATAGTGATTACGACAACAATGCCGATGAGTCTGGAGATGACTCACCCTTCCCTGATGAGGGTGATGATGAGGAGGAAGAGAATGTTGAACTTGATTTGACGAGGGAGCATGCTCTACCTCCCGTTAGACCAAGAATGTACGAGTCCCACGTGCCGTTTCATTCAAGGGAGATTCCCTACCTTGATCATTTGTCATGTATGCCGGATGTGGATGCCCTCAAAAGGGATATTGACGAAATTCAAACAGCAATGTGGGATGAATCTAGAGCAACGGTGCTGTCAAAGGGCATGCTTTTTCCCGATAAAGCGCGCCTAACCAGACGCGGTGCTAATGTATAGCGTAAAAGAGTGTCGTGAGATCACGGTATCAGAGTCATCTTCAGATGTATACAAGTTAGTCTTTCATAGATGGTTTACGGGCTGTAATTGGATGTTGCGTGCTAGGAAGTAGAAAACAAATATGTGGGTTGTGGGTAATTACTGATTGGCACCCACAATTGTGAAATGGACACATTCAATGAGAATCATTTTAACTTGAATATTGACGTGATTTCTCTTGTCTTGATTCCACACATTGAAGCATCCAAAAGGTACAAGATCAAAGAGAGTATAACATTTTTCCACCAGGAATATGGGTGTACCATTACAAAAAGAAAGGCATTTCTCGGGCGCAAACGTGCGTTTGAAATTGTTTATAGTAATTGGGATAAGTTCTTTGCATCTCTACCCAGGCACATAGACGCATTGCAACACTTTAACACCGGAATTATTGTTAAATGGAAGCTTGAGCGGAGTCCGAGAATACCAGAACATATATTCAAATATGTGTTCTGGGCATTTAAACCAGCAATTGATGATTTTCTGCATTGTCGGCCGGTAATATCCATAGACGACACTCATATCTATGGAAAGTATGATATTAAGTTATTGATCGTCGTTGCAGTAGATGCTAATGGAAGTATATTCTCCTTAGCTTTTGCTATTTGTGCCAATGAAAGCCAAGAGACGTGGACACTATTTTTGAACCACTTGAAGAAGAACGTTGTCAAAGAACGTTAAGGTATTTGTCTAA
Organism: Nicotiana tomentosiformis; assembly: GCF_000390325.3. Classification (NCBI taxonomy): domain Eukaryota; kingdom Viridiplantae; phylum Streptophyta; class Magnoliopsida; order Solanales; family Solanaceae; genus Nicotiana; species Nicotiana tomentosiformis. The sequence goes on along the minus strand of NC_090820.1, from coordinate 2,148,222 downwards.
TATCTGATCGACATCGTAGTATTTTAAGTTGTGTAAAGAATTTGTGTGCATGGCAGGAACCGTATACCTACCATCGCTACTGTGTGAGGCACCTGAAGGCCAATTTCCAGAAGGCATATCCCAGCAAGGATTTGCATGATTTAATGTGGATGGCTGTAACAGATCACCAAGAGTGTAAATTCAAGAGGCGCATGGAATCTATCAAGAAGGAAAATGAGGGAGCCTATCGTTGGTTGATGCGACATGAGCTTGACAAGTGGACTTTGCATGCAGATGGTGGTAGAAGATGTGGAATTCTGACTACAAATATGTCAGAGTCTTTTAACGGGTTATTGAAGTCTACACGTGGATTGCCTGTTACTTCCATGGTGTGGATGTCATTCAAGGAGATGGTAGAGAGGTTTGTCAAAAGGGCTAGAGGTGCATCGTCATTGATGGAAAGGGGTGTTGAATTTATTCCAATACCAATAAAAAGATTTGAGAAATACAGGTGGCGGGGTACATTGGCATTCATATTTACAATATTGCAACGAGCGAAATATTTTTAAAGTTCGCACTGCTATCCATCAAAACCGAGGGAATAATACACACACCATAAATGAAGCCAAAAGGTTATGCTCTTGTGGAAAATGGTCTATCTACCACATGCCTTGATCACATGCCATGATGTGCTTTCAATGTATAGGTTTCGCGGCAACCAACTACGTTGATAAAAAATATAGTGTTACTGCATACTTAAACACCTATAGTGGGTGGGTAGTTGCAGCCAGTGGGTGCTGGGCATTATTAGCCACCGGAACCATTTAATATGGTGTGTAACAAGGAGCATATACTTCAATGACAAGTGCAAAAAAGAACGCGTATACGGAACCAAATGGATGTTGGTGATACCGTTTATGCGCGTGAATTTGACATATGCTCGCAAAAGTATATGACCGTCGTAAATGTCCTTCAGTTGGTTAGGGTGGAGGTGGTAATTCAGATTCTGGTGGAAGTTCATCCAATGTGCCCAATTATCAAGGATACACGTAGTGTTTTGTTTCAATAATTTATTGTAATAAGTGTATGTACTTATTCATCTTGCAGAATGTATGAAATAAAATTATGTTTCCATTCTTGTTAAGTATTATTGATATTTAGCATTAATACTTCAGTATAACAATTTAGCATAAACCCATTTAAAAAAAAACAATTTTCATTCACCATTATCATCGCTGTCTGGCACAATTTCAATGTCACTGTCTTCATCTTCTTCGTCAACATCGTGTACGCACCCTTCGGGACAGAAGGCATCGTAATCTAGGCCCTAATTCACACACATTTCTTGAATTTCATCGTTATCATCAATAAGACCACTTTTTTGATTTCTACAATAATATGAGACTCCAACGTCTGTGATAGAAACTTAGATAGTCCCTCCCACTCGACAACTATTAGAAAAATAGGTTAATCATCGTCTTTATGCAATTCGTCATTTTCTAACAAATCTCAGTACTGATTCTCCATTCCTCCCAGGAAGTTAAGATCATCCATTGCATGATGAACAACTAGTGCCTTTTCCATCTCTAGAATCTCCTTCATCAAATGTCGAATCACTTTCGGTTCATCTTTGTGTGTATTTGTTTGGAAGGTTGAAGACAGTGCTTGTGGCACAACAATCCCATGCCAGCGACATAGTACTTCGTAATCACACCATTTTGAGTAAAGGGTAACCCATTGTAGTTTTTAGCCCCAAATTCACATACCTTCAAACTTTGTAGAATGCGAGACGCCCTCAATAATGTGCCCTGCAACTTTGTGATCAGTGTGTATATTGATAGGATTATTTTCCAAGGGACGCAGAACACTATGCCACTTGTCATCAACCAAGTCAGTGTAGAAACCTAACATATTTTTTTCAATGTAGGGATCGATAGTGTTAAGACGTGTTACATGGGGATCTGTTGAACTACCTTCACCTTTTTGCCTCTTTTTGAACCACTTGTTAAATGTTAGTGGCATATTTTTAAATGGATGCTAATGTTTATTCAAATAGTCTTTGAAATACGGATGACTTGGTTCAGTTTAAGCAGATGTCTTATACCCTAAAGAATCATTATCACGCAAAGCATAGCGCGATGAAATATCATGTTATATGTGTTGTCTTGTCGACCTGAAAAAGCTGTTGTTTCGCAAAAGCTATCTTATGGAAAAGCTGTATTGTACCCGAAAGAATCTTTAACACGCGAAGCATAGCTTGGCTACACTATTAGGATCATTCTCTTCACTACAAGAAATTTGATTTTTAACGACCATTTCTTCTTCGGGACATAAATCCGGTCGTTCTAAGTGTATTTGTAGCAACCAAATTTTTTTCCAGTCGTTAAAACTAATTTTTAGCTCAATATTAACGACGGGATAATATTAGGACGTTAAAATATAACACAACCGGTCGTTAAATAATTATTAATTAATAAAAACGTGGCGCTAACTTTTCCATATTTTTTTCCCAACCCACATATCCGCCAAATCTCCCGACCCCAACCCTCCTCCCCCCCCCAAAAAAAAAGGAAAAAGCCCTAAGACGCCGACTTCTCTAAACAATTGTATAAATCTAAAAAGCCCGAAGACGTTGACTTCTCTAACAGTTTGATAGTAAACCCCTGTTTTGAACGAAATAGCGTAGAACTGCTATGACAAATTCAAATAATTAGGGAAACTGCTCCACTCGTAAAATTTAGCGAATCAGCGAACGAAGCTGCTCGTCACCTCCATTGACAATATCTGCTGATCTTTGAGTTTCTTCTCATCAAGGTAAGGTTCAAAATTTTACCTTTTCTATGTGAATTGAGTAATAATTTCGGTAGAAAAGGCATTTGAACTAGGTGCAGGGATGAGAGAGGCCAGAGCATAGATTGTGATTTGACTCCCCATCTGTTAAGAGATATTTGTTTTGAACGAGCAATTGCTATATCTCCTATCACGATTAAACCATCTTCTCTAACAGTTTATTCTGAATGTCAATTTCGTACTATCAGTTTCACTGAGTGCCAAGTATAACTATCGAAATATCGGTCCTCCTAAAATTAAAGTTGATAATTTTTAGCTATTGTATAACTATAGGGTTGTGATCACACTTGTATGTAAATGGATGTTGGTGTTCACTTTGGTTAAAGAATGACACAAAATACAAAAATTATTTCTATCTATATATTGACTGATACTACGGTCAGGTCTGCTGGTTAATTGCTTATTTCAATCTGATCTATTATTGATTTTCAATCTTGGCCTCTCATCCCTTTTATATATGATGTCCTGCTTGAATGTAATTTTTTTGTGAAACTTGTTTCTTGTTTTAAACTATACAAATTTGATCAGAGGTATGGGGTATGAGAGTTGGCTAAGTTATTTGGTAGTATGTCTCTGTTTTCAATCTCAATTATATTGTAGTGCAAAAGATCTGTATGAAAGAATGAGCAAGGGTATGTTAGATATGTTGCACTTACCGGAGAGGTGGCTTATCCGGTTTTTGAACTTGTATCACAAAGTACTTCCTGCACATTCTTTACCTCCTCATTTATCACATGATCATGCTCATTGAGCAATGCTTCAAACGAGTTAGAAAACTCGATATTCTTTGATGTTATGACCTGGTCTTTCAGACCTGGAGATCTCCTATTTTTAGGTGATTGATGTGTCACTGCTTACTGCTGATTAGCAGGTGATCGAGCAACAACTGTCTAGTCCTCTCCAGCTATATTTTTTACTGTTCCATCTCCCATACCTATCTTCTTTGGCCCATATTAGAATTAGAGCTATTCCTCAAGCTAACTGTTGCAATTTGCTGCTGCCTGGAAGGTACAAAAGCGTGTGCATTTGGGCTTAAACCTTTCTTGCTTGACGCACTATTAGTTGAGTTGGAAACCTGCTCGTTATTCACCTTTGCTGCCTCTTCATTGGATCTAGGACTCGATGGAAACTGATCTGCCGCATCATCACTATCATCTTGAAGACTATCTGCATAATCTTCTTCATCCTCATCTATTTGATAAGCTCAGGTCTTACGAGTAAAGACTTCACTTGTAACAGGTTGTTGTTCCTTAGGAAAGCCATCTTATTTGTAGAATTTTCTTGAGAGATGGAGGCCATAACTTTTTCTACCTGATGGTTATTTCCAGTTGACATCAACTGCTGCCCAGAGTCACCCTCTTGCTCGCCAAACGATTCCAGAATCTATGAAGGAATCTCCCATGCTGATGTGCTTAGCGTAACCATGAAAGGCTTGGCCGTTGGATTGGGATTCAACATCATGGCCTGCTGTGTTTCCTTTATGATTTTAGTTACCTTCGGGTTGGAAATATGAAGAATTGGTGTGCCTACAGTAGGTTCTTGAATTCCTTCTACATTGCACTCATCAACAGTAACAATTGCCTGTAGACGAGCACCAATGTTCTTGGAGGTTTGCTGCTGCTTTTCACCACTTGGAGTGCTGTTTTGTCCAGCTTTTGAGAATGCATCACGATCCACCTGTTGCAAAATCTTCCCATCTTCTTTCCTGACTTATTCATGATCATTGATTAATGCATTAAAAGAATTAGAAACATCAGTGTTCTTTGATGCTATAATCTGATTTTTAAGACCTGGAGAATTTCTTTTGCTAGGGGATCGAGTTACAACTGTCCAAGCTCTACCTTTTGACTGATCAGCTAAACTCTTTTGAGACTGTTTAGCTTGTTCAAACACTGCCTTAACACCTGTAACAGCTGCACTATCCATAGCATCAACTCCTTCACGTTCCTTCCCCTCATCTTGTGTAACAGTAGCTAAAAAACCTACTGGTTTTTCAACTACATCAACAAGTGCAGCAGTAGATTTAGGATCCCCAACAGTAGGTCGATCACCAGTTGCATTCAATTCAACAATAGCCTCCAACTTCGAACCTATAGTAGCCGCTTCAATTCTAGCTTTTTCGACTGCCACTACTACATGATTCTTAGTATTGTTTCCTCGATCATGCCCTGTAACAGCTACACTACTCAAAGCATCTACATCTTCAAGACCTTGCCCTTCATCGTGCACAGCAGTAGGTTTAATAACTGCTGGTTTTTCAACCATCTCAAGTGCAGCAGTATTAGCTTGATCACCCATCTTATGCAAACTTGTATGGTTTTGTAAAGTTGATCCCACAGCCTAGTAAATCCTTGCTAACGCTGTAGCAGCAGGGAGATCCAGGAACTAGAGCTCCTTTCTCGTTCCTCGGATTGTCAAGAGCTTTTAAATTATCCATGTCATGAGTTACAAGAGCTTGGAGGATGTTTGTAGGAGTCAAATTATATTGTGCAGCCACTCCACTTGTAATAGCTACATGTCCAGTGGATTTTTGGATCAAATTAAGCTTAGAAACCGTACCTGATAGTTGTTGTCCAGTAAGAACAAAAGCAGCAGCATTAGGACTTAGCTTTGTCTTGATTTGCACATTAGGAGATGGACTCGCAACCTTCTTAACCACGGCTACTACCCCTTCCTTTGCTTTACCACCTTGTCGTGTTGACGAACCAGTTTCTTGAGTGTTTAGCTCCTGGGAATCACCAACATAATTTTCTTCACCTTCATCATACTCTTCTACTTGGTCAGCCCATGTCTTATGCTTACAGCTAACTGCCTCCTGTAGCTCATTTAAATTCTAGATAGGTTCATCATTCAACTCATCTTCACTTATCATGTCATCATGTTCTTCTCTTGTGCGGTCAGCCCCTCCTTTTGGTTGTTTTGTTGCTGACGACATCATGAATAAAGTTTGCTGGATGTTTGAAACTTGTAACATGTTGCCAGATCAATCAAATAAATCATTGGAAGGGATATCATGTTGGGATGTATTCAAACCAACCCCAACTATGCCATTGTTTTCTTTCACCTCTTGAAGAAATAGTTCTTTCGTTGGATTATGCAAAAACCAAGGCAGAACTTGCAAAGGATTCATGCTCTCCAGAATTTTAGCTCCAATTGTAGTAAGATAAACATTAGCAGGTGCAATAGAGTTACTGGAAGCTACCACAAGCTGCCCATTCTTATCTGTTGAATCCTTCTCTATGTTGGCACTTGTTAGCTGATCCTCCACAATCAGAACATCATAAGCATTTGTACTACAAAAATGCTTGTCACCACTCACCAGCAGATCGATTTGGAGAAAGAATTCCAGCTGATGCCTTCTTTTTGCGTGTTACTGAACTCCAGCCTTCCTCTCTATTCACATCCACTCCTTCCGTGCTACTAGAGTTTGCATCCTGTTCCAGTATCTCATTAGGATTAGTAGATGCATCATTAGCACAATCCTCCTGTATAGTTGTATTCCTGCTTAGCAGATTCTAGCGTCCCATTTCCTGCATAAGAGCCATTTTTACACCAGCAGTGGCATGATCAGCTATAGGTTTTTGTTGTTGATTACCATCTGTAATTACTGCCTTTACACCTTTAGGTGCTGCACTATCCAAAGCAACAACACTTTCAACATCTTGACCCTCATCATGCACACGAGTAGCTTTTAAAACTGCTGGTTTTTCAACTATTTCAATTGCACCAGTAGGTTGATCACACAACCCAGTTTTCTTCTCCTGCACAACAGTTTTTTGATGATCATTACTCTGCTCCTGCCTAGTATTAATTTGCCCATCAACTGTAGTAGCAACCTTAGCTTGAACACGATCAACACCAGGGCCCTTAGCAATTTACTTTTCCCCCTCCAAGTCATGAGAAACATTCTTCACAGCTGTAGCCTCAGAACCTGCTGGTTTACAGCACTTACAGCACTCACTACACCTCGATCATTAATCGTTTGAACCTCAGGAGCATTCAGTGCAATATTATGATTTTGTAGAGCAGAACCAACAGCCTGGTAAATCCTCGCTAAAGCAGTAGCAGCTGGAATGTCACGAGGGAGTTTAGAAACAGGTTTCTGTTGATCCATACTCAGTTGCCCAATTTCTATAGCATCAACCTTACCACTCCTACCTCCTTGATCAACCAGAGTAACCTCTTATTGTTCATTACCATATGTATCTCGAATCAAACCAGTACCATGACCAACAACATCAGCTGGGACAGTCTGCACAACAACAGCAGTCCCCGTCACACTAGGATTAGGATTGTCCTTCTCCATTGTTGAGCCTACCACAAAAACGCGTGAAGCCCTTCCTTGTTCAGCATCAACCAAGTTCCCTGTAAATTTAGCAAGCTCCAAATTTTGTTGTTTCTAACCATTCAAAGAGTCCCTAGCATCACCTTGCATTCAAATTTTGTTGTTTCTTTGCATTCAAAAAGTCCCTGGCATCACCTTGTTTCAGCATCAAGTCTGAAGCAGCCTTAAATTATGTTTTTTCTGACCAGACAACAACAACCCAATAAAATTACACCAGTAGGGTCTAGAGAAGGTAGAGTGTAGGGAGACCTTATCTCTACCTAGAGGGGTAGAGAGGTTGTTTACGAATATGGCAAGTTTTCTTCTTTGGTTGATAAATCAAGTTCATTACTTTAATAATACCCCAAGATGGCGTCATAAGTATTTACAAAGTGAATGAGTCGCTAAACAACATTTATCAATAAGTTTTTACAATCATCTAGGCATGAAGGTGATCATAGCAGACTTGAAGTGCCAACATGTTGGTAAAGCATGACTTATTTAGTAATTAAGTTGTTCGATTTGACTATTCCATGTTTGATTTGTTGAATGAATATAAAACATGACTAGACATGACCCCTTTTTTTTAGTCATTTTTTTCTGCCCTGAAGTTTTCAATTTCTCTACCTGAATTTTTAGTTGTTCACTTAAAATTCTTTCACATTCTTTTCCTTGATTGGTTATTTTGTTTCCTGAAATAACATTATTTTCTTAATCAACAATCACACTATAAGAACATCAATACATAGAAGTTCTTTTTAGTTTCCCTGATTTGTAGCTTATTTATAAAATCATTACAAAAAAATATTCTCAATTTTCAAAAGTACCAAAAATTTAACATATTTATTCATCCTTTAATGTAAAAATTAAGGTTGATTATTCAAACGGATTATAAAAATAATCTTCGAAAGTAGATTGATTAATATTCCTTAGTAAAGGTGACTAATATGTTTTTATTCGCTTATGTTCATTTCTTGTTCATTACTATACTAATATTTTTTGGTTGACTATATATGTATATCAATTTTGTGTATGCACCAGATTGTGGCACCTGATAAGCAATGGATGAAACTTATTTATGATCGACTTGATAACGCTTACATACTTGGGGTGGAGAACTTTCTGGATTATGCTTTTAAAAGATTGGGAAAAACACGCGAAATACGTTGTCCATGCGTCAAATGTTGTAATGTAATTTCAGGAATACGTGAGCTGGTTAGGTCACATTTAATAGTACACGGAATAGTTCAAAATTATACCTTTTGGTATCACCATGGGGAGAGATTAGGCGAGTCTTCTTCAGATTATGAATTTGTAGATAATAAGATCAATGAAAAGGGTGATGGTGAGGATTAAATACATGAAATTTTAAGAGATTTATATCCCATTTTTGAAGGAGACAATATGAACAATGATGGTGATTGGCAGTTTGAGGAGGAACCAAATATTGAAGCAAAAAGATTCTATAGGATCTTAAAAGATTTTGAGCAACCATTGTACCAAGATTCAAAAGTTTCTAAACTTTCTACTTTGGTAAAGTTGATTGATATCAAAAGTATTGGCAATTGGAGCAACACGTCATTTACAATGTTGTTGAAGCTTTTGAAGGAAGATTTATTGCCGGATGGATCAAACTTGACAGATTCATATTACGAAGCAAAGAAGGTAATTCGGCACCTAGGGCTTTCTTACAAGAAGATTGATGCATGTAAAAGTGATTGTATGTTATACTGGAAGGATGATAAGTCTTTTGAGTCTTGCAAAGTTTGTGGTGCATCTAGATGGAAGGAGGATAAACTTAGCGGGAAAATTAAATTTAAAAGTGGGAAAAAGATACCTTACAAGATTTTACGTTATTTCATCTAAATCCAAGACTTCAAAGATTATTTATGTCCTCAAAAATATCTTCTTTGATGAGATGACACCATGACAAAAGAGTTGATAATGGAATAATGAGGCACCCAGCTGATTCAATAGCGTGTAAAACGTTTGATGAACTTTATCAATCCTTTGCATTCGAGCCTCGTAATGTTTGACTTGGACTTGCTAGCAATGGTTTTCAACCATTTGAAAATTCCAAAACTCCGTATAGTATTTGGCCTGTGGTACTTATTCCTTATAATTTACCACTTTGGCTATGCATGAAGAAAGAAAATTTTATTTTGTCGATGATTATTCCTGATCCTGAGAGTCCTGGAGATGCTATTGATGTTTATCTCCAGCCTTTGATACAGGAATTAAAGGAATTGTGGGAATCTGGAGTGGAGACCTTTGATGTGTCAACTAAACAAAACTTTATGTTACATGCATCTTTATTATGGACCATTAATGACTTTCCCGCCTATGCAAATTTATTTGTATGAAGTACAAAGGGAAAACTAGCGTGCCCATACTACAATAAAGAAACTCACTCAATTAGGTTACAAAATTATAAAAAAACAGTGCTATATGGGCCATAGACACTTTTTTCCTCTTAATCACAAATGGAAGAATGATAAAGCATCATTTGATGGAACTAAGGAGCGAAGATTACCACCAAAACAGTTGTCTGGTGAAGATATACTTGATCAAGTGACTGATATAGATGGGTTACAACTAACAAATGATCCAAAGAAGAAGATTAAAATATCACATGAGAGTAGGGGTAATAATTAGAATAAGAAGAGTATTTTCTTTGATCTCCCATATTAAAAAAATCTTTTACTGTGGCATAACTTAGATGTAATGCACATTGAGAAAAATATATGTGATAATATTTTGGGGACAATCTTAAATATCAAAGGAAAAACCAAAGACACCATAAATACTCGGTTGGATTTGCAAGCAATGAACATTAGGAAAGAATTGCATCCAATAAAAATTGGGGATAAATATGACTTACCAACGGCATGTTACACATTATCTCCTGAAGAAAAGCACAGGTTTTTCAGTTTCTTGAAGAACTTAAAGGTCCCAGATGGATTTTCATCAAATATTTCCCAGTGTGTCAACCTTAAAGATCGCAAAATATCAGGTTTAAAAAGTCATGATTGCCATGTTCTTCTACAAAATTTACTCTCACTTTCTCTACGGGGCATGCTATGCAAATCTGTATGTGAACCGCTTATTGAGTTGTCTTTGTTTTTCAACGTGCTTGGATCGAAATGTTTAGGTGTGGATGAATTAGAGCAGATAGATGCCCAAATCCCAATAACTGAGTGCAAGCTAGAAAAAGTCTTCCCTCCTACATGTTTTTGATGTCATGGAGCACTTGCCAATTCATTTAGCTAATGAAGCTAAGATTGCTGGACCTTCTCAATATCGATGGATGTATCCAATGGAGTGATATATATATATATATATATATATATATATATATATATATATATATATATATATATATATATATATATATATATATATACACTTTATGAAACCATTTATTCATAATAGGGCTTGCGCAGAAGGTTCTATTGCAGAGGGATATTTAGCAACTGAATGTATGACCTTATGTTCAAGATATATACATACAATGGAAATAGAGTTTAATCGCCTTGAACGAAATTATGATGGTGGTATTATAAAATCAGATGGAGGTTTAACAATTTTTGTCAATCCGAAAGAGCTTTAAGAGGTGGCAAACCACACAAACTTGATTCAAATGAACTGGAGCAGGCACATATTTATATTTTGAAGAATTATGATGAAATTCAACCATTTCTCGAGTAAGTAATGACTTGTTTCAATAATTTACTTTTATGTACCTTCTCTATTTTTTTTAATTAAAATGACATGTTATTATGCTTTAATTATTTGTAGAGAGGTTTCACTAACTCCAGTTGATACCTCTCAAGAAAATTCTGATAGGCAATCCATTGGTTGGTTAAAAGAAAAGGTGAGTACTATTTAACATTAATATTTTTCAAATCAAGTATATAAATATTATTTGCTCTCATTCTCACGTGGTCCCATGATATACGTGACAAGTCATCGCGGTTACCTTATTAATGGATATAGGTTTCATGTGAAAGATTATGATAAAGGTTATAGAACTCAGAGCTGCGGTGTCACGACCCAAAAATCTATCCGGTCGTGATAGCGCCTATCGTGAAACTAGGCAAGCCTAAATCCAACATTTTTCTTTCATTTCAGTAAAACACCTTTTAAATTTAACAGCGGAAAGGTTTAACATAAATAAAAGCCCATTTAAACACAAAGTTACCCAAAATACGACACAACTGTCCCAATAATCGGGGCGTCACCGAGTACATGAGCATCTAATAGCCGGACATAGTCCACAAAATGTCTATGGAATTAAACATCAAAGTACAATAAGCTAAGGAAGAGAATATTGAGGTCTGCGAACGTCGTGCAGCTACCTCAATAGTTGTCAGGACCCAAACTAACCCTGTCGTAATGGCGCCTATCGTGGTACTAGGCAAGGCGACACATTACCAAAACGAATCAATATTTTTCATTTCAAAGATAGTTTCAAAGCTATTTAATATAAAACTTTCATAAGGAGTTCAAATCAAAACAAATGTGCGAAAAAGAAAAGCCCGACATCGGGTGTCACTAGTCATGAGCATCTACTACAATTTTGTCTGATAATATCGAGACTAACATATTATGGGCAATAATTAAATACAACTAAAGGAAGATAAGAGGGAGAAGAGCATGGCTGTGATCGCCAAGTAGCTACCTTGCTATCTCCGAGAAAATCTGTAACTGGAATAGTCAACAGCTGCTACCGTGTCCAGATACGCCTGGATCTGCATACAAGATGCAGGGAGTAACGTGAGTACGCCAACTTAGTAAGTAACAACAGTAAATAAAGACTAAGAAGTAGTGACGAGCAATAATGCAAGTAAAGTTCGTATCACAAACATTCAGAAAAATACGTCATGCTTTTAAAACCAGAGTTTGAATCAAATCAGCCCATTTAAATCCAGTTCCAGTAAAATTATTTAAAGACATCTTTCAACAGTTTTCAAACAAAGGCTCAATGCAAAGGTGAGCAAAAATGATGAAATCATAATTAGCGCCTCGGGCAAACATCACTCATATACAGCCCCTCGGGCAAACCTCACAATCACTCGTATACAGCCCTTCGGACAAACCTCACCATCACTCATGCCTCCCAGTCACTCAGCACTCGACACTCACACTCAGTAGGTACATGCGCTCACTAGGAGTGTGTACAGACTCCGGAGGGGCTCCTTCAGCCCAAGCGCTATATCAAGCCAAATCATGGCATGAATCAATGAGGCCCTCGTCCTGTATCAAATATGCTGCGGCGTGCAGCCCGATCCCATAAATATCCTCACAAATCAGGCCCTCGACCTCACTCAGTCATAAACCTCTCCAGCCTCTCGGGCTCTCAAAAAATCAAGGTTTTCAGCCCAAACAACATTTATATGATGCATCAAAAATAGAGTAATAGAGACTGAGCTATGCAATAAATATGTAAAAACGTGACTGAGTATAGGTTTTCAATCAAAACAATGCGAGGATAGCAAGAAAAGACCTCTGAGGGTCCAAACAATACTGACATAAGGCCTAAACATGGCATCCAGCCTGATTTATAGAAATTCTTTCTAAAACACATAAGAATCATATAGTTTCAACAAAATATTCAACTTTACAGTTCATACGGGATGAACCAAGTCACAATCCCCAACGGTGAACACCCACACGCCCGTCACCTAGCATGTGCGTCACCTCAAAATAGTCAAACCCGCCCCCGGGCCCACGTCTCGGAATCCAACAAAAATTACAAAACTTGAAAGCCCATTCACTCACGAGTCTAACCATACCAAATTTACTCCAATCCGATTACAAAATCCCATTCTAAACCCCCAAAATCCAACTCAAGAATTCTTCCTCATTTTCCCAAATTTTCCATACGAGGGCACAAGTTAAAGGATGAAATTAAAGGCATAATCGTGGAATTTGACCAAAATTAGATAGAATTCACTTACCCCAAACACCCACGCAAGAATCTCTCCAAAAATCGCCTTCTACCGAGATCCCATTTCAATTTTATCATATGAACTCGAAACCCTCTTTTTGAATCTTTTAAATCTGCCCAGATATACCTTTATCGTGATTGCGGAAATAGCCTCGCGATCGCGAATCACAAACAGGCTGCCCCACATATTTACTCTATACGAACACGAAAATCACGACGCGTTCGCGAACCTCTGCCACACAAACCTACACGATAGCAACCTGCCTCACGCCATCGCGTAGAGTAATCACCTCAGCTCCTCATCAGCTCTATTACTCCAACGCAAACGCGACACTGGCCACGCGTTCGCGAAGCACTACCTCACACACACACGCACGCGATCGCGACCCTAACTTTGCGATCGCGTAGAACAACTTCACCTCTACCCAAATAAGCTTACGCGATCGCGAACATACTCCTGCGATCGCGTATAAGGAAACCAGAAGAAAACACCAGCAGCTATCGACCATCCTCCAAAAGCCAAAAATGATTTGTTAATCACTCGAGGCCCTCTGGACCTCAACCAAATATACCAAAATATCCAATAACATCATACAAACTTAGTCGAGCCTTCGAATCACTCAAGACAACATCAAAATACCAAATTACCCTCGGATTCAAGCCTAAGAACTTCTAAACTTCCAAATTTCGCAAACGATGCTAAAACCTACCAAATCATGTCCGAATGGCCTGAAATTTTACACACACGTCACAAATGAAACTAGGAACCTACTCCAACTTCCAAAATTCCATTCCGACCCCGATATCAAATTTTCCACTGTCGACTAAAATCGCCAAATTTCCAAATCACATTCCAGGCGCGCTCCTAAGTCCGAAATCACCTAACGGAGCTAACCGAATCATAAAAATCCAAATCCAAGATCGTTTACTCATAAGTCAATATCTGGTTAACTTTTTTCCAACTTAAACTTCTAAATAGGAGACTAAGTGTCTCATTCTACTCCAAAATCAATTCGGACCTGAACCAACCAACATGATACGATAAAATATATCTGAAGAATACAAAAGGTTGAAGAAATGGGGGAAAACATGGCTATAACTCTCGAAACGATCGGCCGGGTAGTTACATCCTCCCCCTCTTAAACAAACGTTCGTCCTCGAACGAGTTCTAGAAACATACCTGGAGTCTCAAATAGGTATGGATATCTGCTCCAAATCTCCCGCTCGGTCTCCCAGGTGGCCTCCTCCCTAGGCTGACCCCTCCACTGCACCTTCACTGTATTTATGTCTTTTGACCTCAACTTTCGAACATGTCGATCCAAAATAGCCACCTGCTCCACATCATAAGTCATATCACCCTCCAATTGAACTATGCTGAAGTCCAAAACATGGGAAAGATCGCCAACATACTTCCGGAGCATGGAAACATGAATTACCGGATGCACACTCGACAAGATGGGTGGCAAAGCAAGCTTGTAAGCCACCTCCCCTATACTCTGAAGCACCTCAAAAGGCCCAATGAATCGGGGGCTCAACTTTCCCCTCTTCCCAAACCTCATAACACCCTTCATGGGTGATACCTTCTACAAAACCTTCTCCCCAACCATAAAAGACACATCACGGACCTTCCTGTACGCATAGCTCTTCTGCCTAGACTGCGCCGTATGAAGCCGCTCTTGAATCAATTTCACCTTATCTAATGCATCCTGAACCAAGTCTGTACCCAAGAGCATAGCCTCACCCGGCTCAAACCATCCTACCGGAGATCTACACCTCCTCCCATATAAAGCCTCATACGGAGCCATATGAATACTCGACTGATAACTGTTGTTATATACAAACTCCGCAAGCGGCAGAAACTGGTCCCATGAACCACCAAAGTCAATGACACAAGCGCGCAACATGTCCTCCAATATCTGAATAGTGCGCTCGGACTGCCCATCCGTCTGAGGGTGAAAAGATGTGCTCAACTCAACTTGAGTACCCAACTCTCGCTGCATGGCCCTCCAAAACTGCGATGTGAACTGAGTACCTATATCTGAAATGATAGAAACTGGGACGCCATGCAGGCGAACAATCTCTCGAATGTAAATCTCATCCAACTGCTCTGAAGTGTAAGTAGTACCAACAGGAATGAAGTGCGGACTTGGTTAGCCGATCCACAATAACCGAAATAGAATCGAACTTCCTCGAAGTCCGTGGGAGCCCAACTATAAAGTACATGGTGATCCGCTCCCACTTCCACTCCAGGATATCTAATCTCTGAAGCAATCCACCCGGTCTCTGGTGCTCATACATAACCTGCTGACAGTTGAGACACCGAGTTACAAACCCAACTATAGCTTTCTTCATCCGCCTCCACCAATAGTGCTGTCTCAAATCCTAGTACATCTTCGTGGCACCCGGATGGAATACCGCGAGCTGTGGGCCTCCTCAAGAATTAACTCCCGAATCCCATCTACATTAGGCACACATATCTGACTCTGCATCCTCAACACGCCGTCATTACCAATAGTCACATCCCTAGCATCACCTCGCCGGACCCTGTCCTGAAGAACAAGCAAGTGGGGGTCATCATACTGACGCTCCCTGATATGGTCATAAAGAGAAGACCTGGAGACCACGCAAGCCAATACCCGTCTCGGCTACGAAATATTCAATCTCACAAGTTGACATGCCAAGGCCAGAACATCCAATGCAAAGGGTCTCTCTGCTGCTGGAAGATTTGCTAAACTCCCCAAACTCTCTGCCCGGCGACTCAAAGTGTCGGCCACCACATTGGCCTTCCCTAGACGGTATAAAATAGTGATATTATAGTCCTTAAGAATCTCCAACCATCTCCGCTGACGCAAATTAAGATCCTTCTGCTTAAACAGATGTTGCAGACTCCGGTGACCAGTATAGATCTCACAATGAACCCTATACAAATAATGATGCCAAATCTTCAAGGCGTGAACAATGGCTGATAACTCAAGATCATGGACATGATAGTTCTTCTCATGGGTCTTCAACTGGCGCGAGGCATAGGCAATCACCCTACCCTCCTACATCAAAACACATCCAATGCCTATCCTCGAGGCATCACAATACACGGTATAAGAACCTGAAGATGATGGCAGAACTAACACTGGAGTTGTGGTCAAAGCAATCTTGAGCTTCTGAAAGCTCTCCTCACACTTGTACAACCACCTGAATGGAGCACCCTTTTGGGTCAAAATTGTCAAGGGCAATGCAATAGATTAAAATCCCTCCACAAAACGACGGTAGTAACCTGCCAAACCAAGAAAGCTCATAATCTCCGTGGCTGAGGACGATCTAGGCCAACTCTGCACCGCCTCTATCTTCTTTGGATCCACCTGAATACCCTCAGTGGACACCACATGCCCTAAGAATGCCACTGAACCGAGCCAAAACTCACACTTGGAGAACTTTACATAAAGCCTCTCCTCCCTCAATCTCTATAATACAATCCTCAAATGCTGAGCATGCTCCTCCTGGCTACGAGAGTACACCAGGATGTCATCAATGAATACAATAACGAAGGAGTCCAAATAGGGCAGGAATACATTGTTCATCAAATGCATGAACGCTGCTGGGGCATTGGCCAGCCCAAAAGACATCACCAAGAACTCATAGTGGCCATAACGGGTCCTGAAAGTTGTCTTAAGAATATCTGAATCCCGAATCTTCAGTTGGTGATACCCGGACCTTAAATCAATCTTGGAGAACACCCTCGCTCCCTGAAGCTGGCCAAACAAATCATCAATACGAGGCAAAGGATACTTGTTTTTGACTGTGACCTTGTTCAACTGCGTATAATTAATGCACATCCTAATGGAACCATCCTTCTTCTACACAAAAAGAACCGGTGCACCCCACGGTGACACACTAGGCCGAATAAACCCCTTATCAAGTAGTTCCTAAAGATGTTCTTTCAATTCTTTCATCTCCGCCGATGCCATACGATATGGTGGAATAGAAGTGGGCTGAGTGCCCGGCACCAAATCAATACAAAGTCAATATCCCTGTCAGGCGGCATGCCCGACAGGTCTGCAGGAAACACATCCAGAAAATCACGTACTACCGGAACAGAATCAATAGTAGGAGTCCCCGCACTAGCATCTCTCACAAAAGCCAAATAGGATAGGCAACCCTTCTCAACCATATGCTAAGCCTTTAAGTATGAAATGACCCTACTTGGTACATAATCTATAGAACCGCTCCACTCAACCATCGGAAATCCCGGCATCGCCAATGTCACGGTCTTAGCGTGACAATCTAGAATAGCATGACATGGAGATAACCAATCCATACCCAATATCACATGAAAGTCGACCATACTGAGCAGCAAAATGTCTACTCGGGTCTCCAGACCCCCAATAGTCACCACACATGACCGATATACATAGTCCACAATAATAGTATCGCCCATAAGAGTCGATACATGAATAGATGAAACTAAATACTCACGGGGTATATCTAGAAAATGTGCAAAATATGAGGAAACATATGAATTTGTGGAACCAGGGTCAAATAATACGAAGGTATCTCTGTGATAAACTGAGACAATACCTGTAATCACGGCATCTGAAGCAATAGCATATGGTATGGCTGGGAGTGCATAGAAACCGGCCTGACCACCACCCGATTGACCTCCCCCTCTAGGGTGACCTCTAGCTGACTGACCTCCACCCCTAGCTGACTGGGTGGGTGGTGAAGTAACTAGTGCTGAAGTTGATGGATGACTCCTCTGCTGAGGCAGACCTCCATGATGACGAGGACACTGCCTCCATATATGCCCAAACTCCCCACACTGAAAACAACCCCCTGATGCTGGTGAAGGGGGCTGAAGGGAACCCCTAGCACTGGGATAACTAGTAGAAGAACCTGGCATGGAGGAGCCCTGAACTGATGGAGCACGGGACGAACTCTGGGCTGGGAGGGCTCTAAGTGATGAGTGACCCTGATGAGAACTGTGAGAACCATGGCCCGATGATGCACCACGGTGAACTAGGCGAGCTGACTGAGCATGCCTGAATGGATGGACTCTGCCGTACTGGAACTGACCCCTTGAGGAGCACCGCTGAATCCACCCTTACCACGAGGCCTCTTGGCCTCCCTATCAAACCTCTCTTGACCACGAACTATCTCAATTCGCCGAGCAATATCTACGACCTCATTAAAAGTAGCACTAGACACTCTCTCTCTGGTCATAAGCAATCGAAGCTGAAAAACCGAGGCCATATATAAACCTCCTGATCCTCTCGCGGTCTATGGGAACCAACCGGATCTTATAATGGGCCAACTCGTAGAACCGCATCTCATACTGTGTCATAGACATATCACCCTGTCGAAGATGCTCAAACTGCATGCGCAACTCCTCTCTGCGGGACTGAGGTACAAACTTCTCTAGAAAGAGAACAGAGAACTGCTGCCAAGTAAGGGGTGCTGCGCCAGCCGGCCAACGCCTCTCGTAAGCCTCACACCAACTAAATACAGCCCTAGAGAATTGGAAAATAGTGAATAAGACCCCACTGGTCTCCAGAATACCTGTTGTCCGAAGCATCCTCTAACACTTATCCAAGAAACCCAGTGCATCCTCACCCTCTGCACCACTGAAAGATGGAGGCTGGAGTCTCCCAAACCTTTCCAATCTATGCTGCTCATCCTAATGCATAACAAGAACTACATAGTCCTGAGCAGCTGCAACCGGCTGGGCTGGTGGTGCCCCCGATGTCTAAAGCCCCTGAACAACCTGCTCCGGTGTGCGGGCGGTGGGAGTCTGAGTGCCTCCCCCTACCTGAGAAGTAGTTGCAGCCGTAGAAACATAGACCTCCTGAGCAAGGCCAGTACATACTGATAAAATCTGAGCTAGGGCCTCCTGAAGGCCAGGAATCATAATAGGCACAGGTGGTTCCTAAGCTGGTCCCGCTGGAGCATCTGCGGTTGGGACGTGGTCTGGAGCAACTGGAGGGTCTACATGTACTGCCCCGGCTGTCGTGCGGGATGCACCTCTACCCCTACCACGGCCTCGACCGTGACCTCGGCCTCTCTCGGCCCTAGCTGGTGGTACTGGTGGTTGATTACCCTGTACGGTAGTGCGAGTCCTCACCATATGAGAGAGAATGAAACAATAGAAGTTTAGTTACCAGAATCAACAGATTCGCACGATAAGAATTCAAGAATGTGAGATTTTCCTAAAGGTTCTGCAGCCTCTCGAAGATAAGTACGGACGTCTCCGCACCGATCTGAAAGACTCTACTAAACCTGCTCATGACTCGTGAGACCTATGTAACCTGGCTTTGATACCAACTTGTCACGACCCAAACTAACCCTGTCGTGATGCCGCCTATCGTGGTACTAGGCAAGCCGACACATTACCAAAACGAATCGATATTTTTCAGTTCAAAGATAGTTTCAAAGCTATTTAATATAAAACCTTCATAAGGAGTTCAAATCAAAACAAAAGTGCGGAAAAGAAAAGCCGACATCAGGTGTCTCTAGCCATCAGCATCTACTACAATTTTGTCTGACAATATCGAGACTAACATAGTGTGGGAAATAATTAAATATAATTAAATGAAGATAAGAGGGAGAAGAGCAGGGCTGCGATCGCCAGGTAGCTACCTTGCTATCTCCGAGAAAATCTGCAACTGGAATAGTCAACAGCCTCTACCGTGTCCAGATACGCTCGGATCTGCACACAAGGTGCATGGAGTAATGTGAGTACGCCAACTCAGTAAGTAACAACAGTAAATAAAGACTAAGAAGTAGTGACGAACAATAATGCAAGTAAAGTTCATATCACAAAAACTCAGTAAAATATGCCATGCTTTTAAACCAAAGTTTGAATCAAATCAGCCCATTTAAATCCAGTTACAGTAAAATCATTTAAAGACATCTTTCAACAGTTTTCAAACAAAGGCTCAATGCAAAGGTGAAGAAAAATGATGAAATCATAATTAGCTCCTCGGGCAAACATCACTCGTATACAGCCCTTCGGGCAAACCTCACAATCACTCGTATATAGCCACTCGGGCAAACCTCACCATCACTCATGCCTTCTAGTCACTCAGCACTCGGCACTCGCACTCAGTAGGTAACTGCGCTCACTGGGAGTGTGTACAGACTCCGGAGGGGCTCCTTCAGCCCAAGCACTATATCAAGCCAAATCATGGCATAAAGTAATGAGGCCTTCGGTCTATATCAAACATGATGCGGCGTGCAGCTCGATCCCATAAATATGCTCACAAATCAGGCCCTAGGCCTTACTCAGTCATAAACCTCTCCAGCCTCTCTGGCTCTCAGAAAAACAAGGGTTTCAGCCCAAATAACATTTATATGATGCATCAAAAATAGAGTACTAGAGACTGAGCTATGTAGTAAATATGTATAAATATGACTGAGTATAGTTTTTCAATCAAAACAATGCGAGGATAGCCAGAAAAGACCTCTAAGGGTCCAAACAATACTGGCATAAGGCCTAAACATGGCATCCAACTTGATTTACAGAATCCTTTCTAAAACACATAAGAATCATATAGTTTCAATAGAATATTCAACTTTACAGTTCATACGGGACGGACCAAGTCACAATCCCCAATGGTGCACGCCCACACGCCCGTCACCTAGCATGTGCGTCACCTCAAAATAGTCACATGATACAAAATCCGGGGTTTCATACCCTCATGACTACATTTACAATCGTTACTTACCTCAACCCGATTAAATCTCTACTTTGTGATGCTTTTGTCCCTCGATTCGGGCTCCAAATGCTCTGAATCTATTCACAACCAGTACAATACCATCAATTTATGCTAAAAGAATGATTCCACAAGAAAAACTATCAAATTAGACCCCAAACACGAAATTGGCTCAAACCCGGCCCTCGGGCCCACGTCTCGGAATCCGACAAAAATTACAAAACATCAAAAGCCCATTCACTCACGAGTCTAACCATACCAAATTTACTCCAATCCGATAACAAAATCCCATTCAAAACCCCCAAAATCCAACTCAAGAATTCTTCCTCATTTTCCCCAATTTTTCACCCCAAATCACAAATTAAAGGATGAAATTAAAGGCATAATCGTGGAATTTGACCAAAATTAGATAGAAATCACTTACCCCAAACACCCACGCAAGAATCTCTCCAAATATCGCCTTCGACCGAGCTCCCACTTCAATTTTATGATATGAACACGAAACCCTCGTTTTGAATCTTTTAAATTTGCCCAGATAAACCTTCATCGCGATCGCGGAAATAGCCTCGCAACCGCGAAGCACAAACAAGATGCCCCATATATTTACTCTATGCGAACGCGGAAATCACCACACGTTCTCGAACCTCTGCCACACAAACCTACGCAATCGCAACCTGCCTCACGCGATCACGTAGAGCAATCACCTCAGCTCCTCATTAGCTCTATTACTCCTACGCGAACGCGACACTGGCCACGCGTTCGCGAAGCACTACCTCACACACGTACGCGATCGCGACCCTAACTCTGTGATCGTGTAGAACAACTTCACCTCTGCCCTAAATAAGCTTACGCGATCGTGAACATACTCCTGCGATCGCGTATAAGGAAACTAGAAGAAAACACCAGCAGCTATCAGCCATCCTCCAAAAGCCAAAAATGATATGTTAACCACCTGGAACTCACCCGAGGCCCTCGGGACCTCAACCAAACATACCAACACATCCAATAACATCATATAAACTTAGTCGAGCCTTTGAATCACTCAAGATAATATCAAAATACCAAATTATACGATATGATACGATACGAACCAACCAACACGTTATGATAAAATATAGCTGAAGAACACAAAAGGAAGCAGAAATGGGGAAAATGAGCTATAACTCTCAAAGCGACCGGCCAGGTCGTTACAATAGTCCCTGACTTCAATGCGGAAAATCAGCTGCCGCCGCCGTGCCCAGAAATGCCTGGATCTGCAGATAAGGTGTAGGGAGTTACGTGAGTACACCAACTCAATTAGTAATATGTCCAAACTATGGACTGAAGATAGTGACGAACTCAATCTCAACATATATAATGGAAACAAATGCGCAGAATCGTAGGCATGCTTTCAAGTAAAATATACAGTGTAAGACAGTAAAGTAAATGCAGATCTGAACCGTGCATGGTATACAACTCAGTATCCTCTACATTCTAATGCACAGACTGTATGGCTGCGCCATGTGCTCCCACTCTCAAGTGTTCAACCACTCAGTACTGTATATGGCCATTCGACCCAGGGAAATCCATCCCGGAATATATATACAATACTGACTGAAAGTCACCCAGTACCGAGGATGAAAAGGGCAATCCAACCCGGTAGAGAAATCCATCTCCAGGTATCAAGTACTTCGGACAAATCCATTTCCAAGTAAATCCATCCCTCAATAATATCATCTGCGCTCACTGGGGGTGTGTTACAGACTCCAGAGGGGCTCCTACAGCCCAAGCGCTATCATAATCTTCAATATAACCGCTGCAGCGTGCAGCCCGATCCCATAAATGTCACCCATAAATAGGCTCTCAGCCTCTCTGAGTCATCACTCTCTCCAGTCTCACTCACGAGCTCACAATGTCATGAAAACAACCCGGAACAATGATATGATGAATCAATAAATAACTGAGACTGATATATGATATAAAGATGCATGATCATGACTGAGTATGAAATATTAAATGAAACTGCTGAGGTAACAATAAAAAATGACCGCTAAGGGTCCCAACAATACAGGCACAAAGCCTAAACATGATATCTAGCATGGTTTACAGCTCAACTACTTCATCACATGATGGAGACATGGATATTAATAGGATAGAGTCACTAAACGGTGCCATGGAATCATCCAGGCCAGAATTCTCACGGTGCACGCCCACACGCTCATCACTTGGCATGTGCGTCACCTCAATACTAATCACATAACACATAGTTCGAGGTTTCGAACCCTTAGAACCAAGTTTGAAAGCGTTACTTACCTCAAACCAAGCCAAAATCCTACTCCGGGATGCCCTTGCCTCTCGATTCGGCCTCTTAACGCCTCGAATCTAGACACAAATAATACAGCACAATCAATTTAGGCAAAGGGATCAAATCCAAATGAAAAGTATCAAATTATAGGCCAAATCCCAAAATTCACTCAAACCCGGGCCCCACATCTCGAAATCCTCCAAAAGTCACAAAATCTGAAAGTTCATTCACTCATGAGTCTAACCATACGAAATTTATCAAAATCCAACATCATTTGGTCCCTCAAATCCCCAAATTACACTCTCCAAAATCCCAAGCCCTAACCCCTCTATTTTCACCCCTAAATCCCACTAATTAGATGATAAAACAACGGGAAAACACCATAGCTAGGAGTATTAGAGCTCAAGAAACTTACCTCACTGAAAAACCCTTGAATCCCCTTCAAAAATCACCCAAAAAGCTCCAAGGTCCGACTTGAAAAGGGTAGAAATGAGTAAATATTCGCGAAGTCTTCTATTTATAGGTTCTGCCCAGGCTTTTCGCACATGCGGCTTAGAATGCGCACATGCAGTGCCGCTTTTGCGTAACAATCTCTGCATCTGCGGAAAATCACTTAAATCCCCAACTCCGCACATGCGTCCCCTATCCGCATCTGCGACCTCGCAGGTGCGGAACTGACCTCGCACCTGCGGCCACTGCCAGTCCTTTTCACTTCCGCTTCTGCGGACAACTACCCGCTTCTGCGGGCTCGCAGATGCGCACACCCACTCGCACCTACTGTCTTCCCCAATCCAACACACTTCTGCACCTGCGTCAATCCCACCGCACTTGCGGCGTCGCACCTGTGGCAATACCCTCGCAGGTGCAATTGCACCAGCAACAGGCCAACTTCAACCATTCTCCCAACTTCAAACTTGATCCTTAACCACCCGAAACACGCCCGAGACCCTCAGGACCTCAACCAAACATGCCAACAAGTCATACATCAACATAGGAACTTAGTCGAGCCTTCGAATCACTCAAAATAACATCAAAACACCAAATTACCCTCGGATTCAAGCCTAAGAACTTCTAAACTTCCAAATTCCGCAAACGATATTGAAACCTACCAAACCACATCCGAATGACCTCAAGTTTTACACACATGTCAAAAATGACACCACAAACCTACTCCAACTTCTAGAAATCCATTCTGACCTCGTATACAATTTTCCACCGCCGACCAAAATTGCCAAATTTCCAACTTTCGCCAATTAAAGTCTAATTCCACTACGGACCTCCAAATCACATTCTGGATGAGCTCCTAAGTCCAAAATCACCTAATGGAGCTAACGGAATCATCAAAATTCAAATCCGAGATTGTTCACACATAAGTCAACATTCAGTTGACTTTTCTAACTTAAGCTTATCTCAAAGAGACTAAGTGTCTCAATTCACTTCGAAACTACTTCGGACCCTAACCAACTAACCCGGTATAACACAATATATTTGAATAACAAAAAGAGAAGCAGAAATGGGGAAAACTGGGCTATTACTCTCGAAACGACCGGCCGGGTCGTTACATGCTCCCCCTCTTAAACAAACGTTCGTCCTCGAACGAGTTCTAGAAACATACCTGGAGTCTCAAATAGGTGTGGATATCTGCTCCACATCTCCCGCTCGGTCTCCCGGGTGGCCTCCTCCATAGGCTGACCTCTCCACTGCACCTTTACTGAAGCCATGTCCTTTGACCTCAACTTTCGAACCTGCCGATCCATAATGGCCACCGACTCCACATCATAAATGATATCACCCTCCAACTGAATCATGCTAAAGTCCAAAACATGGGACAGATCTCCAACATATTTTTGTAGCATGGAAACATGAAATACCGGATGCACACTCGATAAGATGGGTGTTAAGGAAAGCTTATAAGCCACCTCCCCTATCCTCTGAAGCACCTCAAAAGGCCCAATGAACTAGGGGCTCAACTTGCCCCTCTTCAGTAAAACCTTCTCCCCAACCATAAAAGACACATCACAGACCTTCCTACCCACATAGCTCCTCTGCCTAGACTGCATCGTGTGAAGCCGCTCGTGAATCAATTTCACCTTATCTAATGCATCCTGGACCAAGTCTGTACCCAAGAGCCTAGCCTCCCCTGGCTGAAACCATCCTACCGGAGATCTACACCTCATCCCATATAAAGCCTCGTATGAAGCCTTCTGAATACTCGACTGATAATTGTTGTTATATGCAAACTCCGCGAGTGGCAGAAACTGGTCCCATGAACCCCCAAAGTCTATGACACAAGCGCGCAACATGTCCTCCAATATCTGAATAGTGCACTCGGACTTCCTGTTCGTCTGAGGGTGAAAGGTTGTGCTCAACTCAACGTGAGTATCCAACTCTCGCTGCACGGCCCTCCAAAACTATGATGTAAATTGAGTACCCCTATCTGAAATAATGTAAACTAGGACACCATGCAGGCGAACAATCTCTCATATATAAATCTCAGCCAACCGCTCTAAAGTGTAAGTAGTACCAACTGGAATGAAGTGCGCGGAATTGGTCAGCCGATCCATAATAACCCAAATAGCATCAAACTTCCTCGAAGTCCGTGGGAGCCCAACTACGTAGTCCATGGTGATCTGCTCCCACTTCCACTCCGGGATCTCTAATCTCTGAAGCAAGCCACCCGGTCTCTGATGCTCATACTTAACCTGCTGACAGTTGAGACACCGAGCCACAAATCCAACTATATCCTTCTTCATCCTCCTCCACCTATAGTGGTGCCTCAAATATTAGTACATCTTCGCGGCACCCGAATGGATAGAATACCACGAGCTGTGGGCCTCCTCAAGAATCAACTCTCGAAGCCCATCTACATTAGGCATACATATCCGGCCTTGTCCTGAAGAATGAGTAGGTGGGGGTCATCATCTTGACGCTCCCTAATACGGTCATAAAAAGAAGACCCGGAGACCACGCAAGCCAATACCCGACTCGGCTCCGAAATATCCATCTCACAAGATGGCCCGCTAAGGCCTGAACATCCAATGCCAAGGGTCTCTCTACTGCCAGAAGATATGCTAAACTCCCCAAACTCTCCGCCCGACGACACAAAGCATCGACCACCATATTGGCCTTCCCCGGATGGTACAAAATAGTGATATCATAGTCCTTAAGAAGCTCCAACCATCTCCGCTGAAGCAAGTCAAGGTCCTTCTGCTTAAACAGATGTTGCAGACTCCGGTGATCAGTATAGATCTCACAATGAAACCCATACAAATAATGACACCAAATCTTCAAGGCGTGAACAATGGCTGCTAACTCAAGATCATGGACAGAATAGTTCTTCTCATGGGTCTTCAGCTGGCGCGAGGCATAGGCAATCACCCTATCCTCTTGCATCAAAACACCTCCAATACCTATCCTCGAGGCATCACAATACACGGTGTAAGAACCTGAAGCTGATGGCAGAACTAACATTGGAGCTGTGGTCAAAGTAGTCTTGAGTTTCTGAAAGCTCTCCTCACACTCATCCGACCACCTGAATGGAGCACCCTTTTGGGTCAATTTGGTCAAGGGCGATGACATAGATGCAAATCCCTCCAAAAAGCGATGGTAATAACCAGCCAAACCAAGAAAGCTCCTAATCTCCGTGGATGAGGATGGTTTAGGCCAACTATGCATCGCCTCTATCTTCTTCGGATCCACCTGAATACCCTCACTGGACACCATGTGCCCCAAGAATTCTACTGAACCGAGCCAAAACTCACACTTGGAGAACTTTGCATAAAGCTTCTCCTCCCTTAATCTCTGTAGTACAACCCTCAAATGCTGAGCATGCTTCTCCTGGCTACGAGAGTACACCAGGATTTCATCAATGAATATAATAACGAATGAGTCCAAATAGGGCTTGAATACACTATTCATCAAATGCATGAATGTTGCTAGGGCATTGGTCATCCCAAAAGACATCACTAAGAACTCATAATGGCTATAACGAGTCCTGAAAGGTGTCTTAAGAATAGGTGATAACCGGACCTCAAATCAATCTTGGAGAACGCCCTCACTCCTTGAAGCTGGTCAAATAAATCATCAATACGAGGCAAAGGATACTTGTTATGGACCGTGACCTTGTTCAAATGCCTGTAATCAATGCACATCCTCATGGAACCATCCTTCTTCTTAATAAATAAAATCGGTGCACCCCAAGGTGACACACTAGGCCGAATAAACCACTTATTAAGGAGTTCCTGAAGCTGTTCTTTCAACTCCTTCAACTCGCCGGTGCCATATAATACGGTGGAATAGAAATGGGTTAAGTGCCCGACACCAAATCAATACCAAAGTCAATATCCCTGTCAGGCGGCATTCCCGGCAGGTCTGCAGGAAACACATCCGGAAAATCACGTACCACCGGAATATAATCGATGCTAGGAGTCTTTGCACTAACATCCCTCACAAAAGCCAGATAGGATAGACAACCCTTATCAACCATACACTGAGCCTTCAAATATGAAATCACCCTACAAGGTACATAGTCTACATAACTGCTCCACTCAACCCTCGGGAATCCTCGCATCGCTAACGTCATGGTCTTAGCATGACAATCTAGAACAACATGGCATGGAGATAACCAATCCAAACCCAATATCATATCGAAGTCAACTATACTAGGCAGCAAAAGGTCCACTCGGATCTCCAGACCCCCAATAGTCACCACACATGACCGATACACAGATTCTACAATAATAGTATCACCCACAAGAGTAGATACATGAACAGATGAAACTAAACACTCACGGGGCATATCCAAAAAATGAGCGAAATATGAGGAAACATATGAATATATGGAACCAGGGTCAATTAATATAGAGGCATCTATGTGACAAACTGAGACAATACCTATAATCACAGCATCTAAATCAATAGTATCTGGTCTGGCGGGAAGGGCATAGAAACGGGCTTGGCTGCCCCCTGATCGGCCTCCCCCTTTTGAGCGGCCCCTAGTTGACTGAACTCCGCCCCTAGCTGGTTGGGCGGGTGGTGGAAGAATTGGTGCTGAAGTCGAAGGCTGACTCATCTGCTGAGATGAACCTCCCATCATGCGGGGACAAAACCTCTTGATATGACCCAAATCCCCACACTCAAAGCAACTTCTACCGGCCACTGGGGACTGAAGGGAACCCCGAGCACTGGAATAACTGCTAGATGGTCCTGACAAAGATGAGCCTTGAGCTGATGGTGCATGAGACAAACTTTGAGCTGGTAGTGCACCAAATGATGTCTGACCCTGCTGATAACCATGAGGTCTATGACCAGATGATGCACCCCAGTCTCCAGAAAGCCTGTAGTACAGAGCATCCTCTGACACTTATCCAAGAAACCCTGTGCATCCGCATCCTCTACACCGCTGAACGATGGAGGCTGGAGTCTCATAAACCTCTCCAATCTACGCTGCTCATCCTCAGGGATAACAGGAACCACATAGTCCTGAGCGGCTGCAATCGGCTGAGCTGGTGGTGCCCATGGTGTCTGCAGTCCCTGAACAACCTGCTCAGGTGCGCTGGCGGCGGGAGTTTGAGTACCTCCCCCATCCTGAGAAGTGGTTGCGGCCGTGGAAATAGAGATCGCCTGAGCAAGGCCAGTACTTAGTGACAGGATCTGAGCTATAAACTCCTGAAGGCCAGGAATCACAATAGGCACATATGGTGTCTGAGCTGGTCCCGTTAGGACATCTGCGATTGGGACCTGGTCTGGAGCAACTGGAGGGTCTGCAGGTACTACCCCGGTTGCTACGCGGGCTGTCCCGTTACCCCTACCACGGCCTTGACCGCGGCTACGACCGTGATCTCGGCCTCTCTCGGCCCTGGCTGGTGGTACTGGTGGCTGATCACCTTGTCCGGTAGTGCGAGTCCTCACCATATGAGAGAGAATGAAACAACAGAAGTTTAGTTATCAGAATCAACATATTCACACGATAAGAATTCAAGAATGTGAGATTTTCCTAAAGGTTCTGCAGCCTCTCGAAGATAAGTACAGACGTCTCCGTACCGATCCGCAAAACTCTACTAAACCCGCTCATGAATCGTGAGACCTATGTAATCTTCAATATAACCTACCCGATCGTGATGGCGCCTATCATGAAACTAGGCAAGCCTAAATCCAACATTTTTCTTTTATTTCAGTAAAACACCTTTTAAATTTAACAGCGGAAAGGTTTAACATAAATAAAAGCCCATTTAACCACAAAGTTACCCAAAATACGATACAACTATCCCAATAATCAGGGCGTCATTGAGTACATAAGCGTCTAATAGCCGGACATAGTCCCCAAAATGTCTATGGAATTAAACGTCAAAGTACAATAAGCTAAGGAAGAGAAGATCGAGGTCCGCGAACGTCATGCAGCTACCTCAATAGTCCCTGACTCCAATGCAGAAAATCAACAGCCGCCACCATGCCCAGAAATACCTGGATCTATACACAAGATGCAAGGAGTAACGTGAGTACACCAACTCAGTAAGTAATAGGTCCAAACTATGGACTGAAGATAGTGACAAACTCAACCTCAACAGATATAATGGAACTAAATGCGCAGAATTGTAGGCATGCCTTCAAGTCAAATGTACAGTGTAAGACAGTAAAGTAAATGCAGATATGAACCGTGCATGGTATAAAACTCAGTATCCTCTACATGCTAATGCACAGACTATATGAATGCACCATGTGCTCCCACTATCAAGTGTTCAACAACTCAGTACTGTATATGGCCATCCGGCCCAGGGAAATCCATCCCGGAATATATATACAACACTGATTGAAAGTCACCCAGTACCGAGGACAAAAAGGGAAATCCAGCCCGGTAGAGAAATCCATCTCCATGTATCAAGTACTTCAGACAAATCCATGTCTAGGGAAATCCATCCCTCAATAATATAATCCGCGCTCACCGGGGGTGTGTTACAGATTCCGGAGGGGCTCCTACAGCCCAAGCGCTATCATAATCTTCAATATAACCTTTGCGGCGTGCAGCCCGATCCCATAATTGTCAGCCATAAATAGCCTCTCTCAGTCATCACTCTCTCGAGTCTCACTCACGGGCTCACAATGTCATGAAAATAACCTGAAACAATGATATGATGAATCAATAAATAACTGAGACTGAGATATGATATAAAAATGCATGATCATGACTGGGTATGGAATATTAAATAAAACTAATGAGGTAACAAAACGACTGCTAAGGGTCCCAACAATACCAGAACAAAGCCTAACCATTATATCTAACATGGTTTACAGCTCAACTACTTCATCACATGATGGAAACTTAGATATTAACAGGATAGGGTCACTAAACGGTGCCATGGAATCATATAGGCCACAATTCTCATGGTTCACGCCTGCATGCCCGTCACTTGGTATGTGTGTCACCTCAATACTAATCACATAGCATATAGTTCAGGGTTTCGAACCCTCAGAACTAAGTTGGGAAGCGTTACTTACCTCAAACCAAGCCAAAATCCTACTCCGGGATGCCCTTGCCTCTCGATTTGGCCTCCGAATGCCTCGAATCTAGCCAAAAGTAATACAACAGAATCAATTTAGGCTAAGGGATCAAATCCAGAAGCAAAGTATCAATTTATAGGCCAAATCCCGAAATTCACTCAAACCCGGCCTCCGGGCCCATGCCTCGAAATTAGGCAAAAGTCACAAAATTCGAAAGTCCATTCACTCACGAGTCTACCCATATGAAATTTATCAAAATCCGACATCATTTGGTCCCTCAAATCCCAAAATTACACTTTCCTAAATCCTAAGCCCTAACCCCCTATTTTCACTCCTAAATCCCACTAATTAGATGAGAAAACAATGGGAAAACACCATAGCTAGGAGTATTAAAGCTCAAGCAACTTACCTCACTGAAAAACCCTTGAATCCCCTTCAAAAATCACCCAAAAAGCTCCAAGGTCCGACTTGAAAAGGGTGGAAATGAGTAAAAATTCGCAAAGTCTTCTATTTATAGGTTTTGCCTAGGCTTTTCACACATGCGGCTCAGAATGCGCACCTGCGGTGCTGGTTTTGTGAAAAAATCTCCGCATATGCGGAAAATCACTTAAATCCCCAACTCCGCACCTGCGCCCCCTATCCGCATCTGCGACCTCGTAGGTGCGGAACAGACCTCGCACTTGCGGCCACTGCCAGTCCTTCTCTTTATGGATGATAAGATGCGTGAAGCGAGGATTAGGTAGTTCGGGCACGTGCGGAGGAGGAGCCCAGATGCTCCGAATAGGAGGTGCGAGAAGAGGTAGAGGGAGGGCGGCCTAAGAAGTATTGGGGCAAGGTGATCAGGCAGGACATGGCGCATCTTCAAATTTCCGAGGACATGGCCTTTGATAGGAAGGTATGGAGGACGAGAATTAGGGTTGTAGGTTAGAGGGTACTCGAGCGTTTCTCCTCACTGCACCAGCTAGTCTGATAGTGTTTTATCTAGGACTGCTAGCGAATTTTGTTGTGTTTCATAATTTATTTTTTTTTTTGTTTTGTTGTTGTTGTCTTTCACATTTTGGCCCTTCCATTTATTTGTTGTATTTTACGATGCAGATACTATTTTTCTGGTTTCTGTTGTGGTTACGGATCTATTGTCTCTGAGACGAGGGTCTACTGAAAACATCCTCTCTATCCCTTCGGGGTAGAGGTAAGGTCTGCGTACATTCTACCCTCCCCAAACCCTACTAGTGGGATTCTATTGGGTGGTTGTTGTTGTTATATTAAGTGGCTAACCAGAATTTTGCAGGTATAGTGTTAATTTAGGAGACAAGTACAAGAAACTCGATCAATAGGTCTAAGTTGAGTATGCATCATCGTACGGGTAGTAAACCAATTAGGGAGATCATTTATGAATTGGTGAGTAAATCTTATAATTCTATTAAGGAACCTCATATTTGTTAGAAAGATTTCTTTGACTTGTTTATTGTAATGTGAAGGAAATCCACCAGATGTGGCAACTATTATTTTTGAGACTCGTAAGAAGAAGAACAAGCTTGTCGAACCTGAAACCAATGAGAAATATGTATGTTTATTGATAAATTTAAATTTATATTATTTATTTATTGTGTTGTAGTATTTTAATTAAATAATTTTTTATTTTACAGGATAAAATCAAATAATTGGTGCAATCTAAATCGTCTCTTACAAACATTGAGGTTGTAGAAAGGTGCTTCAGACCTCAACGAAAGAGTCATGTAGTTGGATTTGGTGGTGGGATAACTGTTAAGGAGTTGAAAGGTGGTAACTCCTCTAAAGTTGCATTGTTGGAAAATCTGAATGTTATTGTAAAAGAAAACGAATCACTAAAAGGACGTTTGGAAGGGCTACAGAGTAAATATGATGAGCTAGGGAGTAAATACGCATAGTTTGCAAAGATAGTGTTTGATCAGCCTTCATCACCATCTTCAAGCGGTCAATAGATTAAATCATGTAACGAGTTAGTACGTTAAAAATCCTATTTTACTCTATAAAGCGTACCTTTATAGTAACCTAATTTTAGTCCTTTTGATTTCTTTTGCATGCCCTAAGTTAAATTATCGATTTGTGCTTTTGTATTTTCCTGTTTCTTCATGTATCTTTTTAAGTTGTGATGTATCACCATTAGACGTTGTTAGAAGGGTATTTATTTAGATTTTTCTATGTGAAAAAAGAAGATCCAGTAATTAGTAATTTTTCTTTCTTCAGTGAATAGCTTCACATATGATGTCACGACCCAAGATCCGCTAGTCGTGATGGCACTTAACCCAACCCGCTAGGTAAGCTAACTAATAACTACCCAATTCCAATAATAGTAATAAGACAATCAAACAAAGAAATTATTTGAATCTTAAACCTTTCCCAAGGACTGGTAGTACAAATCATGAGCTTCTAAGAATAGAATTTACAAAGCTGATATGAAGCAAATACATCTTCTGTTTGAAAAGTACATAAACAGAGTTTTTATAAATCTAAGGCTACCATGAACAAGAGGCAGCTACAACAGAAACGCAGGTACATCGTCAAGTCCGGCAACCATCGAGCATAGCAACAACAACAGCCAACATCTGCACGCAATGTGCAGAAGTGTAGTATCAGTACAACTGACCTCATGTACTGAGTAAGTAACAAACCTAACTTTAGGTTGAAAGCAGTGACGAGCCGGAACATAGGTCGGATCCAACACTAATAACTAATAGCAATTCATAACAACGTATAGCATATATATAGGAAAGTAACTCAGAGATAAAAATGCTCAGCTTTTTTACAGGTTTTCAAAAATAGTTCCATTTTTCAAGAATGTCAGTGAAAACTCAAATCCTTTACCGAAATCATCGTAAAATATGAGATAGTTTGAAAATTGTATATTTTTTTCAAAATTTCTTTCCACAATAAATTAGATGTTTCGTTTTCTTTCCAAATAGCTAGTGTGAAATACCTCTCTATGCCCACATATCAATGTATGTAAAACGTCATGAATGATGTGATATAGTACAACATGAGGAAAATGCATCTCTATGCCTGTATGTCATGTGTGCATATCAATGCCATATATCTCGGAGATGAATCATGTACTCACACTCTCAGAGTACTCAATCTCACTGTCTCACACTTTCCACTCATCATGCTCAACCACTCGGTACTGTATATGGCCCATACGGCCCAGGGAAATCCATCCCGGAACATATACAACACTGACTATAAGTCACCCAGTACCGAGGAAAAAGGGCAATCCAACCCTGTAGAGAAATCCATCTCCAGGTATCAAGTACTTCAGACAAATCCATGCTCAGGGTAATCCATCCCTCAATAATATCATCCGCGCTCACTGGGGTGTGTACAGACTCCGGAGGAGCTCCTACATCCCAAGCGCCATCATAATCATCAATATAACCGCTGCGGCGTGTAGCTCGATCCCATAATTGTCACTTATAATCAGGCTCTCGGCCTCACTCAGTCATCACACTCTCCAGTCTCACCCACGGGCTCACAATGTCATGAAAACAATCCCGGAACAATGATATGGTGTATCAATAAATAACAACTGAGACTGAGATATGATATGAATGCATGAATATGACTAAGTACAAAATATCAATGAAATCAGTGAGATGACAACAAGCAACGACCACTATGGGTCCTAGCATTATCAGCATAAAACCTAAACATGATATCTAGCATGATTGACAACTCAGTTACTTTATCACATGGTGAAAACACAGATATCAACAAAATAGGGTGACTAAACAGTGCCATTAAACAACGGAGTCACAAATTCACAGGGTGCACGCCCACACGCTCGTCACCTAGCATGTGCGTCACCTCAGCATCAATCACATTGCACGAAATTCAGGGTTTCATTCCCTCAGCACTAAGTGTAGAAGAGTTACTTAACTCGAACAAGCCAAATTCTAATACCGAGCAAGCCAAGCGATACTCCAAGAATGACCTCACGAACGTAGCGACCTCTGAATGGCTCAAAACTATCCAAAAACAATTCAAATACATCAAACAATGCTAAAGGAACCAATCCCGATCGTAAAAGATCAATTCTTGAAATAAAACCAGAAATCGGCAAAAAAAGGTCCAACCCGAGCCCGCACCTCGGAACCCGATAAAACTCACAAAATCCGACAACCCATTCAACTACGAGTTCAACCATACTAGTTTCACTCGATTCCAACTCTAATTCAATGTTCAAAACTCAAAATTTCATATTATGAAACTTTAGGCCAAAACCCCCAATTTCTCTTTAAACTTCAACAACTAATTGCCAAAAATGAAGATAGATTCATGGAATGTAATCAAAACTGGGTAGAGAACACTTACCCGACTCTTTGTGATGAAATTTGCTTCCAAAATCGCCTCAATCCAAGTCCCACATCTCAAAATATGATGAAAGAACCAAAACCCTCGATTTTATAACTCTACCCAGCACTTCCGCTTCTGCTGACACATAACCACATCTGCGGTGTCGCAGAAGCAACCAAAATTCCGCTTCTGCGGTACAACACTAAAGTTGGGCCTCTGCTTCTGCGGTCCTTTCCCCGCATCTGTGCAACCACAGGTGCGGAACAGCCCATCGCACCTGCGCAATCATCCGCTCCTGCGCCTAACACCCCGCTTCTACGACTACTCATGTGCGGGGGAATCTTCGCACCTGCGACTACAGTTCACCAGCCGAAACCTCGCTTATTCGACCAATTGTCCGCATCTGCAGATACGCATCTGCGTCCATTCTTCCGCAGATACGAAAACACCAGAACCAACAGCCTTCAGCAATGCAACATGAACTAAAATGATCTGAACCTCGTTCGAAACTTATCCGAGCCACTTGGGACCCCGTCCAAATATACCAACAAATCCCATAACACAATACAGACATACTCGAGGCCTCATAAGACATATAAAAACATCAAAACGATGAATCGAACTTCAAATCCAACCTAATGAACTTTGAACTCTTAATTTTCCAAAACTCGTGCCGAAACATATCAAATCATTCCGGAATGAACCCAAATTTTGCACACAAGTCCCAAATGATATGACGAAGTTATTCCAATTCCTGGAACCATGATCTGAATCTGATACTTTTAAAGTCAACTTCCGATCAAACTTATGAACTTTCCAAGCCTTCAAATTTCTAACTTTCGTCATTTTGCGCCGAAACCTTCTATAAACATCCAAATGCAAATACGGGCTTACGTCCGATTCCAAAATCACCAACCGGACCTAATGGAATCATCAAAACTCCATTCCGAAGTCAAATTCTCAAAAAGTCAAACTTGGTCAATGCTTTCAACTCAAAGCCTCAACCATAAAATTCATTCTTCCAAACCGATTCCGAATAACCTGAAAACCAAAACCGACGATTCACATAAGTCATAATACACCACACGGAGCTACTCACGCCCGCAAACTGCCGAGCGAAGTATAAATGCTCAAAACGACTGATCGGGTCGTTACATATGAACTCTGTGGAGAAACTAAAATCTCAACGCATTAGAACAACTGATGTTTTGTGCAGCAGCACTCTGATTTTTGTGACTTGGTGCATTCTTTTTGATATTCACTAAATATGGCTGGTAAATAGATATGTAACTAACATGTATATCATTATTTCTAAAATGTATAATAGGATGTCATGCAAACTGGATGATAATTCCTAGCTCTAATTCTAAAGGTCTAGGTCTAGATGCTTTCTAGCTATTGATGGAGTTAAACCTGCAGGGGCAGTTTATAGGGTCATACTTAAAGTTTGTAACCTGTAATAGTCATACCTCTTTTGTTTCTCTTTAGCTATATGCTTGAGTTTCAGGTAATTGTACATGAGGCACTCCAGATTTAGAATTAATAGTAAAAATTCATTTACAAAGTTGGAAAACATGCAACAGTTGAAGAAACTCCTCACTTGTACTATGCTTGTGCGACTATAATTATATTTTAGATTCAGTCTTTTAGACTGTAGTAGCATAAAAGTGACTCTAAATTACTTGCCACATTTTGCATAATGTATTGATTATATCTGTCTCACATTACTCCCTTCACCTTGTGTGCAGATTCAGGCATTTCTGGTCACGGCGACGGCTGCTGATTTCGGCATTGGAGTCGGGGACTATCGAGGTTGTTGCATGACGTTCGCGGACCTTGATTTCCCTTCCTTAGTTTATCTGCATTTTTGAGTTTATTTCTATAGATACTGTTGTGGACTATGTTCCGGTTATTAGACGCTCATGTACTCAGTAACGCCCCAATTTTTGGGATGGTTGTATCGTATTTTGGATAAATCTTGTTTTCAAAAGGCTTTTATTTAAATGTTAAATCTTTTCGCTGTTATTTTAAAAGGTGTTTTATTGTGTTGGAACAAATCTTAGATTTAGGCTTACCTAGTTCTACGATAGGAGCCATCACGACAAGTTAGGTTTTTGGGTCGTGATAAGTTGGTATCAAAGCCTAGGTTACATAGGTCTCACGAGGCATGAGCGGGTTTAGTAGAGTCTTGCGTATCGGTACGGAGACCTCCGTACTTATCTTCGAGAGGTTACATAACCTTTTGGAAAAATTCCACATGCTTGAATTCTTGTCGTGCAAATCTATTGATTCTGGTAACTAAATTTTTGTTGTTTCATTCTCTAACAGTTGGTGAGGACTCGTACTACCGGGAAGGAGGGCTAGCCACCAGTACCACCAGCCAGGGTTGTGAGAGGCCGAGGTCGCGATAGGGGCAGAGGTGTAGCCCACGCAGCAGCTGGGGCAGTACCCGCAGATCCACCAGTTGCCCCAGATCAGAACCAGATTCTAGCTGTGGATGCACCAGCGGGGCCATCCCAGGCACCACCTGTATCCATCGTGATTCCTGGCCTTCAGGAGGCTTTAGCTCAGATTCTGATAGTGTGTACTGGCCTTGCTCAGGCGGTCTCTATTTTGACGACCGCAACCACTTCTCAGGCCGGGGGAGGCACTCAGACTCCCGCTGCTCGCATACCTGAGCAGGTTGTACATGGACTCCAGACACCATGGGCAACACCAGCCCAGCCGATTGCAGCTGCACAATACTATGTGGTTCCTACTATGATCGAGGATGAGCAACGTAGATTGGAGAGGTTTGGGAGACTCCAGCCTCCATCTTTCAGTGGAGTAGAGAGCGAGGATGCACAAGATTTCTTAGATAAGTGTCAAAGGATATTCCATATAGCAGGTATTCTGGAGACTAGTGGGGTCTCATTCACTACTTTTCAATTCTTTGGGGCTGCATTCAGTTGGTGGGAGGCTTACGAGAGGCGTAGGACGGTCGGCGCAACACCCCTTACTTGGCAGCAGTTCTCCATTATCTTTCTGGAGAAGTTTGTGCCTCAGTCCCGTAGAGAGGAGTTGCGCAGACAGTATGAGCAGCTTCGTCAGGGTAATATGTCTATGATGCAGTATGAGATGCGATTCTCGGAGTTGGCTCGTCATGCTATTGGTTCCCACAGACATGGCGAGGATCAAGTGGTTTATATATGGCCTCACTTATCAGTTGCGATTTCTTATGACTAGAGATAGATTGTTTGGTGCTACCTTTGATGAGGTTGTCGACATTGCTCGGCGTATTGAGATGGTTCGCAGTCAGGAGCGGGTTGAGAGGGAGGCCAAAAGGCCTCGTGGATAGGGTAGATTTAATGGTGCTCCTTCTGGGGGGTCAGTTCCAGCACGGTAGAGGTCGTCCTTTCAGGAATGCTCAGACGGATCGCCCAGTGCACCGGGGTGCATCATTCGGCCATGGGCCTCATGGTTATCAACCGGGCCAGACATCATTCGGTGCACTACCAGCTCAGAGTTCATCTCATGCACCATCATCTCAGAGTTCATTTGTGTCAGGACCTTCTAACGATTATTCTAGTACTCGGGGTTCCCTTCAGTCCCCACCGCCATTTGCAGGGCGAGGTTGCTTTGAGTGTGGAGATTTGGGTCATATTAAGAGGTATTGTCCCCGCCTTTCAGGAGGTTCATCTCAGCAGAGGAGTCACCCTGCGACTTTAGCACCAGTTCCTCCACCACTCGCTCAGCCAGCTAGGGGTGGAGCTCAGTCAGCTAGGGGCCGCCTGAGAGGGGGAGGCCGGTCAGGGGGCGGCCAGGCCCATTTCTATGCCCTCCCTGCCAGACCAGATGCCATTGCTTCTGATGCTATGATTACAGGTATTGTCTTAGTTTGCCACCGAGATACCTAGGTATTGTTTGACCCTAGTTCCACTTATTCATATGTTTTCTCTTATTTTGCTCATTTTCTGGATATGCCCCATGAGTCTTTAGTCTCATATGTTCATGTATCTACTCTTGTGGGCAATACTATTGTTGTGGACCATGTGTATCAGTCAAGTGTGGTGACTATTGGGGGTTTGGAGACCCGAGTGGACATTTTGCTGCTCAGTATGGTTGATTTTGATGTGATATTGGGTATGGATTGGTTGTCTCCATGTCATGCAATTCTAGATTGTCACGCTAAGACGGTGACGTTGGCGATGTCGGGGTTACCGAGGGTTGAGTGGAGCGGTTCTATAGAGTATGTACCTAGTAGGGTGATTTCATACTTGAAGGCTCAGCATATAGTTGAGAAAGGTTGTCTATCCTATTTGGCTTTTGTGAGGGATGTTAGTGCAGAGACTCTTGCCATTGATTCTATTCTAGTGGTACATGATTTTCCGGATGTGTTTCCTACAGACCTGTCAGGCATGCTGCCTGATAGGGATATTGATTTTGGTATTGATTTGGTGCCGGGCACTCAGCCCATTTCTATTCCACTGTATCGTATGACACCGGCGGAGTTGAAGAGTTGAAAGAACAACTTCAGGAACTCCTTGATAAGGGGTTTATTCGGCCTAGTGTGTCACCTTCGGGTGCACCGGTTCTATTTGTGAAGAAGAAGGATGGTTCCATGAGGATGTTCATTGATTACAGGCAGTTGAACAAGGTCATAGTCAAGAACAAGTATCATTTGCCTTGTATTGATGATCTATTTGACTAGCTTCACGGAGCAAGGGTGTTCTCCAAGATTGATTTGAGGTCACGGTATCACCAGCTGAAGATTCGGGATTCGAATATTCTTAAGCCAGCTTTCAGGTCCCGATATGGCCATTATGAGTTCCTGGTGATGTCTTTTGGGCTGACCAATGCCCCAGCAACGTTCATGCATTTGATGAACAGTGTATTTCATCCCTATTTGGACTCATTCATTATTGTATTCATTGATGACATCCTGGTGTACTCTTGTAGCAAAGAGGAGCATGTTCATCATCTGAGGATTATGTTGCAGAGATTGATGGAGGAGAAGCTTTATGCAAAATTCTCCAAGTATGAGTTTTGGTTCACTTTAGTGGCGTTCTTTGGGCATGTAGTGTCCAGTGAGGGTATTCAGGTGGATCCGAAGAAGATAGAGGCGGTGCAGAGTTGGCCTAGACCGTCCACAACCACGAAGATTATGAGCTTTCTTGGTTTGGCGGGCTATTACCGTCGTTTTGTGGAGGTTCTTTTATCTATTGCATCGCCCTTGACCAAATTGACCAAAAAGGGTGCTCCATTCAGGTGGTCGGATGAGTGCGAGGAGAGCTTTCAGAAGCTCAAGACTTCTTTGACCACGATTCCATTTCTAGTTCTGCCGTCAGCTTCAGGTTCTTACACCGTGTATTGTGATGCCTCGCGGATAGGTATTGGATGTAATCTGATGCAGGAGGGTAGGGTGATTGATTATGTTTCGCGCCAGTTGAAACCTCATGAGAAGAACTATCATGTCCATATCTTGAGTTAGCAGCTATTGTTCACGCCTTAAAGATTTGGCGGCACTATTTGTACGAGGTTCATTGTGAAATCTATGCTGATCACCGGAGTTTCAGCATCTGTTCAAGCAGAAGGATCTTAATTTGCATCAGCGGAGATGGTTGGAGCTTCTTAAGGACTATGATATCACTATTTTGTACCATCCTGGGAAGGCCAATGTGGTGGCCAATGCCTTGAGTCACCGGGCAGAGAGTTTGGGGAGTTTAGTGTATCTTCTAGCAGTAGAGAGACCCTTTGCATTGGATGTTCAGGCCTTAGCTAACCAGCTTGTCAGATTGGATATTTCGGAGCCGATTCGGTTATTGGCTTGCGTGGCCTCCATGTCTTCTCTTTATGAATGTATCAGGGAGCGTCAGTATGATGACCCCCACTTGCTCATCCTTTAGGACAGGGTTTAGCAAAATGATACTAGAGATGTGACTATTGGTGATGTTGGCGTGTTGAGGATGCAGGGCCGGATATGCATGCCCAATGTGGATGGGTTCTGGGAGTTTATTCTTGAGGAGGCCCACAGCTCGCGGTATTCCATCCATCCGGGTACCGCGAAGATGTACCAGGATTTGAGACATCACTATTGGTGGAGGCAGATGAAGAAGAATATAGTTGGGTTTGTGGCTCGTTGTCTCAATTGCCAGCAGGTTAAGTACGAGCATCAGAGGCCGAGTGGCATGCTTTAGATCTTAGAGATCCCAGAGTGGAAGTGGGAGCGGATCACCATGGATTTCGTAGTTGGGCTCCCACAGACTTCGAGGAAGCTCCATGCTATCCGGGTGATTGTGGATCAACTAACCAAGTCCGTGCACTTGTAATGACCCGACCAATCATTTTGAACATTTGCACTTCGCTCGGTAGTTTGAGGGCATGAGTAGCTCTGTATGATGTACTTTGACTTGTGTGAATCATCAGTTTTGGGTTGCAGGTATTTCCTAATCGAATTGGAAGAAAGAATTTCATTGTTGAAGCTTTAAATTGGGAAAGTTGACCAAAATTTGACTCTTTAGCATTTGACCTCGGATTGGAATTCTAATGGTTCCATTAGCTTCGTTAGGTGATTTTGGACTTAGAAGCACGATCGGAATGTAATTTGGAGGTCCGTGGTAGAATTAGGCTTGAATTGGGGAATTAGAAATTTGGCGATTTCGGTCGGAAGTGAAAAATTTAATATCGGGGTCGGAATGGAATTCTGAAAGTTGGAGTAGGTTCTTAGTGTCATTTATGATGTGAGTGAAAAATTTGAGGTCATTTAGACGTGGTTTGGTTGATTTCGGCATCCGTTGCCGAATTTGGAAAATTTAGAAGTTCTTAGGCTTGAATCCGAGGCTAATTTGATGATTTGATATTCTTTTGAGTGATTCGAAGGTTTGCCTAAGTTGGTATGTTGATATATGACTTGTTAGTATATTTGGTTGAGGTCTCAGGGGCCTCGGGGTGATTTCGGGTGGTTAACGGATTTATCGAAGTTGGAAAATGCAGCTGAAGCTGCTGCTACTGCTATTTCCGCACCTGCAGAAGGAGGAGTCGTAGGTGCGAGGCCGCTGGTACGTTTGGGGAAGCCGCAGATGCGAAAATAGACGGCCAAGGCTGGGAATGCAGGTGCGAAGAATTGGCCGCATCTGCGAGCCCGCAGGTGCGAGGCCTTGAGCGCAGATGCGGAGAGGAGGCTTTTGGGCTGGCTTCGCAGATGCGAAGAGTAACACGCAGGTGCGCAAGCGCAGGCGCGCGCTTTGGGCCGCAGATGCGAAATATGGTCTCTTTAGTGAGTTCCGCACCTGCGATGGAAATTTCCGTAGGTGCGGCATCGCAAAAGCGGAAAAAGAGGCTGCAGGTGCGATTGTGCTAGGCAGAAAAGCCCCAGCTCGTGGTTTTGTCTTCATTTTCAATTTTTGGATTTGAGAAACTCAGGAGAGGCGATTTTTCGAAGGTTTACAAAGAGCAATATTTGGGTAAGTAATTCTAACCTATAATGGTATATATTTCGTGAATTTATGGCTTTGTTCATCATTAATTAGTAGGATTTTGGAGTGAAAGTAGGGGGTTAGGGCTTGGAATTCGTAAGAGTTTAATTTAAGGATTTGAGGGACCAAACGATATCGGATTTTGATGAATTTGGTATGGTTAGACTCGTGAGTGAATGATCTTTCTAGTTTTGTAAATTTTGTCGGATTTCGAGACATGGGCCCGGGGGCCGGGTTTGAGCCAATTTCGGGTTTTGGTCTAATTTGAAAGTTTTTCTTGTGGAATTCATTCAATTAGTGTATATTGATGGTATTGTACTGATTGTAAATAGATTTGGAGCATTTGGAGGTCGAGTCCAGAGGCAAGAGCATTGCGGAGTATAGATTTGACCGGTTTGAGTTAAGTAACGATTTTAAATCTAATCCTAAGGGTATGAAACCCCGGATTTCGTATCATTATACTATTTTGAAGTGACGCACATGTTAGGAGACGGACATGTTGGAGTGCACTGTTGGGGATTGTGACTTGGTCCGTCCCGTAGCAACTGTAAAGTTGCATACTTTGTTGAAACTATATGATGCTAATATATTTTAGAAAGAGTTTTCTGTAAATTGGGTTGAATGCCATGTTTGGACCTTGCGCCAGTGCTGTTT
This sequence comes from Nicotiana tomentosiformis, assembly GCF_000390325.3. Classification (NCBI taxonomy): domain Eukaryota; kingdom Viridiplantae; phylum Streptophyta; class Magnoliopsida; order Solanales; family Solanaceae; genus Nicotiana; species Nicotiana tomentosiformis. The sequence goes on along the minus strand of NC_090820.1, from coordinate 2,105,198 downwards.
GGACCCTTAGGGGATTTTTCTTACTATCCTCTCATTGTTTTCGATTGAAAATCTATACTCAGTCATGTTTATAATTGTCTACCGCATAACTCAGTTTTATGACTCTATTTTGATGCATATAAATGTTTTGGGCCGAATGCCCGGTTGTACTGAAATGCCCGAGTGGCTTGAGAGGTTTATGACTGAGTGAGGTCGAGGGCCTGATTTGTGAGGATGAGTGTGGATTGGGCCTACCTGCCTGCAGCATACTTTATTATTATAGCACGTGAGTTATCCGTGCAGATTATAGCGCTTGGGCTGAAGGAGCCCCTCCGGAGTCTGTACACACACCCGGTGAGCGCAGGTACCTATTGAGTGCGAGTGCCGAGTGCTGAGTGACTGGGAGGGAGAAGTGATTGTGAGGTATGCCCGAGTGGCAAGAGTGATTGTGAGGTATGCCCGAGTGGCACGAGTGACTGTGAGGTTTGCCCGAGGGGTTGTTTATGATTTCATCATTTTTTCTCACTTTTGCATCGACCCTTGTTTGAAAAACTGTTGAAAATTATCTTTAAATCATTTTTACTGGAACCGGTTTAACCGAGAGGATTTGATTCAAACACTGATTTTTAACGCATGTTGTACTTTACTGAATTTTTGTGATATGCACTTGATATGCTTTATTGCTCGTCACTAGTGCTTAGTATTTATTTATTGTTGTTAGTTACTGAGTTGGTGTACTCACGTTACTCCCTGGACCTTGTGTGCAGATCCAGGTGTAGCTGGACATGATAGCGGTTATTGATTATTCTGGTTGAAGATTTCTATTTTCTCGGGGATAGCTAGGTAGCTGCTTGGCTACCGTAGCCCCTACTCTTCTCCCTCTTATCTTCCACTAGTTGTATTTAGCTATTTTTCAGACTGAGTTAGCCTTGACATTGTTAGACAGATTGTAGTAGATGCTCATGAATAGTGACACCCCGATGTCGGGCTTTTCTTTTCCGCACTTTTGTTTTCTTTGATTTGAACTCCCTAAATGAAGGTTTTATGTTAAATAACATTGAAATTATCTTTGAAATGAAAATATCGGTTTGTTTGCAAATGAGTCGGCTTGCCTAGTTCCACGATAGGCGCCATCATGACTGGGGTTAGTTTTGTGTCGTGACAGATTGGTATCAGAGCCTAGGTTACATAGGTCTCACGAGTCATAAGCGGGTTTAGTAGAGTCTTGCGGATCGATACGGAGACGTCTGTACTTATCTTCGAGAGGCTGCAGAACTCTTAGGAAAATTTCACTTTCTTATATTCTATCGTGCGAAATTGATTCAGCCTGAGACATAACTCTTTGAATTCCTTCCACGCATCTCGTATGCGCACATGAGCGCTCGGTATCAGTGGTGCATCGCCGCCTTGTGATTCTATGAACAAGGTTGAGATGTGTATTCTGTGTTGTGGTGGTGGGCGAGTCTGGAGGACTTGAGGCCATGGCTAGACCGCAGCTTAGGCTCGGTAGCTTCAGTTGTAACCTATACATTTGGACTCATATGTCCGATAATGTCCCTACGAGTGGAATTGTGGTTCGATGAGCAGTAGAATGGCTTGTGGTGAGTATGATGTAACTGCGGGAAGTGTTAAGACTATATGAATGTGATGGGAAGTGTTTTCTTGAAATGTAAAGGAAGGTCATTGGGTGCTTGATTTTCGTTTTGATGCGACGTACCGTCTCGAGTGTGAATGTTTTGAAGGATCTTTCACGTTGTTAAATTTTGGGGCAAATTAAATTCTCATGTCTGTCAATGAGTTTTAACTCAAGAAGAGTAAGTAGTTGTGTAGGAATGGTGGTTGCGAATGGGTATTTTGATGTTGATGGCTCGGGAAAGATAATCTTTGAAGAGACTTAGAGTCAGTAACCTTCTATTGGTTCTGGAACGATAGAGATGCATTTCGAGTTGATGTAGCAATTGGGCAGCAAAGTATGAGGGAAGACATGACGGGAAGCATTTCGCGGTGGTTGAAGTACTAGCGGGTCAAGTAGGAGAAGTATAGGTTGAGAAGTTTCTTAAAGGGGATGATTTAACCGAAGTAAGAGTGGCAGATTAGCATATGAATTCACTGGTAGGGTAGTCGTGCGCCTTGAGAAAGTGTATAATGGTTTGGAATCGTGTTAGTATGTGATTTGGCCTGCAGACTCTATTTGGAGTGATGGTTACTGTACAAAGGAAGATTTAATATGGCAGAAAGGAGTGTGTTTGAAATGAAGAGAGGCGTGAAGATCTGATTATCATGTCAGGTGCAATATGACTTGAGTTCGGAAGGTATTGTTGAACGTACAGTTGATGTCAATAGGGAAAGTGCAGACTTGTATAAATGATGGGCGAGCATGAACTCAGGAGAATTTACGGATTTCGTGGTCGTTGCACTCAGTGCAGTGTCATTGGGAGATGTCGGTAAGGAATTCCACAAGTGGGTTATCTCCTGTGTGCAGCTAGTGGTGGCGTGATGTTGATGAAGCTTTTGCGAGGGATATTACTAGCTACCCGGTAAGAGGTCGCGTGTGTGATTGTGGCTGGCGATTCAGAATGTTTATGAGAAGCTTAACAAAAGACTTCGAGAAGTCTGGCGGGTTAACGGTGCCAGATCTTGGTAATCAAGAAGGAGAAATCCTTGCGGGTTCTAATTTTATATAATTGCAGCTTGAGGCTAAGTGGGGGGAGTCTGCTATCGACGAGTTGATTGAACAGTTATGTGTCGTATTAGTTTCGGTTTGGGGTATACTGGTGAATCGGTTATGACTTGTAGAGGTCGATATCGAGGATGACTCGGGTAAAGGAATTTCTGGACACAAGTTGTATTACACTCTATGGTTATAGGAGGACCATAAAATAATTGAGTAGTTATTCACGAAGAATGTAGTGTACATGGAGTGGTAATTTGCTCGGTTGCGTAGGAATGTGGGTTACTCTTTATTTCCCTTGGGTGTTGGTGTGTTAATGGGGCATAGGTCGTTTCGGTCCATTTGGTCGGTTAATTTGAGATTTGAGTAGAGTGGATGACTCTCAAGAATGGTTCTAATGGATTCAAGATTTATATGTAGCGATTTGGAATTTTCATGATTTATATATATGGCTAGAAAACTAGGAGTTGCATTGAATGGTGTCGAGACTCGTGGCATTTCATATCATTGTGAATTATGCATTTCAGTATCAATAAGGTGAAGGAAACAATTTTAGGTTCACATAAGGTCTCATCGGAGTAAGCATTTTGGTTGTGGAACCTTTGGGATACATAAAAAGGGAATTCAGCGGCTTATAAGCCTTAGGGCGGTGTGATTCTATGCTAGAGTTCGTGGGGCAAGTTTTAGTTAAGGATAGTAATGTTCTAACAAGGAAATAAAATAGCAATTTGAAGGCAATTTGGAAAGGACTTGGAGAAATAGGACAATTTGGTAGTAGGTTGGGGTAGCACAGTAATGGGTATGATCAGTTATTTGTGTAATTATGACGTGGCTAGTATCTACAGGTGCTTCGTGGCAATGCTCCCGGATTTAGCAACCTGTGTGGCTTGGTGAAGTTAGAGGAATTTGGTTCACATAGCTTGGTTATGTGCAAATGGAATTCAAAGTGTTCATGATGTTTTCTACCATGGTTTGAACCGGATAATTTCTACCGGTGTACGGAACGTGTTGTGTGTTATGATTTTCTCCTGGAAAGAAGCAAGAAAGAGGTTTCTGACTAACAAGGTATGTAATTTGCTAGTGACTCAGAGTTGATAATAGAATTCTTATGCTTGTCACATGATGGCATAATAGATGTGGTGTTGTGCGGGAATAAGATTTATATGTACAAGGTCACAGTTCAGTTTTGAAGGGAAGGACATAAATTCTTAGGCAGTATGGACGGTTTCCGATGTCTAGGTAAATGATATTACTATTTGGTATGGCTTGATGGGAGTGTACATTTCAGAAGGGGCAGTGTGTTTTGATTTATGGGAACTTCGCTGGTATTGCGGCACTGTCCCGGTTGATCGACTGATGATATTCAAATTTTTGCCAGGTGGTACAGAAGAATTTTTTTTTAAAGTATTTCTCGTGGGATGATTGTGTATGAGAGAGGTGTTAGACATTCGGGCGGTGGAGGTGGAATCAAATATGGTGATTCATGTGTTCTATGTAATTGGAGATTGGGAGTTCTCAGGAGCAGATTGTTTCATGGTTGTGGACTATGAAGTTATGACCGGAGCCAGCCAGATGATAGAATGTGTTATGATTCAGTCATTGTAGACTTTTGGAGGTTATTTATTGCGATTCGTTAGTTACATGCACATATGGTGCGATTCTATTATGGCCCTATAGCGGAATTTGAGCGAGAATAGTATTGGATATTGCTTGGTTGATGGCGTATTGGTCATGTTCTTTCGGGTTTTGTGTGGCATGGTGTCGTTTGCTTCTCCATGCTTATGGTAATTCACATTGGGTACTTGATGTCGAATTGCGCATGGTTATTGATTTTAGCAGGGTGGCTTGAGGTGTTTCATATGGACTAGTATTTGGATAGGGTCACGTATTGCAGCAGAGTTATGTGGGAATATGATCCTTTGTGTAAGATTCATGTGTTATGGGTCTGCGGTGTGTGATGGGTTCTTAGCATTGCGTCAGGGTGGTACCCGTCGAGCTTGCGGAACGGTTCTCCTGTTTGGGTCATTGTTACGATTGGGTACACTTGGAATGTTGTTATCTGGTGCACGGATTGCACGGGTTGTGGCTTTAGATTGTATTGATGTGTCATGTCACTAGAGTGGTCGTGTGGGATGAGACGAGGTCATTGGGCCTAGAATGGATGCTATCGGATTTGATTTTGGTATAATTGGGAGGATAATATCGGAAGTCGACTTTGAAATTGGCTATAGTTCTTGTAGAAGGAATGAGCACTCCATGACCGGTTGGTCTAATGAATGGTTATGAATTTGGTATGTTTCTTTCATCATCGGCAGTGTACGGAGGTTTTGAAATGAGGTTTTGTCTGATATAAGGTTATTACCGGCATTGGGTTGATTTGAGTCAATATTGTGATTAGAAATCATTGCTTTGAGCATTCGAGCTATGCGGTATTTGAATTTGAGTATTTGAGTTATGGTTACGGCTTTTGGTACAGATTGTTCAGACTTATACGGTATGTAGATGCAAACTTCTCATCTTATAGGAAATTTCGGATGTTGGAAATTTGATTCGAAGGCTTGTGGGCTAGGTTGAATTTAGAAATTTCAGTTATGCTGTGCTATCGGACCTGTATGGGATAGGGTGACGTGGGATTACCCCCAAGTATGTGCATGTGAAAGCTACACAGCGATTTGATGGCTTTTGGAACAACTTTGGGCACGTTCGAGGATGAACGTGTGTGCACGTTCGAGGACGAATGTGTATTTAAGTGGGGGAGGATGTAACGACCCGACCGGTCGTTCTGAACATTTTTACTTCGCTCGGTTGTTTGAGGGCATGAGTAGCTCCGTATGATGTACTTTGACTTGTGTGAATCGTCGGTTTTGGGTTGCAGGTATTTCGGAATCGAATTGGAAGAACGAATTTCATTGTTGAAGCTTTAAATTGGGAGAGTTGACCAAAATTTGACTCTTTAGCATTTGACCTCAGATTGGAATTATGATGGTTCCATTAGCTTCGTTAGGTGATTTTGGACTTAGGATCGCGACCGGAATATAATTTGGAGGTCCGTGGTAGAATTAGGCTTGAATTGGCGAAATTAGAAATTTGGCGATTTCGGTCGGTAGTGGAAAATTTGATATCAGGGTCGGAATGGAATTCCGGAAGTTATAGTAGGTTCGTAGTGTCATTTGTGACGTGTGTACTTCGGACGTGGTTTGGTTGGTTTCGGCATCGGTTGCCGAATTTGGGAAATTTAAAAGTTCTTAGGCTTGAATCCGAGGGTAATTTGATGATTTGATGTTGTTTTGAGTGATTCGAAGGTTTGACTAAGTTGGTATATTGATATATGACTTGTTGGTATTTTTGGTTGAGGTCCCAAGGGCCTCGGGGTGATTCCGGGTGGTTAACGGATTTATCGAAGTTAGAAAATGCAGGTGAAGCTGTTGCTACTGCTATTTCTGCACCTGCGGAAGGAGGAGTCGCAGGTGCGAGGTCGCTGGTACGTTTTGGGAAGCCACAGATGCGGAAATGGAAGGCCAAGGCTGGGAACGCAGGTGCGAAGAATTGGCCGCATCTGCGAGCCCGCAGGTGCGAGGCCTTGAGCGCAGATGCGGAGAGGAGGATTTTGGGTTGGCTTTGCAGATGTGAAGAGTAACGCGCAGGTGTGCAAGCGCAGGCATGCGCTTTGGGCCGCAGATGCGGAATATGGGCTCTTTAGTGAGTTCCGCACCTGCGATGGAAATTTCCGCAGGTGCGGCATCGCAGAAGCGGAAAAAGAGGCCGCAGGTGCGATTGTGCTGGGCAGAAAAGCCCCAGCTCGTGGTTTCGACTTCATTTTCAGTTTTTGGATTTGAGAAACTCGGGAGAGAGGCAATTTTTCGAAGGTTTTCAAGGAGCAACGTTGGGGTAAGTGATTCTAACCCATAATGGTATAAATTTCGTGAATTTATGGCTTTGTTCATCATTAATTAGTAGGATTTTAAAGTGAAAGTAGGGGGTTAGGGTTTGGAATTCGTAAGAGTTTAATTTAAGGATTTGAGGGACCAAACGATGTCGGATTTTGATGAATTTGGTATGGTTAGACTCGTGAGTGAATGAGCTTTTTAGTTTTGTAAATTTTGTCGGATTTCGAGACGTGGGCCCAGGGCCGGGTTTGAGCCAATTTCGGATTTTGGTCTAATTTGATAGTTTTTCTTGTGGAATTCATTCCATTAGCGTATATTGATGGTATTGTACTGATTATAAATAGATCTGGAGCATTTGGAGGCCGAGTCCAGAGGCAAGAGCATTGCGGAGTATAGATTTGACCGGTTTGAGTTAAGTAACGATTTTAAATCTAATCCTAAGGGTATGAAACCCCGGATTTCGTATCATTATACTATTTTGAAGTGACGCACATGTTAGGAGACGGACATGTTGGAGTGCACTGTTGGGGATTGTGACTTGGTCCGCCCCGTAGCAACTGTAAAGTTGCATACTTTGTTGAAACTATATGATGCTAATATATTTTAGAAAGAGTTTTCTGTAAATTGGGTTGAATGCCATGTTTGGACCTTGCGCCAGTGCTGTTTGGACCCTTAGGGGATTTTTCTTACTATCCTCTCATTGTTTTCGATTGAAAATCTATACTCAGTCATGTTTATAATTGTCTACCGCATAACTCAGTTTTATGACTCTATTTTGATGCATATAAATGTTTTGGGCCGAATGCCCGGTTGTACTGAAATGCCCGAGTGGCTTGAGAGGTTTATGACTGAGTGAGGTCGAGGGCCTGATTTGTGAGGATGAGTGTGGATTGGGCCTACCTGCCTGCAGCATACTTTATTATTATAGCACGTGAGTTATCCGTGCAGATTATAGCACTTGGGCTGAAGGAGCCCCTCCGGAGTCTGTACACACACCCGGTGAGCGCAGGTACCTATTGAGTGCGAGTGCCGAGTGCTGAGTGACTGGGAGGGAGAAGTGATTGTGAGGTATGCCCGAGTGGCAAGAGTGATTGTGAGGTATGCCCGAGTGGCACGAGTGACTGTGAGGTTTGCCCGAGGGGTTGTTTATGATTTCATCATTTTTTCTCACCTTTGCATCGACCCTTGTTTGAAAAACTGTTGAAAATTATCTTTAAATCATTTTTACTGGAACCGGTTTAACCGAGAGGATTTGATTCAAACACTGATTTTTAACGCATGTTGTACTTTACTGAATTTTTGTGATATGAACTTGATATGCTTTATTGCCCGTCACTACTGCTCAGTCTTTATTTATTGTTGTTATTTACTGAGTTGGCGTACTCACGTTACTCCCTGCACCTTGTGTGCAGATCCAGGTGTAGCTGGACACGGTAGCGGTTGTTGATTATTCTGGTTGAAGATTTCTGTTTTCTCGGGGATAGCAAGGTAGTTGCTTGGCGACCATAGCCCCAGCTCTTCTCCCTCTTATCTTTCTCTAGTTGTATTTAGCTATTTTCCAGACTGAGTTAGCCTTGACATTGTTATACAGATTGTAGTAGATGCTCATGACTAGTGACACCCCGATGTCGGGCTTTTCTCTTCCGCGCTTTTGTTTTCTTTGATTTAAACTCCTTAAATGAAGGTTTTATGTTAAATAGCATTGAAATTATCTTTGAGATGAAAATATCGGTTTGTTTGGAAATGAGTCGGCTTGCCTAGTTCCACGATAGGCGCCATCACAACTTGGGTTAGTTTTGGGTCGTGACAGCACTTCATTCCAATTGGTACTACTTATTCTTCAGAGCAGTTGGCTGAGATTTACATCCGAGAGATTGTTCGCCTTCATGGTGTCCTAGTTTCCATCATTCCAGATAGAGGCACACAGTTTACATCGAAGTTTTGGAGGGTCGTGCAGCGAGAGTTAGGTACTCAGGTTGAGTTGAGCACAACCTTTCACCCTCAGACGGACAGACAGTCCGAGCGCACTATCCAGATATTGGAGGACATGTTACGCACTTATGTCATTGACTTTGGGGGTTCATGGGACCAGTTTCTGCCGCTCGCGGAGTTTGTATATAACAAAAGTTATCAGTCGAGCATTCAGATGGCTCCGTACGAGCCTTTATATGCGAGGCGGTGTAGATCTCTGTTAGGATGGTTTGAATCAGGTGAGTCTAGGCTCTTGGGTACAGACTTGGTCTAGGATGCATTAGACAAGGTGAAATTGATTCAGGAGCAGCTTCGCACGACACAGTCTAGGCAGAAGAGCTATGCGGACAGGAAGGTCTGTGATGTGTCTTTCATGGTCGGGGAGAAGGTTTTGCTGAAGGTATCACCCATAAAGGGTGTTATGAGGTTTGGAAAGAGGGGCAAGTTGAGCCTCCGGTTCATTGGGCCTTTTGAGGTGCTTCAGAGGATAGAGGAGATGGCTTACAAGTTTGCCTTGCCACCCAGCTTGTCGAGTGTGCATCCAGTGTTTCATGTTTCTATGCTCTAGAAGTATATTGGCGATCCGTCCCATGTTTTAGACTTCAGCACGGTTCAGTTAGATAGTGATATGACTTATTATGTGGAGTCGGTGGCCAATTTAGAGCGGCAGGTTCGGAAGTTGAGGTCAAAGGATATAGCTTCAGTAAAGGCGCATTGGAGAGGTCAGCCTATGGAGGAGGCCACTTGGGAGACCGAACGGGAGATACGGAGCAGATATCCATACCTATTTGAGACTCCAGGTATGTTTCTAGACTCGTTCGAGCACGAACGTTTGTTTAAGAGGGGGAGGATGTAATGACCCGGCCGATCGTTTCGAGAGTTATAGCCCCGTTTTCCCTATTTTTGCTTCTTCTATGCCTTACAACTGTATTATATTGTATCGTGTTGGTTGGTTCGGGGCCAGAGTGGTTTCGGAGAGAAATTGAGATACTTAGTCTCTTTATTAGAAGCTTAAGTTGGAAAGTCAAGTGGTTTGAGAGGCAAAGATGCGCAGATGGATCGCAGGTGCGGCTTGGGTCCCGCATCTGCGATGGCCGCAGATGCGGTCAAGTGATCGCTGGAGCGGAGTCGGGCTTTTAATGAACTTCCGTAGAAGCGGAGCCCGGTTCGCAGATGCGGTTCCGCGGGTGCGAAACTAGGACCGCATGTGCGATTTTTGCTGGGCAGAAAATAGCAGCTCAAGGATTTGTCTCTCATTTTCAATTTTGGACTTGAGGAGCTCCGGAGAGAGGCGATTGTTCGAGGGAGTTCAAGGAAAAATGTTGGGTTAAGTAATTCTAACCCGTATTGGTCTAATTTCCATGAATCTATGGCTTTATTCATCACTTATTTAGGGATTTGAGTGGGAAATTGGGAGTTTAGGGCTTGGGGATTTGGAGAGTGAACTTTGGGGTTTTGGAGGGGCAATTGAGGTCGGATTTTGGTAAATTTGGTATGACTAGACTCGTGAGTGAATGGGATTTCTAGTTTTGTGATTTTTGTCGAATTTCGAGACGTGGGCCCGGGGGGTCGGGTTGAGCCGATTTCATGTTTTTGGCTATACTTCGGTATATTTCTTGTGGAATTGATTCCTTTAGCCTATATTGATCGTATTGTATTGCTTGTAGCTAGATTCGGGATGTTCGGAGGCCAATTTGAGAGGCAAAGGCATTTCGGAGTAGGATTTTGCTTGGTTTGAGGTAAGTAACGCTTTCAAACTTGATTTTGAGGGTTCGAAACCCCAAATTATGTGTTATGTGATTGGTATTGAGGTGACGCACATGCCAAGTGACGGGCGTGCACCGTGAGAATTGTGACCTAGGTGATTGCATGGCACCGTTTAGTGACTCTATCCTGTTGATCTCCATGTTTTCACCATGTGATAAAGTAATTGAGCTGTAAATCATGCTATATATAATGTTTAGGCTTTATGCTGGTATTGTTGGGACCCTTAGTGGTCGTTTCTTGCTGTCATCTCACTATTTTCATTTATATTCCATACTCATTCATGTTCATGCATTTTTATATCATATCTCAGTCTCAGTTATTTATTGATTTATCATATCATTGTTCTGGGTTTGTTTTCATGACATTGTGAGCCTGTGGGTGAGACTGGAGAGATTGATGGCTGAGTGAGACCGAGAGCCTGAGTATGAGTGACAGTTATGGGATCGAGCTGCATGCCGCAGCAGTTATATTGTTGATTATGATAGCGCTTGGGCTGTAGGAGCCCCTCCGGAGTCTGTAACACACCCCTAGTGAGCGCGGTTGATATGATTGAGGGATGGCTATTCCCTGGACATGGATCTTGTCCGAAGTACTTATTACCTGGAGATGGATCTTCTCCACAGGACTGGATTGCCCTTATTCCTCGGTATTGGGTGACCTTTGGTCAGCATTGTATATATATTCCGGGATGGATCTTCCCTGGGCCGTATGAGCCATATACAGTACCGAGTGGTTGAGATATCGAGTGTGAGGGCATTTGAGGCTGACACCATGGTGCATCATTTACAGTATATGTATTGGCATGTAGTGATAGTAGAGTTATTTTCATTACATTGTATGGAACTGCTAATTTTCGGTTATGAATTGCCTAAATTGTCTTAAGAGCATGTTTGCGTTTCTGCACATTTATTTCATGTTATTTGCACCGGTTGAGTTCGTCACTATCTTCAGCCCATAGTTTGGGCTTGTTACTTACTGAGTTGGTGTACTCACATTACTCCCTGCACATTGTGTGCTGATTCAGGCATTTCTGGTCACGGCAACGGCTGCTGATTTCGGCATTGGAGTCGGGGACTATCGAGGTAGCTGCACGACGTTCGCGGACCTTGATTTCCCTTCCTTAGTTTATCTGCATTTTTGAGTTTATTTCTATAGATACTGTTGTGGACTATGTTCCGATTATTAGACGCTCATGTACTCAGTGACGCCTCGATTTTTGGGACAGTTGTATCGTATTTTGGATAAACCCTGTTTTCAAAAGGCTTTTATTTAAATGTTAAATCTTTCCGCTGTTATTTTAAAAGGTGTTTTATTGTATTGGAACAAATATTGGATTTAGGCTTGCCAAGTTCTATGATAGGCGCCATCACGACAGGTTAGATTTTTGGGTCGTGACAGAATGTCTACAATTATGGATTTGCCTTGGAGTTAAAGGGTGTACTAAATACTTCTCCACATTTGGCGCGCTGGCAGTCCTTTGGCCAGCCTCGTAAATCCACATTTGGGCATTAAAATGTTCTAACAAATTAAAGGAACTTACTCTTAATGAATTGGGTTTATTATGGATTAATTGCATGTGGGCTCAGATTGGAGCCCAGGATATTGTAACAAAATAGACTCAACAAAGCAGTCTGATAGACATCTTTTCCTGGCCCCATTAAATAGGCCTGAAGCCCTTAGTTGATAACGACTTTCCCAAACTGGGCCATTTCATTACCAGGCCCAGAACCAAAATAACATACATACAAACTTCAAACAACAGAATGAATTTCGAATTTAACCAATACTGGAAAACAAACATTATTACAAGCTTGATTTCAAATGAACTGTTATACAACTTGACATTCAAATGGTTAAACTATTACTCTTGCTTCTGATTTACATGTTCATGATTCTCATGCGGGCCTTGACTTCAAACATTAAACACACATTTCAGTAGTAAGCAGGTATTGAGCCAAATCCTCGAAATTGTTTGAACATTGTTGTTCGCATTGCTAGAGCATTTCACACTAACATATCAATTAGTCACAATTAGATAAGCTTCTACTTCTGAATTCAAATACAAGTATGTCACAATAGTAGACTCAATTTGTACAACAAGGCTCATTATAGACTTCACCAGAATCATTAGTAATAAGCGAAATCAGTTCAAAGTTCAGCTCAAAAAAAACAACGAAACCAATTATCGGCAAACAATACAAGTAGGAGCAAGTTTAACCATTAAGCATATTTGAATTCATGAGATTAACCACAAATATAGCCTGAACAATTCGAACTCCATTTAAACTAGGGCGAGAATATACCTATTGAAAAAAAGACGGGGGCGAGAATATACCTATTGAAAGAAAGTCGAAGCCATTAAAACCATTTCCGACGAAGCTTGACCGGTCAGTGGTGAGTTGGCCGGAATCCGATGACTTCGGAATGAACCAAAACTAACATGAATCGATTGCTTATGTCAAGAGCAATCTATTCACTTAAGTTTAAGCCATAACGAACCCGAAATTTCATAAGGGCCGGATTTAGGTTTTTTTGACCTTCTTAGATTTGAATTTTGCCGAGTTTGGTTGGGGATTTTGGGGAAATTAGAATGGGTTAAGGTTTAGGTGGATGTGGGGGATTATGTGGTACAAATCTGGGTGGAATTGGAGACGGGCCGTGTCGTGGAATTGGAGTCCAAATTTAAACTAATTAATTGATCCTAACATGTAAAATAAAACCAAGAAATATTATGTGTATTTTTGTAATTTTTTATATTTTAGCAATGCTTTTAACACATGATTAAATCCTAACGTGCAATTAAAATTCTAAGCTAAACTAGATGAATTATAAAAAATATTTTTGGTGATTTTTTATGATTATAAAATATGCACAAAAAATGCAGCTAAATGCAAACAAACAATTTTTTTTAAAAAGAAATTCCTAGAAATTCTATCAAAAACAATTAGAAAAATTTACTTTTTTATGGATTTTGTAGGACTATTTTCGTATGGAAAAAATTACGTGCTCACAGCTGCCCCTATTTGCTCAGAAATATGAAGAGTTTTCGGAGGAAGATAAAGTGAGCAATTACGAGCAATATTTGCCCGCTTGACACTCCACGGGAAGCAATTTTGAAAAAGTTTGACCGAACCTTGCTTCGGCGGTTGCCTACATATCCTTGGCTATTAAGGAATCAGGTCAGTTTAATTCTGGAAATTTTGGTAGCTGAGACTACCAGAAAAGCTGTGATTTCACTGTTGTTGCTGCTATTGCTGCTTGCTGAGCTCCTTATTACACCAATATCAAAATGAAAAGAAACTAAACAAGCCTATTGGCTATGAGTTACAAGATTCCTATCTATAAGTCTTCTGAAATTTGATCTTGAGTCTTGGCTGGTTCTTCACTCAGACTCTGACCTAAATCTTGATGTTTGCTAGCTGCAGGTGCTAGTTCATTCTTCTACGGCTTATCTGATCAAAACGGAACATGCAATGCTCGTGACTTCTGTCATGTCTTGAGCAGTCCACATCTTTTCATCTGCTTCTGAATTTTGGATTCACTTCTTTTCTTTTCTTTATTTAGGGTCGAGACTTCTTCTCTTGATTATCTCGAACCTGTGCCTCGAGGTAAAATCTGCTCAGACACCAAAGCAGAACAAACGAATGAAATTTTTCTGCCCCGGTTTTGACTAGGAAAACTTCATGAGTTATTCGTAACAAAACTTTATACTACTTCAATATTGAAAGCAATAAAAGGTCGGGATTGGTGTACCCCAAGAAAACTGAGACTAGGGATTGGAGACCCTATATCTAGTATAAAATCAAATAGGGAGTGGAGACCCTATGTTGGAAAATCGACTAGGTAGTGTAGACCCTATGTATAAATACATCAACTAGGGAGTAGAGACCCTATGTTGGAAACACAGACTATGGAGTGGAGACTCTATGTCTAAAAATATCAACTAGGGAATGGAGACCCTATGTTGGAAAAGCGACTAGGGAGTGGAGACCCTATGTCTAAAAATATCAACTAGGGAGTGGAGACCCTATGTTGGAAAAACAGACTACGGAGTGAAGACCATATGTCTAAAAATATCAACTAGGGAGTGAAGGCCCTATGTTGGAAAAGCAGACTAAGGAGTAGAGACCCTATGTCTAAAAACATCAACTAGAGAGTGGAGACCCTGTGTTGGAAAAGCAACTAGGGAGTGGATACCCTATGTCTAAAAATATTAACTAGGGAATGGGGACCCTTTGTTGGAAAAGCGACTAGGGAGTGGAGACCCTATGTCTAAAAACATCAACTAGGGAGTGGAGACCCTATGTTGGAAAAGCAGACTAGGGAGTGGAGACCCTATGTCTAAAAATATCAACTAGGGAGTGGAGATCCTATGTTGGAAAAGCAGACTAGGGAGTGGAGACCCTATGTTGGAAAACATCAACTAGGGAGTAGAGACCTTATGTTGGAAAAGTAGACTAGGGGGTGGAGACCCTATGTCTAAAATAACTTCAACTAGGGAGTGGAGACCCTATGTTGGAAAAGAGACTAGGGAGTGGAGACCCTATGTCTAAAATAATTTCAACTAGGGAGTAGAGACCCTATGTTGGAAAAGAGATTAGGGAGCGGAGACCCTATGTCTAAAATAACTTCAACTAGGGAGTGGAGACTCTATATAGGAAAATGCAGCTAGGGATTGGAGACCCTATAGTAGCATGATTTCAAACTTTCTTTCTTTTCTTTCTTTTCATTTTTTTAAGAGAATGAGTAAAATGAGGGAAAGAATTTGGAGAAAACTTCCCTTTTTTGAAGTGTTTGTTGATGCAGAGCTATTTTAGTCTCTGCGCGGTTTCTTTTGGTTGCACCTGCTTTTGCGAGGTTGCATTTGGATTACACATGTTTCTCGTTTTTTCAAACAAATAACAATTTGTTAGTTTGAAATGGTGGTTGGTTTTGCGGCTTTGATTGTTTCAGTCACTTGATCTTGGTCCGTCTTCTTTGATGATACTTTCAACTTCAATTGGTTGTTTCCTGAAGACCGATTTCATTTCTGGCCCCGCATAACCCTTGGCTTTTCCAAAACTTTACCATGACGGTTAATCGCGTGAGACTTAACCTTTTCAACTTTATTTTGCCTTCGTGGGCATTTCAATCTGATATCCTTCTTTCACTTTTTAACTTCAGAGCATTGGGGAACTTTTGGCTCTTCAGACTTTTCCAAGACACTTAGCCGTTGGGGACATAACCTTTTCAACCTCATTTCGCCCTTATAGGCACTTCAATTTGGTTTTCTACTTTCGAGAGTTTTTAATTTTGAAGCATCGGTCACCATGGCCAGTCGGAGCCGACTTGATGCCCCTGTCGAGGCTGGGTGCCTTTTTGCATATTAGCTCCAATCAAACGAGAACCTTGTAAATCAGTCTTGCCATCCGTTCTTTGTCTTAGTTTCAGAATGAAGTTAGACCAAAATGGATTCAAAGGAAAACAAACAATGGAATGGACAGTGGATTTAGACAAGAGATGTCCCCTTTAGGGAAAGGAAATTTTGACTTATCTGGAGTGCATGCGGACTTCAATGATCATGACATGCCTTTTGAACTGGATGCCTGATTCGTGTAAACCGTCCGACTCTCAAAAATTCATCACAACTTTTGCCTTGAAACCGAGAAACTTTACCAAGACTCTGTTGACGCCGATGGCTATGAGAATCCTCTTTTCGATCAGTGGCACCTTTTGCGGGCTTTCACCAGCTGACCTCTCTCATTTCTCTTCTCACTATCGCCTTATAGTGCTCTTTGTGAGTTTTCACTAACAAGACTCTCATTTTCAATTTCTCTACTTACCGTCGCCTTACGGTGCCCGTGAGGGTTTTCACCAATAAGACTCTCTTATTTTGGTTGCATCAAAACAAAGTGACTGTATCCTCCAATTATGAACATTCTCTTTGATTGATCGGAGGGACTTGAAAAGGATGTGGGTAAAACAAAAATTGGATTGCATTATAACTTTGGGACCTTTCAGACGAAAACATCACCAAACCATTATATCACCTGCCCCAGTTTCACTTTTTAGGGGAATTTGTATTTTTATTTTGGTGTGACTGAACCCTAGTGAGAGGGTGCCTACGTATCCTTTTAGAATCAATTCGAATAATCCCAATTATAGCATGTTAAAGTTGTGAAAAGTCAAACGTAATACCTCTTGACCGCATCTGCATTAACAGCTGTGTCAGGGTCATTTCCTTCAATTTCTCTGAAATATAGCGCTCCCTTTGGCAACACTATTCTTATAATGTACGGACCTTTCCAGTTTGGAGCAAATTTTCCTTTTGCTTCCTCATGATGCGGGAGAATACGTCTCAGGACGAGTTGACCCATTTTGAATTTCTTGGGCCGCACTTTCTTGTTGTAGGCACGGGCCATTCTTTGTTGGTACAACTGCCCGTGGCAAACTGCGGTCATCCGCTTTTCATCAAGCATAGTCAACTATTCCAACCGGGTTTTGATCCATTCCTCGTTCTCGATCTCGGCTTCAATAATGATCAGAAGTCAGGGAATCTCAACTTCTGCGGGTATTACAACTTCAGTGCCATAGATCAATAAGTAGGAGTAGCCCCAACTGATGTTCGCACGGTTGTGCGATATCCTAATAATGCAAAAGGCAGCTTTTCATGCCATTGTCTGGAGCTCTTAATCATCTTCCTAAGAATTTTCTTGATGTTCTTGTTTGCAGCTTCAACGTCGCCATTAGCTTTGGGCCGATAAGGGGTAGAATTGTGATGCGTAATTTTAAACTATTCGCATACCTCCCTCATCAAGTGACTGTTCAGATTTGTAACATTGTCTATAATGATAGTTTTAGGAATACCAAAATGACAAATAATATTGGAATGCACGAAGTCCACCACCGCTTTCCTAGTGACGACTTTGAAAATGATCTCTTCGACCCACTTTGTGAAATAATCAATGGCAACCAGGATGAATCTGTGCCCATTTGAAGCTTTCGGCTAAATTGGCCCAATAACATTCATGCCCCAATCAACGAATGGCCAAGGCGATGACATAGGATGTAACTCTGAGGGCGGTGCATGAATCAGGTCACCGTGCATCTCGCATTGATGGTACTTCTGGACGAAACTGAAATAATCCTTTTCCATGGTCATCCAGTAATAACCTGCCCGGAGAATTTTCTTTCCAAGGACACATCCATTCATGTAAGGCCCACATGCTCCCGAATGCACTTCATTCATGATCTTTTCAGCTTCTCGGGTGTCTACGCACCTTAAAAGATTCAGATCCGGAGTTCTTTTGTACAGGACTTCTCTGCTAAAAAAGAAACTGCTGGCAAGCCTTTTGATAGTTCTTTTTTTATCTCCACTGTCCTGCTCGGGATATTTCTTTGTTTTAAAAAACCTTTTGATATCATGATACCATGGTTGAACGTCTGGTTCTATTTCAATGACATTACAATAACCATGCCATTCTCGAATTTGGATCTCCAGCGGGTCAATGTCCGGATACGGCAGCATTGAGGCTAAAGTACCTAGCGCATCAGCTAGCTCATTGTGGAATCGAGGAATATACCTGAACTTGACAAACTTGAACTGTTTTCTAAGATCTTCCACATGTTGCCTGTACGGGATACGCTTGATGTCTCAAGTTTCCCATTCACCTTGGGCTTGCCGAATAATCAAGTCAGAATCCCCCATGATTAATAATTCCTCTACATCCAGATCAATTGCCATATTGATGCCCATAATGCAGGCCTCATACTCATCGGTGTTGTTTGTATAGAAGAACCTAAAGTGGGCTGTGGCCGGATAATGCTGACCTGAGGGCAAAATCAGAATCGCTCCAATCCCGACAGCTTTTGCATTTACAGCTCCATCAAAGAACATTTTCCAAGCATTAATGTCCTCTAAAATTACTACAACTGAGTTTACTTCCTCATCCGGAAACTAAGTACTTAGGGGTTGGTATTCATCATCAACCAGGTTCTCAGCTAGATGATCCGCCAAGACTTGAGCTTTCATTGCCGTGCGGGTGACATAAATAATGTCAAACTCCGTGATTAGGATTTGCCATTTTGCTTACCTTCCCGTGGGCATTGATTTTTGGAATATGTACTTCAAAGGATCCATTCTGGTTATGAGATAGGTGGTGTAGGCCAAAAGATAATGCCTGAGCTTCTGGGCGACCCAAGTCAAAGCGCAACAGGTTCTTTCAAACAAGGTATATTTGGCTTTATAAATTGTGAACTTCTTGCTCAGCTAGTATATGGCTTGCTCTCTCTTCCTGGTCACATCATGTTGCCCGGGGACACAGCCAAAAGAATTTTCCAGGACTTTTAGGTACAAGAACAAAGGTCTTTCGGATCTAACTCGAGCAATGAATCTACTAATATAATTCAACCTCCCTAGTAGACTCATGACCTTTTTCTTGGTTCTCAGAGGTGGTAAATCCCGAATATAATTTATCTTAGTCGGATCTAACTCGATACCCTTCTTATTGACTATAAACCCCAGAAGTTTCCCAGATGGAACTCTGAATGCACATTTAGCTGGGTTCAATTTCAAATCATACCTGTGTAGACACTCAAAGTACTTCCTCAGATCTCACACATGGTCTTCTTGTGTTCAGGATTTATTGATCACATCATCCACATACACCTCAATTTCTTGGTGCATCATGTCATGGAAGACGGCAATCATAGCTCTCATGTAGGTAGCCCTGAAGTTTTTCAAACTGAATGGCATGGCCCTGTAATAGTAAGTGCCCCATAGTATGGTGAAAGCTGTCCTTTCTACGTCTTCTTCATCCATCAGAACCTGGTGATACCCAACGTAGCAATCCATAAAAGACTGTATCTCATGTTTGACACAGTTATCAACAAGAATGTGGATGTTTGACAATGGAAAGTTGTCTTTGGGGCTTGCTTTGTTCAGATCCTGATAGTCAACACACACTCGAGTTTTCCCATCTTTCTTCGGCACTGGAACCATATTAGCCTACCATATGGTGTATCGGACCACTCGGATCACACCAGCTTTCAGTTGTTTGGTGACTTCTTCTTTGATCTTATCACTGATGTCTATTTGAACTTTCTCTATTTTTGTTGGATAGGTGGATAGCCGGGATAGGTCGGCAATTTATGTACCACTAAATCGACGCTCAGTCCGGGCATATAATCATAGGACCATGCAAAAACGTCTTTGAATTCAAAAATCCGAAGCTATGCGGGCGACCCACGCATCTCTCTTAGGTAGGTCAGTCTCGCTCTCTCTTGTCGGGAAACACTTTCCTAATCTGGCTTCTAAAGGAATCTCAAATCTCTCTCGACGCCGAGAATTATTTATGTGTCCAGGTCGATTAGAGGTTCGGCTTCCTTCTCCCCCACCTTTTAGCCTTCTGGACCCCTGAAAAATAAAAAATAAAAGCTGAAATCAAAAAGAAAGAAGAGAAATTGGGCCATCTTTCCCAAGAGAGGCCGCCCAAGCCGATACATACGATAGGCGAAGGAAAGACGTTCCTTCTTGAGCCTTTTCTTTTTGACTCCTACAAAAGTTGGATCAATGCATCTTTAGTTCTTTCATCAGCGTGAATGCTTATCATGGTTTCTCTAATCTCTTCTGAACTGCCCAAATTAACTGGCTCGGTTTCATTTAAGTTTGGCTTAGGCTTATTCTCAAATTGTTCCGATTCTTGATTTATTTCCCTAAAAGCCTCATCTTCATCATATTTTGGTTCTTGATTCATTATTTCACAGTTAGACAATGTTTTTAGAATCCGGGCATGAAGTCCGCAAGCATGCATGTTATTTAGGTCCGCATTATTAAAATTGAAAAGGAAAAGATAAAAAAATAGAAAAATCATAATAAAAGAGAAGAGACATCTATAAATGATGAAATATTGATTTCATTACATTTAATTAAAGATATGAGGGTTTACATCAAAATTAAAATACAATAAAGTAAAAACATTCGAGTTACACCCTGAAATAACTCATAATGCAGAAGAGATCACAAGACTGGACTACAGGGACTCCCGTCTGACATGGAATGGAGTTGCCTTCCAATTCTAAAGCTTGGCATCTGCCCCATATACTGCACTTCAGCAGTGCCCGTTCCTTCCCATAGCTGGACCATGTGAACCTCATACAATATTTGTTTCATGGCTTCACAAATATCATCAATCTCTTCGGTCGTGGAGGCCTCTTCTTATTCTTCCACATACTTGGGCTTGACAAATGATCGGGCGAGATGTGGAATAGGTTGGGGTAGGACCCACCCTTCTTTTTTGCGCTTATCTGCCCATTTTCTATCAGCTTCTGTAGCTTGGAAACCCACGCCGAAAAACTTCTCATTGGCGATCGAAGTGACAGGATCTCAGATGCCTTGTAGAGATATCCGAGCCCCTTTCCGGGCTTGTACCCATGTCTAATCATTTCAGTGGAGACCATGACTGAGGCATTAGATAAACAAGGTTGAGGGAATGGGGCACCTTCTTCACATTGATCAGCAACCACAATCTCAAAGTCCTGATATACAATATGCTCACTGCCTTCCCTAGCTTCAAGCCACGAGACTGAAGGATCCTGTAGATGGACTGCTCGTCCTCCCCATGGATAATAATTTCTTGAGTCTCGTACTCAAATTTAACCATCTGGTGGAGAGTGGAGGGAACAACTCCGGCAGCGTGAATCCATGGTCTTCCCAAAAGAAAATTGTATGAGGTATCCATGTCTAGAATCTGGAAAGTTACTTCGAAGTCCACATGGACAATGGTCAAAATTAGATTGATTTACCCTATGGTATCTTTGTTGATGCCATCAAAATCCCGTACACAAATGTTGTTAGGTCGAATTCTTTCCATCCCGATCTCCATTCTTTGGAGTGTTGAAAGAGGGCAGATATCGTCCCCGGAGCCACCATCTAGCATGACTCTCTTCACATAGTAGCCCTCATATTTGACGGTCAGGTGAAGGGCTTTGTTGTGGGCTTCTCCCTCTGGGGGCAAATCGTCACGCCTGAAAGAAATCTTCTTGACCTCAAAGAATCGTTCATCCATTCTCTCCAATTGCTCAACAGAAGTTTCAACTGTGACGTATGCCTCATTTAATGTCTTCAAGAGTACCTTCTGATGCTCGTTCGAGCTCAATAGCAGAGATAGAAGCGAGACCTGGGAATGAGGCATGAATTATCTATCTTAGCTTTAACTGTCGAAGCTGAAAGCATGCCTATATTTCTGCATTGTATTTTTCTGAAATTGAACTATATCTGTGAAGCTCGTCACTACTTTTAGTCCAATATTTAATCTTGTTACTTACTGAGTTGCTTGTACTCATGCTATACCCTGCACTTCCTATGTAGATTCATGTGCTTTTGGGCACAATGGGTGTTGATTATCTGCGCAGCCTAATCATTTGGGGATTTCAAGGTAGATGTCGGCGTTCACAAATCTTCACTCTCCCTCCCTATCTTCCAGTTTCATGTATTTAGTTTCAGTTTTTCATAGACAGTATTTTCAGACTTGTGTTGTATAAACGCTCATATACTCAGTGACACCCCGATTTTGGAATCCTTCGTATTTAGTTTTGATCTCCTATCCAATTTATGAGAACTTTAAAGTATTCAAACCTGTGTTATCTCATTGTTTACTTAAAGGTGTTGGAAATATTTTGAGGTGTCGGCTTGCCTAGTACCATGTTAGGCGCCATCATGACATACTAAGTTTTGGGTCATGACATTATATTTAGGTACCGATACGGTTTCAAAGAGGTTATATTATACACTTCTTTATATAATTGAGTGCATAGAATTTATGAATTTCCAATTGCAACTACATTTTAATTGTACTTGCTATGTATTTAAATAGGAAGAAGGTGACTTATACTGTAAAAGATAACAAGCTCAACCCGTGATTTGATCTTGAAGTGGAGAAACTTGATAAAAAGGACTGGTTTTATACTTTGGCACATTCCGGACAAATCCTCAACAACACGGTACACTCATACTCTAGCAGAATTTAATGTTTAGCAAAAGTATTCTATTATTTTAGATATCCGTAGATTTTTTGTTGGGATAATACATAATTACCCATTGGGATTGTACCAAAGTGTCAGTTGCACCCCTTAAAAATACGGGTGTCCTATAACCCCTTATCGTTGTAAAAGGTATAATAAATGCCACCCTTTTAAGAGAGCACCAGTTTTTGTGTTGTGTGTGATATGCACGCGTTATTTCTCCTTTATTTTTTCCTTTCACATTTTTTCCCCTTCTTCTTCATCATTTGCTTTCTCTATTTTTCCCTCTTCGTCATTTCTTTCACCCATTTCATCATTTTCTTGATTTTTAGTTGCAAAATCAGTTCATGATTTTCAGGATATATCCATTTAATTAAAGTTGAAAGCTTTCTAAAGAGTGATAGTAGTGGCCGACAAATTTTCCGGCGAAATGGAGAAACGATGAGATGAACAAACTGGCCTGCGAATCTGTCTTGCTGGGCACATTTTCTATTTCTCTTTATGTATTTGCCGATTTGTTTTGACTAATTCATCAAGATACATATTTTCCGGCGAGACAAGGTGGCCGACAAATTTTTCGGAGAGATGGAGAAACGGCTGGGCACATTTTCTATTTCTCTGTATTTACCAATTTTTTTTTGACTAATTCATCAAGATACACTTGAAGATGCTTTGAACTTGACTAACTAAAAGGCACCAAATGAATCACCAGTTGACTCACTAAAAGGAATCACCAGATGTTTTGACAAGAAATACTACAAGAAAGAAGAAAAACGTAAAAAATGAAGATGAAAACAAAAAAGAAAAAGAAAAAGAAAGAATGAAAAGAAAAATGTAAAGGAAATAACAAATACAGATAGTAATAGATTTTAATAAAAAAATATTTTAAAAATAAGTTTCTAATATTTTGTTGCTTCTCACTCTCCTTCAAGAGAGTGTATTCACTCTCTAGGTTATACGCTCCGAAAATGTGGTATTTATTACACTTCTAACAAATACAGAAGGGTCATAGGACACCAGTATTTTTAAGGGGTGCAACTGGTACTTTGGTACAACCCCAATGGGGTAATTATGTATTATCCCTTTTTTGTTTGAAAATTGTAGTTAAATTGTATGCAATAGTGAGAAATAATGAAATTTTTTTTTTTTTTGCAGCACATTGATATTATTTTATACTATTTGAGGAATAAAGGAAAGTATGGTCCTGAAAACAGAACACGATTTACAACCACTGACTGTATATTCAAGACTAGAATAGAACAAATTTATGAAGGGTAATTTAATGCCCCTGCCGATAGGAAAGCTTGTTGTTGTCAAACCCCAGGACATCGTATCAGAATACATATTGGGGTACCGATTACTTGCAAATATTGCATAGGACAAAGTTGATTTTGTTATTATGCCCATAAACATTGTTGAGAAATTTCATTGGTTGTTGGTTGTGTTTGACATCACAGATAGGGTTCTATATGTTTATGATTATATGGTCTCTTCACGTAATCACAAACTTGTTGAATATGTTGTCGTCAAGTTTGTTATTATAACCCCTCCCCCCTCTACTTATCATCCACCGGCTTCTATGGAAAGCGTCCAAACATCAATTACAAGAACACAAAGGCATACATTGAAAAAGGTGTTACTAACCCTCTTGACATTCAATGGTTGGTCGGTAAGATACCCTAGAAAAAAGTGGGATCACTGTATGTGCTAATTTTCCTTCAATTTAACCAATTGTATTTTACATTGAATAATAAATCTTTTCTACTATTTTTTATTGCAGTGATTGTTGTATATACGTGGCGAAATTTGCAGATCAACATCGTAGACGCTATGGAGCGCTCCTTTGAGATTATGCTAGGAAAAAAAGCAAGAGCTTGGTGCAATTAGTGAAAGTGAGGTGACTGGAGATTAGCAAGAAGAAAAGGTGCATCAGTTGTGAGGGAAAGAACACGAGTCCGGAACAAAAAGAATTAGTTGCCTTTTCAGTAGAAAAATTATAGTGAATGTGTTTAGTTATAACTGGATTGTATTAAAGTTGTAGGAAAATTATTTATTAAGAACAATTCAGCTACAATTTATTTGTAGCAGATTTGTGCTACAGTTGTTTTAAATTTTGTTTTGTTATTTTGTCCAGAACTCTACTACTTGCAATAGAAAACATCTATAGCATATATTTTTGTTGAAAGTTGTTAGTACTTGATCTCGATATTGGTACTCTATAATTTCTTTACAGCATAACTACAATTATGTCTACCACTACTATATAAAAATATAAAATATATTCAAATTTAGCAGTGTTGTTAGGAAAAGCTTAAAACTAATAAATAACCCAGATTTTCAATAAAATAACTACAAACCAATTGCATTAAGAGTTGAAATCTGTTTGCCAAACATTCATTATAGGAGACAATCTTTATTCGAATTAGCAACAAAATTACACCACAACTATAATTGTCCAGAACAGAACAAATATAACTGAATATGTCTTAAAGGACAGATTATCATCAACAATACTCAGTAAAAAAAAAATTGTTATACTATATCAATTCTTATTTCCTTTTGGCAGCATTACTACAAGATCTTTTGTTATGCCCTTCTTATCTACAGTTGCCACATGAAACCTTGTACTTCTTTGCATTTATTTCATCATATGGTTTGTATCTTTGTTTTTGAGATCTCCCTGGCTTCCTTTTCCCTGTAGGTGGCATTACAACTTTTTTCTGCTATATGTTGTGGTACATCCCATTTGCTTTCATTAGGCTGCGGGTCTACTGGTATTTCATAAGTCTGCAGAAGGCTCTCCCTCGTATAATTAGGAGAACAATAGTTTTCATAAGACTCGTTCATGTGCCTCAAAGCCGCCAAAGCAAGTGGACAAGGAAGTTCATCAAGCTGGAATTGTGTCACGACCCAAAATCCATCAGTCATGATGGCACCTAACCCAACACGTTAGGTAAGCCAACTAATAACTGCCTAATTCCAATAATAGTAATAAGACAATCAAACAAAGAAATTATCTGAATCTTAAACTTTTTCCAAGGACTAGTAGTACAAATCATGAGCGTCTAAGAATAGAATTTATAAACCGAAATAAAATAATACATCGTCTGTTTGAAAGTACATAAACAGAGTTTTTAGAATCTAAGGCTACCCCGAACAAAAAAGGCAGCTACCACAGGGACGCAGGTACCTCTTTAAATCCAGCAACCATCGAACACAACAACAACAACAGCAGCCAACATCTGCACGCAATGTGCAGAAATATAGTATCAGTACAACCGACCCCATGTACTGAGTAAGTAACAAACCTAACCTTAGGTTGAAAGTAGTGACGAGTTGAAACATAGGTCGGGTCCAACACCAATAACCAACAGTAGTTTGTAACAATGTAAAGCAATTAAATAAAAAAGTAGCTCAGAGATAAAATGCTCAGCCTTTTCATAGTTTCCCAAAGTAGTTCCGCATTTCAAATATAACAGTGAAAAACCCAAGTCTTTTATCGAAACTTTGCTAAAAATATGAGTAAGTTGAAAACTGTAATCTTCCTTGAGAACTGTAATTTTTCCCAAAAACTTTTCATCAGATAAATATTTCATTTTCAAATAGCATGAGGAAAGTACATCTCCATGCCTATATTCAATATGTATGAGAAGTCATGAATGACGTGATACCGTACAGCATGAGAAAAAATATATCTCTATGCATGTATGTCAAGTGTGCATATCAAATGCGATGCAACTCAGTGATAAAACCATATGCATGCTCTCAGAGTATCAATTCACTCAATCCTCCCAGTCGCTCAGTCCTCACAGTCACTCAGTCCTCCCAATCACTCATCACTCGGTACTCGGCACTCGCACTTAGTAGGTACCTGCGCTCACTGGGGGTGTGTACAGACTCCAGAGGGGCTCTTTCAGCCCAAGCGGTATAACAAGCCAATCGTGGCATAAATCGGTAAAACATGCTGCGGCGTGCAGCCCGATCCCATTAACATCCTCACCATCGGGCCCTCGGCCTCACTCAGTCATCAATCTCTCCAGTCTCTCGAGCTCTCAATGTCATAAAACTAGCCTGACAATAATGATATGATGTATCAATAAATAACAACTGAGACTGAGATATGATATGAATGCATAGATATGACTGAGTACGAATATATCAGTAAAATCAGTGAGATGACAGTAAGAAATGACCACTATAGGTCCCAACAGTATCGGCATAAAACCTAACATCATATCTAGCATGATTGACAGCTCAATTACTTTATCACATGATGACAACACAAATAACAACAAGATAGGGCCAGTATACAGTGCCATGGAAACAACAGGGTCATAATTCACAGGGTGTATGCCCACACGCCCGTCACCTAGCATGTGCGTCACCTTAATACCAATCACATAACACGTAATTCGAGGTTTCAAACCCTCAGCACTATGTTTAGAAGAGTTACTTACCTCGAATAAGGCAATTCTAATACCGAGAAAGTCAAGCGATGCTCCAAGAATTCCATCATGAACGGAGTGACCTCTAAACGGCTCAAAACTAGCCAAAAGCAACTCAAATACATCAAATAAAGCCCAAGGAAACAATTCCAATTGATAAAGATCGAATCCTTAATCAAAACCCAAAACCGGCCAAAAATCACACCCCGGCCCACGCCTCGGAACCCGACAAAACTTATAAAATCCGATAACCCATTCAATTACGAGTCCAACCATACTAGTTTCACTCAATTCTGACTCCAATTCGATGTTCAAAACTCAAAAATTCATATTATGAAACTTTAGGCCAAACCCCCCCAATTTCCTCTAAATTTTCTCTTTAAAATTCAACAACTAATTGCCAAAAATGAAGATAGATTCATGAAATATAATCAAAACCGAGTAGAGAACACTTACCCCAATCCTTGTGATGAAATTTTCTCCAAAAATTGCCTCAATCCGAGTCCCACATCTCAAAATATGAAGAAAGACCAAAACCCTCGATTTTATATCCTCTGCCCAGTGCTTCCGCACCTGCGACACATTAGCCTCTTCTGCGGTGTCGCTTCTGCGACATAACCCTCGCTTCTGCGGAATCAACTGAGGACTCGACCCTCACACCTGCGGATATCATACCCGCTTCTGCGACCTTGCAGGTGTGACCCACTATCCGCACCTGCGAAATATCTCCCTCCTGTGCTCCATCACCCCGCACCTATCCGCATATGCGCCCAAGCCTCGGCTTCTGCAGTCTTTCTTACCCAGCACCATTTTCGCTCCTGCGACCCCTTTTTCAATTCTGCGGCCACCGCACCTGCGCAAATCAACCGCATGTGTGGTCACACCAGAACCAGCAACCACCAGCCTTAGCCAAAATCTCCAAAATGCTCCGAACCTCGCCCGAAACTCACCGAGCCCCTCAGGACCCCGTTCGAACATGACAACAAGTTATAGAACATAACACAAACCTACTCGAGGCTTCAAAACACACATAAAAATATCGAAATGATAAATCACACCTCAAATCGAAATCTATGAACTTTGAACTTCCCATTTCCAAAACTCGCGCCGAAACATATCAAATCATCCCGAAATGAACCCAAAATTTGCACACAAGTCCCAAATGACATGACGAAGCTATCCGATTCCCGGAACCACAATCCAAATCTAATATCCTCAAAGTCAACTTCCGGTCAAACTTATGAACTTTCAAACCTTCAAATTTTCAATTTTTCCAACTTGTGCCGAAACCTTCTAGAAACATCCAAATGCAAATCCGGGCATACGCCCAAGTCCAAAATCACCATCCAGACCTAACGAAACTATCAAAACTCCGTTCTGGGGTCAAATTGTCGAGAAGTCAAACTTGGTCAACTCTTTCAACTTAAAGCTTCAACAATGAACTCATTCTTCTAAACCGATTCAGAATAACCTGAAACTCAAAACTGACAATTCGCATAAGTCATAATAAATTATACGGAGCTACTCATACCCGCAAACTATCGAGCGAAGTCCAAATGCTCAAAACGACCGGTCGGGTCGTTACAAATTGTCCACAACTACATCTCTTGTTTTGATGGCAAACAATAAAACGCTTCACATCCTCTATCACAGTATGGATGTAATATGTTGAA
Source organism: Nicotiana tomentosiformis (assembly GCF_000390325.3). Classification (NCBI taxonomy): domain Eukaryota; kingdom Viridiplantae; phylum Streptophyta; class Magnoliopsida; order Solanales; family Solanaceae; genus Nicotiana; species Nicotiana tomentosiformis. Next base: position 2,076,805 of record NC_090820.1, on the reverse strand, counting down.
GCCCTCACCTACAATTTCATTACAAACACACAACAAGTTATCGTCAATTGATAAAAGACAAAATAATTACAATTATATAACAACATATCTACAATTATCAGAATATATTTAGTTGATGAAATCAATGATCTGATGTTATTGGCCACAACTTACTCTCATATTCTGCGATAATATCATGTTGTCCTCTAACTCTTTGTTATATTTTTTCCCAAAGGTATGTGAACGTACCCTTTGCATTCAATAACTTTTCATTAGTCCAACGTTCAAGAATAGTCCTAATGTACTCTAATAGTTTAACTACGGTTAGCTCTCTCGCATCTTTGGTTACCGCATTCAAGGACTTTGTAATATTTGATGTCATCGTCCATGTTCTGTTCACCGTAGCATGTACCCGAGATCATCTATGATAACCAATATCGTATAGTTATGCTTTAACACGTGTGTCGATCTCTTCAATCTTTGACATTCTTTCATTAAATTCATCAAGTGTGTATGATCGTGCCGTGGCAAAGCACAATTCGCTTAACTTTAGACGACCTTTCTTGAACTTTGACCCTACATTTGTTCAAATATGCCACATGCAAGCATAATGTGGCATGACCGTATAAACAATAGATGTTGCCTTTAATATACTCTCATTTTGGTCCGAAACAACACACATATTTGATTTTTCACCATACGTTTGTTTGAATTGCTCAAAACAAACCACCTCTATGATGCGTCATTTTCTGAATCAACAATGGTGTATGCTAGTGGTAATATACTACCTATAACATAGGTAGCAAAAAGAAATTCAATTCCAATTAAAAATATAGTCTCATAAACAACTTTATTACAATATTTTTATAATTAATCTACATTACCTGTTGCATCCATTGTGCTAGCAATTAGCATGATTCTCCTATATGCCGACTTCAAGAAGGTGCCATCAACTAATACAACTGGCCTACAATGCTCCCAACCCTTGATGGACGTACTAAGAGCAACAAATGCATACAAGAAATAATTATCTTCAGTCTTCTGCAATTTCACTACCAACCCCGGATAAGTCTTCTCCAGAATATACAAATAACTCGACAAGCGATTGTAGGAATCATCAGGATGACCTCTCAAAAATTCCAAAGCCTTTTCCTTTGCTCTCCAAGCTTGCATATATGTTAAGTTCACACCATGTTCCGACAACATGCCAGTTTGTATGTCTTTTGGTGTGTATATTATCTTAGGGTCCGGATATTTTGGCATCATCATGCTGCCAACTACCATGGCAGTAGCTTTCTATTGTATATATGTGTTTTCCATCAAAGAACATGTGTGCAAGTTTTTGAATTTTTGAATCTTGAACAATGTTGATTTATTTATGCTGGTGGACTAGATGTGCCACGTACAATTGTCACCAACACATACGAGGCAGTAGCTACAGAATAAAATCAATTAAAATATGTAATGCAAATTGTAGCTATAGAATACGAGGTTGTTTATGCACAACAAATTGTTGTAAACAATTTATATACAATTTACATACATAAAAACTATAACTTATACACAATATGATTTTGACAAATAAAATATTTCTACCTTCTTGCACTAGACCTTTTCACCCTAAATTGTTAAACTTATTCTTGACAGAATAGTGCTTCATTGCACTGGCAATTGTTTGCTTGTCTTGGTAAGCTTGGCCTACTTCAATTACATTTGGCGTATATTTTGTTACGATGATACTTTCATATTTCACAATTGCCGGAGATGTTGGCAATCAACTTCACAGTTCCTAATACTTCTCCAATTGTGTTACAATTGCTTGACAATTGTACCACATTAGTATTACGATAACTGAAGTACCTGCGCTCAATTAAAAGTATAGTATTCAAACTATTGTATATTCGGGTGTTCAATATTTGACAGAATACTTGTAGATACTTTGTTCTGTGATCACATTTTGATTTTTTCAAACCTTAAGTACTGTGTAATAGTTACACTTCAATTGTATTTAGAGACATAACAGCTGAGCTATATTTGTTATGTAGTATAGTTGTAGATAATTTGTAGTAAAATTATAGAACACTTGAAATAGAGAAACATCAGCACTAGAAAAACAGAGCAAACCTATAATTGTGCTCGCATTCGACATACTGCATTCCAAATCGGAATCACGTATTGTTATACACGTCTCCATATACACTCGAACTTCCATATCGTTTTGAATTTCCATTGAAGAACAACGTTCGTTGACATTGTATTTGATTTCGATGATTTTTGTAGAGGAATCGATCATTAGATGCTCTGCAATTACGGAATTCAATTGACTATAATTTGAATCTTCATTGATTAGAATTCCGTGAACATCAAATCTCTGTATCTCCCAACTCTATCGCACTGACCATTGAGCTGAAGCATAATTGCCAATTTTGACATTACATCGCAAAATTCAATTCAATTGTAGCTAATTGTTTGCAATTGTTTTCTTCAGAACCTTTTTTTTTTTTGCGTTTGTTGACTTGTTTATGGAAAACCAGAGAAAATCTGCGTAATAGAAGGATTCTACAGATATGTTGCCTTGATTATGGCACGATGATTGTGTCTAAAATTTCTAACTGAAATATAAGCTATCCCAAAATCGTGCATCTAAATAAGGAAGTATACAGTAGAAAGGATTCTATTTTGAACGAATGTATATTTTTTGTAGCTAAAACGTGTTTAGGTTGGGTAAATTCCAAAATTGGACATTTTTTATAATAAGGTTTCAAATAGTGTATAGGAACAAAACAAATCCCTTTTAAGTAGTAGTGGTCTAACAAGAAGCATATTTGGAAGCTATGTTTGTGTGCTAATGTATACTATGCGATAGTGAAGATGGCCGGACCTCCGACCAACTTCATTTTACCGATCACTTCAATAACTAAGTCATAGAAGAAATTAGGATTTTAGTTAGAACACCAACAAATTCCAATCTTTTTGAGCTGACAGGAGTATTAAAATGATATATTGAATAATAAAAAATAGGTACAACGCTAACCTAAGTTAGCACGGCTTAAAAATTCCGCCGTCACTGTAACTGCTACAGTGTCGTGAACAGTGCCATGAACAGTGCATTCGAGCTACTGTTCATCGCGGAAAACTGAAGCTTTGAGCTTCAAATGGCCACAATGGCCGGCGGCTAGCCATCTTTGTCGGCTGGTCAGCCCTTCCCCAGCGTCGGACAACAACATACAACAACAAACTCCAATCCAACCCCCTAGATTTCTCAAAGATTTTGAAACCAAATACGTTAAATCCTCCAGCGATGGCTACTGCTGCAAACTCAGTGCAGCCCATTCTGATCTGACGAGCTACTTTCTTGCATGGTAATCCAGTTATTAGATTCACAGCGACGGAAGTCGAACGGATGAATTTTATTGAGGGTCTTCAATATGCCATCGTCGGAAAACTCTCATATGGATCTCCGGAGATTCATGAACTTCGCCAAATCATACCAACACAGTGTGGCATAAAAGGAGAATGCAATATCAGATTTCTTAGAGATCGTCATGTGTTAATTAGATTAACTCTATGGCAAGACTTCCTCGATTTCACATCTAAGAGTACATACTACATCAAAGCCAAAGATGGGTACGAATACTAGTTGCGAACTCTTATTTACGATGCAAAATTTAAGGCGGTTGAAGAAACTCCGATGGCGATGGCATGGATTTCTTTTTCGGGACTGCTGCCTACTTTTTATGTAAAGGAAACTCTGTTTTCCTTAGCTACAGCTGTGGAGAGGCCCCTGTGTCTTGATGCAGCGACGATAAATAAAACTAGGCTGAGTTGCGTGAGAGTAAAAGTTCTAGTTGAGTTATTGGCCGAGCTACCTAAAAGTATATGTCTGGACATCGATGATGAAGTTACTGGAAGGGTAAGAACAGAGTAGGTAAAGGTTCACTATGACATGTTGCCAAAATATTGTAAGGAGTGTAAGCTTCAAGGCCACAATGAAATCGAATGTTGGCGATTGAACCTCGACCTAGTCGAAAGTCAAAGCAATGATAAGAGAGCTGCTTTTGATACATTTCATGATGTCACAGCTGCAGTGGAAGATAAAGGGAAAACAAAAAAACATACTGCCCCTTTAATGATTCTCACGAGCAGAAAATTTGTTGGGAATGTGACTAAAACTGGGCAAGAAATCGTGCCAGTTGAGAAGACTACTCAACTGGTGCAAAAAGCTAATAAATTTGCAATCATGGAGATGGATAACAGTGAAGATAATGAGAAGAATCAGATTGTTGTGGTAGAGTAAAATGCTCAGCAAAATGGAATTCATAATCCTAAGGAAAATTGGATTAGAAATTCTGCAGCACCTGGCAATGTGGCTGGTAATGGCAAGGAACTATGGAAAGAAGTTAGGGATAACCGTGGCAAGAATGTTGTTAATCAGAAGGAAACTCATAGAACTAATGAAAAAGAAATAATCTCAGTTAATCAAGATGAAGAGCAACAAGTGCAAGTGGGAAATAAATTCACAATATTGGAAGTTGAGGAAGTTGGGAATGAGGATGCTAATGTGATGCAGAAGCAGATTCAAAAATATATTCCTAAAACTGTTGGAAATTTAAATCCAGCAGCTCAAGTATTTAATCCTAACTCAGATGGGATTGGATCAACTAATGGTCGTAAGGATACTACTCCAAGTGAGAAAGAAAAGGTGATAGCTGCAGCAAAGGAATCAACTACTCATTGGGTCTAAAGAGCTTTCAAATACAATGCAGTGGGAATTAACACATCATGCCAGGACATACCATCACAAGACACCTTGGTGGATAAGGAATTGGCCAAAACTCCCGACAATCGAACTGGGGCAACTAAGTTTCCTAAGGTGAATGAGAGAGTTCAATGGAGTGGAGGAAGATTATGGTCTAACCAAATAGAGGAGGTTTCAGATAAAGGTGAAGCTCCAAATGGCGCACCAGTTGATGATGAACCAGTTGACGATGATCAAGAGGGAGAAGAGCAAAGTGTAAATGGTGATCTCATTATTACAGCTAATAACAATATCAATGTTAATGCAAACAATGTTAATGAGGAGTCAAATGTTCAGGAAGCAGGCAATGACAAGCAGATTGCAACAAAGGGTAATGGAATTGATATGGAGAAGTTTGCAGGAAGAGGATCTGATGGAACAAGGGAGATTGCAGTATCTAAGAAAAGTGTTGTTGCTAACTTAAAGGTACTTACAAATACTGGGAATGAGCAACTGCCTACTGCACTACTTGCAGATGCACCTAGTACTACTCCATTGGAAACCAAACAACTGAAGTTGTAGAAGAAAGGAGAGGATCAATCTGTGGTACCTAAACCTCACAATATAAATTCTATGACTCCACTGGGGGTAAGGATGCCAATGATGTAGATGAGGAAATTAACAGAATAGGCAAGGATATGGATCAAGAGTCTACTGCCCAGAATTCTCAAAATGTAGCAAGGCAAGGTGACCTATCACCTAGGCATATGAAAAAGGCTAAATTAGCAGCAAAAGGAAGGAAAATGCAGCAGAAAGATAACAACACTGTGCACACAAGTGGTGTACAAACAAGGAGGACTCTAACCAAATTAAACAATCAGTGATGGATGCTCTTATTTGGAATATAGGGTCAGTTAATACACAATAAAACTTTGAGTGGCTGATCAAAATGCATAGGCAGAATCATTATGAATTTATAGGATTAATGGAGCCAATGCAACAGGCTAAAAAACTGGAAAGATATAGAAGAAAAATTGGATTTGCACATGCAATTCAAATGTGTCAAATAAGATTTGGGCTTTTATAGATGAGGTATTTGATGTTACTATTATGTATAACATGGTGCAACAACTGACACTAAGGCTTGTTCATTCTGAAACACATGTAAAACTGGTTCTTACTTTGGTATATGCTAAATGTGATGCCATCGAAAGAATAGAGCTATGGGACTCAATGTATGCAATGGTAAGGGACGTGAATGTGCCATGACTTGTAGGTGGAGACTTTAATGTTATTTGGGATGAAGAAGAAAAGTATGGTGGTTTGCCAGTGTTTTTGAATGAAACTGATGTCTTTCGACACTGCATCAACACTTGCAACTTATTTGATCTTGGCTTCAAAGGTAATATTTTCACTTGGTGGAATGGGAGGGTAGAAGAAGACTGTATTTTTAAGAGGTTAGATATATGTCTAGCAAATGTTGAATTTCACAATACCTTCCCAGGAATTGAAGTTACACATTTGTCAAAGATAGGCTCAGACCACAGTCCTATGCAACTAAAGTGTGATATAAAGGTTCCTCCAGTGAAGAAACCTTTCAGATTTCTTAATTTCTGGGTCGAGATGAGTCATTTAAGGAAACTGTGAGAGAGAACTGGAAGGCAGATTTTAGTGCAAGCACATTTTTCATGTTCAACTATAAGCTGAAGAAATTAAAAAAGGCACTGTCAGTGTGGAGTAGAGCAACCTATGGTGACATTTTTTAGAAGATTGAAAGCTTGGAGGAGGTAGTATTGGTTCATGAAGCACAGTTTGAAGTTACTCCTACCAAACTGAACAGAGAAAGATTGCACAAAGTACAAGCAGATTTGATCAGATTTCTTGCCTTGGAGGAAAAATATTGGAAGCAGAAATCAGGTATGGCTTGGTTCAAACATGGTGACAGGAACACCAAAGTTTTTCATACTCAAATCAAGGGTCGAAGGAAGAGGATATATCTCAAAAGAATTCAAAACAATCAAGGTATGTGGATAGAAGAAGATGAAGAGATTGCTGTGGAAGCAGTTAACTTTTATAAAGAATAGTTCAAAGAAACCACAGTTCCAAATTCATTTCATATTTTAGATCGAGTGCCAACACTGGTTGATATGGAGCAGAACTCAGAACTAATGAAGCAACCAATAAAAGATGAGGTAAAAAATGCAGTGTTTGGTTTGAATAGAGATAGTGTAGGGGGACCAGATGGATACACAAACAGATTTTATCACTCATGTTGGGACATAATAAGGGATGATGTATTTTACATGGTGAGAGCATTTTTCAATGGCCATGAATTGCCAAAATGTGTGACTCACACTAACTTGGTCCTACTCCCAAAGAAAAAAGAGGTGACTACATTTTCTGATTTGAGGCCAATAAGTCTTAGCAACTTTACCAACAAACTGATATCGAGGGTGATACATGAGAGACTAGTAGGACTACTGCCTAATATTATATCTGAAGAACATGCTGGCTTTGTGAAAGAGAGAAGCATTGTTGAAAATGTATTGCTCACGCAGGAGATAATTACAGATATAAGACTTAGAACTAAAGATGGACCAAATGTAGTTATGAAACTCGATATGACTAAGGCATACGACATGTTATCTTGGCTTTTTCTTACTAAGGTGCTTAGGAAGATGGGCTTTGCAGATAGATTCATTGGCATGGTGTTTGGCATTGTCTCAAATAACTGGTATTCTGTTCTTATCAATGGCCAGGCTCATGGTTTTTTCAAATCATCGAGAGGAGTCAAACAAGGAGATCCATTGTCGCCTACATTATTTATCCTAGCTGCTGAAGCACTGTCGATTGGGTTAAATGCTCTACATTTGAATCTGTACTTTTGTGTCTTTGGCCTACCTAAATGGAGTCCTAAATAAATCATCTAGCCTTCCCAGATGAAACTATTATCTTCTCTTCATCTGATGCTATTTCACTTCGATTAATCATGGAAGTGTTAGGAGCATATGGGGCTACATCTGGGCAGCTTGTGAATAAGAGCAAGTCAACTATTTATATGAATCACTTAACAGATGTTAAGGTAGCAAATAAAGTGGAAAGGGTCACTGGTATCAAAAGGCAAGAATTTTCATTCATGTACCTAGGTTATCCCATGTTTTACGCGAGGAGAAAGATGGATCATTATCAAAGTTTGATCACTAAAGTACTGGACAAATTACAATCATAGAAGGGGAAGTTGTTTTCTATAGGTGGCAGAGCAGTCTTGATTGCTCATGTACTGCAAAGCATGCCCATACACCTGCTTTCAGCAGTCAATCCTCCAAACTATGTTATAAACAAGCTGCACAAAATACTTGCACAATTCCTTTGGTGCAGTTCGGTAGGAGGCAGCATCATGCATTGGGCATCTTGGAACACATTATGTATGCCATATGCTGAAGGTGGAATTGGCTTCAGATCTTTTCACGATGTATCTAAGGCACTATTTTGTAAACTATGGTGGAACTATAGAACCAAGCCAAGTTTGTGGAGCTCTTTTATAAGCTAGAAATATTGTAAGAAAATGAATAGTGATTGTGACATGGAGGGGAAGGTCTCATGTATGGAGGAAAATGTTAAAATGTAGGGATTTAACCGAGCATCAAATAAAACGGCATCCAAAGATGGGTTCGTCATTCTTTTGGTATGATAATTGGACAGATCTAGGGGCTTTGTACTTCATTGATCCATAAGATTTTGGGATTAATGAGTCACAATGTATGGGATGTGGTTGAAGAAGGTGGTTGGAATGTGGATAGATTGCTGGAGGTTTTACCTGAGGAGTATGCTATGCATATTGTAGAAAACATCAAGCCACCTCCTGTAAATGAAGTACTTGATGTGCCTTATTGGATATTGGAACCTCGAGGCTATTTCAGTGTTAGAACTGCATGGGAGTATGTGAGAAGAAGAGATGAACCAAGGGTAGCTTACAAGATGATTTGGGTGAAGGGGCTACCATTCAAAATTGCATTCATGTGGAAAGTTTGGAAGACAAAAATGCCTCTAGATGACTTCATGAAGAGGTTGGGTTACCTTATGCCCTCGAAATGCTGGTGTTGCACACAACCTAAGGAAGAAACTCTACAACATTTATTCTTCAACTCAGAGACTGCTAAAGATGTATGGAGATATTTCCTCTAGAGGGCAGGTATTGATGTACATGGATTGACAATGCATCATGCTATCACCAAATGTTGGACTGCCAAAGTGTGTGATAGACTCAAACCAATTATGCAGGCTTTGCCTTCCTCTGTAGTATAGGAATTATGGAAGAGAAGGAATAGCATACAATATGGTGATGTTGTCTCAACCAGTCGTGTGATATATCAAGTTTCATCGACTCTTCATGCACTTATGAAAGTAAGGAAAACAGGAGTGCATAATGTCCCTCACAAATGGCATGAACTATTAGCAATGATGGAGAACTATACACCTAGATTAAAGGTTAGCAAAGTAGTTTGGGAATTACCAGGAGAAGGCTGGATTAAAGTGAACACAGATGGTGCCTCGAGGGGGAATCCTAGCAGGAGTGCAATTGGATATTGTGTAAGGGATGAATATGGAGACATTGTGTTTGCAGTAGGGAAGGAAATAAATGAAACAACAAACACTGAAGCAGAGGCAGAGGCTATTGTAGAAGCACTGAAATTCTGCAGAATGCAGCAGTACTCCCAAGTGTGTGTCCAAACTGACTCGATGTTTATGAAGAAAATTATGGAGGGATCGTGGAAGCCACCTTGGAGTATAGCAGACCAGATTGAGGAAATTATGTATATATTGAATGTAGGCAATTATGTGATGTCACACATTTTTATAGAAAGGAACAAATTGGCTGATCATCTTGCAAATTATGCACTAGATCATGGGAATATTGAATGTCAAGAATTTTCGCAATTAGATACCCAAGGGAGGAGAATAGTGAATGAAGACAAGTTACAATGTCCATATAAAGGTTGCCAAGAACTAAGGAGCAAGGAGATAAAGAAGTGCAGGGGACATGAGCGTGCATTGGCCCAATATGTTCGAATCCCTAGGGAGGAGAACATGTTGAGATCAATTTTCACTAACTTTATTTTCTTTTTTGCAGGAAAAGTTAATTTTCTTATGCCTTATCATATTATACGATTTCATTGGGTGGTAGTAGCACCTAGTGCTCATTCCCTTGAAGGAGTTATCATGGTAAGCACAAGTATGAAGTCCAAAGTACCATACAGGTGGTTCATGGACATCAGAAGACTCAATACCTTCATACACCAAAGGTCATTAAGTCACAAAGATGGTACAACTATTAGAGGGAATCAAGGTAGAGTTCATCATGACACACACAATAGGAATGCACCAAGGTTGGAACGCAAGAGTATTCTGCCTAGAAATATGCAGCATTTGTTGTTGAAAATGGAACCAAAGGGAATACTATGGAACAGTTCAAACAGAGAGCCAAACAAAATTACACAAGAATTGTCATATATGGTTCACTGCAGAGAAGTTGGAATATGTTGGAGATCAAACAAGCAATCACCATGATCAAACTTTTAGGGGGGAGAACATGGTGATAAATGTTTTCACTAACGTTATGTTCTTTCTTGCAGGAATCGCTACTGTGGCCATGCACTATTCTTTGAACAACCCCCAGTTGGTGGTATTAGTACTAAGTACTCATTCCACTGGGGGGAATCAAAGGTAGGCACAAGCATGACATTGAAGATTCAAAGGAATGTGCAAGGTGATCTTGGTAATTTGACTATTTTGGGGCAGGGCAATCTCCATGCTCTTCACAAGCCAATGAATGGAATCACCATCGCAAACAATGATCCTAAACAAGTTGATAAGAGGAACAAAAGAAAATATTCAACACTACCCAGTCTTTTGTGGCCGAGACAGTGTAGATTTAGTCATTACGCAGGTCGTATGATTTGGATTTCCAAGGACCCCTATACAAAAACATTATCTATGATATGCAAGGAAGATGGGACAAGAGAGGACACACACATGAGGATATCAACTGTAATGAAAATCTGGGCAAAAGGTAGCATAGGAACAACACTACTAAGACAGTGCATGCTCACACATGCTACTAAGTGCTGGACGTTACTGGTGGCAGTGGCATTTCCAGCAATGCATACGAGGAAATGACGATGCCACAACCAAACAACAAGTACGTACCAATTGAAATGCTGAAGAATGGGCCATGTTCAATTGAAATGCTGCAAATTGACAATGGCTATGTACAAAGTAGTGGAACGCTACTAATGGATTTCATGATTGATGGCCTACCTTGGCTAGTTATTAAACTACATTTTCTTCTTGTACTTAGCATACATCATGTATTATCGTCATCGAGATTTAAGATCGATTCCGATAATAGGGGCTATGTAATTGTCAATTTTTATTTCTTCTATTTTGTAACGCATCACGGATTTTGTTTTTCTGCTTTTGTTGATATATATAAAAATTATCCCTAGGTATTATGCCTAGCGGATTGCCAAAAAATAAAGTTAGCTCGGCTTGAATAATATAACCACCGGATAATGAGTGATATAAACTTATACACTTTACAAAATGATAGAAAGGGTATACAAAGGATATGGTGGAAGATAAAGGAGAAAAAGTTAAAGCTAAGATGTAAAGAACTTTTCAATTAACGTGTAATTGTTATAAATGAGATGAATGCATGTGAGTGGGAGGAATGCATTGGTCTGTCCATTTAACGTACTTTGTATTCATGTACGCAATTAAGAATTACATTAACTTATAACCTATGAATGTATTTGTACCTTTATAAATAGGAAACTTTTGACCCTATGAAGAAGACACCAAGAAAAGAAATAATAAAATCATTCTCCCTCATATATATTTTGTCTCCATTAGTATATTGTTTTATTGTGCTCTCATTTCTTAACACGTTATCAGCACGAGGTTCTAACCAACTGAGGTTATCTGCTTCATACGAATTTTATCTTCTTCCTAAAAGAGGTAGTTAGTTTCATGATAAAGTTGAAGCAAACCTTGCCTATAAAGATGATATTTTTGAAGGCCTTGCAGATATTACTCATTTAGAAGCTGGAGACTTCTTTGAGCATCATAACTGAAGACTTATTATTGGAAAAAATTATAAGAATAAATGTATTTCTTTTTATGAGGTTCATATTTTGAATAAAACTTTTTATGTTGTCAGTATTTAATTTCATAAATGTAGTTTCTTTTGTTCTTAAACTTTTCATTATTACTTATGATGTATTTGTTTTTTCTTCTTGAAGAATATGAAAACTTCCCAGTCTTCAGTTGTCTGTATGAATAATAAAGAAAAAATATGTCTTCTGGATAGTGCTACGACGCATACCATATTAAAAGATAAGATATATTTCTCTTATTTAATTATGAAAGAATCCAATATCATAACAATATCTGATAGTACAAAATTAATTGAGGGTTCTGGAAGAGCGACTGTATTACTACCAAGAGGAATTATATTGGTTGTTAATGATGCATTATATTGTAGTAGGTCTCAAAGAAACTTGCTGAGTTTCAAAGATATTCGCCAAAATGGCTATCATATTGAGACCACCAATGAAGGAAAAGTTGAATACCTTTATATTACTACAATAAAAGCGAAAAAAAAGTATGTGCTTGAAAAGATTCCCGCATTTTCCTCCGTATTATACTACACTAATATTAGTGTAGTTGAATCACATGCCATAGTAAATAATGAGTTTACTAATGATTTTATTATTTGGCATAACCGGTTGGGTCATCCCGGTTATAATATGATGCGCAAAATAATTAAAAATTCACATGGTCATTCATAGAAGAACCAGAAGACTCTTCAAACTAAAGAATTCTCTTGTGATACATGTTCTCAAGGAAAACTGATTATTAGACCATCAGTAATTAAAGTTGGAGTTGAATCTCCTGCATTTTTGGAACGTATACAGGGTGATATATGTGGGCCTATACACCCTCCAAGTGGACTATTTAGATATTATATGGTTTTGATAGATGCATCTAGAAGATGGTCACATGTGTGCTTATTATCAACCTGCAATTTGACCTTTGCGAGGTTACTAGCTCAATTAATAAGATTAAGGGCACAGTTTCCAGATTATGCAATTAAGACACTTCGTTTTGATAATGCTGGTAAATTTACGTCCCAGGCCCTTAATGATTATTGTATATCAACTGAGATAACAATTGAGCATCCAGCTGCTCATGTTCATACTCAAAATGGTAAAGCGGAATCATTGATCAAATGCCTCCAATTAATTGCTAGACCAATGCTTATGAGAACAAAACTTTTCATTTCGGCATGGGGCCATGCTATTTTGCATGCAGCAGCTCTTGTGCGGATCAGACCCACAAGTTATCATAAAGTCTCCCCAATACAATTGGCTTTTGGTCAGGAGCCAAATATTTTTTATCTTAGAATATTTTGATGTGCAGTATATCTTCCAATTGCTCCACCACAACGCAAAAAGGTGGGACCCCAAAGAAGATTGGGGATATATGTTGGGTATGAATCTCCTTCTATTATAAAATATTTAGAACCTATAACTGGAGATTTATTTACGGCAAGATTTGCTGATTGTCATTTTGATGAATTAGTATACCTAATATTAAGGGGAGAAAATAAACAGCTGCAAAAAGAGATAGATTGAAATGCATTATCACTATCTCATTTAGATCCTCGAATAAATTAATGTGAACACGAGGTTCAAAAGATAATTTATTTGTAAAATATTGCAAATTAACTACCTGATGCATTCACTAACCTACCAAAGGTGACTAAGTCACATATTCCAGCTGTTGTAACGACCCGGCCGGTCGTTTCGAGAGTTATAGTTCCGTTTTCCCCATTTCTACTTTTTTTTGTATTATTCAGCTATATTATGTTATATCGAGTTAGTTGGTTCGGGACCGGAGTGGTTTCAGAGTAAATTGAGACACTTAGTCTCTTAAGTAGAAACTTAAGTTGAAAAAGTCAATCGGATATTGACCTATGTGTAAATAATCTCGGATTTGAATTTTGATGGTTTCGTTAGCTCCGTTAGGTAATTTTGGACTTAGGAGTGTGTCCGAAAAGTGATTTGGAGGTCCGTGGTAGAATTAGGCTTGAATTGGCAAAAATGGAAATTTAGCGATTTCGGTCGGCAGTGAAAAATTTGATATCGGGGTCGGAAGGAAATTCTGGAAGTTGGAGTAGGTTCGTAGTCTCATTTGTAACGTGTGTGAAAAATTTGAGGTCATTCGGACGTGGTTTGGTTGGTTTCGGCATCGGTTGACAAATTTAGAAATTTAGAAGCTTTTAGGCTTGAATCCGAGGGTAATTTGATGATTTGATGTGATTTTGAGTGATTCGAAGGTTCGACTAAATTGGTAGGTTGATATATGACTTGTTGATATTTTTGGTTGAGGTCCCGAGGGCCTCGGGGTGATTCCGGATGGTTAACGGATTTGTCGAAGTTGAAAAATGCAGCTGAAGCTGCTGCTACTGCTATTTCCGCACCTGCGGAAGAAAGAGTCACAGGTGAGAGGCCGCTGGTGCACGTGGGGAGTGCGCAGATGCGGGCAATGCTGGGCTAGGTAGGTTGCTCAGGTGCGAGTTGGAGGTCGCATCTGCGAGTCCGCAGGTGCGAAACCTGGGGCGCAGATGCGGAAAGGGGGATGCTGGGCAGGCTTTGCAGAAGAGGAGGAAACGCGCAGGTGCGCTTTCGCAGGCACGGGGTTTTGGGCCGCAGATGCGGAAGCTGGGCTCCTAAGTGAGTTCTTCACCTGTGATGGATTTTTCCGCAGGTGCGGTGGCGCAGAAGTGTGAAAGTTTCCGCAGGTGCGAAAAACCTGGGCAGAAACCATAAATAGAACCCTTCGCGAATTTGGTTCATTTCCACCATTTTCAAGTCGATTTTTGGAGCTTTTGGAGGGATATTTGAAGGGTGATTCCAGGGCTATCAGTGAGGTTAGTTTCTTGAGCCCTAATACTCGTATATATGGTGATTTTTCGTTGTTTAATCATTGTAATTAGTAAAAATGAGGGGTTAGGGCTTGAAATTTTTGGAGAGTAATTTAAGGATTTAAAGGACCAAACGATGTCGAATTTTGATGAATTTGATATGGTTAGGTTCGTGAGTGAATGATATTTCTAGTTTTGTGAATTTTGTCAGATTTCGAGACGTGGGCCCGGGGAGGGGGGGGGGCAGGTTTGAGCCAATTTCGGGTTTTGGTCTAATTTTATAGCTTTTCTTGTGGAATTCATTCCATTAGCAAGTATTGATGGTATTGTAATGATTGTGAATAGATTTGGAGCATTTGGAGGCCGAGTACAGAGGCAAGAGCATTGCGCGGGGTAGAGATTTGACCGGTTTGAGGTAAGTAACGATTGTAAATCTAGTCTTGAGGGTACGAAATTACGGATTTTGTATCATTCTACTATTTGTTTTGTGACGCACAATCTAGGTGACGGGCGTGTGGGCGTGCACTATTGAGGATTGTGACTTGGTCTGTCTTGTAGCAATTGTAAAGTTACATACTTTGTTGAAACTATATGATACTTATATGTTTTAGAAAGAGTTTCTGTAAATTGGGCTGAATGCCATGTTTGGGTCTTGCGCCAGTGCTGTTTGGACCCTTAGGGGCTTTTTCTTTCTATCCTCTCATTGTTTTCGATTGAAAATCTATACTCAGTCATGTCTATACTTGTTTACCGCATAACTCAGTTTTATGACTCTATTTTGATGCATATAAATATTTTGGGCCGAATGCCCTATTTTACTGAAATGCCCAAGTGGCTTGAGAGATTTATGACTGAGTGAGGTCGAGGGCCTGATTTGTGAGGATGAGTATGGTTCAGGGCTGCCCGCCTACAACATACTTGATTATTATAGCACGTGAGTTGTCCGTGCAGATTATAGCGCTTGGGCTGAAGGAGCCCCTCCGGAGTCTGTACACACCACCAGTGAGCGCAGGTACCTACTGAGTGCGAGTGCCGAGTGATGAGTGCTGAGTGACTGGGTGGCATGAATGATTGTGAGGTATGCCCGAGTGGCAAGAGTGATTGTGAGGTATGCCCGAGTGGCACGAGTGACTGTGAGGTTTGTCCGAGGGGCTGTATATGAGTGATGTTTTGCCCGAGGGGCTATTTATGATTTCATCATTTTTGCTCACATTTGCATTTTTCCTCTGTCTGAAAACTATTGAAAAATATCTTTAAATGATTTTTACTTGAACTGGGTTAAACGAGATGTTTTGATTCAAACCCTGATTTTAAAAGCATGTGGTATTTTACTGAGATTTTTCGATATGAATGTTATATGCTTTATTGCTCGTCACTACTGCTCAGTCTTTATTATTGTTGTTACTTACTAAGTTGGCATACTCACGTTACTCCTTGCACCTTGTGTGCAGATTCAGGTGTAGCTAGACACGGTAGCGGTTATTGATTGTTCTGGTTGCAAATTTTCTTGGAGATAGCAAGGTAGCTATTTGGCGATCGCAGCCCCTGCTCTTCTCCCTCTTATCTTCCTCTAGTTGTATTTAGCTATTTTCCAGGCTGAGTTAGCCTTGATATTGTTAGACAGATTATAGTAGATGCTCATGACTAGTGACACCCCGATGTCGGGCTTTTCCTTCCGCACTTTTATTTTGATTGGAACTCCTTTACGAAGGTTTTTATGTTAAATAACATTGGAATTATCTTTGAAATGAAAATATCGGTTTGTTTTGGAAATGAGTCGGCTTGCCTAGTTCTACGATAGGCGCCATCACGACAGGGGTTAGTTTGGGTCGTGACAGCCGCTAATGCTCCTATTCGAATTGATGTCCCGGTTGGACAATCTATAAATGCAAATGAGTCTAAGCCACGCTTGAAACGTGGTACACCAATTGGTTCCAAAGATAAAAATCCTCGAAATAGAAAAGGAGCAAATGATCTAGGAGATCATAATATGGAGGTAATTTCTCAAAAAGAGCTCTGTGACATAACAAATGATAAGACCTCAGAGGAGGTCCTGGTACCTGAAAATAATAAGAATGAAAAGATCTCAATAAGTTATGTCTCTACGGCAAAAAGGTGGAATCGATATTATTGTTGACAACATTTTTGATTATAATGTTGTTGTTGAAATAATGCAACAAGATGAGGATCTTAAACCAAGACCTGTCGATGAA
The DNA here is from genome assembly GCF_000390325.3 of Nicotiana tomentosiformis. Lineage (NCBI taxonomy): Eukaryota > Viridiplantae > Streptophyta > Magnoliopsida > Solanales > Solanaceae > Nicotiana > Nicotiana tomentosiformis. The sequence continues at coordinate 2,059,887 of NC_090820.1, read as the reverse complement.
TGTAGACAGAGAAATGATTGACAAAAATGGAAACACACTATCCAGGCAAAATTAGCGTCACTTGAAAAACATGATGTATTCGGACGTATAGTCCGAACACCTGAAGGAATAAAGCCAGTGGGATACAAATGAGTTTTTGTGCGAAAACGAAATGATAAAAATGTAGTCGTTAGATATAAAGCACGACTTGTGACACAAGAATTTTCGCAAAGACCTGGCATTGATTATATGGAGACATATTCTCCTGTGGTGGATGCAATCACTTTCAGGTATCTTATAAATTTGGCAGTCCATGAAAAACTTGATATGCGTCTAATGGATATTGTCACAGCCTATTTATATGTCACATTAGACAACGAAATTTATATAAAATCCCTGAAGGGCTCAAAGTTCCTGAAACTAATAAAAGTTTTCGGGAAACTTGTTCAATAAAGCTTCAAAAATCCTTATATGGATTGAAACAATCATGGCGAATATGGTATAATCGCCTGAGTGAGTATTTGCTGAAAGAATGGTATAAGAATGATCCAATTTGTCCTTGTGTATTTATAAGAAGGTCTGGATCTGAATTTATTATAATCGATGTATATGTTGATGATCTAAATATCATTAGAACTCCTGGGGAACTTCCAAAAGCAGTAGACTATTTGAAATGAAAGATCTTGGAAAGACAAAATTTTGTCTTGGTCTACAAATTGAGCATATGAAAGATGAATTTTTTGTTCATCAATCAACTTATACCGAAAAGATCCTAAAGCGTTTTATATGGATAAAGCACATCCATTGAGTACCCCGATGATTGTGAGATCACTTGATATAAATAAAGATCCATTTCGACCTCATGAAAATGATGGAGAGCTTCTTGGTGATGAAACTCCATATCTTAGTGCAATTGGGGCACTAATGTATCTTGCAAATAATACTCGACCAGATATAACTTTTGCAGTAAGTTTATTAGCAAGATTTAGTTCCTTTCCAACATTAAGACACTAGAATGGTGTTAAGCATATTTTTATATACCTCCTATGGACTATTAATATGGGATTATTTTATTCTTATGAATCCGATTCACAGTTGATTGGTTATGCAGATGCAAGTTATTTGTCTGACCCACATAAAGCCCGATATTAAACAAGCTATCTATTTACTTGTGGGGGTACAACTATTTCATGTCGTTCAACAAAACAAACTCTAGCTGCTACTTCTTCCAATCATGCAGAGATAATAGCTATTCATAAAGCTAGTTGAGAATGTGTATGGTTGAGATCAGTGACTCAACATATTCAACAATTGTGTGGTCTTTCTTTTAAAAACGAAGATTCCAACGATATTGTATGAAGACAATGCTGCTTGCATAGCTCAACTTAAAGGAGGATATATCAAAGGAGACAAAACAAAACACATTTCACCAAAGTTCTTTTTCACACACGATCTTCAGCAAAATGGTGAGATAGATGTTCAACAAATCCGTTCAAGTGACAATCTAGCAGATTTATTCACTAAGGCATTGCCAATATTAACATTTGAGAAGCTGAGACATAAGATTGGAATGTGTCGTCTCCGAAATATCAAATAAAGCTTTCATCAGGGGGAGTATAATATGCGTTGTACTCTTTTTTCCTTAACCAAGGTTTTGTCCCAATTGGATTTTCCTGGTAAGGTTTTTAATGAGGCAACACTCAATGCGTATTACAAGATATGTGTACTTTTTTTCCTTCACTAGGCTTTTTCTCACTGGGTTTTTCTATTAAGATTTTAACGAGGCACATTATCTTTTAAATGGACATCCAAGGGGGAGTGTTATTAATGAGATGAATGCATGTGAGTGAGAGGAATGCATTTGTCTGTCCATTTAACGTACTTTGTATTCATGTACTCAATTAAGAAGTACATTAAGTTATAACCTTTGAATGTATTTGTACCTTTATAAATATGGAACTTTTGACCCTATGAAGAAGACACCAAGAAAAAGAATAACAAAATCATTCTCCCTCATATATATATTTTGTCTCCATTAGTATATTGTTCTATTGTACTCTCATTTCTTAACAGTAATTATAATTTATCATTTAATAGAGTTTTCAATTAATCACATTCATGTACCTATTAAGTATTTAGTATTTAATATAAATTTACTTTTAATGGTGAAGTTCAAAGGGCTTCCATGTTTGTGTTTATTTCAATTAAATAAATATTTTCTGTTTTATTAATTTTGGTAGAATGTATATTGACATTTTTATACAAAATTGCATTTTAAGTGATATTAAATACATATATATATATATATATATATATATATATATATATATACATACATATATATATATATATATATATATATATATATATATATACATATGTATATATATATACATATATGATTAAGCAATAAATTGTTGTTTACCTATCAATACCCTTAATAAGTTAGTAATCTAACAGCTTGTTTGGATAGTTGTTACACATCGTTTCATAATATATCGTATTGTATTGTACTGTATCGTTTGACGAATAGAATGTTTAGATAGATTGTATCGTTTGTCGTTGTTTCGTGATATCATGCACCAACAATATGAAAAATAAATTTGCAATATTATAAAGAAAAAATATGATACGGGGTAAATTTATTATATAAAAAAGGTAGGGTAAATGGTAAAATAAAATAATTTAACAATAGTGAAGGGTGAGATAAAAAAAAATAAGATAACGACGTACCCACACTAAATCGGTCGTTACATAAAGTAACACATTTTGTCGTTACGTAACGATAGATTTAACGATACGATATAATAAAATTTAAGTAACAACCAAAATGAACATCGTATTTAAAGTGACAATACGATACAATACAATAGTTAACGACCATCCAAACAAGCTGTAAAGGCAGTTCCCGTAATTCCACCGCACCGATCGAGAAAGTTCATGTCCTTTTCCACTCAGGCGGCTGTTACAGTATCACTATTAATTAATTAAGCAATAATTGTTGTTTACCTACCTTTAATTAATCAAAACAATATAATTCAGAGCTCCTTTCAGTTTGTTTGTGTCATTAAAAACTCGAATTATGGTTTGATCTCCTCAGTTATCATGTCACAGCACCTTGTAGCAAATTCTATTCTTGATCATCGAGGTAACTTTTAATTAGTTGTTCCATAATTAATTTTTATTGTTTCTTAGGTGTAACGATCCGATCGGTCGTTTTGAGCATTTGCACTTCGCTCGATAGTTTGGGGGTATGCGTAGCTCCGTATGATATATTAGGACTTGTGTGCAAAATTTGAGTTCATTCCGAGTTGATTTGATATGTTTCGGCGCGAGTTTTTGGAAGTCGAAAGTTCATTAAGTTTGATTTGAGGTGCGTTTCGTCGTTTCGATATTGTTATGCAAGATTTGAGGCCTCGAGTAAGTCTGCGTTATGTTATGGGACTTGTTGGTATGTTCGTACGGGGTCCCTAGGGGTTCAGGTGAGTTTCGGATAGGTTTGGGTTGTGTTGCGCTCGTTTTTCTTATGTTTCGACGTCGTTTCTTTAAGCATAAATGGTACCATATTGAACAAATGAGCTCTGATTTCTATTTAGATTGAAGCATTAGATCCGTATCGTAATTACGGATCCGTAACAAAAAGAATTGTCAAATTTGAACATCGTATGAGGATTTTATGGTCGTTTTACTAAGAATTGGATTGCCAGATTTTTCAGATTAATTATGCAATTGCTAGTGACTTCGTATTTAAAAATGTGCACTATTTCCAAATATTGAAACCAACATATCTCCTTCATTATAAGGTCAAATGGAGTGATTCAAAAGCCTAACTTGACTAATATTTAGCAAGGAATCCATTGGAGGCATCAAAAGCAAGTTTTGAGAGCGTTTGGCATGCAAAACAAGGCAAAACAGCTGGGCAAAAATACTTAATATCGAAGGTTTGTTCATTTGGTCATATTTTGAGTTGGAGAGCTCGGATTTGGACAATATTTGGAGGCGATTTTCACCATATGGATTGGGGTAAATATTCTGTACTCAATTTAGGTTATATTTCATGAATCCATCTTTTTTTTGGCATTTGATTGATGATTTCAAAGTGAAATTTGGGAGTTTTGTCTAAAATTTTATAAAGTGAATTTTTGAGTTTTGAATATTGATTTGCAGTTGGATTTGAGTGAAACTAGTATGGTTGGACTTGACAAGGTGGGTTGCTCTGATGGTAAGCACCCTCCACTTCCAACCAAGAGGTTGTGAGTTCGAGTCACCCCAAGAGCAAGGTTGGGGAGTTCTTGGAGGGAAGGATGCCGAGGGTCATTTGGAAACAGCCTCTCTACCCCAGGGTAGGGGTAAGGTCTGCGTACACACTACCCTCCCCAGACCCCACTAGTGGGATTATACTGGGTTGATGTTATTGTTGTTGTTGTTGTTGTTGTTGTTGTTGTTGTTGTTATTGTAGTATAGTTGGACTCGTAATTGAATGGGTTGTCGGATTTTGTGAGTATTGTTGGGTTTCGAGATGAGGGACCAGGTTTGACTTTTTGGTCGATTTTGGGATTTTGATTAAAGCTTCGACCTTTATCGATTGAGTTTGTTTCCTTCGGCATTATTTGATGTATTTGAGTTGTGTTTGGCTAGTTTCGAGCTGTTCGAAGGTCGGTAAATGCGGGATGGCATTTTCGGAGCATCGTTTGGCTTGTTGGGTATTGGATTTAGCTTCTTCGAAGTAAGTAACTCTTGTAAACTTAGTGTTGAGGGTACGATACCCCGAATTACATGTTATGTGATTGGTATTGAGGTGACGCACATGCTAGGAGACCGGCGTGTAGGCGTGTACCTTGTGAATTATGACTCCGTTGTTTCCATGGCACTGTATAGTGGCCCTATTTTGTTGATATTTGTGTTTTCACCATGTGATAAAGTAACTGAGCTGTCAATCATGTTAAATATCATGTTTAGGCTTTATGCTGATATTGTTAGGACCCATAGTGGTCGTTTCTTGCTGTCATCTCACTGATTTCATTGATATCTCATACTTAGTCATATTCATGCATTTGTATCATATCTCAGTCTCAGTTGTTATTTATTGATACATCATATCATTATTGTCGGGATAGTTTCATGACATTGTCAGCACGTGAGTGAGACTGGAGAGATTTATGACTAAGTGAGGCTGAGAGCCTGATTATGAGTGACAGTTATAGGATCGGGTTGCACGTTGCAGCATGTTATATTGATTTATGCCTGGATCTGGCTTATGATAGCGCTTGGGCGGTAAGAGCCCCTCCGGAGCCTATACACACCCCAGTGAACGCGATTGATTATATTGAGGGATGGTTCTTCCCTGGACATGGATCTTGTCCGAAGCATTTATATACCTGGAGATGGATCTTCTCCATGGGGCCGGATTGGCATTCCTCGGTACTGAGTGACTGATGGTCAGTGATGTATATATTCCGGGATGGATCTTCCCTCGGCCGTATGGGCCATATATAGTACCGAGTGGTTGAGCATGATGAGTGGAAAGTGTGAGACAGTGAGATTGAGTACTCTGAGAGTGTGAGTACATGATTCATCTCTGAGATACATGGCATTGACATGCACACATCACATACAGGCATAGAGATGCATTTTTCCTCATGTTATACGGTATCACGTCATTCATGACTTTTTTTATACACATTAATATGTGCGTATAGAGAGGTATTTCACACTTGCTATCTAGAAAGAAAATGAAACATCTTATTTATTGTGGAAAGGATATTTGAAAAAAAATTACAGTTTTCAAACTTACTCGTATTTTTGGCATTTTCGGTAAAGGATTTGGGTGTTCACTGAGAGACTTGAAAAGCATGACTATTTTCTGGAACTGTGAACGAGCTAAGCATTTTTACTTATGAGATACCTCTTTTATTACTTGTATTATGCTGTTATGAACTATTGTGGGATATTGGTATTGGACCCGACCTTGTGTTAGCTCGTCACTACTTTCAACCTAAGGTTAGGTTTGTTACTTATTGAGTACATGGGGTCGGTTGTACTCATACTACACTTCTGTACCTTGTGTGCATACGTTGGATGCTGATGTTGCTGTGATCGATGGGAGCTTGAATTGAAGACGTACATGCGTTTCGGTTGTAGCTACCTATTGTTCATAGTAGCCTTAGATTTATAAGAATCTGCTTATATACATTTCAAACAGATGATGTATTTGTTTCATATCAGCTTTGTAAATTCTAATCTTAGAAGCTCGTGATTTGTACTACCAGTCCTCGGGGTAATGTATAAGATTCGGATAATTTATTTTCTTAATTGTCTTGTTGAATATTATTGGAAGTGGCTAGTTATTAGTTGGCTTACCTAGCGGGTTGGGTTATGTGCCATCACGACTAGTGAATTTTTGGGTCGTGATAGGTTGGTATCAGAACTCTAGGTTCATAGGTTCTACAAGTCATGAGCAAGTGTCTAGTAGAGTCTTGCGGATCGGTATGATGACGTCCATACCTATCTTCGAGAGGCTACAGGACATTTAGGATATACTTCCCATCTTTCTTTCCTTATCGTGCGACATTAATTCAGCTTGAAGCATAACCCTTTGAATTCCTTCCACGCATTCGTATGCGCACATGAGCACTCGGAATCACCTGTGCATCGACAACTTGTATTCTATGGATGAGGTGCGAGATATGATTTCGATATGCTGATGATGGGCCAGTCTGGAGGACTTGAGGTCGGGTTTGATTGTAGCTTGATCACGAGGATTTTGTTTGTGTGAGCACGTATTTTTTGAATTATATGTCCGATAGTGTCTTTATGAGTGGAATTCGTGGCTCGATGGGTGACACGATGGCTACGTGATGAGTATGATGTGACTGCGAGATGTGTTCAGATGGTTTGCATGTAACGGGGAAATTTTCTTGATATGTAGAAAGGATTATTGGGTGCTTGATTTCTGTCTTGATGTGACATATAGTCTCGAGTTATGAGTGTATTGGAAGATTTTTCATGATTGTCTAATTGTGGAATGAAGTAAATTTTCATGTCTTATTGATGGGTTCAGACTCAGGAAGATTAAGTGATTGCATAGTAGTTATGGCTGTGAAAGGGTATAAAGAGATGTTAGTTGAGGCTAAGCAGGTGGGTTATAACCTGCGAGGTAATATACGGATATGTGATTTTCAAGATGTTGTGTGGAGGTTTTCTTTTCTATCAGTGGATTACATTTGTGCGACATGAGTTTGGATTGGTTGTAATAGTTGACCTGGCCTTCACGAGGATGAATGCGAGATTTGCAAATGATTTGAGTTATTAGATGTTTAGTGTTACATGAGCTTATGAAAGATTTAGTTGAATCTCACTGAAGTATTATAACATTAATGGGGTATGGCTATTATGAGTTATCAGATGTTTTATTCCATGTCTCTGAGCCAAGTTGGGGAGTCTTCTATCGGCGAGTTGATTGCACGATTATGTGTTGTATTGGTTTCGGTCTGAGGCATATTTGTGGATCAATTATGACTTGTAAAAGATGATTTTGAGGATGATGTAAGCAATGGAGTTTATGGATGCATGATGTGTTACACTTTATGGGTATATGGGAATCATGGAATGATTGAGTTGTTATTCGTGAAGGATGTAGTACGCATGGGGTAGGAATTTGCTCGGTTGCTTAGAGGTGTGGGTTACTTCTTTGGGTGTCATCGTGCTAATGTGGCATAGGTTATTCGGCCCGTTTGGGCGGTGCAATTGAGATTTGAGCAGAGTGAATGGCTCTCGAAAAGGTTCTAATGGATTCATGAGTTATATGTAGCTACTGGGGATTTTCAAGATTTGTATATGGCTAGAATCTGATATTTACATTGGATGGTGTCGATACTCGCGGTATTTTTATATCATTATGGATTATATATTTTAGTATCAGGAAGGTGAAGGAAACAATTTTAGGTTCGCATAAGGTCTCTTCAGAGTGGGTGTATCGGTTGTGGTGCTTTGGGGTGTTTTAGAGAGAATTCAGTGTTTTATGGGCTTTTGAGCGGTGTGATTTTATTCTAGGATCTCGTGGGGTGAGTTATGGTTAAGGATCGTGGTGTTATGGCAAGGAGAACTGTCACCTTGAGGGTAATTCGGAAGGATCTCGGAGAAATATGGCAGTTTGGTAGTAGGTTGGATCAGCACGGTAATGGGTATGATCGGTTCATTGGGTACTTATGATGTGGTGAGTCCCTACACGTGATTCGTTGCAATGCTCTTGGGTTTTGGCGACCCGCGTGGCTTGGTGGAGTTAGAGAGATTCAGTTTTGATGGTTTGGTTACGTGCAAATGGATTTCCAAAGAGTTCTCAATGATTTCTATCACAGTTCGAGGTGGATATTTCCTACTGGCGAGAGGAGCATGTTGAGTATTGTGATTTCCTACTAGATAGGATCAAATGGAAGGTTTATAACTGATCGAATATGTATTCTACTTGTGACTCAGAGTGATTATGAGATTCTCCTGCTTTTCATATGATGACATGATAGATGCGATGTCGTGTGGGATTGAGATTTGCATGTGCAAGGTCACGATTCAGTTTTTAAGGGAAGGTCATGAATTCTTAGACAACATGGACGATTTTAGATGACTAGATGAATGATATTACTACTTGGAATTGCCGGAGAAGGGTACGCATTTCAAAAGGCGTGTTGTATTTTGACTTGCGTATGCTTAATTGGTATTGCAGTACGCTTTTGGTTGATCGACCGCTGATGTTCGGATTTTTGCTATGTGTCAAAGGAGAACTACAGAATTATTTCCTCATGGTATGATCGTGCGTGAGAGATGTGTTAGACATTCGGGCGGTAGAGTTAGGATCAGATATGGTTATTCGTGTGCTCTGTGGATTTGGAGACTCGAGTTCTCAAAAGTAGGTTGTTTCGTGGTTGTGGACTGTGAAGATGTGGCCAAAGCTAGCCATATGATAGTATGTGTTATGGTTAGGTAGTTTTGGACTTTTGGAGGGCTATTTGTCCATTAGGGGATGACCGGAGTTGATTTGGGGCTCCGTTGGTAGGCCCAATGAGGATGTGTATTCTACACCGGGTCGGATTTGTTGACTCCGAACTGCAATTGTTGAGGGATGTGTCATTCAGATAGAATTAATTTTATTCGTATCGGATATGTTCTATGTGTTACTCTTCCATGCTACGGAGGGTTGTGATTCGCTGGTTATATGCACATATGGTGCGATTTTGTTTGGGCCTTATAGCGAAATTCGACCGAGATGGTGATTGGGATGCAGAATGGTTGATTGCGCCTCAGTTATGGTCTTTCTGGGTTGTGGTATATTGTGTTAATTGCTTCTCCGTGGTTATGGTCATGCACCTTGGGTACTTGATGTCAAATTGCGTGTGGTTGTTGATTTTGAGCATTGTGGCTTGAGGTATTTCATACGGACCAGTGTTTGGATGAGGTCAATTGCAACTGGGTTATGTCGGGAGATGATCCTTTGTGTTAGATTCTTGTGTCTTGGTTCTACTAGGTATGATGGGTTCGTAGCATTTCGGTTGTGGTGGTACTTATTGAACTTGCGGGATGGTTCTATCATTTGAGTCATTTTCCTTGATTGAGTACATTTGAAATATTGCTTATTGGTGCACGGATTGCACAGGTTGTGGCTTTAGATTGTATTGATGTGGCATGTCACTAGAGTGGTTGTGTTGGATGAGATGAGGTCATTGGACCTAGAATGGATACTATCGGAATTGATTACAGCATGTATGGAGGATAATATCAGAAGTTGGCTAAGAAATTGGCTATAGTTCTTGTCGAAAGAGGGAGAGTTCCATGACTTGTTCGTCTGATAAGTGGTTACGAGTTTCTACGTGATTCTTTCATCATTGGCAGTGTTTAAAGGTTGAGAATAAGATTTTAGTTGATATGAAGTTTATTACTGAAATTGGGTTGTTTTGAGCAGCTACTGTGATCAGAAATTTTGCTATAGGTATTTGAGTTATGTGGTATATCCTGTGATTGTGTCTTGGGTTATGTTTATGGCTTGGTACATCTTTTTCAGACTTATACAGTGTATAGATGCGAGATTTGGGTCTTATAAGAAATTCTGAATGTTGAAAACTTGGATTCCAAGGTTTACGGGCTAAGGTAGAAGTAATGATCATCCGTATGTTGTGTTGTCGGGACTATATGGAATAACGTGATGTGGGATCACCCCCAGTATGTACATGGTAAGGTTACATGGGGTTTGATGGCTTAGGAAAAACTCTTGGCACGAACGTATGTTTAAGTGGGGGAGAATGTAATGACCCGATCGGTCGTTTTGAACATTTGCACTTCGCTCGGTAGTTTGGGGGCACGAGTATCTACGTATGATGTATTAGGACTTGTGTGCAAAATTTGAGTTCATTCCGAGTTTATTTGATATGTTTCGGCGCGAGTTTTTGGAAGTCGAAAGTTCGAAAGTTTATTAAGTTTGATTTGAGGTGCGTTTTGTCGTTTCGATATTGTTATGCGTGATTTAAGGCTTCAAGTAAGTCTGTGTTATGTTATGGGACTTGTTGGTATGCTTGTACGGGGTCCCGAGGAGCTCGGGTGAGTTTCAGATAGGTTTGGGTTGTGTTGCGCTCGTTTTTCTTATGTTTCGACGTCATTTCTTCAAGCATAAATGGTACCACATTGAACATATGAGCTCCGATTTCTGTTTAGATTAAAGCATTAGATCTGTACTGTAATTACGGATCCGTAGCAAAAAGAATCGTCGAATTTGGACATCGTATGAGGATTTTATGATCATTTATTGGACCTTTATCGATTGAGTTTGTTTCCTTTGGCATTATTTGATCTATTTGAGTTGCGTTTGGCTAGTTTCGAGCCGTTCGGAGGTCGGTAAACGCGGGATGGCATTTTTGGAGCATCGTTTGGCTTGTTGGATATTGGATTTAGCTTCTTCGAGGTAAGTAACTCTTCTAAACTTAGTGCTGAGGGTACGATACCCCGAATTACATGTTATATGATTGGTATTGAGGTAACGCACATGCTAGCTGACAAGTGTGTGGGCGTGCACCTTGTGAATTGTAACTTCGTTGTTTCCATGGCACTATATAGTGGCCCTATTTTGTTGATATTTGTGTTTTCACCATGTGATAAAGTAGCTGAGCTGTCAATCATGTTAAATATCATGTTTAAGCTTTATGCTGATATTGTTAGGACCCATAGTGGTCGTTTCTTGCTGTCATCTCACTGATTTCATTGATATCTCGTACTCAGTCATATTCATACATTCATATCATATCTCAGTCTCAGTTATTGATTATTGATACATCATATCATTATTGTCGGGCTAGTTTCATGACATTGTGAGCCCGTGAGTGAGACTGGAGAGATTTATGACTGAGTGAGACTGAGAGCCTGATTATGAGTGATAATTATGGGATCGGGCTGCACGATGCAGCATGTTATATTGATTTATGCCTGGATCTGGCTTATGAGAGTGCTTGGGCGGTAGGAGCCACTCCGGAGTCTGTACACACCCCAGTGAGCGCGGTTGATTATATTGAGGGATGGATCTTCCCTGGACATGGATCTTGTCCGAAGCATTTATATACCTGGAGATGGATTTTCTCCATGGGGCCGGATTGGCCTTCCTCGATACTGAATGACTGATGGTGAGTGATGTATATATTCCAGGATAGATCTTCCCTCGGCCGTATGGGCCATATACAGTACCGAGTGGTTGAGCATGATGAGTGGAAAGTGTGAGACAGTGAGATTGAGTACTCTAAGAGTGTGAGTATATGATTCATCTCTGAGATACATGGCATTGTCATGCACACATGACATACAGGCATAGAGATGCATTTTTTCTCATGTTGTACGGTATCACGTTATTCATGACTTTTTTATACACATTAATATGTGCGCATTGAGAGGTATTTCACACTTGCTATCTGGAAAGAAAATGAAACATCTTATTTATTGTGGAAAGGATATTTGAAAAAACATTACAGTTTTCAAACTTACTCATAAAAAATATTACAGTTTTCAAACTTACTCATATTTTTGCCATTTTCGGTAAAGGATTTGGGTGTTCACTCAGAGACTTGAAAAGCCTGACTATTTTCTGGAACTGTGAACGAGCTGAGCATTTTTACTTATGAGATACCTCTTTTATTACTTGTATTATGCTGTTATGAACTGTTGTGGAATATTGGTATTGGACCCGACCTGTGTTAGCTCATTACTACTTTCAACCTAAGGTTAGGTTTGTTACTTATTGGTTGTACTCATAGTACACTTCTGCACCTTGCTTGCAGACGTTGGATGCTGATGTTGCTGTGATCGACGGGAGCTGGAATTGAAGACGTACATACGTTCCGGTTGTAGCTACCTCTTGTTTATGGTAACCTTAGATTTATAAAAATCTGCTTATATACATTTCAAACAGATGATGTATTTGTTTCATACCAGCTTTGTAAATTCTAATCTTAGAAACTCGTGATTTGTACTAGCAGTCCTCGGGGTAATGTATAAGATTCAGATAATTTTTTTTCTTAATTGTCTTGTTGAATATTATTGGAAGTGGCTAGTTATTAGTTGGCTTACCTAGCTGGTTGGGTTAGGTGCCATCACGACTAGTGGATTTTTGGGTCGTGACATTAGGTGATGTTAATCTTTTCTAATTAGACAAGTCCTTGATAATTTGGTTGACCTGATCATTTCTATCACCTTTTTAAATCATTCTTTTATCACCATATATATTTTAAATTATAATTGTAAAGTTTAATTATTATCCTTTTCACTCATTTTTAGGATTAGATCAGATATTAAAGATACAAATAACAGGCGAAAGCAGATAAAAGCAAGCTGATTGATTGTTAGTTTTGAGCTGACTTCTTTGTCAAATCTCTAAGTTGGTTTCATTTGATATCTGTAAGTTCTTCAATTGCTTGTAACAACTACATGAATCTATTTTGCTTTTTTCCTATAACAATTACTATAAAATGTCTTAGTTTTGAAAATTATTTTTTCCTTCAATTTGATATATATCAAACCAGCAGGAGAACATTGGGGGATACCCACAGAAGCTTTCTTCTTCTTCGTCTGCATCTTCTTCTTTTTTGAAACTTGAGTCACTTTTTCATAAATGTAAAGAATGTGTATAATCTTTCAGAAGCTTTATAGTCTCATAATAGTATTGATAGACATGAATAAAAACCAGTCAAACTTGGCCTCGGTTGGCAAGATGTCTGACAAGAGTTTGGCGAACTTGCTGAAATGTTGAGGAAAAGATTAATTGGCAAGAGATATCTGATTGTCTTGGATGATATGTGGGATATTAAAGCGTGGGAAGATTTAAGATTATCTTTCTCAAATGTTGAAACAGGACGTAGAATAATAGTAACAATCAGACTTGAGGAAGTAGATAAGCAGGTCAAGCACGATACCAATCCTTATTCTCTCCCATTCCTCACACGCGATGAGAGTCTAAAGTTGTTGCAGAAAAGAGTGTTTCAAAAGGAAGCTTGCCCACCTGAACTACAAGATGTCAGCCTAGCAGTTGCAAAAAGATGCAAAGGACTGCCTCTAGTGATTATCTTGGTAGCTGGAATAATCAAAAGGAAGAAAATGGAAGAATCTTGGTGGCATGAGGTTAGAAATGCTCTACTTTCGTATCTAGGTGAGGCTGAAGGATATAGTTTTTCGACTATGCAGTTAAGTTATGATAATTTACCCGATTCTTTAAAACCTTGCCTCCTTTATATGGGGATGTTTCCTGAGGACGCGAGAATTCCAGTTTCTAAATTGATAAGTTTATGGATAGCGGAAGGCTTCGTGCAGAACATTGAGTCGGAGAGATTAATGGAAGAGGCAACTGAAGGTTACTTGATGGATCTCATTAACAGTAATGTGGTGATGGTTGAGAGGAGAAGATATAACGGTAAAGTCAAATATTGTCAGGTTCATGATGTCGTACTTCACTTTTGCTTGGAGAAAAGCAGAGAAGAAATATTTATGTTTGCAGTGAAGGGGAATTATAGTGACTTTCAACCTTCCGATTGGAAGGAAACTCGACTGAGCATCAAATTAACTAAAGAGCTTTCCAAGATTGAATTGCTCACAGCGGAGCCTTTCCATCAACATTTAAGGTCACTGATAACAAATGATGGAGGGGAATATTCAGTATGGAACCCCTTCCCTCATATTAGTAAATTGGGATTTCTTAAGGTGTTGGATTTGAGTTCTCAAGAAGTGGTTCCTTTGTCGTCAGCTACACTGCATCCACTAATTTGTCTAAAGTACCTCGCAGTTAGGACAGATCAATTTGATTTCCATCCGGAATCACATCTACGCCATCTTGAAACTTTAATTGTTCTTGCTTCCAAGAGGGTAGTGTTACCTCCGATTTTTTGGAAAATGGAAAAATTAAGGCATGTTTATATTGGTGGTGTTGTTTTTTATTTGGAAAACAATAAGCAAGGGATCTTTGAAGAATCCTCTAAATTGGAAAATTTGAGGATATTAAGGCATGTTCGTTATCCAATTAACGATGGTGAATGCATGGATGTCTTATTACGGAGGTGTCCTAACGTTCAAAAACTTTGGCTCACTATCTCTAGCAATGAATTTCCCAAAAAGATTTGTACATTCAGTCCCAAACTAGAGAGTCTTACTCAGCTGCAATTACTTGACCTTTTCTTTGAGGGTAGGAGATTTAGTATACCTGAGTTACACTTTCCTTCAAACCTAAAGAAGTTGAAACTTGAAGGGCCTCATATAGTAAGCGCAGCTCCCTTGATTGCGGGACTACCAAATCTAGAGTATCTATCGTTAGTCCCGCCAATATTGTTGTATTTGTAAATAATAATTCTGAAAAATATAAGTTATCGTAATGAAACAGTAATTAATTCAAGCCCACTGAATTCAGAGTGTTTCCATAAGGAATTTAATCCCCTCCTAGTACCCAAGGTTATGGATTATTTCCTCCCAGGATAGAACGAATCACACACTGGTGTAGCGGTACTTCAAACCCTAGTATTTCAGCGAACACAAAGTTCGGTAGCAAATCACACTTACAGTTACTTTGTTTGAAGTTAAAATAATGCAGAACAAAGGAGTAGAAACTCAGAAAATCATATGGAAATGCTGAGAGGAAGGAGTGCAATGTATAGCCAAAGTTGAGCGTTTTCAGTTTTGGTGTCTTTCTTCAACAGCTGCTGCACATATTTATAGCAGTCAGCTTTGAAGATGAACGACCCTCCACCCTCCATGGTGGAGCATGCACTAGCTTGTTTGTGGAGCAAGCACTTGGCCATGGTGGGAAGAGTATTAGGCAGCTACTATTGCAGCTGGTGGTCAATACATGGATTGAAACATATCCGTTACAAATACAAATAATCTTACGTTAATATTTACTATTAACAAATAAATTTGGTCCAAAAAATTAATCAATCAATCGATCATTTGACCAAATCCAAATCCAAATCCAAATCCGAAGCCGAAGCCGAAGCCGAGCCGAGCGAGCGAGCGACGACGACGGCACGAGGCTTGCTTTCTTCTTAACTCTTTAAGAGCTACAAGAAGAGTAATTATATATATACCCACCAAAAATATTTTTCTCTTCCAATATGAGACAATGTCTCATTGTCAAGAGGGGAAAACTTAAAATTTTACTCAAAAATTTCATTTTTCCCTCCATTTTTCATTCACCCTCATTTTAAGACTATTTCATTTTAAATAACAAAAATCTCAACAATCCCCCACATGAATGAGGAATGGCTATATCACGGAAGTATACATGGAAAAACTATGTGATTTGCAAGCAAGGATTAATCGCATCTGGATAAGTAGGTTTCCCTTTGAACTTTCCGTAGTGAACTTATGTCGGATATACTCGGTCAATCGGTAGATTTGATATCTTTGAACCTTCAAACTTTGATTTATACCTAGACAACCATAAGTCACACAATCGACCCTTAACCGTCTTTGGCTCTCATTGGTGTGTTCGTTTCAGCTATGAACACCGCGTGGTTTCATAAGTGCGTAGAGAACTGGCCTTACAAAGTTCTCCTTGAAGCGGCTAACACTTCACACTTACATAGGTGATTCCTAAACGTGTCATCCTGTAGATACACTATTTGATATACCCCGTATCAAATTTAGAAATCATTAAAAAGCCTTAATGTTTTATCCTTGGTACTGAACATTGTCTCATCACGAGAACGGACTAAAATTTTATTTGACAATGTTGAACCGTCATTAATGACTTTGTTTGATCTCCTTGAACCTAGATCTTGGGATCTCCAGTCTTCTAGGTAGAGTTACCGCCATAATGACTTGTTCTCGGCCATAGCCCTATTTCCCTTGATGATTTATCAACTACCTCTCTAGTTAGGCCTTTTGTAAGTGGATCTGACACATTATCACTTGACTTTACATAGTCAATCGTGATAATTCCTCTAGAAAGTAATTGCCTAACGGTTTTATGTCTTCGTCGTATATGACGAGATTTACCGTTATACATAACGCTCCCGGCCCTTCCAATTGCCGCTTGACTATCACAATATATGCATATTGGTGCCAACGGTTTGGGCTAAAATGGAATATCTTCCAAGAAATTCCGGAGCCATTCAACTTGTTCACCGGCTTTTTCTAAGGCTATGAATTCAGCCTCCATTGTAGAGCGGGCAATACATGTTTGTTTGGACGACTTTCAAGATACCGCTCCTCCACCAATAGTGAATACATATCCACTCGTGGACTTAGAATCAGTTAAACCGGTGATCCAATTTGCATCACAGTATCCCTCAATCACCGCAGGGAATTTACTGTAATGCAAGTCAAAGTTCTAGGTATGTTCTAAATATCCCAAAACTCGTTTCATTGCCATCCAATGAGATTGGCCTGGATTGCTCGTATATCGACTCAGTTTACTTATAGCACAAGCTATATCTGGTCGTGTACAATTCATGATATACATTAAGCATCCCAACACATGAGCATAATCCAATTGTGATATGCTTTGGCCTTTATTCTTTGCTAATGCAAGATTCACGTCAATTGGAGTCTTTGCAATTTTAAAGCTCAAGTGCTTGAATTTTTCAAGTACTGTCTTAATATAATGAGATTGTGACAATGCCAGACCTTGAGGAGTCTTATGGATCTTAATTCCCAGAATTAAATCAGCAACTCCCAAGTCTTTCATATCAAACTTGCTATTGAGCATACGCTTAGTAGCATTTATGTTGGCAATGTCATTACTCATTATCAGCATATCATCCACATATAGGCAAACAATGACTATGTGATTTGGAACATTTTTAATGTACACACATTTATCACATTCATTTATCTTAAAACCATTTGACAACATTGTTTGGTCAAATTTCGCATGCCATTGTTTGGGTGCTTGTTTTAGTCCGTAAAGAGACTTAACAAGTCTACATACCTTCTTTTCTTTACCTGGAATCACAAACCCTTCAGGTTGTTCCATGTAAATTTCTTCCTCCAACTCCCCATTTAAGAAGGCCGTCTTAATATCCATTTGATAAATTTCAAGACCATACACTGCAGCTAATGCTACTAACATCCGTATGGACGTAATTCTTGTAACTGGAGAATATGTATCAAAGTAGTCTAGACCTTCTCGTTGTCTATACCCTTTGACTACGAGTCTTGCCTTGAATTTATCAATAGTGCCATCATCTTTGATTTTTCTCTTAAAAATCCATTTAGAACCCAAAGGTTTATTTTCAGGAGGAAGATCAATCAATTCCCATGCATGGGTATTCAATATAGATTCTATTTCACTATTGACTGCCTCTTTCCAAAATAATGATTCCGAAGAAGTCATAGCTTCTTTAAATTTTTGAGGCTCATTCTCCAATAAAAAAGTTACAAAATCTGGTCCAAATAAAGTAGAAGTTCTTTGACGTTTACTACGTCTTGGATCCTCCTGATTATATGTACTTTCTTTTGTTTCTTCCCGAGGTCGTTTAGATCCTTCACCAAACGACTCACATTCCTTTTTATACGGATATATATTTTTAAAGAACTCAGCATTATCTGATTCTATAACCGTATTATTATGAATGTCGGGATTTTCTGATTTATGAACCAGAAATCGATATGCTTTACTATTTGTCGCATATCCTATGAAAATACAATCAACGGCTTTCGGTCCTATCTTTACCCTTTTGGGTTTAGGAACTTGCACTTTTGCCAAACACCCCCACACTTTAAAATAATTCAAGTTGGGCTTCCTTCCTTTCCATTTTTCATATGGAATGGATTGTGTTTTGCTATGGGGCACTCGATTTAATATTCGATTAGCCGTAAGAATGGCTTCCCCCCACAAGTTCTGTGGCAAACCAGAACTTATCAACAACGCGTTCATCATCTCCTTTAATGTGCGATTCTTTCTTTCCGCAATCCCATTAGATTGGGGCATGTAAGGGGCTGTTGTTTGATGAATAATTCCATATTCTAAACATATTTCTTCAAAAGGAGATTCATATTCACCACCCCTATCACTTCTTATCATTTTTACTTTCTTGTTAAGTTGCGTTTCAACTTCATTTTTGTATTGCCTGAATGCGTCTATTGCTTCATCTTTACTATTCAGTAAGTAAACATAGCAATATCGAGTACCATCGTCAATAAAAGTTATGAAATACTTCTTTCCACCGCGAGATGGTATTGACTTCATGTCACAAATATCTGTGTGAATTAAGTCTAAAGGATTTGAATTCCTTTCAACTGACTTATAAGGATGTTTAACATACTTAGATTCCACACATGTTTGACATTTTGATTTTTCGCATTCAAA
This sequence comes from Nicotiana tomentosiformis, assembly GCF_000390325.3. Classification (NCBI taxonomy): domain Eukaryota; kingdom Viridiplantae; phylum Streptophyta; class Magnoliopsida; order Solanales; family Solanaceae; genus Nicotiana; species Nicotiana tomentosiformis. Next base: position 2,041,091 of record NC_090820.1, on the reverse strand, counting down.
CTTAGGCAGTACTTCCAAGTTAATCATTTTTCGCAAGGTTTTATAATTGACATGACCCAAACGTACATGCCATAAATCATTTGACTCAAGTAAGTAAGAAGAAGCTGAAATATTATTATTGTTTTCCACAACCATTATATTTAGATTGAAAAGGCCCTCGGTGAGGTAACCTTTTCCTACAAATATTTTATTCTTACTTATGACAACCTTGTCGGACACAAAAATGCACTTAAAACCGTGCTTAACAAGAAGTCCAGTAGAGACTAAATTCTTTCTCATTTCGGGAACATGAAGGACATTGTTCAAAGTCATGACCTTGCCAGAAGTCATTTTCAGAAATATCTTCCCATATCCTTCAACTTTTGCTGTTGAAGCATTTCCCATATAAACTGTCTCTCCGGGTCCAGCAGGAGCATAAGTAGCAAAAGCTTCTCTAACTGCACAAACATGGCGAGTGGCTCAAGAATCAAACCACCATTGTTTAGGATTTTCCACCAAGTTACATTCAGAAAGCATGACACACAAGTTATCAACATCATCATGCTTTACTACCATGTTTGCTTGATACCTTTTCTTGTCTTTCTTCGGAGCAGGACACTCCGTAGATTTGTGTCCGATTTTCCCACAGTTGTAGCAGTTTTCACTGAACCGCTTCTTGCTTGGGTTGTATTTCGGACCAGAAGCCTTCTTCCTCTTTTTGTTATCTTCAACAATATTTGCTCCCATTATTGTTGAATTTCCACGGCCTCTCCTTTCAGCAGCTTTATTGTCCTCTTCGATTCTCAACCGAACAATGAGATCTTCAAGGGACATTTCCTTTCGTTTGTGTTTCAAATAATTTTTGAAGTCCTTCCACAACGGAGGCAACTTCTCAATCATTGCTGCTACTTGGAATGCTTCATTGATGACAAGACCTTCAGCAAGTAGATCATGAATAATCACTTGCAATTCCTGGACTTGGGTAATAACAGACTTGCTATCTACCATTTTGTAGTCCAAAAATTTTGCGGCAACGAATTTCTTCATCCCGGCATCTTCAGTTTTATATTTCTTTTCAAGCGCATTCCACAATTCTTTTGACGTCTCCATGCCACTGTATACATTATACAGATTATCATCCAGTCCGCTAAGAATATAATTCTTGCATAAAAAATCAGAATGCTTCCACGCTTCAATCACGACAAAGCGTTCATTCTCTGGAGTTTTATCTGGCAGATCAGGAACATCTTCCTTGATGAACTTCTGTAGACATAACGTAGTTAAGTAGAAGAACATCTTCTGCTGCCAGCGCTTGAAATCAATCCCGGATAATTTTTCGGGTTTTTCTGTCGGTGCCAACGCCACTGTTCGGCTTGTCGATGCGTTGGCAGTCACCGTCGGAACAGCTTGGTTTTCGCTTTCAGTCGTCATTTTTTCTGTAAAAGAATGACACAAACAAATGTTTAATAAACGTTTTCAAACTGGAGTAAAAATCACGTAGATTTTAATCTCCAACAAAACGCCACGAAGGCTTTACTCTCCAAAAAGGGAGTACACAAAACCACAAAGGTTTTAGTTTGGAGAATAATAAGAATTACACAAATACAGAAATAAATATTAAATTCCTTAAGATTGTTAGTCCCGCCAATATTGCTGTATTTGTAAATAATAATTCTGGAAAATATAAGTTATCGTAATGAAACAGTAATTAATTCGAGCCCACTGAATTCACAGTGTTTCCTTAAGGAATTTAATCCCCTCGTAGTACCTAAGGTTATGGATTATTTTCTCCCAGGATAGAATGAATCACACACTGGTGTAGCGGTACTTCAAACCCTAGTGTTTCAGCGAACACAAAGTTCGGTAGCAAATCACACTTACAGTTGCTTTGTTTGAAGTTAAAACAATGCAGAACAAAGAAGTAGAAACTCAGAAAATCATATGAAAATGCTGAGAGGAAGGAGTGCAATGTATAGCCAAAGTTGAGCGTTTTCAGTTTTGGTGTCTTTCTTCAACAGCTGCTGCACATATTTATAGCAGTCAGCTTTGAAGATGAACGACCCTCCACCCTCCATGGTGGAGCATGCACTAGCTTGTTTGTGGAGCAAGAACTTGGCCATGGTGGGAAGAGCATTAAGCGGCTGCTATTGCAGCTGGTGGTCAATACACGGATTGGAACATATCCGTTACAAATGCGGATAATCTTACGTTAACTATTAACAAATAAATTTGGTCCAAAAAATAATCCGAATCCGAAGCCGAGCGAACGACGACGACGGCGGCGGCGCGAGACTTGCTTTCTTCTTAACTCTTTAAGAGCTACAATAAGAACAATTATATATATACCCACCAAAAATCTTTTCCTCTTCCAATATGGGATAATGTCTCATTGTCAAGAGGGAAAAACTTAAAATTTTACTCAAAAATTTCATTTTTCCCTCCATTTCCCATTCACCCTCATTTTAAGTCTATTTCATATTAAATAACAAAAACATCAACATCTACAATTACAGGATTGGGGAACTAAGTCGGAAGAGTGGTGCCTCAAAGATATCAAGTTCAATAAACTTAAGTTGTTGAAACTGGTGTTGTTAGGTATCTCAAGGTTGGATGGCCCAGAGGAATCTTTTCCTAAGCTTGAAACGCTTGTTATAAGAATGTGTCACAATCTTGAGGAGATTCCCCCTAGCTTTGCAGATATTGAAACATTGAAACAGATTAAGTTGATTGGGCGCAGGCCACAAACTCTGGAGCCTTCAGCTGTGAAACTTAAGGAAGTCATCGAAGAGATTGAAGGATGCAGCCGTCTTAACCTCATTATGGACGTAAGTAGAAACAAACTTCTACGCTTTGTTTTTGAATATCAACGTGCATCTAATGTACAAACAATATGTTCGATACAGGTTTGGATCAGTAAGCACCATAACCGGCAGCTACGACTTCAAGCACAAGCTCGTCTACTGAACATGGTATTGTTTCAGTTTTTTCTTGTTCCTTCTTTTTTTTTAATTAAATTAGATGCTTGCTTTCTCTAATTTCTCCATGTCGTCATGCTAATGAGGATGTTTTTGAATTTGAAAATTGCTTAGAGAACTGCAGCAAAAACTCAAGCAGAGTAGATGGAGTACTTAGCTAATTGTTGTAGCCATGCTCATGCTAGGGTCTATTATGCAGCTAGCAAAAATCCCCCTTCTCTTATATTGTAACACCACTACAGATTGCTAAAGTTTGTTTTGATTGATCAACCAAGACTCATCAGATGTTCTGTACACATAGATTTTATTTTGAATTAGCAACGTTAGTTTATACAGTATGGTGCCTTGACCTGAAATTAGTTACTTTCACAAACTTGAAAAATCAAGTAATTAGGTTGTTTGAGTAGATTCAATCTTGATTCACTTGTATATATAAGCCCTGCCCTGGCTGCTTAACTCAATATTAAACTTCAAATTTAAAATTATCAAGTTGTCTTTGTCCATCTGCTCATTAGTTTGCTAATTGGCACTTGTAGTGTTGCCAATATCAGAAGCAGCTGGCTGGCAAGTGGCAAGTCCTTGTAGAAATTCTCCTTTCTCTTTGAAGTTGGTTTCATATCTGCAATTGAACTTAGTTTTAGCTTAATTGAAATGCATCCACCTCGGTGTTATCAAAGGCGTGCTTAAAGCACGCTTAAGCCTTGAAGCGAGGCTCAAAACATGTTAAGCTCTTTGCCTCGCTTACCGTGCGCTTTCAGATGTTGTTGTCAAGGCTCTAAGGTATACTTTTCCTTGCCAATGAGCGTAATCCTGAAAAGGTGACACTAAACAATTGATATTTCACTTCATCATAAATTTTCTTTAATTTCTTTGTCCATATATTTGGTATTCATGCTTATAGATATTATTCTTGGATTACACATACATATTTGTAGTTTTTCTCCATTTGCGTCTTTCTTCATTGAAGCTCACACTTTATATGTGCTTTGCGCCTAAAGCCCCAACAAACCTTAGAGTTTTTTTGCGCTTTTCGCTTTTGATACCACTAATCCACCTGTTGAAATTCACCAAGTCATAAAGTTGCTTATTGTTCTGAGTAAATGAGCAGCTGGCAATAGTACCTTTTTCGGACGAGATACAAATTGACAAAGCAGAGACAACTGCGGCGAAACGTACAAGATGAACAAATTTGATAACTACAAGATAAAGACAAGATAAGCCTTTCTTAGAACAAAACAATCTTAAGCATAGGCATCAGGTTTGAGTAGGAGTTAGTCTTCAACGGCTTTGTTTAAAGCCGAGACCTTCTCCTTTCCTGTCTTGATTTCCTCTTCCTTGAGCTTGAAATCTCCTACATTATAGCATGTACTAGTCACCTTAGACATTGAACCGCCATCAGCTGACAGCTCAAACTTCACGTCTTATTTGTTTGCTCAAGGTTGTTAAACAAGGCAACATCTTCGATCAATGTGCATTTGTATGTGTATATCTCCTCGTTAAGCTCATCAACACGATACTTTATGGACTTAATTAAAATTGCTACATACGCATACAAAAGAAAAAAAAACCAGTGTTATCATTTTATCTTCATAAATGTTACTTATCTACTAAGCACAACTCAAGAAAATCCAACTCAGTATTCAGAAAACAACCAAACTTCTACTCAACATAAAGTTTTCATATTTCAGTGATCAGTAAACGAAATCAAGAAAACAAATGTCAAGCATTGTGGGGAAAGTCATTCATTGCAAAGGTACGACGTTTGTTTCACTCCATTTCTTATACATAATGTAAACTTTCTTGGTTTCCTTTTTTTTCCTCATTTTCTTTTTGAGAATTTTGGTAGTAATGTTGAGCTAATGATGATGTGTTTTTACAGCTGCTATGGCATGGGAGCCAGGCAAACCATTACTGATCAAGGAAGTGGAGATGGCACCTCCAAAAAGAAAATGGAAGTTCGTCTTAAGATCCTCTACGCTTTCCTCCGCTATACTGATATCTACTTCTGGGAAGCAAAGGTAATAAAAAACTGGTTACAAACTTGCCGATTTTTTCTCTCAACTCCTTCGGAAATTGTAGGAGCAAAACTCAGTCTTTCCTCGCATTCTTGGACATGAAGCATCAGTGTATGTTATTTCAATTGATTGATTCATTGATCGTCTCTAAAACCAAAAAGGTTACTAAATAGATTTTGTTGTTTTATTGGTTTTGATTTTATAGATACTTAGGATTGTGGAGAGGGAGTAACCAAAAAGGTTATTCATGTGCTCACCGCAAATCAGAAAAAGCAATATGTACAGCCTCTTATGGATTAACAATGACAGGGAAGTAATGCTTCGTGATGGAAAGCCCCATATACCATTTTATTGCTGTGTTGCGAAAATCAACCCTCCTTGCTTCTTTTGACAAAGTCGATGTTTGTATCCACGGTTGTGGAATCTCGAGGAGAAACGATGATAAATTCATGTGCTCACTGCAAAGGATTAATCGGATGCTTCATACTTGCCTTGGTGCAACTTTGAGTGTAGCTAAACCAGCAAGTCAAGTGTGGCTACATTTTAACTGGGAGCTGTTGGCCTTGCTATGAGTCTCCATATTGCAAATAACATTAATGATCTATCTTTTTTCTGTTTTGTTCTTTCCCATATGTTTACTTTGAGGAACTTGAATTTGAGAAGTTCTAGATTCATGATAATGGAAAACAAAATGCAGCAAGCATAAATGAGACTGTAATATATGTATATATTAATGAAATATATCTAGCAATAAAGGATCCAATACATTTGATGCTTCTGTCCAACCAATGAAGTAATCACAGAGGATCTTTACATTAATTTGATATAATATCATCTTGTTCAATGTCAATAATTTTAATCAAACTGTTGAAACACTTATCGATTGATCAAAGCCCAAGTCAGTTAGGTACATCATAAACTGTTTAAGCAAGAAACTAATTGATATACATCTACTGCTGCTGCTGCTATTAGAGTTACTATTTCTCTTATACATTGCTACCACTATTGCAATCTTCGGTGCCAGATTTGGTCTGACTCTAATAAACTGCATGCGGGATAAGCTGCACTATGACCAAATGAGTCCAATAGAAGATAAATCTACAACAAATTAGGGGGAAAAATATGTAACTGATCCACTTCATTTGCAGAATAAAAGAACGGCGCTTAAAGCTGGAAAAAGAGCAACAAAGAATGAGCGCCAAAAGGAGTGCTAAGATTTTCCTCCTCTCGTTATTAGGTGCAAAATAGAGGAAACTCAGCAGATAAATAGAGCCAAAAACTGCTCCAGTCCCATTGGTAGTTAGACAATCAGATTATTTGCCGAGACTAGCGGCTTACCATACCTATTCAAATCAATTTAACCAGTAAGCCAATAATTAAAAAGACACTTCAAGGAGAAAAAAATTCATTTTTGGAGATGGAAACTAATTACACATGCTGACAATAAACATTTCAGCACTGTCATAATATATGGTATTATGTAGAAATTTTCAGTAGATCGGGTTCTCACGACCCTTCTGATTGTGATCCTAATTCAATAAAAAAAAATCGAGTTAATCTTCTTAACAGTGATTTTACAAAAAATCACGTTTGATGAGATAACAAAAAAGTTGGTGAGGGACCAAAAAGAATGAGAACAGTGCGATTTCCTGTAAAGCAGAATTAAAGAACAAAACAGAATTAAAGAACAAAATGTAATTACAAATAGTGCTCAGGGTAGTTTAGCACAAAATAATGCAAAACTCAGATATATTAACCCCATATTGCACACATGGGAGCTGAACATGCTATACACCTTGCACTAGGAATTGTTGGTGAGTTGTTATGTGTTGTTTATTAGTTTCAGGCTTATAAGTTTTTCTTTTAATTAACTTTTTGTTCTTCAATTACAGGAAATATCACCGCGCTTATACTTTTTGGGATATCACCCGCGTATGTCAATTATAACTTTTTCCTCTTAAATTATGTTGTTAAGATTAACTTATTTCTTTTCATCGAATTTAGGTTTACATTATGGAGGATTGTAACCACGCGATCAACCCAAAATTTCTCGGGAATCCCGTACGTGATGACAATATTAAACTGCCTATTATCAGCATGGTAATTAATTTTCCGTTGCCGAAACCACTTTCTTTCTTTCTTAAAGTGCCTTTTTAATACTTGTGTACTGATTTAATTAATCTTTACGCGAATAGGTGTAGTATGACGCTAATATCATCAAACAATGTGCAAGTGTCGACAACGAATGGGATTGGAGCAGCTTTTGCTTTTGTTTATGTGCTGATTTTCTTCAAATTTGCACCTAATAACGGGGGAGGAAAACCTCAGCACTCTCGTTATTTAGTGCAAAATTGAGGAAAATCAGCACATAAACAAAAACAAAAGCTGCTCCAATCCCATTCGTAGTTGACACTAACAAATTGTTTGCCGATACTAGCGGCATGCCGTACCTATTCGCGTAAGATTAATTTAATCAGTAACCAAGTAATTAAAAAAGACACTTCAAGAAGGAAAAGAAAATTGTTTCGGCAGCGGGAAACTAATTACCATACTGACAATAGACAATTCAACATTGTCATTACGTATGGAATATCGGAGAAATTTTGGGTTGATCGGGCTGTCACAATCCTCCGGAATGTGAATCTAAATTCGATGGAAAAAAATAAGTTAATCCTCTTGACAACATAATTTAAGAGGAAAAAATTGTAGTTGGCATACGTGGGTGAGATTCCAAACAGGATAAGGGTAGTGATATTTCTTGTAATTAAAGAACAAAAACGCTAATTAAGAGAAAGAAACTTATCGGCCTGAAACCAAACAACACAAAATAACTCACCAACGATTCCCAATGCTTGTATCCTCCTTTGTATTTGAGAAAATCTTTTCTAACACTGGAAGAGGCAGAGCTGACTAATTGTGGGGGCCTTTGTGTACAAACGCATAATACTTACACAATTTTTTTGTTGCCGATTTGAATGGAATATAATGCAATTTCATGTCCTTCATATTGTTTATTATAGGTACGAAACGCGAAACGTGTCTACGGCACTTAGCTTGTGTTAAAACAATATTTCACGCTGCACTTGTGTTCCCTTCTAATTGTGTTTTCAGAAATTAACCCTCTTAAATTTTAATGATGTTTCTAGAGTCTTCTAGTTAAGTGGTCTTTTCCGCTTTAATTTCAATTCCCAGCAATTTTGAAATTATTTCAATTAAATTTATTTCGATTATTTTAGTTTAGATTATTTAGTATCTTGAATTTTATTTAAAATTTTCTTTTTTATATATAAATTTTAAAAAAAAAGAATCTATGAAAAGGACATCTAAAGCTAAGGTTACAAAGTAAAGGAAGTCCATTACTGAGAGAAATGGTGATCTCATCTTGCTTGCTAGGAGAGAGGAAGCTTCCAAACCATCTTTTCCAGCCAGATAGCTAGCAATCTCTTAGTAATGAACACTAACTTAATTTGGAGGCATATTAATTATTTGATTTATTTTTTCAATCCCTTTGTTGAAGAAATTATTTTCTTGAACAATGCTTTGTTGGGCATATAATAAAAAGAAAAAAAATCAAATTCTAAGAGCTGACTGGTTTTAGTGTCAAGTGATCAATTTCTTGGTAGAAAAGGACTATCATGAAATGTGCATAGCAGGATAAGTAACTCATGACTTTTGGACACTAATGCTACATGTGTGGAGATTCTACAAAGACAAAAGTGCCAATCCAATAAAGTCATTGAAATAAATAACTAGTATAACATCACTCCTAACTAAATAAGTAAATTTAAGATGGTCAATTGTCATGATCAAACTAACTCGGAAATGAGAAACAAATAGTATGATTCTTGGAATATTTATAGGAAATACATCGGTATATTACATAATAATCTTTGATTTGAATCCACTTATAAGCCCACCTTAATTGAATATCTGAACCAGCTAAATCCCAAATAGCACAACATGAACCTGGTTAATAAGGGCGTATGCAGAATTTTTTTTGTAAGCGATGTCGACACTTAAAGATGTAAATAAATGAACAAATCATTGTAATAACATCATATTAAAAAAAAAACACATTCCGAAATATATGAATAAATGACAATTCAAGTACAATATTACAATTCAACTCGAGAAATTTTTATTTTTTAAAATATACTGTAATAGGCCCATTAGAATTAATATTAAATGATTCTTAACTAATACTTATAAGGTATCAAACAATCACTCAAAAGTCAAAACTACATCATTATTTGATTATGTAAATAGCAGCATGCGCAATTCTAAAAAATACAAATTGTACATAACGAGTAAAATAATTAGCTTCTATTGTTTATTGTGGAGCTAACGTGATAAGCAATTCATGATCTACTAGTTTTGTTAGCCCTTACCACCTAATGGTCAAGGGTTCAAGTCCCGAATTTTAATCTATTTAGCATATAGTATAAGGATAAAATTCTAAAGCTACCAACACTTGCAGTCTACAGATATATCAGGATTCGAACTCCCCATCTTCCTAACAAAATAGCACCGCTCAACCAGTGTCGGATGACACCCTTGAGTCAAGGTGCATCCGTCCCTGGCGGTTATATTTATAGTATTAAATTGAGATCGTTGTAGGAATCCATAAATTTCGATTGAGAGAATTAATTTCAATCCTATTGGAAAAACTTAAACTTGTCACCTCAATATATAATATCATATATCCTATGTGTAACGACCCGACTTGTCATTTTAAGAATTAGCACTCCGTTCAGTGGCTTAAGGTCTCGAGCAGCTTCGCAATATGTATAATGGAAGCTTAAGTCATAGGATTTTGACCGTAGTCGGAACTATATGGAGACGACTCCGGAATGGAGTTCTGTCGGTTCCGTTAGCTCTGTTGGGTGATTTTGGGCTTAGGAGCATGTCCGAAATATGAATTTGAGGTCTGTAGCTGATTAAGGATTGAAATGGCGAAAGTACAATTTTTGGAGTTTTGGATCGGAAGTGGACTTTTTGATATCGGGGTCGGAATGCAATTCCGAGAGTTGTAATAGCTCTGTTATGTTATCTGGGACTTGCCTGCAACATTTGACGTCATTCTGGGTTGGTTTGATAGGTTTCGGCACGAGTTTTAGAAGTTGGAAGTTTTGGAAGTTCATAAGTTCGATTCGTGGTGCGATTTGTATTTTCGGTGTTATTTGATGTGATTTGAAACCTCGAACGAGTCCGTGTTAGGTTATGAAACTTGTTGGTATGTTTAGACGGGGTCCCGGTGGCCTCGAGTGTGTTTCGGATGGGCTACAGACCATTTCCTTCTATTTTTGAACTGCTAGTTTTGGTGTCTGATGTCCTTCTTCGTGATCGCGAAGATCCTTTTGCGTTCGCGAAGTGTCTCTGCTCCTTCTTCACCTTCGCATAATATGCCTCACGATCGCGTAGCTCTACACATTCCTTTATCACGTTCACGTCTCCTAGTTCGCGTTCGCGTAGTAATATTTTGGAAGGGGAATTATTTGTCCTTCGCGTTTGCGAGCTTACTTCCGCGATCGCGTACGTTTGACTTTCCCTTCTTCGCGTTCGCAACTAAGTCTTCGCGTTCGCATAGAAAAAATTAGTGAGCTCGGGGCTGTTGGCAATTTCTTCTTCGCGTTCGCATCAATTACCCCGCATTCGCGTAAGCTCCTGCCCATTGTTCATCGCGTTCGCGTCCCTTCACTCGCGATCGCGAAAGGTCTTTCTTGGCAACCTCAATTCTCTTCTCTGCGATCGCGACCCAATCTCCGCGATTGCGATGCATAGTCATCTGGGTAGAATTAAAAGTCTCAAAATGGGGGTTTGAGTTCATAACGCAAAATTTAATTGGGAGCTCGGTAGAAGGCGATTTTCGGAGAGATTCTTCCGTGGGTGTTTGGGGTAAGTGATTCTTATCAAGTTTTGATTAATTTCTATGATTATATCTTTGAATCCATCATTTAATTCGGATTTAATGGAGGAAAATCAAGATTTTTGTAAAATCTTGCAAAAAACAAAAATTTAAGATTTGGAAGTTGAGTTGTTATTGGAATTCGATAAAATTGGTATGGTTGAACTCGTATCGGAATGAGTATTCGGATTTCATGAAAATTATGTTGGGTTCCGAGGGGCGGGCCCGCATTGACTTTTGTTGACTTTTTGGAATACATTTTTAAGTCGACGTATTATTATTCAGAATTATTTTCGATGAATTTTAATGAAGTTATACAATTAATTTGGATAGATTTGAGCTGTCCGGAGGTCAATTCAATCAAGAAGGTTATTTTGGAATATCGGCCTAACTTCAAAAAGGTAAGTGTCTTGCTTAACATAGAGTGGGGGAATTACCCCTTAGGCATTGAGTCTTATGTGCCATTTGTGAAATGTGAAAAACCGTGTACGCGAGGTGACGAGTACGTACTCGGGCTTCTACGTGTAAAATTTATTGAATTAAAGTCTTAGGCATTATTGTGTAGTAAATTGAGAAATTATGGAAAATTATTAAATCATCTGTTTGCCATGCCTAAATCCTTATTATTGAATTTGTTTTTATATGATAATTTGATGTGATTGTTACTTGAAATATTTATGAAATTTTGTGAGTATTGTTGGTTTAATATTTGTTGGAAATTAATTCCAATATGAATTTTTTTATGCAAATAATAATTTAAGCGAGCTTAAGAAGAAGTGTTAATATAATTATCTAAATTTGCATTAATGAAGGCTTTGCTTTATGCTGAGTAATTTCTATCTCTATTGATTGTTTCTGGATGTTATATACATTGTGTGGAGCCTTAGGCTATTTGTTGTGAAACTAATTGATTTTGATATATCTTTGAAATTTGGTTGTATCCATTGGGCAAATTGTGATATGAATTAATTTTATTATGTTGTTGTGTTAGTTTTCCGTGTAAATTATTGTGTTGTGTGAGTTATTATTTTGGGGAGATAAGGGTGGCATTTCACCGTTGATATTATGCGGGTATAAGGGTGACATTTCACTGTTATTGTGTTTGTTGGAATATTATCTAGGCGGAGCCATAAGGGTGGTAATAGGAGCGATAATGGTGGCAATATGAGAGATAAGGGTGACAATAAGAGCGATAAGGGTGGTTATTGATATTGTTTGGGCGGAGCGATAAAGGTGGCTATTGATATTTTTTGGGCGGAGCGATAAAGGTGGCTATAGGAGCGATAATGGTGTCTATTGTCAGGGATGATATGAGATGATGTGGGATTGTGATGTTGATAATTTTTATATGATGTTGTGATTTTCTTGTGTCTAGTTTTATACCTTGTGCAACTTGTCTTATTGTTGGTAAATTGATAACAATCTTATTTATGTTGAAATTGAGAGCTTGTGGCTATTGCCAGGTGGATTATAAAAATAAAATATGGGCACGAGGTGCCGTGAGTAAATAATGAGAATATTTGGCATGTGAATTGTCCGTGCAGTTGTGATATAAAATGTGGGCACGGGGTGCTGTGATAAAATGATAACGATAATGATAATTGGCACGTGAATTGTCCGTGCGGTTGTGATTTGAAATGAGGGCACGAGGTGTCGTGGAAATATGAAAATGGGTTAAGACCCGTGTTTACGAAAAATATAAAAATGGGCTGAGACCCGTATTTTTATGATTATAAAATGAAGTGTCACATGGTGACTTTTTATTTGAAAGAATTATATTCAAAATATTTATTTGGAAGGATTTTTACTTAGAAAGTATTATAGGAAAGAATTGTATTAGAAAGATATTTATTTGAGAAAATTATATTTGAAAAGATATATTGAAAGAATTATATTTGAAAAATAATTATTTGAGAAAATTATATTTGAAAGAGAATTATTTGGAAGAATTATATGTGAAATACATTTATTTGAAGGACTTGATTTAATTGGGTGTAATTGTACTTATTAATTGTTGAGCGATATTAATGGTATTCTTGTTGTCAGCTTTGCATATCACTGGTTGTTTCATGTTTCCCTATTGTTATTTGTTTCCTATTATTTTGTATATTATATTGCGCAGGTTATTAGACTAGTGAGTGTCTTGACTGTACCTCGTCTCTACTCCATTGAGGTTAGTCTTGATACTTACTGGGTACCGACCGTGGCGTACTCATACTACACTTTTGCACATTTTTGTGTAGAACCAGGTATTGAAGATAACAGACTTGAGCAGAGTTAAAGCGGGATCGTAAGGATTCAAGGTAGAGCTGCTTGGTTGTCGCAGTCCCTTGGAGTCTTTTCATTTCAGACTCAGTACTACCAGTCTTGGGAGGTTGTATATTCATATTTGTTCCGCTGTTAGTTTTGATTACTTATTTAAAAAAATGGCTTAAAAAATGTAATGGAAATCGGCTTACCTAGTCTTAGAGACTAGGTGCCATCACGACGCATGTGGTGGGATTTTGGGTCGTGAGAAGTTGGTATCAGAGCTCTAGGTTCATAGGTTCAACGAGTCACGAACGAGTCTAGTAGAGTCTTGCGGATCAGTACAGAGATGTCTGTACTTATCTTAGAGAGGCTTCAGAACTGTTAGGAAATTTCCATTTCTTTCATTCCTGTCGTGCGGAATTTGTTGAATTTGGATTTTGAACTTTTGTATCTCCATTCTCTCATAGATGGTGAGGAAACGTGCTACTGGGTTAGCTGAGCAGACATCCGCACATACTGCTGGGACTGCAAGAGGTCGGGGCCGAGGTAGAGGACGAGGAATGGTACATGCTGCGACTAGAGCACCTATCAGAACAACAGTTGAGGAGCCACTAGTAGCTCCAGTTGGAGTACAGGTACCAAAAGCACCAATTGTTACCCCTGACTTCAGGAGACTTTAGCACAGTTCCTGAGTATGTTCGGTACATTAACTCAGGTGGGATTGATCTCTGTTACACCAAACATTCCGCAGATTGAGGGAGTAGCTCAGACTCCTACCACAACTTCAGAGCAGTAGGTTCACGTTGGTCAGGTTCCGGTGGTAGTACCTGTACAACCTGTTATTCCGGTTCGCATGAGGTCAGGCCCGAGGCATCAAAAGAAGAACAAAAGAGACTTAAAAGGTTTAAGAGGTATAGTCCACCTACTTTCACTGGCACAACTACAGAGGATGCCTAAGAATTTCTAGAAAATTATCACCGGATTCTCCGCACCATGGGTATTGTGGAGGTGAGCGGAGTTGCCTTTACTACATTTCAACTGTCAGGCGCAGCGTATCAGTGGAGGCAAATCTATGAAGAAGGTAGACCACCCGATGCAACACCACCAACTTGGGCTCAATTTTTGGAACTGTTCTTGAAAGAGTTTGTTCCCTAGACTCTCAGAGATGCGTGGCGCACAGAGCTTGAATAGTTGCGTCAGGGCATTATGACTGTGTCAAAATATGCTATCAGGTTCAGTGAGTTAGCCCTTCATGCACCTATCTTGGTTCCTACAATCAGAGAGCGGGTACGCAGATTCATTGAGGGGCTCGAATATGATATTAAAATATGCATGGCTCGAGAATTGCAAACCGATACTCCATTTCAACAAGTAGTAGAGATTGCAAGGAAGATTGAGGGTGTTTTAGGCGAGGAAATGGAGTCTAAGGAGGCTAAAAGGTCTCGAAGATATGGAGGGTTCAGTGGATTTTACTCTTCAGCTAGAACCCATTATAGCGGAGGCTCGAGCAGTCGGTCAGCTCAGTTCGCACATTAGATTACTCGGAGTGCTCCAGTTTACAGTGCACCACCGACACGAGATTCTTACACTGGTTATTCCAGTTATCCGGCACAGACTCAGTACGAGCAACTGCAACCTCAAAGGGGTTGTTATGAGTGTGGTGATACTAGGCATATCATGAGAGATTGTCCCAGACTTGGGAGGGGGGTTTCATCAGAACACTCCAGCTACAAGCTTTATTCCAGTTGATACTCCACGTGCACAGTCAGCTAGAGGTGGAGGATAGGCGAGTAGTGGGCGCCTAAGAGGTGGAGGCCCGACCCGTTGATTTAATCACTATGATTTGGCTGAGGCCAATATACCAGATGGTGTCGTTACAGGTACGATCCTGATTTTTATTATAAAAGGATATTTTCCTTAATTTGATTCGGTTCTGAATATTAAGGTGAGTCCTCCTATTATGCTCTACTTATGGGTGAGCTTCTTAAATTTGTAACCCACTTATATCTTTATCCCTTTTGGGAGATTTGAGGGTGTGAGCATGTGTCTGTCATTTAGTTTTATACACCATTGAGGGCTATAAGTTCAAAAGTAATTTTTATTATTCATTACAGTGGGTTTAATGTATTTCGGAATAATTGATTCCATATTTTATGAATTATATGCCCTACCGGTATGAGGGTTCATTATGTGTTGTGAAAACTGTTTATGAAATTTATTGAAAGGAAGAAAGAAAGGAAATTTCAGTTAGCATAATGTGCAAAATACTTGTGATTTGGAGTTGAGGACGAGATCCTCGCATTTTTATATGATGTGAAATATTTAAACTAGGCTGCAAGCCGCGATGGAAGTTATATAAGGACGAGGTCCTTGTGCTGAAATATTTATGAGTTGAAAATTCTCCCTTTGTGAAATTTAATTTATACAATAATATTAATAGGGAGTCATGCCTGTTAGGCTTATTTTGATAATTCTTGTATATTTTCTGCTCATATTCAGCTATTTTCGTGCTATAAACATTAAGTTTTAGCCTATGAGATGAGTGCCCAGGTGGCGTTAAATGTGACTTAGTAATCCGAGTAAGTAATCATGAAGTCTTCATGCCTCACATTCCGTTGTCAGTGTTGTGAAAAATTCAAAATGAGGTGGTGGTTAATATGAGATTAATTGATGATGCTAGAATTAAGTATGAACAGCTTTTAAGACCAGAGATATGGTGATGAGCATACATATGATGTGCTTCATGTCCTGATATCATTATAATAATGCAGTACTTGTAATGCTGAGATTGGTGTTATTGATATATACCTTGTAGTATTGTGTTGGGTTGTAGATGTGTTGTTAGGAGTTGTTTGGGTGTTACTCTGGCAGGTGGATAGGCCCAATTACAGGGGAGACTCTGTCGAAAATTTCTGAAAAAAATTTGGGAGTTAGTAAAATTTGGAGGATTGAGATTTGCAAAGGAAGAGATAAGTTATGTTATTATGTATTTGAGGGCGAATGATCCTAAGCGGGGGAGAATATAACACCCCAAAAAAATTTTGAAGTACTTCAACACTATCAAGAAAATTGATGTGTGCGTAGGCACGAGTTGCTATAGTCAGTTGAGACTAATACTGTGCGTTGTTGTAAAAAAAAATTCAGACCTTTTGAAATGTTTGGAGTGTAAGAAAATAGCCTCAAAAGTTTTCAAATATGGATAAAATAAATAATCTCAAATGAGATGATGTTGTCACGCTTATCTCAAATGCGATAACGTGGGATCAACCGTGAGTATGTGTGTAAAATTAAAAAACAAAATCATCGATTTGGTAACCTCAGAAAAAACAAATCATAGCACGTTCGAGGACGAACGTTTGTTTAAGAGGTGGAGAATGTAACGACCCGACTTGTTATTTTACGAATTAGCACCCTATTCAGTGGCTTAAGGTCTCGACCAGTTTCGCAATATGTATTATGACCCGCGGGTGTGGTCGAGTTTGATTTACGGATGATTCAGAGTGATTTGGGACACTTAGTTCATAAAACGGAATCTTAAGTCTTAGGATTTTAACCATAGTCGGAACTGTGTGAAGACGACTCCGGAATGGAGTTCTGTCAGTTCTGTTAGCTCCGTTGGATGATTTTGGGCTTAGGAGCGTGTTTGGACTGTGAATTTGAGGTCTGCAGATGCTTTAGGCTTGAAATGGCGAAAGTCAAATTTTTGGAGTTTTGGACCGGAAGTGGACTTTTTGATATCGGGATCGGAATGCGATTCCGAGAGTTGGAACAGCTCTGTTATGTTATTTGGGACTTGCCTGTAAAATTTGACGTCATTCCGGGTTGGTTTGATAGGTTTCGGCACGAGTTTTAGAAGTTGGAAGTTTTGGAAGTTCATAAGTTCGACTCGTGGTGCGATTTATATTTTTGGCGTTATTTGATGGGATTTGAAACCTCGAGCGAGTCCGTGTTAGGTTATGGAACTTGTTAGTATGCTTAAACGGGGTCCGGAGGCCTCGGGTGTATTTCGGATGGGGTACAGATCATTTCCTTCTATTTTTGAACTGCTGGTTCTGGTGTCTGATGTTCTTCTTCGCAATCGTGAAGATCCTTTCACGTTCGCGAAGTGTCTCTGCTGATCGCCTCAATTTCCTTCTTCGCGTTCGCGTAATATGCCTCGCGATCGCGTAGCTCTGCACATTCCTTCATCGCGTTCGCATCCCCCAGTTCGCATTCATGTAGTGTTATTTTGGAAGGGGAATTATTTGTCCTTCGAGTTCGCGAGATTACTTCCGTGATCCCGTACGTCTGCCTTTCCCTTCTTCGTGTTCGCTACTCTGTCTTCGCATTCGCGTAGAAGAAATTAGGAGCTGGTGGCTATTGGTTATTTCTTCTTCGCGTTCGCATCAATTACCCCGCGTTCACGTAAGCTCCTGCCCATTGTTCATCATGTTCGCGTCCCTTCACTCGCGATCACGAAGGGTCTTTCTTGGAAGCCTCAATTCTCTTCTCCGCGATCGCGACCCAATCTCCGCGATCGCGATGCATAGTCATCTGGGCAGAATTAAAAGTCCAAAAAATGGGGGTTTGAGTTCATAACTCAAAATCTAATTGGGAGCTCGGTAGAAGGCGATTTTTGGAGAGATTCTTGCGTGGATGTTTGGGGTAAGTGATTCTTATCTAGTTTTGATTCATTTCCATGATTATATCTTTTAATCCATCATTTAATTCGGATTTAATGGAGGAAAATCAAGATTTTTGTAAAATCTTTCAAAAACGAAAATTTAAGATTTGGAGGTCGAGTTGTTATTGGAATTCGATAAAATTGGTATGGTTGAACTCGTATCGGAATGGGTGTTCGGATTTCATGAAAATTATGTTGGGTTCCGAGGGGCAAGCCCCGCATTGACTTTTGTTGACTTTTTAGAATAAATTTTTAAGTCGACGTCTTATTATTCAGAATTATTTTCGATGAATTTTAATAAAGTTATACAATTAATTTGGATAGATTTGAGCTGTCCGGAGGTCAATTCAAGCAAGAAGGTTATTTTGAAATATCTGCCTAACTTCAAAAAGGTAAGTGTCTTGCTTAACCTCGAGTGGGGGAATTACCCCTTAGGCATTGAGTCTTTTGTGCCGTTTGTGAAATGTGAAAAACTGTGTACGCGAGGTGACGAGTACATACTCGGGATTATACGTGCAAAATTTATTGAATTAAAGTCTTAGGCATTATTGTGTAGTAAATTGAAAAATTGTGAAAAATTATTAAATCATCTGTTTGCCATGCCTAAATCCTTATTATTGAATTTGTTTTTATATGATAATTTGATGTGATTATTACTTGAAATATTTATGAAATTTAGTGAGTTTTGTTGGTTTAATATTTCTTGAAAATTAATTCCAATATGAGTTTTCTTATGCAAATAATTAATTTAAGCGAGTTTAAGAAGAAGCGTTAATATAATTATCTAAATTTGTATTAATGAAGGCTTTGCTTTATGCTATTCTTGTTGTCTGCTGTGCATATCACTGGTTGTTTCATATTGCCCTATTGTTATTTGTTTCCTATTATTTTGTATATTATATTGCACAGGTTATTAGACTAGTGAGTGTCTTGACTATATCTCGTCTCTACTCCATTGAGGTTAGTCTTGATACTTACTGGGTACCGACCGTGGCGTACTCATACTACACTTCTGCACATTTTTTGCAGAGCCAGGTATTGAAGATAATGGACTTGAGCAGAGTTAAAGCGAGATCGTAAGGATTCAAGGTAGAGCTGCTTGGTCGTCGCAGTCCCTTGAAATCTTTTCATTTCATTGTACTGTTAACTTGTAATCAAACAGTATTATATATTCGGTCTTCGTGATCATTCTATGTATTCAATTAGAGTTCGTAACTCAGTACTACCAGTCTTGGGAGGTTGTATATTCATATTTGTTTCACTGTTAGTTTTGATTACTTATTTAAAAAAAATGGCTTAAAAATGTAATGAAAATCGGCTTACCTAGTCTTAGAGACTAGGTGCCATCACGACGCCTGTGGTGGGATTTTGGATCGTGACACTATGCTACAAATTCTTTGTATAGAAAATGCAAAGAGTGATTCTTCCCTACTTAGTTTCCCAATTAAGATATATGTCTTGACTAATTAATGGAGCCGGCAATTCAGATAATGTGTTATAAGTGAATAGAGATTGATAAATTCCTCCTTTTGTCCTAAGATATAAAATTATCGGGGAGATTCAAGAACAAAGAAATGGATTAACAACGACAATTTTTTCGTGAAGGGAATTCAATTGAACCCCTAAATAAGAACATCTGACTACATCTTGGGATGACGGTATAAAAAGAAAATGGAAAAATCAATATAACATGTATATAAAAAGCGGTACAACGTATTTTATGAAAGAGTTACTAAGAAGAAGTTTCGGGCTTGTCCTACAAAAGATACAACATGATGAAAATAAATACAATTTGGAACAGGTGTTTGGCTGAATTAATAGTAACTGAAAGAAATACATCAAAAGTTTAGTTCTGTGTAGGTACAAGTCAAGATAATAATCTGATTAAGCCACCTTCATATGTCGATAACATCAGTGGCGGAACTATGATTTTTACTAAGGGGCGTTAAAATATAAAAAAATAAATATACACGAAATTAAAAAGGTTCAACGCATAGTATATAGGGATCTTTACACAAATAACCGGCCATATTGATTATTTACTTTTTCTAGTCATATACATAATTTATACATTGATTATACATATATAATATATAAATTATGCATATATTATACCTCCATCGGCTATTTTTAATTTAAGCGGTTAGGTGGACGACTATTTGGGTTAATATTTATAGTATATATATATATATATAACAAACATACGTATTTACACAGTGTAATATTTTGATGAAGAGGTGTCGAATGCATGTGTCTTAGCCACCGGATAACACTCTAGGAAAGTTGATTGGTAGGGGATATAGCCATTGCTCTAATTTAGATTTTGGACGATTATTTAGTGAATGAGACATGATTCAATTCTTGGGGTGATCTCATAGTTCCTACGGGGTAAAGATGACGGGGATGATTTGTGAACTTTCCTTCCTTTTTTTTTCCCGCATTCACTGGAAGAGCTGAAAGGAGATAGTGCATCAAGCTGTTCACAATGGTCAAAGACAGAATACATAGTTTGCTCCCTTGAGTCCAAACCCCTTTGAAATTAAAAAAACAAAAAAATATTCTCAAAATAAATGTATCAACAAAACTACCCCCACCTCTCCAACAGGGGCAACCCCTTACACATTTGCAAGGGTATTAAATCATATCATTAAATTGAGAAGTTTCAAATTAAATTATTTACAAATATAAAAATTTATCATTTGTTAACCGACTAAAAAAGAAAATAGTATTACATAATATGGAACCAATATATAATGTAAGTATCAGGTATTTGTGTTTAGTTATTCGATTATTTTTGTGAAAATTGAACAATCGAACCATAAACTGAATTATTGTCACGACCCAAAATCCAACTAGTCGTGATGACACCTAACCCAACCCGTTAGGTAAGCCAACTATTCACTATCCAATTCTAATATAATTTAACAAGACAATTATTAAAGAAAATATATGAAACCATTACATTTCTCCAAGAACTAATAGTACAAATCATGAGCTTCTAAGAATAGAGTATACAAAGCAAAAATAAAATAAATACATAGTCTGTTTGAATAGTACATAAACAAAGCTTTTATAAATCTAAGGCTATCATGAACAAGAGGAAGCTACAACAGAAACGTAGGTACATCTTCAAATCCCACAACCATCGAGCACAACAACAACAACAACTAACATCTGCACGCAATGTGCAGAAGTGTAGTATCAGTACAACCGACCCCATATACTGAGTAAGTAACAAATCTAACCTTAGGTTGAAAGTAATGACGAGCTTCAACCAAGGTCGGGTCCACAACCAATAGTCCTCAACAACACAAAGAAAATAATACCAGAAGTAACTCAGAGATAAAATGCTCAGCCAAATCATGATTTCAAAAATAATAGTTCTTCCTTTCAAATACATTAGTGAAAACCCAAATCATTTTCCGAAGTTGCCAATAATATGAATAGTTTGAAAACAATAAATTTCTCCCAAAATATTTTCAATAATAAATAAGATGTTTTATTTTCCTTCCGGATAACCAGTGTAAAACAAATGCATCACTATGCCCATCTGTCAAAATGTGTGAGAAATCATGAATGATGTGATATTGTACAGCATGAGGAAAATACATCTCTATGCCTGTATATCATGTGTGCATGCCAATGCGATGCAACTCAGTGATAAAATCATAAACAGCTGCTTGGGCAGAACATCACTCATATACAGCCGCTTGGGCAGAACATCACTTATATACAGCCCCTCGGGCAAAACCTCACAGTCACTCGTGCCACTCGGGCATACCTCACAATCACTCTTTCCACTCGGGCATACCTCACAATCACTCATGTTTCCCAGTCACTCAGCACTCGGCATTCAACACTCTCACTCAGTAGGTACATGCGCTCACTAGGGGTGTGTACAGACTCCGGAGGGGCTCCTTCATCCCAAGCGCTATATCAAGTCAAATCATGGCATAAATCACTCAGGCCCTCGACCTATATCAAACATGCTGTGGCGTGCAGCCCGATCCCATAATTATCCGAACATGTTGCGGCGTGCAGCCCGGTCCCATAATTATTTGAACATGCTGCGGTGTGCAACCCGATCTAATAATTACCCAAACATGCTGCGGCGTGCAGCCCGATCCCATATTTATCCTCACAAATCAGGCCCTCGGCCTCACTCAGTCATAAATCTCTCCAGTCTCTCGGGCTCACAATGTCATGAAAAATAGCCCAAAAATGATGATATGATGTATCAATAAATAACAATAGAGACTGAGATATGATATGTAATTAAATGAATGTGACTGAGTATGAATTTTCAATTTAAAATAATTAATTCCTAGTAATTCGACCTCTGGGGGTCCCAATAATATTGGCACGTAACCTCAACATGATTTTTAATATGCTTTTCAGCTCAATATCTTTAGCTCATAAAACTTCATGAAAAATACCAAGATTATTTAACTACCAATTCTACAGAAATAATTATGTCACAATTTCTATAGTGCACGCCCACACGTCCGTCACCTAGCATGTGCGTCACCTCCAAACAATTCACGAAATACATATATTCAGGGTTCATACCCTCAACTCCAAGATTAGAAGAGTTACTTACTTCGAATAAGCAAAATCCAATGTCGAGCAAGCTAAGAATGCTCCAGAAATTTTATTCTGTGCGTATCAACTTCCAAACGGCTCAAATCTAGTCACAATTAATTTGATTCAACCCACAAAAATTATAGGAATTAATTCCATATCAAAATACTAATATTTTCTAAAACAAATCCGAAATTACGCCCGAAAAATCACCCGTGGGGTCCATGTATCGGAACCCAACAAAAGTTACAAAATATTAATGCCCATATAACCATGAGTCCGACCATACACATTTCACCAAATTCTGACATCAACTCGACCCTCAAATCTTCAATTGAAGTCTTTGAATATTTCTACTATTTTCAACCCAATCTTTACCCATTTGAACTTAAGACTCGTTCCATAAACCTTATTGATACGTATAAATAATACTCTTACACCCAAGAATCACACTCTTAAATACCCATCTTTACTCCAAACCGAAATTGAAGAATTGGAAAAAGAAATTATTACCTCTTTGAAGCCCTAGCAAGATCCTTGTGAAATCTTCAAACTTTGAACAAGAATTGATGGATAATGACTAAGTCTTCACTTTCTCTCTCTAAAATTCTCTCACTTCTCTCTAAAATATCAGATGAAATCCTTCAAAATGATCCCCAATAGTGTTTTATCAGAATGGGGTTGGGTTTATAAAACCAGAAAAATTAAGCCCCGAAATACACTATGCGGTCGCATATGCGACCGCATAATGCTTCCGCGGCTCGCAAAATGGCCGCGAAATGTGCCCTCCGTAACTGGGCAAGGCCGCCTCAGTATGCGGTCATTATGCGGTCCGCATACCTATTCTGCGGTCGCATAATGCACAGCATAACTGATCGGCGGCCGCATAATGCGCCGCGAATTTTCCTCCACACTTGCCCCTCTCCTGATCCACTTTGTGACCATTATGCGGTCCGCAGAGTGATTCTGCGACCGCATAGTGGTCGCATAAATGACCCTTTTTCTTTCTTTTTTTTTTCCGGCAAAATTTTTCCTTTACACATTGGTGCATTGTTTAACCTAATTGATCTACCTCAGCACCACAAAACCTTAATTTCCTTAGCAAAATTTCTCCGGGGTCATTACACATGAGTCAATATCCGGTCAACTATTTTAACTTAAGCTTCCAACATGAAAATTCATCCTTCCAAGCTAACTACGAAATACCTTAAAACCAAAACCGACAATTCACACAAGTCATAATACCTCGTAGAAAGTTATTTAAGACTTCAAATAGTTTAAAGGAACGTAAATGCTCAAAATGACCGGTCGGGTCGTTACAATTATCAATGTTCTTAAATCCAAAACTGAACCAAATTACTGAAATTGGAAACACAGAAACCAAAATCTTAGGATTCAATTCGGTAATTAAATTTTAACTAAAGAGTTATCATAAACATAAATAAATCATTAACCCGAAAAAGAAAAGAAGTAGAAACATAAACAAATACTCAATTCCTTTGTCAGAGATACATCAACTCATAGTCATTTCCTACTTAGTCTGCAGTAAGAGTGCAAATAATCGTGGTATAATACATAAACATGCCGTCAGACTTGGTCTCAGTTGGCAAATGTGTCCTCCAACTTTGGGAGTGCACAAGTAGGCATCCCATCTTGTCTCTGTTTTGTTAGTTAAACACTTCAACTTAAAAAATAATTATCTAGATACCTCCAAAATTTATGTGCCACATCAGCATTTGTGTTTACGTGTTCAATTTTTGTCACGACTCGAAATTCCCACCTTCGGGACCATGATGGCGCCTTACATTTCACTTGCTAGGCAAGCCAACGTTAGAATAATATTATCCATTTTAAAATAATTTTTAAATTTATTAATAACAAAGAAATAAATACGGAAGTAAAGTCTGAAATGTAGTGAATAATCCATAAAATAACAGTGTCTAAATACCATCCCAGAATTGGTGTCACAAGTGCACGAGATTCTAGAATAATACAATTAAAGGTCTGAATAAAATAAAGCTGTCTGAAAATAAATACACAACTAAAGTAAAGTAGATGGGGACTTCAGAACTGCGGACGCCGTGAAGTTATACCTCAAGTCTCCTATGGGTAGCTGAAATCCGAGCAAGTCTATGGTACGTCGCTGGGACCAACTTCGATATCTGCACAAGAAGTTTAGAGTGTAGTATCAGTACAACCGACCCCATGTACTGGTAAATGTCGAGCCTAACCTCGACGAAGTAGTGACGAGGCTAAGGCATGTCACTTACAATAACCTGTACGCAATAATAGTAATAACAACAATAATAAAAATAAATCAGGTAACTCATTTTAATTGTTGAAGCCAATTCAACAGTCATAATCAATTATTAATTCCATCAATTTTCGTTGCAGCGTGCAACCCACTCCCACAACATATTCATTTTCAATCCTCCCATATATTTATTTTAATCAAGTATATATAGACTTTTAAATAAGTCTGTTGCGGTGAGCAACCTTATCCCCCAATATGGACTTTTAAAAAAGTCTGTTGTGGCGTGCAACCCGATCCCCCAATATGAACTTTTAATAAGTCTTTTGCGGCGTTCAATCCGATCCCCCAATATGAACTTTTAATAAGTCTGTTGTGGCGTGCAACATGATCCCCCAATATATTTTTTTCAATCAATTCTGTTGCGGCGTGCAACCCGCTCCTCCAATATATCCATTTACCAATTCTTATAAAAGAAATTGCCCCAATAAATGCAATAATTAATATAAAATTTTTAAGACATCAAGCATACAATAATTATGATTTAATTATGAAATAAACAATGATAAAAAATAATTTATTATGGAAATCAGGGAGAAAATAGGCAGTTTACTATTTAATATGCTAAATATCAAGTAGAAAATAATGCACATAAATCAAATCAGCATGTAGCAATTATTGCAGGAATTCAAGAATTAATATTTGACAAAGAATATGAGAGAAACAATTATCATAACAATTAATTCGTGTATTAAAATAAATTTAAATTTTTCAAATAATTAATTTGACGATGTATAGACACTCGTCACCTTGCCTATACATCGTTCACATGCATTTCACATAACAAATAATTTAAGGGTTCTATTCCCTCAAGTCAAGGTTAACCACGACACTTACCTCGCTTTTCAATTTCAATCAATTACTCGACCACAACTTTACCTTTTGAATTTGTCTCCAAAAGCGTCAAATCTATTCACAAACAATTCGATATACTCAATACGAATCATAGGAATTAATTCCATATGAATTTACTAATTTTCCGAATAAAATCCGAAATTCACTTAAACAATTGACAGTGGGGTCCACATCTCAAATCTCGGAAAACCTTACGAAATCCGAACAACCATTCCAAGACGAGTCCAACCATACAAAAATTATCAAATTCCGATATCAAATAGACCTTCAAATCTTAAATTTTCGTTTTTGGAAGATTTTATAAAAATCTGATTTTTCTCCCAAACTTTCACGGATTAATGATATAAATGAGTATGGAGTCATGAAATATAATCAATATAGGATAAGGGACACTTACCCTAATATTTTTCCGTAAAAATCGCCTTACCCGAGCTCAAAAATTAAAAATGGTTGAAAATGAGTCGAAATCCCATTTCTAGAACTTAAGTTCTGTTTTTCAGATTTTTATTCATCGCGATCACGGAGGTTTGTTCGCGATCGCGTAGAAAAACTTCTGCCAGGTCCAGTTTACTCTTCGCGATCGCGGATAATTGTTTGCGATCGCGAAGCATATTTTGGCTGCCCATTTTATTAACTCTATACGATTGCGTAAATGGCCATGCGACTGCAGAGAACATTTTCCCAACCTTATGCGATCGCGTACTGACTTGTGCAATCGCGTAGCACAAATTTGGTGCTTCCGTTTCTGCCTCATTCCTTCTTCGCGAACGCGACTTTGCCCACGCGTTCGCGGTGCCTTAACTTTTCCAACTATGCGATCGCATACAATACTATACAATCACATAGTACAAATTTTCATCAGTGCTCAACAAGCCTTCGCGATCGCCAATGAAGTCACGCGATTGCGATTAAGGAAACCAAAACTGGGAAATACCAGATTGTTTTCAAAGTTCAAATGGTCCGTAGGCTATCCGAACCAAACATGCACACAAGTCCAAAAATATCATACAAACTTGCTCGCGCGATCAAATCGCCAAAATAACACCTAGAACTACGAATCGGACACCAAATCAAAGAAAATTTTCAAGAAAACTTCAAAACTTATATTTTCACAACCGGATGTCCGAATCACGTCAAATCAATTTCGTTTCTCACCAAATTCGGCAGACAAGTCATAGATATTATAGTGGACCTATACCGGGCTCCGAAACCAAAATAAGGACCCGGTGTCAATAAATCCAACATCAATAAATTCTTAAAAAATCATTAAGCTTTCAAACTTTTTAGTTTTCATCAAAATTTCATATCTCGGGCTAGGGACCTCGGAATTCGATTCCGGGCATACGCCCAAGTCCCAAATCAGGATACAGACCTATCGGAACTATCAAAATACTAATTTGAGTCTGTTTGCTCATAATGTTAACCAAAGTCAATTCAGTTGAGTTTTAAAGCTCTATTTCATATTTTAATCCATTTTTCACACAAAACTTTTCCGAAAAATTATACGGACTGTGCACGTAAGTCGAGGAATGATAAATAGTGCTTTTCAAGGTTTTAGAACACATAATTAATTATTAAATTTAAAGATGATATTTTGGGTCATCACATTCTCCACCTCTAAAACAAACGTTCGTCCTCGAACAAAGTTAGAAAACGTACCTGAGCTGGTGAATAAGTGTGGATATTTACTCTGCATGTCCGACTCGGACTCCTAGGTAGATGCCTCTACCGGTTGACCTCTCCAGTACACCTGAACTGAAGGATAACTCTTAGACCTCAATTGTCGGACCTGTCGGGCTAGAATAGCTACCGGTTCGTTCTCATAAGTCAAATCCTTGTCCAATTGGACAGAGCTGAAATCTAACACACGAGATGGATCACCATAATGTTTTTGGAGCATAGACACATGGAATACCGGATGAGCCGCTGATAAACTAGGTGGTAATGCAAGCTTGTAGGCTACTTCACCCACCCTTTCAACAATTTCAAAGGGTCCAATATACCTAGGGCTCAACTTGCCCTTCTTTTCGAACCTCATTAAACCTTTCATAAGTGAAACCTAGAGTAATATTCTTTCTCCAACCATGAATGCAATATCACAAACTTTATGGTCGGCATAACTCTTTTGCCTAGACTGAGTTGTGCGAAGTCGATCCTGAATAGTCTTGACCTTATCCAAGGCATCCTGTACTAAATCGGTACCCAACAACCGAGCCTCTCCCGATTCAAACCAGCCAACTGGCGAATGGCATCGCCTTCCGTATAATGCCTCATATGGAGCCATCTGAATGTTCGACAGGTAGCTATTATTATAAGTAAACTTTGCAAGTGGAAAGAACTGATCCCAAGAACCTCCAAAGTCTATAACACAAGCGCGAAGCATATCTTCCAATATCTGAATAGTGCCCTCTGACTGTCCGTCTGTCTGTGGACGAAATGTTGTACTCAACTCAACCCGCGTGCCTAATTCACGTTGTACATCCCTCCAGAAGTGTGAGGTAAATTGCGTATCTTGATCTGAAATAATAGACACGAGCATACCGTGTAGGCGGACAATCTCACAAATGTAAATTTCAGCTAACCGCTCTGAAGAATAGGTAACTGCCACTGGAATGAAATATGCTGACTTGGTCTACCTGTCCATAATGACCCAAATTGCGTTAAATTTTCTATGAGTCTGTGGGAGCCCAACAACAAAATCCATAGTGATATGCTCCCACTTCCACTCAGGAATTTCTAACTTCTAAAGTAAACCACCAGGTCTATGATGCTCATACTTGACTTGCTGACAACTTAGACACCAAGATACATATGCAACTATATCCTTCTTCATTATCCTCCACTAGTAATGTTGTCGTAAATCTTGATACATTTTGGCGGCTCCTGGATGAATAGAATACCTGGAACTGTGTGCCTCTTCAAGAAGTAATTCACGAAGCCCGTCAACATTAGGCACACAAATATGACCCTGCATTCGCAGAACTCCATCTTCCCCCACAACAACCTGTTTGTCATCATCGTACTGCACCTTGTCCTTAACGACAAGCAAATGAGGATCATCATATTGATGCTCTCTAATGCGCTCATATAAAGAAGATCGAGTGAATGTGCAAGCTAGAACCCGATTGGGTTCCAAAACATCTAACCTCACGAACTAATTAGCCAACGTCTGAATATTTGCAGCTAATGGCCTCTCACCAACCAACATTTATGCAAGACTGCCTATACTCACAACCTTTCTACTTAAAGCATCGACCACCACATTGGCCTTTCCGAGGTGATACAAAATGGTGATATCATAGTCTTTCAACAACTTGAACCATCTTCTCTGCCTCAAATTAAGATATTTTTGTTTGAACAGATACTGAAGGCTACGATGATAATTAAATACCTCACACGAGACACCGTAGAGGTAATGCCTCCAAATCTTTAGCGCATGAACAATGGCTACCAATTCTAAGTCATGAACAGGATAATTCTTCTCGTGAACTTTTAACTACTGCGACGCATATGCAATCACCCTGCCATCTTGCATAAATACTGCACCAAGCCCAATGTGATATGCATTATAATATACCGTATACGATCCTGAACCTGTGGGTAATACCAACACTGGCACCGTAGTCAAAGTAGTCTTGAGCTTCTAAAAGCTCAACTCACACTCGTCTGACCATCTGAATGGGACACCTTTCTGGGTTAGTCTGGTCAATGGGCTTGCTATAGATGAAAACCCTTCCACGAACCGACGATAGTAACCTGCTAAACCCAGGAAACTTCGGATCTTCTTAGGGTCCACCTTTATGCCTTCTACCGATACAACATGCCCCCAAAAGGCAATCGAGCTTAACCAAAACTCGCATTTTGAAAATATAGCATATAATTGATTATTTTTCAAAGTCCGAAGCATACTCCGAAGATGCTGCTCATGTTCCTCTCGACTGCTGGAATAAATCAAGATATCATCAATGAATACAACCACAAAAGAATCCAAATAGGGCTTGAACACCCGATTCATCAAATCCATAAATGCTACTGGGGCGTTTGTCAACCCAAATGACATCACTAGGAATTAGTAATGCCCATATCGAGTTCGAAAAGCTGTCTTAGGGACATCAGATGCCCTAATCTTCAACTGATGGTAACCAGACCTCAAATCGATCTTCGAAAATACCGTGGCACCCTGAAGCTGATCAAATAAGTTATCAATTCTTGGCAGCATATATTTGTTTTTGATAGTGGCCTTATTCACCTGCCGATAATCTATACACATCCGCATAAAACCATCGTTCTTCTTTACAAATAATACTGGTGCACCCCAGGGCGAGATACTGGATCTAATGAATCCCTGATCAAGCAAGTCTTATAACTGCTCCTTCAATTCTTTCAACTCCGGCGGGGCCATATGGTATGGTGGGATAGAAATGGGCTGAGTGCCCGGAGCTAAATCAATATAGAAGTCAATATCTCTATCGGGTGGCATCCCCGGCAGATCTGTAAGAAATACTTCTGGAAATTTACGAACAACTGGTACTGAGTCCATAGAAGGAACATCCGCACTTGGATCGCTAATATAAGCCAAATAGGCTAGACACCCTTTCTCGACCATACGCCAAGCTTTCATATAAGAAATAACCCTATTGATAGAATGACCGAAAGTTCCTTTCCACTCTTACCGAGGTAACCCTGGCATAGCTAGGGTCACTTTCTTAGCATGACAATCCAATATAGCATGATAAGGTGACAACCAATCCATACCCAAGATGACATCAAAATCTACCATATCAAGAAGTATAAGATCCACACTAGTCTCAAGAATACCAATAGTAACCACACACGAATGATAGACATGATCTACTACAACAGAGTCTCCCACCGGTGTAGATACACACAGAAGCACTCAGAGAATCACAAGGCACAACCAAATATGAAGCAAAATAGGAGGACACATAGAAATAAGTAGATCCTGGATCAAATAGAACTGAAGTATCTCTATGGCAAACTGGAATAATACCTATGATTACATCAGATGACTCAGCCTCAGGCCTAACTGGAAAAGCATAAAATTAGGGCTGAGCCCCACCACTCTGAACTGCGTCCATGGGACAACCTCTAACTGGCTGGCCTACACCTCTAACGGTCTGACCTCCACCTCTAATGGCCTGACCTCAACCTCTAATGGCCTGACCTCTACCTCTAATGGCCTGACCTCCACCTCTAGCTGTCTGAGCAGGCGGTGAAATAATCGGTGCTGGTATGATGACATGAGAATCCTGTCGAGATCTGTTACTCGCCAACCTAGGGCAATACCTCCTGATGTGACCAATGTTCCCACACTCATAACACCCATCCTGATACCGTGGCTGCTGAAGTTGAAAATGACCCGAATGGGTCGGATAACCGCTATAGTGACTCTGGAGTGGTGGTGCACTGATAGGAGCTGAATATGCACTAAATGCTGGCTGCCCAGAGTAAGGCATAATAGAACCGTGACTCCATGAAACACTATGTGATGCCTGGAGCGCTGAATGAAACGGTCTAGGAGGATGACCCCTACCAAAATTACCCCTTCCTCCAGACGAGGCACCACTGAAACCACCAAACTGACTGAGGCCTCTTATCAGACCTCTGCCCTCCCTCTTGTGCAAGAACCATCTTGATCCTTCTCGCGACATTAGCAACCGCCTGAAAGGAAATTTTACTTTTGGTTTCCTTGTCTATCTGAAGCCTGATAGGGTGAGTGAGTCTCTCAATAAACCTCCTCACTCTCTCTCCCTCAGTAGGTAGTAAAAGGAGAGCATGATGGGCTAAATCCACAATACAGGACTCATACTGAGTAGCAGTCGTACTGCCCTGCTGTAAACGCTCAAATTGCTTGCGGTAATCCTCTCTCAGTGTGATAGGAAGGAACTTCTCCAGAAATAGCTGAGTGAACTGCTCCCAAGTAAGTGCAGGTGATCTAACTGTCTGGTCAATGTATAATCTCTCCACCACCTCTTAGCAGAACCCGTCATCTGAAATACAGCAAAATCAACCCCATTGGTCTCAACCATACCCATGTTCCGTAGCACCTCATGGCAGCAGTCAAGATAATCCTGTGGGTCCTCAGAAGGTGTACCACTGAAGTGAACTGGAAATAGCTTAGTAAACTTATCCAGTCTCAATAAGGCCTCAAAAGACATGGCGGTCCTATCACCGGTCTGCGCCGCAACAGTTGGCTGAACTACCCCAACTGGTGGGGCTACTGGAGCCTGATTCTGGGGAGCCATCTGCTCCAGAGCGGGAGTAGTGGGAGTTTGTGCTCCTCCCCCAGCCTGTGAGATGGCTGGAGCCACTGGAAATGTACCGTTCTGGGCCACGCCCTCCATAAGACTCACCAAACGGACTAGAGCGTCCTAAAGCACTAGAGTAGCTATGAATTCTTCCGGGACCTGAACTGGTCCAACTAGTACAGTATGAACTGGAACCTCCTCGTGAAGATCTGCCTGAGGTTCTACAATAGGTGTTGCTACTCGAGCTCTAGACTTAGCTCTACCTCTGCCTTGGCCTCTAGAACGACCTCGGCCTCGACCTCTACCCCTGGCCATAGTTGCCACCGGGGGTGCTGGTCCCTGTCCATCGGTGGAGGTATTACATGTTCTCACCATCTGCGAGAAAATAATAGTGGAATGGTTCAATCATCAATGATAGAATAAAATCGCATGACAAAAAAAGAAAGGAGTGATATTGTTCCTAAACTTCATAGCCCCGGAGAGATAAGTACAGACGTCTCCGTACCGATCCTTCAAACTCTAATAAGCTTGCTTGTGACTCGTGAGACCTATGTAACCTAGTGCTCTGATACCAACTGTCACGACCCGAAATTCCCACCTTCGGGACCGGGATGACACCTAATATTTCACTTGCTAGGCAAGCCAACGTTAGAATAATATTGTCACGACCCAAAATCCTAACCTGTCGTGATGGCGCCTATCTCAGTACTAGGCAAGCCGACAACATCAATAACCTATAATTTCCTTTAAATTTGAAAACATAATGTATAATACATTACCAAAAATCTAGTAAATTCCGATATAACACTCCCAGAACCTGGTATCACTGAGTACATGAGCATCTAATATGAATACAAGTCTGGAAAATACGGTCTATAATAGTCTGAGACCAAATACAGTAAACAATGAGATAGAGAAGGATAGTATGAGTACAACCTGGACCTGTATGAGTACACTCCCAAGGAGACCAGACCAATTACAAGTCTGGATCTGCTCACGAAGTGCAGGGTGTAGTATGAGTACAACCAACTCAGCAAGTAGCAATAGTAACTAAGGAACTGAAGATAATGACGAGCTACACAATTATATTTCACTTCCAGTAATTCCAGCAAAGAATAGACACGCTTTCAAATCAAACAATTTAAGTCAAATCCGTTTTATACAGTTCAAGTTCGTGTAATCCGGATATAAAATCTTTTAGAGTATTTCACTATAATGACAGATAGCAACTAAGTGGAAAAACAAATGAAAAGCAAGTACAGCCTCTCAGGGCAACAATCACTCAACTCGTCACAACAACTCAACCACTCGGCTCTCAGCCCTCAGCACTCACACTCAATGGGTACCCGCGCTCACTGGGGGTATGTACAGACTCCCGAGGGGCTCCTACAACCCAAGCGCCATAATCTGCACGGACAACTCACTTGCTATCATATCCTGTACGGACAACTCACGTGCCATAATATACTTACCTCACCGGCAGGCCCTCGGCCTTACTCAGTCCTCATCCTCTCTAGTCTCTCGGGCTTTCAGGAATCACAAAGATCAACCCAAACAAAGATAGCATAATGCATCAACAAATATCAAGAATGATCGAGGTATGATACGCAAGTAAAATCATGACTGAGCACAAGATAGAAATTAAAAATAATTTACAGTCAAATTTCTTTAACACATAGAGAGCATATAGCAAACAATAAATTATTTAACTATACAGTTTCCACGGGACGGACCAAGTCACAATCCTCTCGGTGCACGCCCACACGCCCATCACCTAGCATGTGCGTCACCTCCAAAATAATCACGTGACACAAAATCCGGGGTTTCATACCCCCAGGACCAGATTTAAAACTGTTACTTACCTCAAGCCGTGCAATTCTTATTCTGCAATGTCCTTTCCTCGTGAATTGGCCTCCAAACGCCTCGAATCTAGCCATAAATAATTTGTTTCAGTCAATAAAATTCATTGGAATTAATTCCATAAGAAAATGCTAATTTTCCATAAAAATCCGAATTTAGCTCAAAAATTGCCCATGGGGCCAAGTTCTCGGAACTCAACAAAAGTTACAAAATCCGAAAGCCCATTCAACCACGAGTCTACCCATACCAATTTTATCAAATTCCGACCTCAACTCGACCCTCAAATCAACAAATCTTATTTCAAAATTTCTAAGTTCAAATCTCCGATTTACACCTCAAAAACATGTAATCTAGTCGAATTATTCGATGATAATTCAATATTATGGAGTAGAAATGATCACAAGGGACTTACCTCAAGTTTTCCTTGAAAATCTACCAAAACTCGCCTCTCCTTAAGCTCTAATTTGTCAAAAATGGCAAATGGGACGAAGTCCCTGGTTTTATAATTCTTCCCAGACAGCTTCAGTTCTGCCTCGATCTTGGCCTTCGATCGAGGTCCTCGATCCTAGGCCTCGATCCTGATCCTTGATTATGGCCCTCGACCCTTGCCTTCGATCATGTCTTCGACCCTGCCTTCGATCATGGCCCTCGACCCTGGGCTCGTGCTGGGATCGATTCTGACAAATTCTGGGCTCTATTCTGGGGAGATAGAATTTGCAGCAGAAGGAAATTGCAACAGCTATTTTAATCTAATTTTTGATCCGTTAACCATCCGAAACTAACCCGAGGCCCTCGGGACCTCAACCAAATATACCAACAAGTCCTAAAATATCATACGAACTTAGTCAAGTCTTCAAATCACATCCAACAACACTAAAAATACGAATCACACGTAGATTCAAGCCTAATGAACTTTGAAACATTCCATTTCTACAAACAACGCCGAAACCTATCAAATCACGTCCGATTGACCTCAAATTTTGTACACAAGTCATAAATGACATAACAGACCTATTAAAATTTTCAGAATCAGATTTCAACCCCGATATCAAAAAGTCGCCCCCGGTCAAACTTTTCAAAAATTTAACTTTCGGCATTTCAAGCCTAATTCCTCTACGGACCTCCAAAAATTCTTCCGGACACGCTCCTAAGTACAAAAACACCATACAAAGCTATTGTAATTATCATAATTCGAATCCGAGGTCGTTTACACATAGGTCCATATCCGGGCAACTTTTCTATCTTACAAATTTCAATTATGAGACTAAGTGTCTCATTTAACTCCGAAATAACTCACCCGATAAGTCATAAAATAATTGTAAAGCATAAATTGAGTAGTAAATGGGAGAACGAGGTTATAATATTCAAAACGAACGGCTGTGTCGCTACATTCTTCCCCTCTTAAACAAACATTCATCCTCGAACAGGTTTAGAATAATTCCTGGAGTCTCAAATAAGTGTGGATATTTGCTCTGCCTCTCCTGCGCAACCTCCCAAGTAGCTTCTCCGACTGGCTGGCCTCTCCACTATACCATGAGTGATGCTATGCTCTTTGACCTCAACTTTCGAACCTGCTAGTCTAAAATAGCCACCTGCTCCACATCATAAGTCAAATTACTCTCCAGCTGTACTGTACTGAAATCCAGAATGTGAGACGGATCCCCGACATACTTTCAGAGCATGGATACATGGAACACTGGATGAACACCTGAAATACTAGGTGGCAAGGCATGTTCATAAGCCACCTCTCCAATTTTATTAAGTATCTCAAAAGGCCCAATATACCGAGGGTTCAACTTGCCTTTATTCCCGAACCTCAACACACCCTTTATGGGTGAAATCTTGAGCAGAACCTTCTCCCCAACCATGTGAACAACATCACAAACCTTCTTGTCGGCATAACTCTTCTGTCTAGACTGTGCCTTGCGAAGCTGTTCCTGAATTACTTTGACCTTCTCTAAAGCATCCTGAAGCAAGTCAGTACCCAATAGTCTAACCTCACCCGACTCAAACCAACCCACCAGAGACCGACACCATCTCCCATATAAAGCTTCATATGGAGCCATCTGAATGCTTGACTGGTAGCTATTATTTTACGCAAACTCAGCAAGTGGCAGAAATTGATCCCAAGAACCCCCAAAATTAATGACACAAACGCGTAGCATATCCTCCAATACCTGAATAGTGCGCTCGTACTGTCCGTCCGTCTGAAGGTGAAATGTTGTACTCAACTGAACCTGTGTGCCCAATTCTCGCTGCACTTCCCTCCAAAACTGTGAGGTAAACTGCGTACCTCGATATGAAATAATGGACATCGGTATACCGTGTAGGCGAACGATCTCGTGAATATAAATCCCATCCAACCGCTCCGAAGAATAATTAGTACCAACTGGAATAAAATGCGCGGACTTTGTTAGCCGATCTATAATCACCCAAACAACATCAAACTTTCTCAAGGTCTGTGGGAGACCAACTACGAAGTCCATGGTAATACGCTCCCAGTTTCACTCCGGAATTTCAAGTCTCTGAAGCAATCCTCCTGGCCTATGATGTTCATACTTTACTTGCTGACAATTTAGACACCGAGCTACAAACCCAACTATATCTTTCTTCATTCGCCTCCACTAATAGTGCTGCATTAAATCCTGATACATCTTTGCGGCACCTGGATGAATAGAGTACCGCGAACTGTGAGCTTCCCGAAGAATCAGCTTGCGCAAACCATCTACATTAGGCATACATAGCCTGCCCTACATCTGTAATACACCATCATCTCCAATAGTGACTTCCTTGGCATCACCGTGTTGAACCGTGTCCTTAAGGACAAGCAGATATGGATCATCATACTGGCGCTCTCTGATACGATCATATAAAGAAGTCCGAGAAACCACACATGCCAAAACCCGATTCGGCTCGGAAACATCCAATCTATCAAACTGATTAGCCAAGGCCTAA
Organism: Nicotiana tomentosiformis; assembly: GCF_000390325.3. NCBI lineage: Eukaryota > Viridiplantae > Streptophyta > Magnoliopsida > Solanales > Solanaceae > Nicotiana > Nicotiana tomentosiformis. Next base: position 2,004,473 of record NC_090820.1, on the reverse strand, counting down.
ACATCCAAGGCTAAAGGCCTCTCTGCTACCGGTAAATATGCTAAGCTGCCCAAGCTCTCTGCCTTACGACTCAAGGCATCGGCCACCACATTGGCCTTTCCGAGATAATAGAGAATAATGATATCATAATCCTTAAGCAACTCCAACCACCTTCGCTACCGCAAGTTACGATCCTTCTGTTTAAACAAATGTTGTAGACTCCGATGATCGGTATATACCTCACACTGGACACCGTACAAGTAATGCCGCTAAATTTCAAGGCATGAACAATAGATGCTAACTCAAGATCGTGGACTAGATAATTCTTCTCATGTCCTTTAACTGTCTGGATGCATAGGCGATCACCCTACCATCAAGCATCAGCACTACGCTGAGACCAATACGCGATGCGTCACAATACACAGTATAAGACTCTGAACTTGTAGGCAACACCAATACTAGAGCTGTAGTCAAAGCTGTTTTGAGCTTCTAAAAGCTCAATTCACATTCATCTGAACACTTGAACAGAGCACCTTTATGGGTCAATTTAGTCATAGGCGATGCAATAGATGAGAAACCTTCCACGAAACGATGATAATAATCGGCCAAGCCGAGAAAACTCCTAATCTCACTAACTGAGGATGGTCTGGGCCAATTCTGAAATGCCTCTATTTTCTTTGGATCCACCTTAATTCCTTCACTAGACACTATATGTCCCAAGAATGCCACCGAACTAAGCCAAAACTAACACTTAGAGAATTTGGCATAAAGTTTCTCCTCTCTCAGCCTCTGTAATACAATACCCAAGTGTTGTGCATGCTCCTCCTGGATACGTGAGTACACCAGAATATCATCAATAAATACTACGACAAATAAATCATGATATGGCTGGAACACACTATTCATCAAATGCATAAATGTTGTTGGGGCATTGGTTAGCCCAAAAGACATCACAAGAAATTCGTAGTGGCCATAACGAGTTCTGAATGCCATCTTTAGAATATCCGAATCCTGAATTTTCAACTGGTGATACCTAGATCTCAAATCAATTTTGGAGAACACCCTCGCTCCTTGAAGCTGGTCGAATAAGTCATCAATACGCGACAATGGATATTTATTCTTGATTGTAACTTTGTTCAACTGCCTATAATCAATGCACATCCGCATAGTAACATCTTTCTTTTTGACAAACAGAACTGGTGCACCCCAAGGTAACCCACTAGGCTTAATAAACCCCTTTTCAAGGAGTTCCTGAAGTTGCTCTTTCAATTCTTTTAATTCGGCTGGTGCCATACGACATGGAGGAATATAAATGGGCTGAGTTCCCTACAGCAAGTCAATACTGAAATCAATAATCCTATCGGGTGGCATACCCGGCAGGTCTGCAGGAAATACATCCAAAAAGTCTCGCACGACCGATACTGAATCATTAATAGGAGTATCAGCATCAACATCTCTCACAAAGGCCAAATATGATAGACATCCCTTTCCAACCATACGTTGGGCCTTCAAATAAGAAATTACCCTACTACGGACAAAATCTATAGAACCTCTCCATTCAACCTTTGGCAACCCCGGCATCGTCAACGTCATGATTTTTATGTGACAGTACAGAATAGCATGACATGAAGACAACCAATCCATACCCAAGATTACATCGAAATCAACCATACCGAGTAATAAGAGATCAACTCTAGTCGCCAGTTCCCCAATACCTACCACACACGACCGATATACACGGTCCATAGCAATAATATCATCCACCGATGTTGATACATAAACCGGTGAAACTAAGGTCTCATAGGGCATATCCAGATAATAAGCAAAATATGATGATACATAGGAATAAGTGGAACCAGGGTCAAATAATATAGAAGCCTCTCTGTGGCACACTGAAACAATACATGTGATCACTGCGTCTGAGGCAACAACATCTGGCCTATCAGGAAAATCATAGAATCAAGCTTGACCGCCACCTGATCGGCCTCCCCCTCTTGGGCGACCCCTAGCTGCCTGACCTCCACCCCGAGATGGCTAGGGGGTGGTGTAACTACTGGTGCTGGTGTCGTTGGTCAAGAACGCTGCTGTGGAGCCCTACTCAACAACCTAGGACAATCTCTCTTGAAATGACCCAATTCTCTGCACTCGAAACAACCCCTCCTCTGACGGAACTGGTGCTCCTGATAACCCGAAGAATTACCTGTAAAAGCCTGAGCAAACGAGGCATGATGAGAACTCTGCGCTGGTAGTGCACTGAATGAAGATTGGCCTGAGTGAGCATTATAAGAACCGTGGCTAGCTAATGCACCACGATGAGCTGGACGACCCGCCTGAGCGTGTCTGTAAGAATGGCCCCTACCACGGTAAAACTAACCCCCCTAAAGGAACGCCGCTGAAATCACTGAAACCATGAGGCCTCTTAGCCTCCCTCTCAACCCGCTCCTGGCTGTGAACCATCTTAATCTGACGAGAAATCTCAACAACCTAGTCGAAAGTAGCACCAGACACACTCTCTCTAGTCATGAGTAATCGCAGCTGAAAAGTGAGGCCATCTATGAACCTCCTGATTCTTTCTTTGTCTGTAGGAATCAACTAGATAGCATGATGGGCCAATTCTGAAAATCACATCTCATATTGTGTCATGAACACATCACCCTGACGAAGCTGCTCAAACTGCCTACGCAGCTCCTCTCTACGGGACTGAGACACAAACTTCCTCCAGGAATAGACCGGAGAACTGTTGCCAAGTAAATTGTGTTGCACCGACCGGCCTACACCTATCGTAAGACTCCCACCATCTGAAGACAGCTCTAGAAAACAAAAAAGTAGTGAATGAGACCCCACTAGTCTCCAGAATACCCGCTGTCCGAAGCATCCGCTGACACTTATCCAGAAAACCCTAGGCATCCTCTGACTCAGCACCGCTAAAAGATGAAGGTTGAAGCCTCTCAAAGCTCTTAAGTCTCCTCTACTCATTATCTGCCATAACAGGAATTACCGGGGTCTGAGCAACTACAGCCGGTTGGGCTGGAGTGCCCTCGGTATCTGAAGTCCTTGTACTACGTGGTCTAGAGTATGGGCAACAGGGTATGAGTACCTCCCCCGGCCTGAGAAGTGGCAGGTGCGGCTTGAGTCGAAACCACCAGAGAAAGACCAATGCGGGCTGCCAATATCTGGGCCAAAGTCTCTTGAAGACTTGGAATCTCAATGGGCACAGCTGGTGCCTGAGCTGATCCTGTCAGCTCAGCTATATCCGGAATCTGCTCCTGAGCTGGAGTAACTGGTGGTACTACAGGTGCTAGACCAATTGTGGTACGAGCTACACCTCGACCTCTACCTCGGCCTCGGCCTCTACCACATCCCCGACCTCTCGCGGCCCTAACTGGTAGCTAACCGTCCGATCCGGTAAGATGTGTCCTCACCATCTGTGGGAGAATAGAATAGCAAAAATTTAGTTTTCAGAATCAACAAATTCACACGACAGAATACAAGAAAGTCAAATTTTCCTAAGGGTTGATTAGCCTCTCGAAGATAAGTACAGACATCTTCATACCGATCCGAAACACTCCACTAAACCTGCTCATAACTCGTGAGACTTATGTAACCTAGGCTCTGATACCAACATGTCATGACCCAAAATCCTAACCTGTCGTGATGGTGCCTATCTCAGTACTAGGCAAGCCAACAACATCAATAACCCACGATTTTCTTTAAATTTGAAAACATAATGTTTAATACAATACCAAAACCTGGTGTCACTATCAAATTCCGATATAACACTCCCAAAACCTGGTGTCACTGAGTACATGAGCATCTAAGATGAATACAAGTCTAGAAAATACGGTCTATAATAGTCTGAGACCAAATACAGTAAAGAAGGAGATAGAGAAGGAGAAATAAGGTCTGCGAAACATGGCAGCTACTGAAAATCTCCTGAAAATCAATTGCGCGAAATGATCAACACCTGTTATGTCCGGGAACTCCTGGATCTGTACACGAAGTGCAGGGTGTAGTATGAGTACAACCAACTCATCAAGTAACAATAGTAACTAAGGAACTGAAGATAATGGCGAGCTACCCAGTTATAGTTCACTTCCAGTAATTCCAGCAAAGAATAGACATGCTTTCAAATCCAACAGTTTAAGTCAAACCAGTTTTATACAGTTCAAGTTCGTGTAATACGGATATCAAAATCTTTCAGAGTATTTCACAACAATGACAGATAGCTCTCAGGGCAACAAGTTCGTGTAATAAATGAAAAGCAAGTACAACCTCTCAGGGCAACAATCACTCAACTCGTCACAACAGCTCAACCACTCAGCTCTCAGCCCTCAACACTCACACTCAATGGGTACCCGCGCTCACTAGGGGTGTGTATAGACTCCGGAGGGGTTCCTACAGCCCAAGGGCCATAATCTGCACGGACAACTTACATGCTATAATATCCTGCACAGACAACTCACGTTCCATAATATCCTTACCTCACCGACAGGCCCTCAGCCTTACTCAGTCCTCAACCTCTCTAGTCTCTCGGGCTCTCAGGAATCACAAAGATAATCCTGAACAAAAATAACATAATGCATCAACAAATATCAAGAAAGATTGAGGTATTATACGTAAGTAAAATCATGATTGGGCACAATATAGCAATTAGCAAATAATTCAATAAGTACGTGACCTCTGTGAGTCCCAACAATACTATCACATAGCCTATGTTGTATTCATTGTCATTTGCACTTAGAATAGCAAATCCTCAAAGTGACATTTTCCAATTAGAAAAAATGTTACCAATGAAGCTGGCAATTCGGACAACGCCTTTAATGTGTTGGTTAAGTAGATATTAATAAAAGCTAAATTTTCAACAGCTAATGCTATACCATAACAATGCCAAAACCAACACACATTACCATAATTAATCGGTGAAAAGCCCAATTTTTTCCCACTAACATCTTGATAGCTGATCGAGCATAAAGTTTAAGAAAGAAAGAGTTTCAAAACTTGTAGTCTTAATTCTTAAACATGTCATGATATTTTTATGACTATAAAATTATATCATTAATAATAAAATAAGAAGTTTAAGTTAGATTATTTTTAAGTATAAAAAGATCATATCATTCTTTTTAGAATAGACAAAAAGAAGAGTGTGTCATGGTGAAGACATAATAATCAAGTAATAAAAGCTTGGTCTCTCTAAAAGCTTTGAGCTTTAGATGAGATGGGCGTAAGATAAAATCAACATGATATTAAACTAAAAATCAACATGATATTAAACTAGACAGAGGTCTTAGGTTCGAGTGAGATCGCCACCCATTATTAAAGAAAATTTTCAAGTGTTAATTTGTCCATGAAAAAGAATCAGGTTCGCACGTAAGGGAGACATAATGAGTTATTTTGCCGCATATTCGAGATAGAATGATCTTTTGCAGTCAGATGTGAATACTTGTCAAAAAATAAAATAAAAGGAAAAACAGTTATTCAATAATGCTTAGGACTTAAATTTATTCTTGTTGTGCTTTATAACTGTCGAAAAACTATAATCATCAACAGACAAATGTTCTTTCCTTGTCCTCCTCTTCATCCATGGTATCACTAAGTGTTCTGCCATTTGTTTCTGGTAAACACACAACAAAACAACCACATATTACTATGCTCAAACCAAACACACCAAAAGAATACCATTTGTTGTTCCTTCCAATTGCTATGAGCATTGGACTGAAGGCTCCGCGGAGAACCATCGCTTGCCTCACCATTGCCACAGCCGAGTTCCTCACACACGTCGGAAAAAGTTCCAACGTGTAGATCAATAGAATGCTAAACGCTGTACACGTGCTAAAATATGAAATCAATTCAATCACTATTTGCAATTCTTTGAATTTTCCTCCCTCAAATATAACACAACCTATGCTACAAATTCCACTTAGCATAGCAAATCCTAGTAGTGAACCTTTCCTACTAAGTTTCCCAATAAGGAAAAGAATCAAGATGGAAGATGGCAATTCAGATAATGCATTCAATGTAATGCTTAAGTAGAGATTGAAATTTAAACTTCCAACACCTAATGGCATACCATAGTAAGTCATACCAATACCAAATCCAACACACATCACTGTTACTAGTCGACGAAAAGACCAATTTCTTTCCACCAACATCCTGATAGCTGAATATAGATCAACTGTGTTGTTGTTGAGTACTTTTTGATTTTCAAATTCAATGAACGATCCGAAGAAACTCAAGGTTAAACTGCTTCTTGTTGTTGGAGGTGCAATGCTTTTCAAAGTTTGGACAAATCCCTCTTTGTTTCCTCTGATATAAAGCCATCTAGGAGATTCAGGTACTATAAAATAGACGAAGAATGAGTATAAAATTGTAGGTAAACAAGTCCAAAGGTAAAGAATTCTCCATGTAGAACCTCTGTTTATAAATGCCAAAGTTGGTAATGAAATAAATCCCATAGTGAAACAGAGGAAGCCAATGATTCCAACTTGGCCTCGCCATTGTCTTCCCACGAGCTCTGTGGACAAGACAAGTGCGCAAGTGCCAATTGTAGCTCTTCCAAATCCAGAAAGAAACCTCAAGAATGAATACATCCAAATATTGATGGAAAAAGCAGTGATTGATCCAGTAATGGACATGAGAAGACATGACAAAACCAACATGTTTTTTCGTCCAAGTGACGAGTCAGCTAAGGTGGAGAGAAGGAAACCTCCTGTAAGCAAAGACGGACCTAAGAGTTAGGAGCTGTGGCAAAGCCAGAAAATTCAATAAAGGTGTTTAAATTTTGAATGAGTTGTGCAAGGTTATTCAAAGTTTGGGTTTTAATCAATAACAAGTAATATTTTACCCTATATATAGTATAATTTTTCGGCGAAGAGTGTTCAATCGACCACTCTTGGATATACATAGCTTCGCCCCTGGTTAGGAGTGACAGAACTTCTTGAAGAGTAGTATACATATTACTCCATCTGTTTCATTTTAAGTGAATATACTTGGTTGAACATAGTATTTAAGAAAGAAAGTAGTTTGAAACTTATAGTTTAAATATATCATAATATTTATGTGGTTATAATATCATATCACGAAGAGTAAATGGAAGCTCAAAGTTAAATTATTTCTAAACATAAAAATATACTCCCTCTCTTCCCAATTTATGCGGCATTATTACTAGTATTTGGAAGTCCAAAAAGTTCTTGATTGACCACTTTTTCTTATATATTTAATTACTTATAGAACTCCATTTTTAATGAACTTTTAAAATATATAAAATATCATTTCCAATTTTTTTATATCCAAATTCATACCAAAATTAAGTATTTTAATCCTCGTACTCCGAACCTTGCTACCTGAAACTGATGAAGTATCATTCTTCTAAGACAAAAATTAGTAAAGTTAAATAAAATTTCCGAAAAACTCAAAACTTCGAATCTATTAAATTTAAATCAAGGATCTGTCTCGTACCTATAAGACATCCCATGAAGAAGGAAGAAGCAGGAAGGCCGGCGATAACCGAGCCACGACATTGTAAAGACCACTCTGAAACAACTGAAATATGGGCTGGTAAATCCCATGCCTATGCATTCTTTGGAAGATTACAAAAATTGTTGTCAATGGAGGAAGAAGAATTGCAGGAAATGCAATGCCAAGATGGTTGTGCATCAGTAAAAACACTGATAAATGTTTGTTGAGCATAAAAAAACCAAGCAAGAGAGACAAGTATGGCTTGCAAAAATTGAGCCCATCCAAATTCACCTATGCAACTTTCTATTGTTTCATCAAGAGATGATCCTGCTTTTCTCTTCAATTTTCTATTATCACTTAGAAATGGTTCTGTTTTTTCAGCCATTTGATGAAAGTATAATACATAGAATGTGTCTATATGTAATTATATATACAAAAAAGGACAAGCTTGGGTTTGCAAAATCTTTAGGACAGGTATGAAAGAGTCAGATGTTGACATAACAAAGAACCTACGAGAAGTCGAAATTTTGACTAGACAGCGATTATTTGCAGTCCTACTACGAACTGAGTAGGAAATGACTAGGAGCTGATGTATCTCTGACAAAGGAGGAGATCCAACATTGAAGCCGATACGCGAGTTGGACTGGTTTGTTTATGTTTTTACTTTTTTACTTTTTTGGGTTATGGCCACAATAAAAAAATTCATATTTTTTCGAAAATTTTTACTTTTTTCCGTAATCAGTGTTTAGCATCAAAATTTCAAATTTCGCTTGAAATTGAATTTCAGAATTTTTGAAAATTTGAAAAACTCTAAAAAGCTATTTTTTTTAAATTTTCACTTCAAATTAATTATAAAAATTCAAAAACAGTTCCAAATTGTATTCATATTAAAACAACACTTTAATTTTCAAATACCATTTTCACTTGGAATATTTTTATTTTCCGGAATTTCAAAATTCTTATGTCTAAAACGCCACTTATATTTTTATACTCTTTGGTTAAAATTTATTATCGAATCGAATCCTAAAATTTTGGTTTTTGGCTTTCCAATTTCAGTAATTTGGTTCAGTTTTGGATTTAAGAACATTGATAATTCAGTTTTTGGTTAGACTGTTCAATTTTCACAAACAATTATTGAATAAATTAAACACAAATAACCAATACATACTCTATATATATATATATATATATATATATATATATATATATATATATATATATATATATATATATATATATATTCTTTTTAGTCGGTTAAAAATAATAATTTTTTATATTTAAAAATAATTTAATTTGAAACTTCTCAATTTAATGATATGATTTAACAACCTTGCAAATGTATAAGGGGGTTGTAGGAGTGTCAATGGTTCGGTTCGGTCGGTTATTTTGCAAAATTTGTATCATACCAATTTTTCGGTTATTCTATTATATGTAAACAAAATTAGATATTTTAAAACCGTCCCAATCATATCGGTTTCTCTTTAGTATCGGTATGGTTCGGTTAATTTTCGATATTGTTTTTAAATATCATGTAAAAGTCACTAGTAGAAGTAGAATGCAATAACATACGTATTTTTATAGGACTTAGAAAAACTCTCTAGGCATTTTTACATTTTAAAGGGTGATGAATTAAGAAAATATGAAAGATGGCTAGAGTATAGATCCATCAACTATTCTATAACAGCGTAAAAGAAACTAAGCAAATTAATATAAAAAAATATAAATCACACGAGTGGAAAGATATTATCAAAGCTGGGACTAGGACTCAAGAATAAAATCTATAAAAGATTAAATATTCAAAAAGATAAATTTAAATCATACGAAAAGAAACATATTTAATACATTGTAGTTTGCTACTCATAATGGCTATAATACCCTGTGTCTTGCTAGTGAATATGCTGAAAATAATTTAGTTCAATAGGAGTAGCATAATAGGTTTGGAAATTAGGATTTTGAGTTTAATTGCTTACTGGCTTGTAACTGTTTTCATAATTCCAAGACCCAAGAAAAAATTTAATGCTTTATTATTTTTAAACTTAATATATAAATATATTTTTCACATATAAATTTATTCGGTACGGTTAGTATTTTTTCGATTTATTTTCATAAAATAAAAAACCTACCCTAATTATCGGTACAATTATAGATTTATATAAAAACCTACGGTTTTATTAAAAAAAATCTAAATATCAATTCGGTAGGTTAAATCGATTTTTAAATATCCATTAACATCCCTAGGGGTTGTCCGTGGTGCAGAGGTGAGGGTAGTTTTGTTGATACATTTATCTTGAGAATCGTTTTTTTATTTTTTAATTTCAAAGGGATTTGGCCTCAAGCTCAGGGGCAAATTATGTATCCTGCCTTTAGCACTTGTAAATAACTTGATGCATTATTTTCCTTCAACTCTTTTAGCGAAAAAAGGCCCGGTGCACTAAGCTCCCATTATGCGTAGGGTTCGGGGAAGGGCCAGATCACAAGGGTCTATCGTACACAGCCTTACCCTACATTTCTGTAAGAGGCTATTTCTACGGCTCAAATCCATGACCTCTTGATCACATGATAACAACTTTACCAGTTACGCCAAGACTCCCATTCTAAACTCTTTTAGCGAAATATGGGAAAAGAAAAGGAAGAAAAATTTATGGATCGACTTGTTATCTTCACCTCATAAGAACTACGAGATCACCCTAAAGACTAAATCATGTTTCATTCAATTAAATAATCGTCCAAAATCTAAATTAGAGCAATATGGCTATATCCCCTGCCAATTAAATTTCCTAGAGTGTTATCGACATATGAAGGTGGCTTATAGCTTGACCACACTTCTAGAATCAACTTATTTCAGAAGTACTTTGGGAGAAACAATTTGTGTTTGGTTAATCTATGTATCTATCTATATTTATATTATTATAAAAGTATGAATACAATATCGGTTTACAAAAATAACCTTATAATATTAAGCATAATAACTCATAATAAAAAGACATAACCGGAATTCTAGATATTAGCCTTATAATCCTATTAGTTTTAGAACATAATACTACACGTTAGGAATCCTATATGATTACCTTTAGGAATCCTATTAATATAATTACTTTCCGGCTGTCTAATTCATATAAAATTGAACAAGTAAATATATTTAGTCATGTAATCCTATTACTTTTAGGATATACTTCTTAGAAATTCCTATTATTAATTTAATTTGAAAACGTATTATACTGTCCTATTACTAATTTAATTTGAGAATGTATTATATTGTCCAAATCCATTTAGAAAAAGGAGAGTCTATATTATTATAAAAGTATAAATACAATATTAATATACTAGAATAGCCCAAAAATATTAAACGGGAGAACTCATAGGGAAAGAGCATAACTGCAATAACTTATTTTTTGGACTACAATATCTTCTATGCTAATTTTTAATATTTAATATTTTAAAATTAATAAAAAAATTCTATTAAATTCTTATTAACAATATGTAGAAAGGTTTAATTATAAAATTAATTTCATCAGAACCCTTCATATTGGCAAATACGTTACCACTCCACAATGTCCAACAAAAAAAAAGTAATTTCAAATGGACTGCATAAAGAGTTGACATTGAGAAAAAAAGATACGCCCACAATAATATATTTTTATATTATATTTGAACTATTTTTCTACTCAAATAATATTTTCTTATTAAATTTTTGTGTCATATTTAAAAATACCCAATTATTAAACTGCAACTAAGAAAATATTTAAGAATATAAATGTGTGAGAAAGAGAGAAAAAAATGGTTGGTAAGAGTCAATACCACTAATGATTCTACAGACATAAAGATCTAAAAGTGAAATGTCATATCAATCTTTTACTCTTTGAAAATAAAATTTATGGTGGATAAAATTATAATTAAGACTAAATATTTAAAATAAGAGATGAACTAATATTAAGATCTAAATCAACATAGAATAAATTATTTTTTATGTTAAAATTAAATAATTAAAAATTTTAATTAATTATTTAGCAAGAGAACCAATTTAATTATTTTTTTAAATTCATCACATGAATAAAATTCTTATTCAAGTTTAAAAAAAATCTTATGGTACATAAATTTATTCCATAAAAAGAGCGTTAGAACATAAAGTAAAATGGTTAATATATTATTAAGAATCAAAATGCTATACAAGTTGTCTGAGGAAATACAATCAAAGCTAAATATTAAACAAGAATAAGCTTTCAAGAGTATATTATAAAGAGCCGACTCTACTATTGTAACGACCTGGCCGGTCGTTTTGAGAATTTAAGTCTCGTTCGGCGGCATAAGCCCTGAGCAACTTCATATTATGTGTATTGACTTGCGTGCGTGGTTGAATTCGGTTACCGAATATTTCTGAGTGATTTGGGACACTTAGTCCCTAAAACGGAAGCTTAAATCTTAGGATTTTGACCGTAGTCGGAACTATGTAAAGACGACTCCGGAATGGAGTTCCGTCGGTTCCATTAGCTCTGTTGGGTGATTTTGGACTTAGAAGCGTGTCCGGACTGTAAATCTGAGGTCTGTAGCTGATTTAGGCTTGAAATAGCGAAAGTCGAATTTTTGGAGATTTGGACCGGAAGTGGACTTTTTGATATCGGGGTCGGAATGCGATTTCGAGAGTTGGAACAACTCCGTTATATTATTTGGGACTTGCCTGCAAAATTTGACGTCATTCTGGGTTGATTTGATAGGTTTCAGCACGGGTTTTAGAAGTTGAAAGATTATAAAATTTATAAGTTCGATTCATGGTGCGATTCGTAGTTTCGACATTGTTTGATATGATTTGAGACCTCGAGCGGGTCCGTGTTAGGGTATAGAACTTGTTGGTATATTTGGACGGGGTCCCGAGGGCCCGAGTGTTTTTCGGACGAGCTGCAGATGATTTTCATGGTTTTGGGGAGGTCTCAGTTCTGGTGTAATCGCACCTGCAGACCTTGGTCGCAGGTGCGAAGATGAAGGCACAACTGCGAGAAGAGCTGGGCTTGGCAGCCTCCGCAAATGCGGAGAATTTGTGCGTATCAATGGCTCCACAGAAGCGGATTTTGGCGTGCAGAAGCGCAGGTGCGGTTTGGACGTGCGCACCTGCGGTCGCGCAAATACGTCTAATTATGTCGCAGGTGCGGTCACACCTGGGCAGAAAAGAGAAATTCGAGGGTTTGATTTCATTCTTTGTTTTTGGACTTGAGAGCTCGGAATTTGGCGATTTTTCGAGGGATTTTCAGAGGAAGCGTTGGGATAATGATTCCTAACTCGTTTTTGGTTGTATTCCATTATTCTACAGTTGTTTTCTATATTTAGTTTCGGATTTTTGGGGTTGAAATTGGGAAAAATTGGAAGAACTTCTTCAATAAAGATTTCAAGTTTTGAAAGGGGATTTGTGGTCGGATTTGAGTAATTCTTATATGGTTGGACTCGTGAGTGAATGAGTGTTCATATTTTGTAATTTTTACCCGATTCCGAGACGTGGGCCCGGGTCGACTTTTTAGGGCAAATTTCGGAATTTTTGTTAAAATATTGATTTCATTAATTAGACGAGTCTATTATCGTTGTATTCATGATATGCAATTGTGTTTGGTTAGATTTGGACCATTCGGAGTCGGATAATTGAGGAAAAGGCATTCTTACGGACCGTTTGAGCTTGGTTCGAGGTAAGTATCTTGCCTAACCTTATGTGGGGAATTTTTTCTTAGGATTTGAGTCTTCGATGTTGACTGTAGTCCATGCACGCAAGGTGACGAGTGCGTGCTCAGACTTATTTGTGAAAAGTTGGCCTTTTAGGATTCTTGGGTCCTTATATTCACTGAGTATGAAGTTGTTCTTGATATGATTAAGTTCCTATTTACTAGTTTCACCTTTACGTGCTTTAATTAGAATTAATTACTTTCAGTATTCACTCTTATTGCTTATTTGACTCTTAATTTGACTTAACTGAAGATTTTACCTCCCCTATTGTCATGCTATCTTTTCATAACTGCCTATCTTTATTTGAAATTATTATTATTATCTCTTCTTGTAATTTGTTCAGTCTTAATTGAGGTTATGATTATCTTTCCACTGCTTATCCTTAATTAAATTGATGAATATCCTTAGTAATTCCTCAATCTTAAAAGAAGTTTTAGATATCTTATATCTTAGTCGACTTGTTTTATTTGGAATTATTTGACTCATGTTAGTTTCCCTGTTGTTGAAATGTATATTGTGGGATCGTTGCTACACATTAGTTTTTCCCTTTGTTGAGCTGTTCTCTTTACGCCTAGCATTCTTTACTATGGTTATTCCTTGTGAATTGGTTCTACCGTTTCTTCGTGAATTAAAGTTCTTGAGTTGATTTACTTGTCGTACCTTGTATTATTGTCATTGTTGTTATGGTACTTTTTGTGGTGATGCACGAGGTTTCTGCCATGCGGTATATATATATATATTGTGATGCACGAGGTTTCTGCCGTGCTATTATTACCATTGATATTTGCACATGCGACGTGACAAAGCGGGATATATATATATATATATATATATATATATATATATATATATATATATATATATATATATATATATATATAGGATTGCGCATGTGGAAGACAAGGTGGGAACATTATTATGTACGTGTGGCGAGACAAGGCGGGCATTTATGTTACTATTGCACACGTGGCGAGACAAGGTGGGCTGTGTTAGGGATTGATTTGTGATGGCCTAGGGGCATTCTTGTTGTTGATATTTGTGTAGTGGTACACTTACCTGTGTGAGCTTTATCTTGTGAAAGTTGTGAGAAAAATATTCTACGTGATGTCCGTTCTTTTTTTTTTCTTATGCTTATTTGCTGGTATGGACTATGTTAGGACACTTGCACAAGTATACACGTAGTTAGCATTCTTATCAGATAAGAGGTGTTATTGATATTGTTGAGCATATATGCTCACCCTTGTTTACTTGCCTTCTATGTGAGAATGGCTCTATTGGCACGTGAGTCGTCAGTGCGGTTATGAGGTGTTATGATGGCATAGAATGCAAAGGGTTAGAGTTCAGGTATTGGGACCCGTGGGTTTTGATTTGTCCGAGGTTCGGTACCTCGTGGAGTCGTTGACTAAAACCTGATGTAAAAGCGGTTGTAGTTGCTGAGTTATTACTTGTCCTTGCTGTATTTGTGATTCCGGATTTAGGTTGTGTTCCATTCACCTTTCTGTGTCATTTTCATGATATTCCGCTGATAGTTGTTGTTTCCTTCCTTATTGCAATTACTGTACCGTGAGCCATATTGCATAGTCTTTATGTAGACATCATACTTCTGTTATTCATGTACTTATATCTGTTCAGTTTATTAGACCAGTGAGTGTCTTGACTGTTCCTCGCCACTACTCCACCGAGGTTAGTTTTGATACTTACTGGGCACCGCTGTGGTGTGCTCATGCTACTCTTCTGCACATTTTTGTACAGATCCAGTTACTTGTCCGTTAGCTAGCTGTGTGGATTGTTGTTGTGGAGACTCAAGGTAAACCTGCTGCTGTGTTCGCAGGCTTCAGAGTCACCTTCAAGTTTTCGTTTTGCACTGTTCATTCCTGTTTTTGGACAGTTGTATTTAGAGGCTTTCTAGTAAACACTTTGTAGAGCTTATGACTTGTACTATCGGTTTTGGAAATTGTAAGAGATTCTATTTAAGTAATGTTGTTGTTTTAATTATTGTTTGGCTTACGTAGTCCCTAAGACTAGGTGCCATCACGATACCCAAACGGAGGGAAAATTCGGTCGTGACAGCTATAACGAGATTATTCTTTGTAGATGCATCCGGCGAAATCGAAATAATATTTCTATGTCATGCATTACTTAAAAATATCATATCAAGAAGCATGGCACTGTTAGCAATAATAGCAAGTGGTGTACCACCAATGATTTTATTGTGAGGCCACCCACTTTAGAGTTGATATACCTCTTCAAACAACTTAAATAACCATCACAAATATATCAAAGCAGAGCAATAGTGCTAAATTTATAAGGAAATCAAAATTGATAATATGGGATGAAGCACTTATGACTAAGTGGCAAACGAAGTCCTAGAGATATATTGGATATTAATCAACCGTTTGGTAAAAAATTAATGGTTTGGGAGGTAATTTATGTCAAGTACTACCAGTAGTTCCAAAATCAACAAAAGCGGAGACTGTAAAAGGCAGCTTGCCAAAGTTATACTTCTAGCCTCAAATGAAAAAGATTCAACTGACAAAAAATATAAAGTAAGAACAGATCCAGTATTCAGTGTCTTCTTGCTTTGTATCGGAAACAAATAAGAGCATTAAATAAAAGATGATTTAGTTCTTCCTGAACACTTGGTTATCAATCCCAATAGCAATAGTAGTGCATTTAATAAGAGAAATATTTCTATCATTAGATTAAAATGCAATTTGTGCAAATCGCATAATAGAATTAAAAAGACATCTTAGCTAGCAGAAATGAATATGTTGATCAACTAAATAAAAGGTTGATTGCAAAATATTATAATAAGAACAAAATATTTTCCTGTTTTTGACTCGGCGGAAAATAATACCAATAATTACTACCAAGAAGAATATTTAAATACTTTAATACCAAACGGCCTTCTACCATAGATGTTTGTTGTCAAGTTTATTATTTCTTATGTATGTTAGTGTCACCGTATATATAATAGACTAAGTTGATCTTCCATTGTATATAGGTTGATTTTGAAGAAAACTATGCCCGTCATGCTACTGAAAAACTTAGATACGCCAAATAACTTATGTAATATCACACAGATAGTATATAGAAGTTTTGACAATAACGTCATACATGCAAAAATTATGATACTGGTCAATGTGCTTCTAAGTATATTCTTATCCCTGAATTCAACTTTCGTCTTCCGAAACTAAGGAATATCCTTTTAAATTTGTGTGAAAATATTTTTTAGTATGTTTATATTTTACAAATATATTAAATAAAGCAAAAGGAAAAATATCCTAAATATTGGACTATATTTACCGCAATATATTTTCTTGCACGAACAACTGTATATTGCACTTTCAAGAGGGATATCTAGATCAACAACAAGAGTTCTTGTTAAGGCAGAGCAACCAAAGCATTAGGAGGAAACATACACAAAATAATATTGTCCACAAAGAAGTGTTCGTTAAGATACCATCACATTAAATACTGTTAAACTATAATACATAATTATCTAACTAACATGATAAAATTGATCATTTGTGCAAGTTTTGATGATGTCCTTTTATTTTAAATACATGTATTATTCTAATGTAATAGTATTTTCGGCATTTAGATGATTGTTGTATTATTATACATAAAATTTTTTCTATTAATTAAATTTTATTGTTCTTTCATATAAATAAATATTTAAATCATCACGTGCCATTATTAACGTGCAACGCACGTTCATAGATACTAGTACTATATTAAAAGCACAGGCCTTTAGCGAAATATTATTCGCCTTTTTTGCCCCTTAAAAATAGTTTTCACATTGGACAAGATTGTAATAAATTATTTTTCTAATATTTAGGATTTTAAAATTAAATAATTTTTTAAAATTAAATTTTTCCTTATTTGATCTATGTAGAACTCCTAATATTTAAGAGTTTGAGATTGTAAGATTTTACCTCAAAATTTTCTATAAATTAGGCCAAGTAATAACACCTCACTTTTAAGTTCCTTTTACGTTAAGTTATGGATTCCAACAAGGAAATAGGACCGAAATCTATAGTTATTTCTTTAAAAAAAAATACTTTTATAAGGTAAAATTTTAATGAACTTTAAAATTTTAAATATTATGAATTTCTACCTAATTCAAATAAGAAAAGATTTAATAATTTTTTAATTTAATTTTAAAGTTACAAATATTAGAAAATATCTAATGTGAAATTAATTTATAAAGAGTATAAAAGATGAATGCTATTTTGCTAAAAATAAAAAATTTAAAATAAAATAATATTATTTAAAATATGTGTTTGCATTATAATATAAAACTTAACGAAAATTTGCAAGTTCTAAAATGATAGATGTGTTAATCATGAATAATGTACAAACTCAAACATTTAGGTACTTAAATTATATCATAAAAAATATCTAACTAAATTTAACTTTAGGTAAACTAATATTAATTAAAACTTCAAAGGGTAAAAGGAATTTTCCAAGTTATAAATGCTTGGATAAAATTATTGCTAAATTTAAATATTTAAATCTTAGATGAGCTAATATGAATTTGAGTCAACAAAATAATTATTTCCTTTAAGGTTGAGAGAAAATAATTAATGTCTAAATTAATTAACTAATTAGCAATTAAAAGTATCCAATTAAATTTCTTTCCAAATTAATTATATAAGTAAAAATTATTTTTCAAGTTGAAAAACTACTAGGCTACATAAAATTGTTTTTATAAGAAAAGCATTGGTAGTTAAAGATATAAAAAATAAAGCAAATTAGTTACTATAGTATAAAGGTCAAATTGGTAAAAATATAAACTTAAATCAATAATAATAAAACAGTAGTAGATAAAATGCATTCTAAAATGAATGAATTGGTATTAATTTTTTGTTTCTTCTCACATTCATTTCAACACATGATAGCTCCCTATATTTATTTGTCACGACCCAAAATTCTAACCAATCGTGATGGCGCATATCTCAATACTAGGCAAGCCGAAATCTCAATGAACCACAACTTCTTTCAATTCTGAAAATATAATATATAAATAACATCCACAAATCTTACAATTACCTATACAACCATTCCCAAAACCCGGTGTCACTGAGTACATGGGCATCTAATTATGAATACATGTCTAAAGAATACGGTCCGAACAGTTTGAGACCAAATATAGTAAATAAGGAGATAGGGAAGGAGAGGCAAGGTCTGCGAAACACAGTAGCTACCTAAAAATCTCCGGAAAATCAACTGTGTGAAAGAATCAACACCCGCTATGTCCGGAAATACCTGAATCTGCACACGAAGTGCAGGGTGTAGTATGAGTACAACCAACTCAGCAAGTAACAATAATAAATAAGGAACTGAAGATAGTAACGAGCTATACAGTTATGGTTCATTTTCAGTAATTCCAGCAAAGAATAGACATGCTATCAAATCTGGCAGTTTAATGTCAAATCAATTTTTATACAGTTCATTTTCATGTAATCAATATATCAAAATCTTTTAGATATTTCACAACAATAACAGATAGCAACTAAGTGCAACAACAAATGGAAATCAAGGACAACCTCTTAGGACAACAATCACTCACTGGGCTCCCAGCCCTCATCACTCACTCTCAATGGGTACTCGCACTCACTGGGGGTGTACAGACTCCAGAGGGGCTCCTACAGCCCAAGCGCTATAATCTGCACGGATAACTCACGTGCCATAATATAAATATCTGGATCAGCACGGCCAACTCACGTGCTATAGTAGAATATATGGATCCGCACGGCCAACTCACGTGCTATAGTAGAATATATGGATCTGCACGACTAACTCACGTGATGCACGACCAACTCACGTGCTATAGTATAATATAAGGATCTGCACGGCCAACTCACGTGCAGCACGGATAACTCACATGTTATGGTATCAATATCTCACAATCAGGCCCTCGGCCTCACTCAGTCATAAATCTATCCAGTCTCTCTGGCTCTCAATAATTATGAAATCAGCCCAAACAACAATGATATGATGTATCAATAATAATAATAGAGACTGTGATAAAATGTGCAAGTAAAAACTGAGACTGAGTACATATAGCATTTAGCAGGTAATTCAATAAGTACACGACCTCTGTGGGTCCCAACAGTACTATCATATAGCCTACGCATGATTTCTAACATGATTTGCAGTCAAAGTTTATTAACACATAGAGAGCATATAGCTAACAACAAATTATTCAACTTTACAGTTTTTCGGGATGGACCAAGTCACAATCCCTTCGGTGCACGCACACACGCCCGTCACCTAACATGTGCGTCACCTCCAAAATAATCACATGATGCCAAAATCCGGGGTTTCATACCCTCATGACCAGATTTAAAACTGTTACTTACTTCAAGCCGTGAAATTCTTATTCTGCAATGTCCTTTACTCGTGAATTGGTCTCCAAACGCCTCGAATCTGGCCAAAAATAATTTGTTTCAGTCAATAAAATTCATTGGCATTAATTCCATAAAAATCTGAAAATTAGCTCAAAAATCGCTCGTGGGACCTACGTCTCGGAACTAGTCAAAAGTTACAAAATTCAGAAGCCCATTCAACCACGAGTCTAACCAATATTCAAATCTTCAATTTAAACTAAGAGGGTTTTCAAAATTTCCCAACTCAATTCACCAATTAAATGATAAAAACAACCATGGATTCAGGTAATTTAACCAATATTGAGTTAAGAACACTTACCCCGTTGTTTCCTCTGAAAATCACCCAAATATCGCCTCAATCCAAGCTCCAAATCGTCAAAAACGGAAAATGGGACGAAGTCCCATTTTCAAAACTTAAACTCACTGCCTAGGCTTTTCTTCTTCACGAACGCGGTCTGTGCCTCGCGTTTGCGAAGCACAAAATAGTTCCCATCCAAATTCCTCCTTCGGGAACGCAACATCACCCTCGCGTTTGCGAAGCACAAAATGCCTCTGCCTCAATGCCTTCTACGCGAACGCGTTCAACCCATCGCGAACGCGATGCTTCGTTCCCTCTCACTACGCGAACGTGACACACCCTATGCGAACGCGTAGAGCAATTGCCTGGGGTCCTCAGCTTCTTCCTCTCTTCTTCACGAACGCGTAACACCTCTCGCGTTCGCGATGCACACCCAGTCCACCCTTCGCGAACGCGTTCTTCTCTTCGCGAACACGAAGAGCAAATATTGCCAGCCTCTCAGTTCCTCTTCGCGAATGAGATGAAGGAAACCAGATGGTGCATCAGAAAAATTCCAGCAGAGTTCCAAGTCCAAAATCTAACCCGTTAACCATCCGAAACTCACCCGATCCCCTTGAGACCTCAAACAAATATACCAACAAGTCCTAAAACATCATACGAACTTAGTCGAATCCTCAAATCACCTAAAACAACGCTAAAACCTTGAATTACACCCCAATTCAAGCTTAATGAACTTTGAAATTTCTAATTTCTACAAACGACTCTGGAACCTATCAAATCACGTCTGATTGACCTCAAATTTTGCACACAAGTTATAAATGACATAACAGAGGTATTCCAATTTTCAGAATCAGATTCCAACCCCGATATCAAAAAGTCAACCCCCGACCAAACTTCTCAAAAATTAAACTTTCGGCATTTCAAGCCTAATTCCTCTACGGACCTCCAAATAATATTCCGGACACGCTCTTAAGTCCAAAATCACCATACAGAACTATTGGATTCACAAAATTTATATTTGAGGTTGTTTACACATAGGTCCATATCCGGTCCACTTTTCTAACTTAAATTTTCAATTATGAGACTAAGTGTCTCATTTCACTCCGAATTCCTTCCGGACCCGAACCAACTAACCCGATAAGTCATAAATCAATAGCAAGGCATAAATTGAGCAGTAAATGGGGAAATGGGCTTATAATACTCAAAATGACCGGCCGGATCGTTACATTCTCCCCCTCTTAAACAAACGTTCGTCCTTAAATGGGTTTAGAATAATACATGGAGTCTCAAATAAGTGTGGATATTTGTTTCGCATCTTCTGCTCCATCTCCCAAGTGGCTTCTCCGATTGAATGGCCTCTCCACTGCACCTTCACCGATGGTATGTTCTTTGACCTCAGCTTTCATACCTGCCAGTCTAAAATAGCCACCGGCTCCACATCATAAGTCAAATTACCGTCCAGTTGTACTGTACTAAAATCCAGAATGTGAGATGGATCCCCAACATACTTTCAGAGCATGGATACATGGAACACTGGATGAACACCCGATAGACTAGGTGGCAAAGCAAGTTCATAAGCCACCTCCCCAGTTTTCTTAAGTATCTCAAAAGGCCCAATATACCGAGGGCTCAACTTGCCCTTTTTCCCGAACCTCAACACACCCTTCATGGGTGAAATCTTGAGCAGAACCTTCTCCCCAACCATGTGAACAACATCACGAACCTTCCTGTCGGCATAACTTTGCTGTCTAGACTATGCCGTGCGAAGCTATTCCTGAATTACTTTGACCTTCTCTAAAGCATCCTGAACCAAGTCAGTACCTAATAGTCTAACCTCACCATGCTCAAACCAACCTACCGGAGACCGACACCATCTCCCATATAGAGCTTCATACGGAGCCATCTGAATGCTTGACTAGTAGCTATTATTGTAAGCAAACTCTGCGAGTAGCAGAAATTGATCCCAAGAACCCCCAAAATCAATGATACAAACGCGTAACATATCCTCCAATATCTGAATAGTGCGCTCGGACTGTCCGTCCATATGAGTGTGAAATGTTGTACTCAACTGAACTTGTGTGCCCAATTCTTACTGTACTGCCCTCCAAAACTGTGAGGTAAACTGCGTACCCCGATCTGAAATAATGGACACCGGCACACCATGTAGGCGAACAATCTCACGAATATAAATCCCAGCCAACCGCTCCTAAGAATAATTAGTACCGACTGGAATAAAATGTGCGGACTGGGTCAACCGATCTACTATCACCCAAACAACCTCAAAATTTCTCAAAGTCTGTGGGAGTCCAACTACGAAGTCCATGGTAATACTGTCAATGACCCAAATTATCCCTCTATAAGGTGTCGTGATGGCACCTAGTCTTTACGACTAGGTAAGCCTAATATTGCAAAAAATATAAAGAAAACACTATATTTTAAAGATAAACAGCATATTATAAATAACCAAGAGTAGCACCACTCGGCATATACAAAATAGTTTCCCAAGACCTGGAATATCACTAAGTCACAAGATGCTATAATCTATGTAGCTCTATACAAAAGTCTGAAGATAATAAAGAAAGTCTCTAGGCGAGGGAGTAGAAGGGGACTCCGAAGATCTGCGGACGCAAGCAGAAGTACCTTGAAGTCTTCTAGAATCAGCCGCACGCGCTAACCCCAAGGCTGATAGCTCGTACCTGGATCTGCAAATGAAAATATGTGCAGGAAAGGGCATGAGTACAGCACAATGGTAACCAGTAAGTGCCAAGCCTAAACTCGGTTGAGTAGTGACGAGGTCAGGTCAAGGCCCTACCGGAGTAAATATAATAAATTAAACAATAAAAGATATAAGTAAAATTTACGGTAACACAGTTAAAGAAATTCTCGAAAATTTAACAGTTAAGGGAGCCTTCGGCTCAAAACAAGATAAACACAATGGGAAATCTCCCGGGATGTCGTCCCGTAGTTTCGAATAAATTTGCAGTACATGGGGTGGATCTCCGGAATACGTCCGTAGTCCAAAGTAAATATGCAGTGCTGGTAGATCTCCCAGAATACGTCTGTAGTCCCAAAGTAAATATGCAAGACAAAGGGATCTCCCGGAATACGTCCGTAGTCCCAAAGTAAATATGCAAGACAGGGGGATCTCCCAGAATACGTCCGTAGTCCCAAAGTAAGTATGCAAGACATGGGGATCTCCCGGAATACGTCTGTAGTCCCAATTTAAATATGCAACGCAAGATAATGGCAGGTATGTCATCGAGTTATACAGTTTATACTAAACACAGATAAGGAAAAATAGGGATTTAACTAAGCATGGCGCACAAAATGTCAAATAGGCAGTTAAAACACGTAAGCATGCCTTTCTAGTCTAAACTAAACAATTAAACATATTAGTGCGATTTAATAAGAGAAATAATTTATGATTTAAAAAGGATAAACATGATTTTTGAAATAACAGCCCGTGTATGTACTTGTCACCTCATGTACACGGCGCCCATACACCAAATATTATCGGGATATCCTAAGGGGAAAGTCCCCAACACAAGGTAAGACAAGCCACTTACCTCGAACCGCTCAAATCAACTCAATATCACGTTCTTGCTGCGAGTATCCGACTCCAAATGGCCCGAATCTATTCAAAACAATACAATACCATCAATACGCGCTAATGGAATGAATCCCACAAGAAAAACTACAAAAATTAGGCCAAAACTCGAAATTGGCTCAAACCCGTCCCCCGGGCCCACATCTTGAAACCCAACAAAATTCACGAAACTAGAAAGCTCATTCACTCACGAGTCTAACCGTATCAAATTTACTAAAATCCGACACCAAATGGTCCTCCAATCCACAATTCAAACTTCCAAATCCCTAGCCTCCAACTTTCAATTTTCACCTTAAATATACATTAACTAGGTGGGAAAATACATGGCAAGGCAAGATTATTGACCAAAAATAAGCAAAGGAACTTACCTCAGGAAATGCCTAGAAAATGCTATCAAAAATCGCCCTAACCCGATTTTGCAAAGCCAAAAATGATAAAAATCGCGAAGCCCTTCAGTTTTAATCACTGCCCAGGTATTTCTGCACCTGCTAAACCTAGGCTCGCACCTGTTGGTGCGCATGTGCGGAAAACGTGCGCATCTGCGCAACTCACTTGCCATCTCTGCCTTCGCACTTGCGATGAAAGGGCCGCACCTGCGCACTTGCGCCTGCGGACATCCCTTCCACTTCTGCGCATCTTGCGCATTTGCGAACAACCTTGCGAATTTGCGGGCATCGCAGATGCGGAACTTCCTCGCACCTGCGACCCCAGGCCAACTCTCGACTTCTCGCATCTGCGCTTCAATCTCCGCATGTACGAGTCCGCTGATGCGCACAAATTCTCCGCACCTGCGGAGACTGCCAAGTCCAGCTCCTCTCGCACCTGCGCCTCCATCTTCGCATGTGCGGCTCGCGCACCTGCGGTCTCTTTTCCGCAGGTGCGAAACACCAGAATCAGCAAAGGCACCAGATTTTTCCTAAGTCCAAGTTTCTTCCCGTTAAACATCCGAAACACACCCGAGGCCCCCGGGACCTCAACCAAACATGCCAATCAATCCTAAAATATCATACGAACTTAATTGAGCCTTCAAACCACATCGAACAACACCAAAATCATGAATTAAGCACGGATTCAAGCCTAAGAATTTAAAATCTTCCAAATTCTACAACCGATGCCAAACCACATCAAATCTAGTCCGAATGAACTCAAATTTTACACACAGGTCACAAATGGCACTACAAACCTATAACCACTTTCAGAATTCCATTCGGAGCTCGATACCAAAATTTCCACTATCGGCCGAAAAACTAACTTTCGCCAATTCAAGCCTAAATCTACTACAGACCTCCAAAACATATTCCGGATGTGCTCCTAACCACAAAATCACTCAACGGAGCTAACGGAGTCGACGGAATTCCATTCCAGATCCGTCTTCACACAGTTCTGACTACGGTCCAAATTTTAAGGCTTAAACTCACTACTAGGGACTAAGTGTCCCAAAACTCTTTGAATTCCATAACCAATCACTCCGGCAAGTCCCAATAGCAGAAACAAATGTGGGGAAAATAGTTATTAGGGGATCGGGGCTCAAATTCTCAAAACGATCGGCCGGGTCATTACAAATACGCTCTCATTTCCACTCCGGAATTTCAAGTCTCTGTAGAAATCCGCCCGGTCTATGGTGCTCGTACTTTACCTGTTGACAATTTAAACACCGAGATACAAACCCAACTATATCTTTCTTCATCCGCCTCCACCAATAGTTCTGTCTCAAATTATACATCTTCGCGGCGCATGGATGAATAGAGTACCGCAAACTGTGAGCTTCCTGGAGAATCAACTCAAGCAAACCATCTACATTAGGTAAACATAGCCTGCCCTGCATCTGTAATACACCGTCATCTCCAATAGTGACTTCCTTGGCATCATCGTGTCCTTAAGGACAAGCAGATGTGGATCATTATACTGGCGCTCTCTGATGCAATCATATAAAGAAGATCGAGAAACCACACAGGCCAAAACTCGATTCGGCTCGGAAACATCCAATCTAACAAACTGATTAGCCAAAGCCTGAACCTCCAAGGCTAAAGGCCTCTCTGCTACCGGTAAGTATACTAAGCTGCCCAAACTCTCTGCCTTACGACTCAAGGCATCGGCCACCACATTGGCCTTACCGGGATGATAGAGAATGGTGATATTATAATCCTTAAGAAACTCCAACCACCTTCGCTGCCGCAAGTTAAGATCCTTCTGTTTAAAAAAATATTGTAGACTCCGATGATCGGTATATACCTCACACTGGACACCGTACAAGTAATGCCGCCAAATTTCAAGGCATGAACAATAGCTGCTAACTCAAGATCGTGGACTGGACAATTCTTTAACTGTCTGGACGCATAGGCAATCACCCTACCGCCTTGCATAAGTACTGCGCCGAGACCAATCTGCGACACGTCACAATACACAGTATAAGACTCTGAACCTGTAGGCAACACCAATACTGGAGCTGTAGTCAAAACTGTCTTGAGCTTCTGAAAGCTCTTTTCACATTCATCCGACCACCTGAACGGAGCACCTTTCTGGGTCAATTTAGTCATATGCGATGCAATTGACGAGAAACCCTCCACGAAACGACGATAATAACCGGCCATGCCGAGAAAACTCTGAATCTCAGTAACTGAGGATGGTCTGGGCCAATTCTGAAATGCCTCTATTTTCTTCGGATCCACCTTAATACCTTCATTGGACACTATATGTCCCAAGAATTCCACCGAACTAAGCCAGAACTCACACTTAGAGAATTTGGCATAAAGTTTCTCCTTTCTCAGCCTCTGTAATACAATACCCAAGTGTTGTGCATGCTCCTCCTGGCTACGTGAGTACACCAGAATATCATCAATGAGTACCACGACAAACAAATCAAGATATGGCTGAAAAACACTATTCATCAAATGCATAAATGCTGCTGGGGCATTGGTTAGCCCAAAAGACATCACAAGAAATTCATAGTGGCCATAACGAGTCATGAATGCCGTCTTTAGAATATCCGAATCCCGGATTTTTAATTGGTGATACCCAAACCTCAAATCAATTTTGGAGAACACCCTCGCTCCCTGAAGCTGGTCAAATAAATCATCAATACGCGACAATGGATATTTATTCTTGATTGTAACTTTGTTCAACTGCCTATAATCAATGCACATCCGCATAGTACCGTCTTTCTTTTTCACAAACAGAACCGATGCACCCCAAGGTGACACACTAGGCCTAATAAACCCATTTTCAAGGAGTTCCAGAAGTTGCTCTTTTAATTCTTTTAACTCAGCTGGTGCCATACGATATGAAGGAATAGAAATAGGCTGAGTGTCCTGCACCAAGTCAATACCAAAATCAATATCCCTGTCGGGTGGCATACCCAGCAGGTCTGTAGGAAATATATCCAGAAAGTTTCGCACGGCCGGTACTGAATCAATAATAGGAGTATTTGCATCAACATCTCTCACAAAGGCCAAATATGACAAGCATCCCTTTCCAACCATACATTGGGCCATCAAATAAGAAATTACCCTGCTAGGAACAAGATCTAGAGAACCCCTCCATTCAACCTTTGGCAACCCCGACATCGTCAACGTCATGATTTTTGCGTGACAGTCCAGAATAGCATGACATGGAGACAACCAATCCATACCCAGGATTACATCAAAATCAACCATACCGAGTAATAAGAGATCAACTCTAGTCTCCAGTTCCCCAATAGTTACCACACGTGACCGATACACACGATCCACAGTAATAATATCGCCCACCGATGTAGATACACAAACAAGTGAAACTAAGGACTCACATGGCATATCCAGATAATGAGTAAAATATAATGATACATATGAATAAGTGAAACCAGGGTCAAATAATATAGAAACCTCCCTGTGGCACACTGAAACAATATCTATGATCACTGCGTCTGAGGCAACAACATCTGGCCTGGCAGAAAAAGCATAGAATCGAGCCTGCCCGCCTCTTGATCGGCCTCCCCCTCTTGGGCGACCCCTAGCTGCCTGACCCCTACCCCGAGATGGCAAGGCGGATGGTGTAATTGTTGGTGCTGGTGTCGTCGGTCGAGAACACTGTTGTGAAACCCCACTCAACAACCTAGGACACTCTCTCTTGAAATGACCAAATTCTCCGCACTCGAAACAACCCTTCCTCTGACGGATCTGCTGCTCCTGATAACCTAAGGGATGGCCTGCAGAAGCCTGTGCGGACGAGGCATGATGAGAACTCTACGCTGGTAGTGCACTGAATAAAAACTGGCCTGAGTGAGCACTGTAAGAACCACGGCTAGCTGATGTACCACGATGAGCTGGACGACCCGTCTGAGCGTGTCTGTAAGAACGACCCCTACCACGGTGACACAGACCCCCTGAAGGAGCACCGCTGTAATCACCCGGACCACGAGGCCTCTTAGCCTCTCTCTCACCACGTTCCTCGCTACGAACCATCTCTATCGCCGAGCAATGTCCACTACCTCATCAAAAGTAGTACCAGATACTCTCTCCCTAGTCATAAGTAACCGCAGCTGATATGTGAGGCCATCAATGAACCTCCTAATCCTCTCTCTATCAGTAGGAACCAACCAGACTACGCGACGAGCCAACTCAGAAAATCTCATCTCGTACCGTGTCACAGACATATCACCCTGGCTAAGCTGCTCAAACTATCTGCGCAGCTCTTCTCTGCGGGACTGAGGTACGAATTTCTCCAAAAAGACCACGAGAACTGATGCCAAGTAAGGGGTGTTGCGCCAACATGCCTACGTCTCTGGTAAGTCTCCCACCATCTGAGTGCAGACCCAGAAAACTGAAAAGTAGTAAATGAGACCCCACTGGTCTCCAGAATACCCGTTGTCCGAAGCATCCGTTGACACCTATCTAGAAAATTCTGAGCATCGTCTGACTTAGTACCGCTAAATGGTGGAGGTCGAAGCCTCTAAAATCTATCAAGTCTCATCTGCTCATCGTCCGCTATAACAGGAATTACCGGGGCCTAAGCAGCTGCAACCGGCTGGGCTGGTAGTGCCCCCGGTATCTGAAGTCCCTATACTACCTGGTGTGGAGTACGGGCAACGGGGGTATGAGTACCTCCCCCAGCCTAAGAAGTGGCAGGTTCTGCCATAGCCGAAACCACCTGAGCAAGACCAGTGCAGGTTGCCAATATCTGGGCCAAAGTCTCCTGAATGCCTGCAATCTCAATGGGCACAACTGGTGCCTGAGCTGATCCTGTCGGCTCAACTATATCTGGAATCTGCTCCTGAGCTGGAACAATTGGTGGTACTACAGGTGCTGTTCCAACTGTGGTACGAGCTACACCTCGACCTCTACCTCGGCCCGGGCCTCTATCACAGCTCCGGCCTCTCGCGGCCCTAACTGGTGGCACTGGTGGCTGGCCATCCGATCCGGTAGTACGTGTCCTCACCATCTGTGAGAGAATAGAATAGCAGAAATTTAGTTTCCAGAATCAACAAATTCGCATGACAGAATACAAGAAAGTGAAATTTTCCTAAGAGTTCTACAGCCTCTCGAAGATAAGTACAGACGTCTCCGTACCGATCCGCAAGACTCTACTAAACCTGCTTGTGACTCATAACACCTAATATTTAAGAGTTTGAGATTGAGTAAGATTTTGACTCAAAAAGTTTCTATAAATTAGGCCAAGTAATAACACCTCACTTTTAAGTTCCTTTCACGTTAAGTTATGGATTCCAACAAGGAAATATGACCGAAATCTATAGTTATTTCTTTAAAGAAATACTTTTATAAGGTAAAATTTTAATGAACTTTAAAATTCTAAATATTATGAATTTCTACCTAATTCAAATAAGAAAAGATTTAATAATTTTTTAATTTAATTTTAAAGTTACAAATATTAGAAAATATCTAATGTGAAATTAATTTATAAAGAGTAGAAAAGATGAACGCTATTTTGCTAAAAATAAAAAATTTAAAATAAAATAATATTATTTAAAATATGTGTTTGCATTATAATATAAAACTTAACGAAAAGTTGCAAGTTCTAAAATGATAGATGTGTTAATCATGAATAATGTACAAACTCAAACATTTAGGTACTTAAATTATATCATAAAAAATATCTAACTAAATTTAACTTTAGGTAAACTAATATTAATTAAAACTTCAAAGGGTAAAAGGAACTTTCCAAGTTATAAATGCTTGGATAAAATTATTGCTAATTTAAATATTTAAAGCTTAGATGAGCTAATATGAATTTGAGTCAACAAAATAATTATTTGCTTTAAGGTTGAGAGAAAATAATTAATGTCTAAATTAATTAACTAATTAGCAATTAAAAGAATCCAATTCAATTTCTTTCCAAATTAATTATATAAGTAAAAATTATTTTTCAAGTTGAAAAACTACTAGGCTACATAAAATTGTTTTTATAAGAAGAACATTGGTAGTTAACGATATAAAAAATAAAACAAAATAGTTACTATAGTATAAAGGTCAAATTGGTAGAAATATAAACTTAAATCAATAATAATAAAACAGTAGTAGATAAAATGCATTCTAAAATGAATGAATTGGTATTAATTTTTTTGTTTCTTTTCACATTCATTTCAACACATGATAGCTCCTTATATTTTTTTTGTCACAACCCAAAATTCTAACCCGCCGTGATGGCGCTTATCTCAATACTAGACAAGCCGAAATTTCAATGAACCACAACTTCTTTCAATTCTAAAAATATAATATTTAAATAACATCCACAAATCTTACAATTACCTATACAACCATTCCCAAAACCTGGTGTCATTGAGTACATGAGCATCTAATTATAAATACAAGTCTGAAAAATACGGTCCGTAACAGTCTGAGATCAAATATAGTAAATAAGGAGATAGGGAAGGAGAGGCAAGGTCTGCGAAACACGGCATCTACCTCAGAATCTCCAAAAAATTAACTGTGTGAAAGAATTAACACCCGCTATGTCCGGGAACACCTGGATCTGCACACGAAGTACAGGGTGTAGTATGAGTACAACTAACTCAGCAAGTAATAATAATAAATAAGGAACTGAAGATAGTAACGAGCTACACAGTTATGGTTCATTTCCAGTAATTCCAGTAAAGAATAGACATGCTATCAAATCTGGCAGTTTAATGTCAAATTAATTTTTATACAGTTCCTGTTCATGTAATCAGTATATCAAAATCTTATAGAGATTTCACAACAATGACAGATAACAACTAAGTGCAACAACAAATGGAAATCAAGTACAACCTCTTAGGACAACAGTCACTCACTGGGCTCCCAACCCTCATCACTCACTCTCAATGGGTACCCGCACTCACTGGGGGTGTACAGACTCCGGAGGGGCTCATACAGCCCATTCGCTATAATCTGCACGGACAACTCACGTGCTGCACGGATAACTCACGTGCCATAATATAAATATCTGGATCAGCACGGCCAACTCACGTGCTATAGTAGAATATATGGATCCGCTCGGCCAACTCACGTGCTATAGTATAATATAAGGATATGCACGGCCAACTTACGTGCTGTACGGACAACTCACATGCTATGATATCAATATCTCACAATCAGGCCCTCGGTCTCACTCAGCCATAAATCTATCGAGTCTCTCGGGCTCTCAATAATTATGAAATCAGCCCAAACAACAATGATATGATGTATCAATAATAATAACAGAGACTGAGATAAAATATGCAACTAAAAACTGAGACTGAGTACATATAGCATTTAGCAGGCAATTCAACAAGTAAATGATCTCTGTGGGTCCTAACAGTACTATCATATTATCTACGCATAATTTCTAACATGATTTGGAGTCAAATTTTATTAACACATAAAGAGCATATAGCTAACAACAAATTATACAACTTTACAGTTTCCCGGGACAGACCAAGTCACAATTCCTTCGGTGCACGCCCATATGCCCGTCACCTAGCATGTGCGTCACCTCCAAAACAATCACATGATACCAAAATTCGGGGTTTCATACCCTTAGGACCGGATTTAAAATTATTACTTACTTCAAGTCGTGAAATTCTTATTCTGCAATGTCCTTTCCTCGTAAATTGGTCTCCAAACGCCTCGAATCTGGCCATAAATAATTTGTTTCAGTCAATAAAATTCATTTAAATTAATTCCATAAGAAAATAATAATTTTTCATAAAAATCTAAAAATTAGCTCAAAAATCGCCCGTGGGGACCACGTCTTGGAACTCGACAAAAGTTATAAAATACAGAAGTCCATTCAACCACGAGTCTAACCATACCAATTTTACCAAAATCCGACCCCAACTCGACCCTCAAATCTTCAATTTAAACCAAGAGGTTTTCAAACTTTCCCAACTCAATTCACCAATTAAATGATAAAAAATAACCATGGATTCGGGTAATTTAAGCAATATTGAGTTAAGAACATTTACCCCATTATTTTTTCTGAAAATCACCCATAACCCACCTCAATCCGAGCTCCAAATCGTCAAAAACAGTCCCATTTTCAGAACTTATACTCACTGCCCGGGCTTTTCTTCTTCGCGAACACGGTCAGTGCCTCGCGTTGGCGAAGCACAAAATAGTTCCCGTCCAAATTCCTCCTTCGCGAACGCGACATCACCCTCGCGTTCGCGAAGCACAACATGCCTCTGCCTCAATGCCTTCTACGCGAACGCGTTCAACCCATCGCGAACGCGATGCTTCGTTCCCCCTCACTACGCGAACGCGACACCCCGTACGCGAACGCGTAGACCAATTGCCTGGGGTCCTCAGCTGCTTCCTCTCTTCTTAGCGAACGCGTAACACCTTTCACGTTCACGATGTACACCCAGTCCACCCTTCGCGAACGCGTTCTTCTCTTCACGAATGCGAAGAGCAAATATTGCCAACCTCTCAGTTCCTCTACGCGAACGCGAGGCTCCACTCGCGAACGCGATGAAGGAAACCAAATGGTGCATCAGAAAAATTCCAGCAGAGTTCCAAGTCCAAAATCCAACCCGTTAACCATCCGAAACTCACCTGATTCCCTCGGGACCTCAATCAAATGTACCAACAAGTCCTAAAACATCATACGAACTTAGTCGAACCCTCAAATCACCTAAAACAACTCTAAAATCATGAATTACACCCCAATTCAAACCTAATGAACTTTGAAATTTTTAATTGGTAAAAACGACTCCGGAACCTATCAAATCACGTCCGATTGACCTCAAATTTTGCATACAAGTCATAAATGATATAACAGAGGTATTCCAATTTTCAGAATCGGATTCCGACCCCGATATCTAAAAGTCAACCCCCGGTCAAATTTCTCAAAAATTAAACTTTCGGCATTTCAAGCCTAATTCCTCTACGGACCTCCAAATAATATTCCGGACATGCTCCTAAGTCCAAAATCACCATACGGAGCTATTGGAATCATAAAATTTAAATCCGAGGTCGTTTACACATAGGTCCATATCCAGTCCACTTTTCCAACTTAAATTTTTAATTATGAGACTAAGTGTCTCATTTCACTCCGAATTTCTTCCGGACCCGAACCAACTAACCCGATAAGTCATAAATCAATAGCAAGGCATAAATTGAGCAGTAAATGGGGAAATGAGGTTATAATATTCAAAACGACCGGTCGGGTCGTTACATGTTTTATATTGAATTATTTTGGTAAAATATTAATGCAACATTAGTAATTATTTTCAAATCTCTAAAAGACCAAACGATTTAACTTTTTAATTTATTTTATTTGAAAATATTTTTGTGATTTATTTGTTTTCAGTATTAGGTAAAAGAAAATAAGTTTAAAATCATAATAAGGCATCTAATGACTTTTGTAGAGCAAGCTTTTTTCCATTGAGTTAGCTAAATGAGATTAGCATTCATTATTTTTTCAAGAACTTATTCTTTTTAAAATTTTATTTTTATATTACGTGATTTTTTTAAAATTGTGTACCCCTTAATATAAATACATGCACAAAGCGCGTACCCTAAGACTAGTTAATTTGAAAAACACTTCTGAGCAGTGATTAGTTGACCAAACTTTTAAAAAGTGTTTCTAAGTATATTTTTCTCAAAGTGCTTTTCAAAAGTATTTTTGGGGAGAAGCTACTTTTTTCTGCTTTTTCAAAACTGCTCCTACTTCTACTCAAACACACTTTTTTTTCTTTCTAAAAGCTTGGCCAAACACTTCAACTTAAAAAAAAAATATTTTAAAAAAAATATTTTAAAAAAAAAGTGTTTTGCTTTTGAGAAACTTGGCCAAACATGCTATTAATCAGAATACTATCTTGACTTGTACCGACGCAGAACTTAACTTTTGATGTATTTTTTTCCAGTTACTATTAATTCAGCCAAACACTTGTTCCAAATTGTATTTATTTTCCTCATTTTGTATGTTTTGTCGGACAAGCCCAAAACTTCTTCTTAGTAACTCTTTCGTAAACTACTTTATATCGCTATATGAAGATCTTTACCTAATACGGTATATATATACGTGTTATATTGGTTTTTCCATTTGCTTTTTATACAGTTATCCCAAGATATAGTCAGGTGTTCTTATTTAGGGAGTTCAATTGAATTCCTTCGCGAAAATATTATCGTTCTTAATCCATTTCTTTGTTCATGAATCTCCCCAATTATTTTATATCTTTGGACAAAAAAGAGGAATTTATCAATCTCTATTCAGTTATCAAGATGTTAGTGGAAAAGAATTGGATTTTTCGGCGACTAATTACGTTAATGTTCGTTGATTTTAGTATTGGTGTGATTTACAATACTCTCTACTTAATTAAGCAACATATATAACGCATTATCTGAATTGCCAGCTCCATTAATTAGTCAAGACATATATCCTAATTGGGAAACTAAGTAGGAAAGAATCACTCTTTGCATTTTCTATACAAAGAATTTGTAGCATAGGATATATGGTATTATATATATGAGGTGACAAGTTTAAGTTTTGCTAATATATAGGATTTGAACTAATTCTCTCGAAATTTATGGACTCCTACAATGATCTCAATTTAATACTATAAAAATAACCGGTAGGGGCGGACGCACCTTGACTCAAGGGTATCATCTGACACAACTTGGTCGGAAAATTTTACTGAAATGTATGTTTATCTGATATGCAAAGAATAATGTTACAAAATTTAGTGAAGTTACTCTGCTTCACACGAAGAGCTCCTAGCTCGCCTGGTCGAGCGCCGCTGTTTTGTTAGGAAGATCGGGAGTTCGAATCCTGATATATTTGTATGTTAGGAATTGTAATAATGTACTTGAATTGTCGTCTATTCATATATTTCGAATTGTGTTTTTAATTTTTTTTAATATGATGTACAATAATTTATTTATTTATTTACATCTTTAAGTGTCGACCCGCTTACAAGAAATCCTACGTACGCCCCTATTAATCGGGTTCATGTCATGCTCTTGTTTGGGGTTAGTTGGGTCGGGTACGCCCCTATTAATCGGGTTCATGTCATGCTCTTGTTTGGGGTTAGTTGGGTCGGATATCCAATTAAGGTGGGCTTGTAAGTTGATTCAAATCAAGGATATTTAGGGATCTTTATTACTCAATTAGTTGCCCAGTTTTACGGTTTACATTCCCTAGTCAGTATACATAAATTATATATTGATTATACGTAGTTGTACACATATTATACATAGATTGTACGTATATTATACATTCGCCAGCTTATTTTTATTTAAGTAATTAAGTGTGCAACCGATTAGGTTAATTCTTCTATTATTTAATATACTGATGTATTTCCTATATATATGCCAAGAATCATACTCTTTGTTTCTCATTTCCGAGCTAGTTTGATCATGACAATTGACCATCTTAAATTTACATATTTAGTTAGGAGTATGTTATAGTTATTTATTTCAATGACTTTATTGGATTGGCGCTTTTATCTTTGTGGAATCTCCACACATGTAGCATTAGTGTCCAAAGGTCATGCTATAACAACCTCGTTTGTTTTGATATTTTTTGGCTGCTTGACGAGCGCAAAACACACACTTAAATTATGTTCGCTAGTCAAAGATAGTATAATATAATTATCGTATCCACAAGGATTGGATTTAAATAATATTATCGTAGTTTGTAGCTAGATTGCTATCCAGGAGGATCAATAGTTGAGATTTATATAATTAATAATCTAAAATCTACAGCTATAGACTAATGACAATCGTAACAAAAGTAAGCAAGAAAGTTATCAATGGGAGAAAATAGGGGTTTGACGGAATAAGTACAAGATAATTGTCTGGGATTTAACTCTAGATAATTCATTTCTAATGTTCAAGTGAGTCTCTCGAATTCACTTAATTATCAGTACAAATATTTAGTAAAAACTCCTCTCTCGATTAAGTTTCAACCTCACAATATGAACCAATTTAAGCTCTGTGAAGATATGCAAATATGCGTAGTGGATCAGTCTTTATGAAAACCTCTTTCGATTATTCTCCTAACTAGATTTAAACAATGATTCAACTAGCTTCTTTCGATTACTTAGAAGAATCTATGAACTCAACCAACAATATAGTGCAAAGATATCACAAGTTATGCCTCTTTCGATTACAAGAACAAGTGAATATAGATACAACAATTAAATCTTCCAAAAATAATTCAAATACATAAAAATAGAGTTATAATCCACAAACAATCATCAATACACCAAATCCATCAAAATCCAAAAGGATCTACTCCATATACATGGAGAAGTTCTTCACAAATGAAACTAAAGTATAGAAAAATATAAATTCAATCCAAACCCGGATCTTAAGTGAGGAAGGAATGATGAAATCCTTGTGCTTGTGTTCTTCCAACTCCTCCTTAGCCTCCTTGGCCTCCTTAGGTCGAAATTGTGTCAAAAGTTCATCTAAAATGGTGTTTTGGTGTATTTAAGCCGCCCCAAAACAAACTCCGGACGAAACTACCCTTTTTAGCGGAATTGGGAAGTCACTCTAACATCTTTGGGCTACCTCGCCGTATGTCGTGCCGCCCCATGCGACGCGCATGTAGGAAATTCCAGAACGTGCCAAAATATAATTTTTTGCCACTTTTTGCACTAGCGCCCCGCGCTCCGCGGGGCATGCCGTGGGGCGTTAGTGCAAATTGTGCGCAGAAATGAGTTTTTAAAATTTTTGACATCCAGACTTGGTTTTCGACCCCCGAATATGATCCCGGCTTAATTGCTTGGGCTTCTATTCAGATTTCAAAGCTCCAAATAGCTAGAATTAGCTCCACAACATCTACATAACTCAGAATTACTCCTACAAGGCATAAAACACACAATAAGTGCAAAAACACTACCAATTAAAGCTCAACACAAGTAAAGTGCAGTGAATTAGAGTGTAATAAGCGACTAAAATACGAGATTATAGTCTACCATCACTGCTATAGAGAATTGATGTTATAACTTATAAAGGACATATATTATAACATTACATTAAAATCGGTTCCTAAAAACCTTAGCTTTGACTGTACCTGCCATGCAAATTCATGATAATATACTCATTTCCATTAATCTTCAAATTTAACAAGATTCGACAAGAGTGGGTTGCTCTAGTGGTGAGTATCCTCCACTTTCAACCAAGAGGTTGTGAGTTCGAGTCACCCCAAGAGCAAGGTAAGGAGTTCTTGGAGGGAGGGAGCCGATGCTCTATCGAAAACAACCTCTCTACCTCAGGGTAGGGGTAAGGTCTGCGTACACACTACCCTTCCCAGACCCCACTAGTGAGATTATACTGGATTGTTGTTGTTGTTAAAATTTAACAAGAAAATGGAAACCAAGAAAATGGCTTGACACTAAAATCAGTCAGCTCTTAGAATTTGATTTTTTTTTCTTTTTATTACATGCCCAAAAAAGCATTGTTCAAGAAAATAATTTCTTCAAAAAGGAACTGAAAAGTATATCAGATACTTAATTAATATGCCTCTGAATTCATTCCTCCAAAATAGAGGGTTAATTTCTCAAAACACAATTAGAAGGGAACACAAGTGCATCATGAAATATTGTTTTACCACAAGGTAAGTGCCGTAGACACGTTTCGCGTTTCGTACCTATAATAATAAGAATGAAGGCAAATTGACATGAAATTGTACGTATTATATTCCGGTCAAAGCGGCAACAAAAAGATTGTGAAAGTACTATGCGTTTGTACACAAAGGCTTAAATAACTAACCCTATAGTTAATTAGTCCCACAATTAGTAAGACTACTTATTCTTTTCTCAAATGGAGTCATCTAAGTCCAACTTAACCTAATTCCAAAAATAATTACACGTAAAATAATTTTATTGCTTAATACATTTACAGAAACGTTTCCTCATGTAGTATACAAACAAATATTACAGATAATGCCCAAGGTTTAGCACAAAACCTCACTGACGCAAAACTCAGATATATTTATCAAACATGGGAGCTGCACATGCTATACACTTCGGACTAAGAATTGTTGGTGAGTTGTTATGTGTTGTTTAATTTCAGGCTTATAAGTTTCTTTCTCTTATTTAACTTACTGTTCCTTAATTACAAGAAATATCACTGCGCTTATCCTTTTTGGGATATGAATGGGTGGCCCTCCAAAACTTTTTCCATTGGTTATAATTATTTATATTAGTAAAAAAAAATTAAGTTAACAAAACATTAACGTTTTGTTTCAATACATTACATTGGTTCTAGTTATCAAATATTTTGTTAGTAGATATGAATATTTGAATAATTTAACTCAAAATATTAAAATATTAGACAATGTTATACCGTGGAATACTTAAAAGAAAACTTAAAAACTTGAAAGAAAATTTGTTACATCATACAACTTTTTCTTGGTTATCTAACCGTTGTCACATTACTAATGCTATTTCCTCACATCTTCTTAAGTTTTGGCTTTAGGCCTCCGACTTCATTGAGCCGCCCCTGGGGATATCACCTCCGTATGTCAACTACAACTTTTTCCTCTTAAATTATGTTGTTAAACATGGAATTTAGGTTCACATTCTGGAGAATTGTGAGAACCTGGTCTCGTTCGGTATAGGTTGTCCTGGCTCGTTAGGTCCCAAGAATCCAAAGGATATAAGCTTCTCAAGGCCGAGTCGGAAAGCTTTACTTGTAGAGTCTCTTTCAATTTAGGTCTTGAATCATTTGATTCGGAAAATTTTTGGACGGAGAAAGACTATAGGGCTAAGAGAAGCTCTCTTGTGTCAAGCCTTTAATTCGACTTTTGGCAATGCCATTTTCAAAGAAAGGGAACCTGTTGGGAGAACCTAGATATGTTAGAAAAAGCCGATGCATATGGAAACGAAAGGTGAATAGAGGGATATGGAAACGAAAGGTGAATAGAGGGGTGCACCAACGAATCTCTCGGGTATTCCATATGTGATGACAATGCTGAACCGTATTATCAACATGGTAATTAATTTTGCCGAAACAACTTTCTTTCCTTCTTAAGGTATCTTTTTAATACTTGTGTACCGATTAAATTAATCTTTACGCGAATAGGTATGGTATGCCGCTAGTATCATCAAACAATGTGCGAGTGTCGACGAATGGGATTGGAGCAGCTTTTGCTCTTGTTTATGTGCTGATTTTCCTCAAATTTGCACCTAATAACGAGAGGAGGAAATTCTCGGCATTCTTCTTTCTAAACATTGCAATTTGTATTGCAGTAGCTCTTATTTCCATGCTTGCTTTTCATGGAAATAATAGAAAGAATATTTGTGGTATTGCTGCCCCCGTTGTCTCCTTACTTGTGTATGGAACTATGGATCACCCCTCTCAATCATAGTAAGTCTTAAGTCTTAATTTAACACTTCATTTCTTTTTTTTTAGTATTACTTTTCATTTTCCTTGACCGTTTTGCTATTCATACATGTAGACACAAGTCATCAGGACAAAGAGTGTGGAATTCATGCCATTTTGGCTCTCATTCTTTGTAGCTCTCTCTTGTGGTTCGTGGTTAACATACGCCGTCATTGGTAAAGATCTATTCATAAAACTAAGCGTAGAGTCTCTTTTTAAGCGCCTTTCTTTTTTAATTCTCAAGTGGATCAATTACATATTTACTTTTCTTGATTTATTGCAGATTTCAGCTGTTGTTGGCCTCATTTTGGATCTAAGCCGAGGGTCTTTCGGAAATAACTTTTCTATCTTCTTGAAATTAGGGGTAGTGTCTACGTGCATACTACCTTCCCCAGACCTCACTTGTTGGATTACACTGGGTGTGTTGTTGTTGGCCTCATTTTGGGCATTGTGCAGCTTATCCTCTACGCGGTTTATAGACGGGGTACCGGAGATGACAATAGTGATAGCAATGTGTAATTGAAATATGATGTAATAGTAGTAGTGGTATATGGTGTTTAAACAATCTCTGTCGTACATAACTGAATTTGGATTTGATCAATCTATATGTTTTTTTAAAATTTTTTGTTAAATTTATCCTGTCACTTGATCCTTTTCCCAGTTTAACTACATACAAAGTTGCACCAAGGCCTATGTACGAAATTGAAGGAAAAAGTCTGATTCAAAAGACCAATCTTCCGTGTGTCTTTACATTGAGCTTTGCACATGTATATATTATACACTTACATATATATTTATTCCTCCCACACTAACCCATTAACCTATGTCTCCTTATATTATAATTATCTTACTAACCCCATTAATTTATGTCCCCTAACCCATTAATTATGTCCCCCTATATTCTAAACACTAATATGCACGACATTCTTCTCCATTCTTCTTCTTCTTCTTTACCTTTCTTCTATATCTCCAAGTAAATGTCCAGAGATTGTTAGAATTAGGATATTGTTTCTGGTTTCTTCTTCCCAACATCCCCCCTCAAGGTAGAGGGTAACTTTGTGATCCCTAACTTGCTCAAAATCTCGGAGTGAGAAACCCCAGAAAGTGGCTTTGTGAAGAGATCCGCCAGTTGGTCTTTAGATGGAACAAAAGAAAGAGTAATTAAATCGGAAAGGAACTGTTGACGCACAAAATGACAGTCAATTTCTACATGTTTTGTGCGTTCGTGGAAGACGGGGTTACGGGCGATATGAATGGCTGCCTTGCTGTCAGAATGAAGAGGTATGGGAAGACTTACTGGTGCAGAGAGATCTTCAAGAAGTCGAACTAACCATGTAAGTTCAGCAGTTACTCTTCTCATCGATCTGTATTCTGCCTCTGCAGAAGATAGAGAGATTGACACTTGTTTCTTTGGTTTCCAGGAAATGGGTGTTCCTCCTAGTGTGATGAAAAATCCACTTACGGACCTCCTAGAATCCTTGCAAGAGGCCCAATCAGCATCGCAAAATGCAAGCAAGGAGAATGAGTGTTTTGCTGAGAGAAGAATTCCTTGTCCTGGATCAGAGCTCAAATATTTGAGCACTCGTAAGGCAGTAGAGAAATGAGACTTACATGGTTTCTGCATGTATTGACTAAGGGTAAGGACTGCGAAAGAAAGGTCAGGCCGAGTGTTAGTGAGATAGTTTAACTTGCCAACCAGATGACGAAATACTGTTGGATATTGCAAAGGGTGCCCATCATCAGCTTGAAGCTTGGAGGAAGGATCAAGAGGAGAACTGACTCGAGGCAAATGAGATACATCAAATTCCTCCAGCATATCTAGGGTAAATCTCCTTTGGCTTACAATAAAACCTTCTTTTTCTCGCAGAATTTCCATCCCTAAAAAATAATGTATGTCTCCTAGATTTTTTACCTTGAATTCACTGTTTAGAAAACCCTTGATATGCTGAATTTCTTCCAAGTCATCTCCAGTAAGCAGTATGTCATCTACATAGACAGCTAGGATAGAAATCAGGTTTCCTGTC
Source organism: Nicotiana tomentosiformis (assembly GCF_000390325.3). Lineage (NCBI taxonomy): Eukaryota > Viridiplantae > Streptophyta > Magnoliopsida > Solanales > Solanaceae > Nicotiana > Nicotiana tomentosiformis. Next base: position 1,963,230 of record NC_090820.1, on the reverse strand, counting down.
CGTTTAAAAAATAGTGAGTAATCGTTTAATGATGCAGAATACCCTTTAAAACTCAAAGCTCCTGCAAGCCTAGCATACCATTGCCTGGAAGCTTGTTTTAAATCATACAATGACTTCCTTAGTAAACAAACATGCTTAGGACTAGGAGGTGTTAAGCCTGCTGGAAACCTCATGTACACCTCCTCTTGTAGATCCCCATGCAAAAATGCATTGTTTACATCTAATTGACACACATTCCAATCTCTTTTGGCTGCAATAGTGAGTAAACACCTTATGGTTGTCATTTTCACCACTGGTGAAAAAGTCTCACTATAATCTATTCCTTCTCTTTGGACATCCCCCCTGACCACCAGCCTTGCCTTAAACCTTTCAATTCTTCCATCCGACAAATGTTTTACCTTGTACACCCATTTGCAAGGTAGAGCCTTGTTTCCTTTAGGTAATTCAACCACATCCCATGTGTGGTTGTCTTTTAGAGCTTTAAGCTCTGAATTCATAGCTTCTATCCAACATGGATGTTGACAAGCCTGTCCAAAATTGTTAGGCTCTGTGACAGTAGAGAGGGATTGCAACACATGTTGATTATTGGGTGACAGAGAAAAGAAACAGAATTCCCTAGGCTTACTTGGTTGAGTGAAACAAGCTGCTGCTACATTTGTGAATATGATATTACTGCATACATAATCTTTCAAGTAGGTTGGTTGATTGGAAACTCTTCCTGGCTTTCTCAATGGTGTATGTTGCTTGGGTATAGAAAACAGGCGAGGTAGTGTGTGGTGTATCTAGGATAGACTGAAAAGGAATTGGGGTAGTAGACAATTTGTGATGAGAGGGAGTATATGAAGAACTTGGTGATGGTAAGGAGAAAATATCACAAACTTCAGGTTCTAAAGAGATGGGTGAGGATTGATCCTGTGATGAAGGTGAATATGTGGGTTCTGTAGTAAATGTTGAGCTTGGGAATATAGGATGTTGTGATGTGCTGGTTTCAACAAAAGGAAAGTGCGATTCATAAAATTTCACATCCCTTGATACAAATACTCTTCTCGTGGACAATTCCAATAGCTTATATCCCTTCTGATGAGGCGGATAACCAAGCAAAACACAAGCAGTTGCCCTATCATCGAACTTGCCTCTTCCCTGGGATATTGTAGAAGCATAACAGAGACATCCAAAATTTCTTAAATGATCATACTTGGGTTTCTCTTGAAATAAAACCTCATATGGTGTCTTTCCTTTAAGGACACTAGAAGACATCCTATTAATAAGATGTGTGGCAGTTAGGATAGATTCACCCCAATATGACATGTGTAGCTTGGATTGAGACATTAACCCTCTTGCAATCTCTAAGAGGTGTCTATGCTTCCTTTCAACAATTCCATTCTGTTGAGGGGTTGCTACACAAGACAGTTGGTGTAGAATTCCTTCTGAAGCTAGGAAAGCTGCCTCTTGTGTACCTTTTCCCAATTCTAATGCATTGTCAGATCTTATCATTCTGACTTTCACATTGAATTGCCTTTCAACCATAGACAGAAAAGATTTAAGCATAGGAAAACCATTGCTTTTTGCACTTAATAAAAATGTCCATGTTCCTCTGCTATAGTCATCTACTATAGTTAGGAAATATCTAAATCCATTATAAGTACTTGACTTATAAGGTCCCCATGTGTCTACATGTATAAGTTCAAATATATGCTTGGATTTTATGCTACTGATAGGAAAAGGATTCCTTGTTTGCTTAGCCTTATGACAAACATCACAGATAAACTCAAAATTTGGCTTACAATGAAGGAAATCTAAATGTTTCATTGCTGAAAATGGAAGGTGTCCCAATCTTACATGCCAAAGTTTAACATCAGGAGTACCATTAACTTGAACTGGACTAGAAAAAGAAACAGACTTTGAAACAGAATTTCTTTCTTTCGGAATTGAAGGTACATTACTACTGAATAGCCCCTTAGACTTAAGGCTACTTAGTTCCAATAAGTAGAGTCCCTCTCTAACTTCACCAAAAACTTGCGGACTCTTCATTAAAAGGCCCTGCAACACACACCCAATAGATGTGAATAGGACATCATACTTGAACTGAACACAAAACCTATTAACTGATAATAAGTTATATTTGAAATCTGGAACATGTAACACATTGTTCAGGATATGACCTGGCAGAATAGAAATACTCCCTATATGAGTAACAATCACCTTGAAAGAGTTAGGTAAACTGATATTCAAAGGTACAGGAAGTGGAGTTAGAAACAGGAAAGAATTAGGATCAAAACACATATGCTCTGAGGCACCTGAATCAATGATCCAGGTGTCTAATTTTAGACTAGCAAACACTGAACCTGAGTATTTTAGAATAGTACCAGCAACTGCATTAGCATTGATTCTTGTATTTCCTGCTTGTGCTAACTTTGCCTGCTTATACATGTGCATCATTTCTGCAATTTGTTCCTTGCTGAGTTGCTGTCCAAAATTACTGTTGTTGAGCTCAGTGCTTTGTCCTGCTGAATTCTCACGGTCCTCATGTATTAGGACTGTATTTCCTTTAATTTGAGTATGCTGACCTTTGTGATTGGTGAACTCAAAATCTTCTGGAAATCCAATAATTCTATAGCAATCCTCTTGTGTATGTCCTACTTTTCCACAATAAGTACAAGACACATTTGGATTGTACTTCTTTTTCCCTTTAAACCTTTGCTGAAGTTTAACAAACTTTTGCCTTGAGTTGTTATATTTGGGTGATATGGCTGCTCCTCTTTGTGTTTGGCTTCTAAGTTTTTGATAATTCTTCCCTTGTCCTGTGATCATAAAAACTGCAAAATCAGCTAGAAGTTGTGAATTACGCTGCTTAGCCTCTCCAGCTGCCATGAATGATACTGATTCAGAATTAAAATGTGCATTTGCATAAACTTCTCTTTGATTTTCATCCTGCAAGAGAAGTGAATAAGCAACATCTATGCTAGGCAAAGGGTTCATCATGAGGATATTTCCTCTTGCTTGTGCATAGATGTCATTTAATCCCATTAGGAATTGGATCAATCTCTGATCCTCAAGAGACTTAGTCAACTTTGTCTTTCCTTCACAAACACAAACACATGAACAACATATGATAACATTTAAAGCATCTAATTCATCCCACAGTCGTTTGAGCTTAGTGAAGTATGCTGCAATGTCACTGTTTCCCTGTACTAAACCTGATAACTCCTTCTGCAGATGATAAAGCTTGGCTCCATTTGATCTCCCAAATCTCTACTCCAAGTTGTCCCAAAGTTCTTTTGCAGTTTTGGAGTATATCACACTGTCTGCAATATCCTTTGAGAGAACATTTAGGATCCAAGAGATGACCATGTCATTCACACAACTCCATTGTTCATGGTCTGGAGATTTCAGATCTGGAGATAGACATGCTCCATTGATGAAACCAAGTTTCTTCTTGGCTGACAAAGACAGGAGAATAGATCTCCTCCACCCTGGGTATCCTCTTCCATCAAACATAGTGTTGACTAGAGTCATTCCAGGTGAATCAGAGTTGTTGAGATGATAAGGGTGATTGGCATCATAGCTGACTGATTTTGCAGCATTGCTCGTATCACCAGTATACGTGATGGTTGTTTCAGACATTTTAGGTTACTGATTATGATGGTGAATCTGATGTAAATTGATTTGATGGTTGGACTGTTGGATCGAGCTTATTGCTCTGATACCATGTACGAAATTGAAGGAAAAAGTCTGATTCAAAAGACCAATCTTCCGTGTGTCTTTACATTGAGCTTTGCACATGTATATATTATACACTTACATATATATATTTATTCCTCCCACACTAACCCACTAACCTATGTCTCCTTATATTATAATTATCTTACTAACCCCATTAATTTATGTCCCCTAACCCATTAATTATGTCCCCCTATATTCTAAACACTAATATGCACGACATTCTTCTCCATTCTTCTTCTTCTTCACCTTTCTTCTATATCTCCAAGTAAATGTCCAGAGATTGTTAGAATTAGGATATTGTTTCTGGTTTCTTCTTCCCAACAGCCTAGAAGAGAAGCAGTTGATCAATCAACAACTGAACCCCTTAAGAGAAACTACTATTTAAGGTACATAATTTTTCATCGTTTCTCCTTTGCTTTCTTCTGATTTGCAGTGAGCACAATATGTCTCCTTGTTAAGTTAATTCAACGATACCTTATCGACTTAAAATTGCTACATTCTCACATAAAAGAAATAAAAACCAGAGTTAGAGTTTTCTTCATAATGTTGTCTACTAAGCACACCTCAAAAAAATCCAACTCAATATTCAGAAAATCAAACTTTCTGCTCGAATTAAGTTTTCATTTTTCAGTGATAGCAAAGGAAATCAAGAAAACAAATATCAAGCATTGTCGGGCAAGTTATTTGTTGCAAAGATATGTTTTTTCTTGGATATTTAAGATTGTGGAGAGTATTGGAAAGAGAGTAACAGAACTTGCTATAGGAGATTTCAAGCTCAAAGAAGAGGAAATCAAGGCAGGAAATGAGAAGGTCTTGTCTATATATAAAGACTATCTCCTTCTAAATTTTGATGCCTATGCTTAAGATTGTTTTGTTCTAAGAAAGGCTATCTAGTCTTTATCCTGTAGTTGTCAAATTTATTGGGAAAATGACACTGTGTAGCAGCTCTCCAAAAAAATGTATATTTGTTTGTATATATATGCATTCTGTATTGTATATACAAAAAGTATACAAATTTTATACACTTTATCGGATACCAAATGTAAATAGTTTCTGATACGGGCTAAAAGTGATAATACCTCAAATTTGTTCACTTTGTGTGCTTGGCTGAAGTTGTCCCTGCTTCACCAATTTGTATATAGAAAGACACTGTAACCAGCTACTCATTTTGTCACAACAAAATATCATTAATCAGTCATTATCTCAAAAGTACTAACGATGAATGTTAAGAACAAACTTATTAGCTTCATTCTTTATGACTTGGTGAATTTAAAAGAGGTGAATTTTGCAGGTGCAACATAGAAGGGGTAAGATGAAAGGATCATAGAAACTGCAAAAGCAAAAAAGAAATCAAAGAAATCAAATTGGAAGACCATATGATATTGTTCTACAATCATTAAAAACATACTTAAAAGAGGATACGTGTCTCAATCGATCACTCAAAACAGACTTAGCAATCAGTAGTAATCTGTCTGTGCTTTTGCTGCAGTTGCCTAAGCAAGTGTCAAATTCAACACATCCTCGTTAATTTGAGATCGAAATTAAGAGAAAGCAAACATCTAATATGGGGGGAACTGAAAACTATACCATGTTACGTGCTTGACTCACAGCTTCATATTGTTTGAACATATTGGAGTTTGTTTCTACTTACCTCAGTAACGAGGTCAATACGGTCGCATCCTTCATTCTCTTTAACTTCTTTCTTAATTCTCACAGCTGAAGCCACAAGAGATTTATTGTCGTTGCACTACATCAACTTAATATGTTTCAGCGTTGGAATATCTGCAAAGCTAAGGGGGGTCTCCTTGAGAAAGCGACACCTTTTTATAACAAGTGTTTCAAGCAAGGGAAAAGATTCCTCTGAGGCGTCCCACCTTGAGATATTTAGGCTCAGTTTCAAGAACTTAAGTTTAGGGAACGTGATATCTCCAAGGCACCACTCTCCGGAAGGAAACAAATCCTTTAATTCGAGATACTCCAGACTTGGTAGTCCCGCAATGAAAATCGTGCTTTCTATCCGAGTCCCCCTCAGTAACAATTTCTTTACATTTGAAGGCAAGTGTAACTTAGGAACAACAGGGAACAAGTGAAAGAAAAGGCGAAGTGATTGAAGATGGGTAAGACTCTCCAATTTGAGACAAATCTTTTCTTCATCGAAATCATTTCTCAAAAAAATGATTTCAAGTTCGTGAAGATTAGGACACCTCTGTACTAAAACATTCAAGCAATCAAAATCGAGTGTAAATTCAACACCCCTTAATATCCTCAAATTTTCCAACTTAGAGGATTCTTCATTGATCTGCTTTCCCCCAAAAAAACCAGATTTAGTAAACTCTACATGCCTTAATTTTTTCATTTTCCAAAAATTCCCTGATAACCTTGTACGCTTTAAACACTTGAGAATTAAAGTTTCTAGATGGGGCAGATGTGATTTTCCATGAAAATCGAATGTATATATGAAAAGTGTGACGTACTTGAGGTGAATTAGTGGATTCAACGTAGCTAACGACAAACTAATAACCAATTTATGGGAACTTAAATCCAAGACCTTAAGAAGCCTCATCAAATTAATAACCTGACTGAAGTGATTCCAATATAAAGATTCTCCTCCATTGGTGGTTATCAGTGGCCTCAAGTGTTGGTGGAAAGGCTTCCCCGTTTTGGATGCAAACTTGGAAAGCTCATTACTGAAACTGAAGCTAACTCGACTTTCCTTCAAATCAGAAGGTTGAATGTTCCCTCTCACCGCCAACATAAACTTTTCTTCTCTACTCATCTCCAAGCAAAAGTGAAGCACTACATCATGAACCTGGCAGTATTTGACTTTACCGTTATATCTTCTCCTGAAACCATTACAACGTTACTGCTAATGAGATCCATCAAGTAACCTTCAGCTGCCTCTTCCATTAATCTCCCACATTCAATGTTCTGCACGAAACCTTCCGCTATCCATAAACTTATCAATTTAGACACTGAAATCCTTTCGTCCTCTAGAAACATCCCCATGTAGAGAAGGCAAGGTCTTAAATAGTCGGGTAAGTTATCATAACTTAACTGCATAGTTGCCCGACTATAGTCTTCAGACTCACGGTCAAGATAGGAAAATAGAGCTTTTTTAACCTCATGCCACCAAGATCTTTCCATTTTCTTCTTTTTGATTATTCCAGCTACCAAGACAACCACTAGGGGCAACCCTTTGCATCGTCTTGCAACATCTAGACTCACATCGTGTAGTTCAGGTGGGCAAGCTTTGTTTTGAAACACTTTTTTCTGCAACAATTCCCTACTCTCTTCGGGCGTGAGGAATGGAAGGAAATAAAGATCAGTATAGCACTTGACATGTTCACCCACTTTCTCAAGACGAGTTGTTACTACAATTCTGCTTCTATTTACAACATCAGGGAAACAAAGTCTTAAGTCATCCCATGCCATACAATTCCACATATCATCCAAGACAATGAGATATCTCTTTCCTATTAAGCTTTTCCTCAGCATGTCAGCTAGTTCGCCAACCTCATCTACCTTGTCCTTGGAACCGGTAACTTGATTGAAAATTTCTTGTAATAGTTCTCTACGGATATATGTTTGAGAAATGACGCACCATGCTCGAACATCAAAATGATAAACAATGTTGTCATTATTAAACAACTTTCTAGCACAAGTTGTTTTACCTTGTCCCCCCATCCCAACAATTGGGATGACATCTAGCTTATTTGTCCCTCGTGTCAGATACCGAATTATTCTTTTCGTGTCATTCTCAAAACCAACTATCTCCTCATCATTCATAAGATTGCTATGTTGAGTTGGCATATGTTTAGATGGCTCTACCATAGAGCAGGGCTTAAGAGCAAGGTTCTCCGACCACATCCTGGTCACCTCCGCATTATTATGCTTGATCTCTTTTAAGATTGTAGGAAGTGAGCAAAAAAGATACCAAAGAGCATTACACTGAGAAGGAATAGAGTCAATGGCAACTTCAGCTTCGTATGCCAAATTGATAGTACGCCTCTGAAGATCTTTAAGAATTTCATGTTCATGCTGCATCTTTGCAACATCTCTGAAAACAGATGTTAGATATGAGAACTCTTTCTCTAAAATAACAATATGAGGCTTCATCATGAAATCTAAACATAATTCAGATTTCATCATCTCATTCAATTTCCTTAATAGAGAATCCAGAAAGCTCAATCCACCAACTGTGGGAAACTGAGATGGCCTGTATTTTAAGGATTTGTAGTACCTCTCTAGTTGTGCCTTTAGATCTTCAATTTTCTCCAATATCTGTATCGTGCCAAGATCAATCTTGCTCGCATCATCTTTGATTGTCGATCCTGAAAGAAGCTGCATTTGAATTACACAAAGTATGTCGCCCACAAGCACTCCAACCTTTTCTAAGACTTCATTCAACCTATTACCATTAATAACATGATTTGGTATATCGCCGAGAAAAACTAACAAGAACTCTATTGCCACATCAATGTTTCGAGCAGAGAGAATAGTGGGAAAGTTATCAAGCTATCCTTTTGGTAATTTCTTGTCCTTGAAAGTTCTTGATTGAGTAAACTTTGACGCCTTTAGTTCACGGAGAAAAATCCTTTTCATTTCCAGCTCCACTATCACAACCAAGCATAGTAGATAAGGAGGCTTACTCTCGATATCAGATGTATCATCTCTATCCTTATTAATCCAAAGAGCAAGACAGAACTGTCGCACATTGTCAGCCATGAACTGTATTCGGGCATGCATACCTTCCAACCTCTCACGGTCGACATAACCATTTATCTCTGCACCATATAAGTATCTTACAAACCTTATTTTGTTTTGAATGACTTTGACTTTCCTTAAGTATCTATCTATCTTCTGCAGGATATTGATTTTTTCCACGAAAAAAGTGACAGATCGAACCAAGTACCTCAGTGCATCATTTAGATTCTGGTCAAGGTAATCCATATATTCCAACATATACAAATCATTCAGCTCAAAGTTGTATATTAGACTAGTACCGTTATCTTCACTGAATTCCTGCAACTCTGATACTAGCCTTTCCACATTAAGACTAGTTTTGTATTCACCTGGAATTCCATCAAAAACCGAGTGAAGCATTTCTGCAATCAATTTGGCCTTCTTTCTGATTTCTACTGAGAAATCAGGTAAAAGAGCATGAGGGTACTTGATAAAGGTTCTCAAAAATCTTAACTCCATTTCAAGTGTCTCAATCTTGACAACATTCAAATCACCTCTACTCTTAATCCTTCTCAGGTGATCTAACATATCCTCAATGTCGTTATGCGCCATCTTCCGTAGATAAATTAAAAAGTAGAAAATCCCTGCAAATTCACCAAGCTCTTGTCATATTAATCTTCACTAAGAAGGAAATTTTTTTAATCTCTTTTAATACTATTATCATAAGCTATAATGCTTGTGAAAGATTATACACGTTCTACACATATTTTATTATGAAAAATTTCACAAACTTCCCTTACGTTTTGACATATTGCGCATATCTCTTTTGCGATATCAAATATATTATACGAACTTCCCTTCTTTCATATTTTTTTAGGTAAGTAACTAGTAAAGAAAGGGCAACCCGATGCACAAAAGATCCCGCATTCATGCAGGGTCCGGGGAAGGGCCGCACTCAAGGAGGTGTGATGTAGGCAGCCTACCCCACGACTCGAACTCGTGACCTATAGGTCACAAGGAAACAACATGACCGTTGCACCAAGAAGGTAAGTAACTAGTAACGAGATGATTTATAGCCACATAAATATGTAAGTTTTATTTTAAACCATAAGTTTCAAAATTTCTTTTCTTAAACTATATGAAAAGTCAAACACTATCACATAAATTGGGATGGAAAGAGTAGTAGTTATTAAGACAAAAGTTAAATGGATTCATGTAGCTCTTCTAGCAATACAAGAACTAGATTTGTAGATTGCAAATGAAACCAATTTAGCACTACTAAAAAAATTGGAATTAACTACGAACTTCATTGCTAATCTGTCTCTAAATCGCTCATAGTTAAGATAGTTTTTCGATAATCCGTCGCTAAATAGGATTAGTGATGAATTTTTCTGTTTAACTACAGAATTTGTCCCTCCCTAATTCCTGATTTTAGTAGTGTAGAGATTTGGAAAAGAAGATAAGTTAACACAAGTTCAGTTCAAGTCTTACAATCAATCAATCGTGATTTTGGCTTCTTTCGTCTTCTTTTGTAACTCCAATTTCTGATACAATATATCCTAAGAGGAAGCACAAGAGATGAACATTAAAATTATAAGATTCAGGAGTAAATAAAAGAAATCACAGAAATGATCATATCAACAAATAATGATGAAAATTTTCAAATTTAACCAAATATATGGCCCAGAATTTTCGATATATATATAGGAGTATAATGTTTCAAGTGTTGTTAGAAAATTTTTATTGAAATACCTGTAAAAAGTAAAAGTTGCTGTAGGAGAAAACTACCTAATGAAGAAGATCGGAAGGAGGAAGATATATGTTAGGTTCAGTGGATGAATAATTATCTTGAAGATTTCCTAAAATCCTCATAATGAAAATAAAGTATAGTCCAATCTATTAAATATGAGCTCTAAATTATAGCATTATCTTTTCGAAACTAATATTGGGGCTCGAGCCAATAAGTATTGCGAATATTGTTCAAAGTTTATTTTTTAATCGATAATAAAATAGCACGGATTAAATAGTTTTTGAACTGGAAATTAAAAAATAACTAGTGTTTGTAAAGACATTGAAAAATAGTCACTAATTTGTCAAAACACAGAAAATTCCAGTATAATATGTTATTTTATGAAGCTCTTATGCATAAAACACTTTCAACATATTATATTAGAACTGCAACACATTATGAAATTCCATCACATTATGCTAGAAACTCATATATAAAAAATTCGAACTTCATCATATTATGCTAGATTTTTTTAGATTTTTAAGAATGTTTTTGTTTAGATTTTATCTTTATATGAAAAAAGTAGCTAAATTTCGATTATTTTTTAAACTATGGCTACTTTTTAATTACCGATTATAAATATAACTATTTTATTTTTTAATTTATCATATACATAATATAATTTTTCGGACTAAAAGTATTCAATTCAGCTTAGCCGCCCGAGCCCGTGACGGAAGGAGGGTGCATATCACTTCCTACATCTTAATTTATATTATATCGCACTATTTGTTTGAAATTTTTGGTGTAAAGTTATTTTTATTATTAAACTATTTTTAAATATAATAATACCTTTTTAGCATATACTAAAAGATGTGCCACTAAAGGAATAACCTTTTGGTTCTTTAGACGGGCAAATGGGATCCGTGAAAGGACTAGTCAAGCAATGATGGAGTCCCCCCCATATATATATATATATATATATATATATATATATATATATATTGCTTTTTCACATCGAAGGATATGACTAATAAAGCAACCGCAATCAAAAAATCAGTAAATATATTTTGAGGGAGAGAGAATAAAGTTGTTGAGTTTATAATATTGTTATTTGGATGAAGGTTTTAGAGTTTTTTAAAAAAAGGTATCATACCTCTAACAATATCCAAGAACTTATAAGTAGAATAATACTTCAAAGATTAGTTGTATGTTATCCATGTCAATCGAGTATTTATCGCCACGAAATCCAGATACTAACTTCTTCTAGTTAGACTGGCAACGACACTACGCTACGTCCCAAGTAATCACTTTGCAATTTTCATACTTGTCCCTCCAAATCATCAGCTATGATATTAGTTGTTAACATAGGATCCATGTCTTAGTCAATGTTTTGACTTCTCTTAAGTTACCATATCAGATTTACTATGAATATTTTATTTTTTATCATAAGTAAACTTAATCTGATGATATAAAAGATTTATCTATTATCGTAAGTGAACTTAACCTGATGGTATAAAAGATCTGTACGCTGACAGTGTACAAAACTAAAACTCTTTTGCATATATATATAGAGAGAGAGACCTTCACACACAGTCTTTTGCATATATTTTTCATCAGTTAAGTATTTAGACAGATTGGGAAAATGACTGAAAAAACAGAACCATTTCTAAGTAATGGCAAATTGAAGAGAAAAGCAGGATCATCTCTTGATGAGACAATAGAAAAATGCATAGGTGAATTTGGATGGGTTCAATTTTTGCAAGCTATACTTGTCTCTTTTGCTTGGTTTTTTGATGCTCAACAAACATTTATGTGTTTTTACTGATGCGCAACCATCTTGACATTGCATATCCTGCAATTCTTCTTCTTCCATTGACAAAACTTTTTGTAATCTTCCAAAGGATGCATGGGCATGGGATTTACCTAATTGATATAAACGTTCATTCTTTATTGGGAGAGGGAAAATAAAAAGACATGCAAAACTCTCATCGCCACACATTTAATTAAGCACAATTTTGGTAGTTTGCAATATATACTCCATATAACTTATGCATGAACAATTAATTCTTATATTTTGTACCCGAACATATATTTTCACATAAAATGGCACGTAGGGATTAAAATGTATACTATTTTCAAGATCTTTTGATAATATATTATTGACGTAGCCTGAATATAATGAGTTCAATTGAATTCACTCCTAACAATCGAGGTCCGCCTTTTTAATTACAGGCGCAATCACTGCCTTTTCCACCAATATATGGATATATTCATTCTTGAGATTTATTTCTGGATTTGGAAGAGCTACAATTGGCACTTGCGCGCTAGTCTTGTCCACAGAGCTTGTGGGAAGACGATGGCGAGGCCAAGTTGGAATCATTGGCTTTCTCTGTTTCACTATGGGATTTATTTCATTACCAACTTTGGCATTTATAACCAGAGGTTCTGCGTGGAGAATTCTTTACCTTTGGACTTGTTTGCCAACAATTTTATACTCTTTCTTAGTCCATTTTATAGTACCTGAATCTCCTAGATGGCTTTATATCAAAGGAAACAAAGAGGGATTTGTCCAAACTTTGAAAAGCATTGCACCTCCAGCAACAAGAAGTAGTTTAACCTTGAGTTTCTTCGGATCATTCATTGAATTTGAAAATCAAGAAGTACTTAACAACGACACAGTCGATCTATATTCAGCTATTAGGATATTGGTGGAAAGAAATTGGTCTTTTCGTCGACTAGTAACAGTGATGTGTGTTGGATTTGGTATTGGTATGACTTACATGGTATGCCATTATGTAACGACCCGACTTGTCGTTTTGAGTATTACAACCTCGTTTCCCTATTTACTGCTCAAATTGGACTTTACAGTTATTGTGACTTGCCGGGATAATTGGTTCGGGTCCGGTGAGGTTTTGAAATGAATTGGAACACTTAGTTCCAAGGTTTAAAGCTTAAGTTAAAATGGTGATCGGATGTCGACTTATGTGTAAACGACCTCGGAATTTAATTCTGATGATTCCAATAGCTCTGTATGGCGATTTTGAACTTAGGAGCGTGTCCGAAAAATTATTTGGAGGTCCGTAGTGAAATTAGGCTTGAAATGCCAAAAGTTAAATTTTTGGGAAGTTTGACCAGGGGTTGACTTTTTGATATCGAGGTCGGAATCCGATTCTGGAAATTGGAATAGCTTCGTTATGTCATTTATGACTTGTGTGTAAAATTTAAAGTCATTCCAGATTGATTTGATGTATTCCGGCACAAGATATAGAATTTGAAAGTTCAAAGTTTATTAGGCTTGAATTGAGGTGCGATTCGTAGTTTTAGCGTTGTTTGATGTGATTCGAGGTTTCGACTAAGTTCGTATGTTGTTTTAGGACTTGTTGGTATATTTGGTTGAGGTCCCGAGGGGCTCGGGTGAGTTTCGGGGTAGTTTCGGACCAATTCTAGGCCATTTTTAGTTGCTGATTTCTGCCTACAGAGGTGTGCATCGCGATCGCGAATATTTGGTCACGTTCGCGAAGAGCAAACAATAGTTTGGAACCTTGTGAATCGCGATCGCAGAAGCTCTTTCGCGATCGCGTAGAACAAAATCTCTGCTGCACTGACCCGACTTTGGAAGCTTATATCTCGCGATCTATAAGGAATTTAGAGATGATATAAAAATGAAAGTTGTATCCTTTGATATCTAGTTTTCAGAAATGTAAACCATTTGTCATTTGAAGTGATGTACAAAACGTTATGGTAGCTACACTATAGGCTGTCCGGGAAGAGTTTGGAAATCTATGTTGCACAGGGCTAACTTTGGAAGCCTATATCTAGAAATCTATAAGGAAGTGGGAGATGAGAAACAAATGAAAGTTATAGTCCTTGGTGTCTAGTTTTCAGAAAGTTAAACCATTTGCAATTTGAAGTTCTGTACACAAAGTTATGATCATTAAACTAGAGGTTGTCTAAAAGTGCTGAGAATTTGTTCTTCGCGATCGCGAAAGGCAAAGTTTGGGCTGAAAATTTTTGTGATTCGCGATCGCGAAGAGTAAATGGCCGGACAGAAGATATATTTTGAGGTTTCGGCCATTTTATCACATTTGAAGCTATGGAGCTCGGATTGAAGCGATTTTTGAGGCGATTTTCACCATATGGATTGGGGTAAGTGTTTTTATCAATAAATTAGTGTTTTGGGTTGAAAACAGTAGTAAAATTCATAGACTTTAATTGAGGATTTGAAAGTTGAGTTGTAGTCAGATTTGAGTAATTTTGGTATGGTTGGACTCGTGGTTGAATATGGGTTCGGATTTTGTGAGTTTTATCGGATTCTGAGACGTGGGCCCCACGAGTGATTTTTGGGGGTAATTTCGAATTTTTGGAAAATAATAGTATTTTGATATGGAATTAATTCCTATAATTTTTGTAAGCTGAATCAAATTAATTGTGACTAGATTCGAGCCGTTTGGAAGTTATACGCGCAGAATGGAATTTCTGGGGCATTGCTCAGCTTGCTCGACATTAGATTTGGCTTGTTCGAGGTAAGTAACTCTTCTAATTTTGGAGCTGAGGGTATGAACCCTGAATATATGTATTATGTGAATTGTTGGGAGGTGACGCACATACTAGGTGACAGGCGTGCACTATAAAAATTGTGACATAAATTGTTTCTGTGGAATGTTGTAGTTAAATAATCTTGGCATTTTCCATGTGATTTTATGTGTTAAAGAAATTGAGCTGAAAATCATATTAAAAATCATGTTGAGGCTATGTGCCAGTATTATTGGGACCCACAGAGGTCATATTGCTGTGAATTATTTATTTTAAATTGAAAATTATACTTAGTCATATTCATGTCATTACATACCATATCTCAGTCTCTGTTATTATTTATTGATACATCATATCATCATTTTTGAGCTATTTTTATGACATTGTGAGCCCATGAGAGAGAGACTAGAGAGATTAATGACTGAATGAGGCTGGGAGCCTGATTGTGAGGATTATTATGTGGATCGGGCCTGGCCGCCCGCAGCAGGCCATGTTGGCTTTATATATATTATACTATTGCACGTGAGTTGGCCGTGCGGATCCATATATTATACTATTGCACGTAAGTTGGCCGTGCAACACGTGAGTTGGTCGTGCGGATCCAGATATTATTATAGCACGTGAGTTGTCCGTGCAATACGTGAGTTATCCGTGCAGATCTAGATATGATATTATAGCATATGAGTTATCCGTGCTTATAGCGCTTGGGCTGTAGGAGCCCCTCATGAGTTTGTACACACCCTCAGTGAGCGCAGCCGACTATAAATAGGGATCGGGCTGCACGCCGCAGCAGGTATTGTATAGCGCTGAGTGATTGAGTGTGCTGAGCATAGTGAGAGAGAATGCGAGACATTGAGATTGAGTACTCTCAGAGTGTGAGTACATGAGTACAATCTCTAAGATACATTGCATTGACATGCACACATGATATATATGCATAGAGATGTGTTTTCCTCATACTGTACGGTATCACATTATTCATGATTTCTCACACATGTTGACAGATGGGCATAGTGATGCATTTGTTTTACACTGATTATCTGGAAAGAAAATGAGATATTTTATTTATTATTGAAAGGATTTTGGAAAAATTACTGTTTTCAAACTTATTCATAATTTTGGTAACTTCGGTAAACGATTTGGGTTTTCATTGATGTACTTGAAAGGCAGAACTATTTTCAGAAGTCATGATTTAGCTGAGCATCTATTCTTTGAGTTACTTCTGGTATTACTTATTTAATATTGTTATGAACTATTGTTGGTTATGGAAGTTGGACTCTGGCCTTGGTACAAACTCGTCACTACTTTCAACCTAATGCTAGGTTTGTTACTTACTCAGTACATAAGGTCGGTTGTACTGATACTACACTTCTGCACATTGCGTGCAGATGTTGGCTGTTGTTGTTGATGTGCTCGATGGTTGCGGGATTTGAAGATGTACTTGCATTCCTGTTGGAGCTGCCTCTTGTTCATAGTAGCCTTATATTTATAAAAGCTCTGTTTATGTATTATTCAAACAGACTATGTAATTATTTCATTTCCTCTTTGTATACTCTATTCTTAGAAGCTCATGATTTGTACTACCAGTTCTTGGGGGATGTATAAGATTAAGATCTTTATTCACTTAAATTGCTTTAATAATTGTTATTGGGATTTGATAATTGAAAGTTGGCTTACCTAATGGGTTGGGTTAGGTGTTAATACGACTAGTTGGATTTTGGGCCATGACACATTAGGTGTTGGAAGTTTAAATTTCAATCTTTACTTAAGCATTACATTGAATGTATTATCTGAATTGCCATCTTCCATTTTGATTCTTTTCCTTATTGGGAAACTTAGTAGGAGAGGTTCACTACTAGGATTTGCTATGCTAAGTGGAATTTGAATCATAAGTTGTGTTATACTTGAGGGTGAAAAATTCAAGGAATTTCAATTAGGGTTTGAATTGTTTCATATTTTAGCGCGTGTACATCGTTTAGCATTCTATTGATCTACACGTTGGAACTTTTTCCGACGTGTGTGAGGAACTCGGCTGTGGCGATGGTGAGACAAGCGATGGTTCTCGGCGGAGCTTTCAGTCCAATGCTCATAGCAATTGGAAGGAACAACAAATGGTATTCTTTTGGTGTGTTTGGTTTGAGCATAGCAATATGTGGTTGTTTTGTTGTGTGTTTACAAGAAACAAATGGTAAACCACTTAGTGATACAATGGATGAAGAGGAGGACAAGGAAAGAACATTTATATGTTGATTATTATTGAAATATTTTGCTTGATTAAACAAACTTTAGAAACTTGCCCTTGTGCTCTTTATTTTGGGTTGTAATGGGTTTGGATATTAAAGGTGGAATAGTTATCAGTAGATTCAAATCAAGGAGTAATCTATTGATGTATGTTACTATGAAATGAAATTTACTCTTTGTTTCTCATTTCGGAGTATGTTTGACCGTGACATTTGACCATTACATATTCACTTATTTATTTATATTGTAGTTATGCATTTCAATTACTGTCAAAAAATGCGCGCAATCACCCTGCCCAAAATTTTAGGGCGAGTCGAAACGGATCGGATATTGACGGGTTGAAAACAGGTAATGCAAAACGGATAGATTATTTGCCCCGATCCATATTTAATATGGATAAAAAATGGGTTATGTGATGACCCAAAATGTCATCTTTAAATTTAATAAGTAATTCTATGTTCTAAGATCTCGAAAAGTACTATTTATCATTCCTCGACTTGTGTGCGCAGTCTGTAAAATTTTCTGGAAAGTTTTTATGTGAAAAATGGATTAAAATTTGAAATAGAGCTTTAAAACTCAACTGAGTTGACTTTGGTCAACATTTTGAGCAAACAGACTCAGATCAGTATTTTGACAATTTCGGTAAGTCTGTATCATGATTTGGGACTTGGGCGTATGCCCGGAATCGAATTCCAAGGTCCCTGGCCCGAGATATGGAATTTTCATGAAAAATTTAAAGTTTGAAAGCTTAATGATTTTTTTAAGAATTTACTGATATTGAATTTATTGACACCGGGTCCATATTTTGGTTTCGGAGCCCGATATAGGTCCACTATAATATATATGACTTGTCTGCCGAATTTGGTGAGAATCGGAGTTGATTTGACGTGATTCGGACGTCCGGTTGTAAAAATATAAGTTTTAAAGTTTTATTGATAATTCCCTTTGATTTGGGGTCCGATTCATAATTTTAGGTGTTATTTTGGCGATTTGATCGCGCGAGCAAGTTCGTATGAGGTTTTAGGACTTGGATGCATGTTTGGTTTGGAGCCCCGAGGGATCGAGAGAGTTTCAGATATGCTACGGGATTCGAAGCTTTTGGAGACAAATTTAAAAGAAAAGGTTGTGGTCGAGCAATTGATTGGGATTTGCACAGCGAGGTAAGTGTCGTGATTAACCTTGACTTGAGGGAATAGAACCCTTAAACTATTTGTTATGTGAAATGCATGTGAACGACGTATAGGCGAGGTGACGAGTGTCTATACATCGTCAAATTAATTATTTGCATAATTACTTAAAAAATCATAAATCGTTTTAAATCATGAATTAATTATTATAATAATTGTTTCTCTCATATTCTTTGTCAAATATTAATTCTTGAATTCATGCATTAATTGTTACATGCTATTTGATTTATGTGTCATAATTGTTATTTGACATTTAGCATATTAAATATTAAACTGCCTATTTTCTCCATGATTTCCATAATAAATTGCTATTTGTCATTGTTTGTATCATAATTAAATTATAATTATTGTATGTGTGTTGTCTTATAATTTTATATTAATTGTTGCATTTATTGGGAAAATTTCTTCTATAAGAATTGGTAAATGAATATATTGGAGGAGCGGATTGCACGCTACAACGGAAATGAAAGAAAATATATATATATATATATATATATATATATATATATATATATATATATTGAGGGATCGGATTGAACGCCGCAATAAACTTATTTAAAAGTCAATATTTGGGGATCGGATTGCACGCCGCAGTAGAGTTATTTAAAAATCAATATTGGGGGATCAGATTGCACGCCGCAACAGAATTATTTAAAAGTCTATATATACTTGATTAAAATAAATATATGAAAGGATTGAAAACGAATATATTGTAGGAGCGGTTTGCACGCTGCAACGGAAATTGGTTGAAATAATAATGGGTTATGACTGTTGAGTTGGCTTCAATTATTATAAATGAGTTATCTGATTTATTTTTATTATTTGTTGTTGTTACTAATATTGCGTACATGTTAATGTGAGTGACCGGCCTTAGCCTCGTCACTACTTCGTCAAGGTTAGGCTCAGCACTTACCAGTACATGGGGTCGGTTGTACTGATACTAACTCTGCACTTCTTGTGCAGATTTCGGAGTTGGTCCCAGTGGCGTACCATAGACTTGCTCGAATTTCAACTACTCAGAGGAGACTTGAGGTATAACTGCACGACGTCCTCAGTTCCGAAGTTTCCGTCTATTTTACTTTAGCTGTGTGTTTATTTCCAGACAACTTTATTTTACTCCGACCCTTATTTGTATTCTTCTAGAAGCTCGTTCACTTGTGACACCAATTATGAGATGATATTTAGACACCGTTAGTTTTTTTATAGATTATTCACTATATTTCAGACCTTACTTCCGTATTTGTTTCTTTGTTATTAATTAAGTTAAAAAATATTTAAAAATAGCTAATATTATTCTAACATTGGCTTGCCTAGCAAGTGAAATGTTAGGCGCCATCACGGTCCCGAAGGTGAGAATTTTGGGTCGTGACAGTTGGTATCAGAGCACTAGGTTACATAGGTCTCATGAGTCACGAGCAAGCTTAGTAGAGTCTGAAGGATCGGTACGGACACGTCTGTACTTATATCTTAGAGGCTATGAAATTTAGGAACCATATCACTTATTTCTTATTCTGTTGTGCGAATTTATTCTATCATCGATGATTCAACCATTCTACTCTTATTCTCTCGCAGATGGTGAGACCACATAATACATCCTCCGATGGACAGGGACCAGAGCCCCCGGTGGCAACTATGTCCAGGGGTAGAGGTCGAGGCCGAGGTCGTGCTAGAGGTCGAGGCAGAGGCAGAGGTAGAGCTCATTCTAGAGCTCGAGCAACAACTCCTGTTTGTGATGACCCAAAAGGTCATCTTTAAATTTAATAAGTAATTCTGTGTTCTAAGACCTCAAAAAGTACCATTTATCATTCCTCGACTTGCGTGCATATTCCGTAATTTTTTTTTGAAAAGTTTTCATGTGAACAATGGATTAAAATGTGAAATAGAGCTTTAAAACTCAACTGAGTTGACTTTGATCAATATTTTTAGTAAACGGACCCGAATCGGTATTTTGATATTTTCGATAGCTCTGTATCGTGATTTGAGACTTGGGCGTATGCCCGAAATTTAATTTGGAGGTTCCTAGCTCAAGTTTTGACCATTTAACGGAACTAGCAATTTAAAGGCTAAAGATTTCCAAGTTTGACCACGGGGTTGACTTTTTGATATCGGAGCCGGAATCCGATTCTGGAAATTTGAACAACTCCGTTATGTCATTTATGACTTGTGTGCCAAATTTGAAGTCATTCCGGATTCATTTAATATGTTTTGGCATGAGATTTGCAAATTGAAAAGTTTAAAACTCAAAGTTTGAATCGGGATGTGAATTATAATTTCAGCGTTGTTTGACGTGATACGAGACCCCGAGTAAGTCCGTATTATATTATTGGACTTGTTGGTATATTCGTACGGGGTCCCGAGTACCCCGAGAGTGATATAGATTGAAATCGGATCAAGAATTGGACTTGAGCAAAATTTGAATTTTTTCTTCTGTTGTAATCGCACTTGCGGATTTTTGACTGCAGGTGCGAGCTCGCAGAAGAGAGCCTTCCATCGCAGATGTGCCCAAGCGTGTCCAGGCTTCGATCGCAAAAGCGGACAACTTCTCGCAGAAGCGTGTCCGCAGATGCGTACCAAATCACGCAGATGCGGGACTGGGCTGGCCTGGGTCTTCGCAGGTGCAGCCATTTTGCGCAGAAGCGGATGTCGCAGGTGCGACAGGAGTGTCCGCAGATGCGGAACTTCACCTGGAAGCCTGGAATCGCAAATGCAATCTTTGTCTCGCAAATGCGAGTCCGCAAATTCAGAACTTTTATCCGCAGATGCGGAACTTTTATCCGCAGATGTGAAAATGACTGGGTAGAGCCCATAAATTCGGAAGTCGCCATTTTTACTCATTTTTGAGTTTCAAGTCTCGGATTTGAGCGATTTCAGGGGGGATTTTCACGACTTTGAATTGGGTAAGTGTTCTTTAACCAAAAGTATTTTCATAAATCCATGTCTATATTCATCATTTATTACGGATTTAGGTGGAAGAAACTAAACTTTTTGTAAAACTTTCCAAAAAACGGAAATTTAAATTTAAAGGTCCATTTGACATCGGAATTGGATAATTTTTGTATGGTAGAACTCGTAGCGGAACGTGAATTCGGATTTCATGAGTTTTTTCAGGATTTGAGATGTGGGTCCCAATGTCGAATATTTTAATGTATTTTAGTTTTTTATCCAGAAAATTAGTAAATTCATATAGAATTAATTCCTATGATTAGTATTGAATATATCAAATTGTTTGTAAATAGATTTGAAGCTTTCAGAGACAAATTTAAAAGGAAAAGTTGTGGTTGAGTAGTTGATTGGAATTTGCAAGCGAGGTAAGTGTCGTGGTTAACCTTGACTTGAGGGAATAGAACTCTTAAATTATTTGTTATGTGAAATGCACGTGAACTACGTATAGGCGAGGTGACGAGTGTCTATACGTCGTAAAATTAATTGTTTGCCTGCTTACTTGAAAACCCATAAAATGTTTTAAATCATAAGTTAATTATTATAATAATTGTTTCTCTCCTATTCTTTGTCAAATATTAATTCTTGAATTCCTGCATTAATTGTTACATGTTATTTGAATTATGTGTTTTAATTTTTATTTGACATTTAGCATATTAAATATTAAATTGCCTATTTTCTCCCTGATTTCCATAATAATTTGCTATTTGTCATTGTTTGTGTCATAATTATTGTATGCTTGTTGTCTTATAATTTAATATTAATTATTGTATTTATTGGGGAAATTTCTTCTATAAGAATTGGTAAATGGATATATTGGAGGATCGGGTTGCACGCCGCAACAGACTTATTAAAAGTCAATATTGGGGGATCAGATTGTACGCCGCAACAGACTTATTAAAAGTCAATATTGGGGGATCGTATTGCACGCCACAACAAACTTATTAAAATGTCTATATATACTTGATTGAAATAAATATATGACAGACTTGATTAAAAGGAATATATTGGGAGAGCGGGTTGCACGCTGCAACAGAATTGAAAGTGAATATGTTGTGAGAGCGGGTTGCACGCTGCAACGAATTTGATGGAAATGATGATTGGTTTTGACTGCTGCATTGGCTTCAATTATTATAAATAAGTTACCTGATTTATTTCTATTATTTGTTGTTGTTACTAATATTGCGTACAGGTTAATGTAAGTGACCCGCCTTAGCCTCGTCACTACTTCGTCGAGGTTAGGCTCAGCACTTACCAGTACATGGGGTCGGTTGTACTAATACTACATTCTGCACTTCTTGTGCAGATTTCGGAGTTGGTCCCAGCAGTGTACCATAGACTTGCTCGGATTTCACCTACTCGGAGGAGACTTGAGGTATAACTGCATGGCGTCCGCAGTTCTGAAGTCCCCGTCTATTTTACTTTAGTTGTGTGTTTATTTCCAGACAACTCTATTTTATTCAGACCTTTATTTGTATTATTCTAGAAGCTCGTGCACTTGTGACACCAATTCTGGGATGGTATTTAGACACCGTTGTTTTAATGGATTATTTACTACATTTCAGACTTTACTTCCGCATTTCTTCTTTGATTATTAATAAATTAAAAAATTGTTTTAAAAATAGATAATATTATTCTAACGTTGACTTGCCTAGAAAGTGAAATGTTAGGCGTCATCACGGTCCGAAGGTGGGAATTTCGGGTCATGACACTGTTGTAGAACCTCATGTGGATCTTCAGGAGGAGGTCCAGTTCAGAATGTACCAGTTGGATCAGTTAAGGTCCCGGAAGGATTCATAGCCACTCCAGTACTTCAGGACGCTCTAGTCCGTTTGGTAAATCTTATGGAGGGCGTGGCCCAGAATGGTACATTTCCAGTGGCACCAGCCGTCTCACATGCTGGGAGAGGAACACAAACTCCCATAACTCCTGCTCCGGAGCAGATGGCTCCCCAAAATCAGGTTCCAGTATCCCCGCTAGTTGGGGTAGTTCAGCCAGTTGTTGCGGCACAGACCAGTGATAGGCCTGCCATGTCTTTTGAGGCCTTATTGAGATTGGATAAGTTTACTAAGCTCTTTCTAGTTCACTTTTGAGGACCCACAGGATTTTCTTGAACGCTGCCACGAGGTGCTGCGGAACATGGGAATAGTTGAGACAATGAGGTTGATTTTGCTGTATTTCAGATGACGGGTTCCGCCAAGAGGTGGTGGAGAGATTATACATTGACCAGACAAGTTGGATCGCCTGCACTTACGTGGGAGCAGTTCTCTCAGCTATAACTGGAGAAGTTCCTTCCTATCACACTAAGAGAGGAATTCCTCAAGCAATTTAAGCGTCTACAGCAGGGCAGTATGACTGTTACTCAGTATGAGTCCCATTTTTCGGATTTGGCCCGTCATGCTATCCTTTTACTACTTACTGAGGGAGAGAAAGTGAGGAGGTTTATTGAGGGACTCACTCACCCTATCACGCTTCAGATGGCCAAGGAGACCGAAATTGAGATTTCTTTTCAGGCAGCTGCTAATGTCGCGAGAAGGATCGTGATGGTTCTTGCAAAGGAGAGAGGGCAGAGGTCTGATAAGAGGCCTCGTTAGTTCGGTGGTTTTAGTGGTGCCTCATCTGGAGGCAGGGGTAATTTTAGTAGGGGTCATCCTCCCAGACCGTTTCATTCAGCATTTCATACATATCATTGTGCTTCAGGGAGTCACGTTACTATTATGCCTTACTATGGGCAGCCATCATCCAGTGCACATTCAGCTCCTATCAGTGCACCACCACTCCAGAGTTACTACAACGGTTATCCGGCCCATCTAGGTCATCTTCAGCTTCAGCAGCCACGACATCAGGATGAGTGTTATGAGTGTGGGAACATTAGTCACACCAGGAAGTATTGCCCTAGGTTGGCGAGTAACAGATCTCGACAGGATTCTCATGCCATCATACCGGTACCGGTTGCTTCACCGCCTGCTCAGCCAGCTAGAGGTAGGGGTCAGGCAGCTAGAGGTGGAGGTTAGGCCATTAAAGGTGGAGGTCAGGCTATTAGAGGTAGAGGCCAGACCGTTAGAGGTGGATGCCAGCCAATTAGAGCCGTCCTAGAGATGCAGTTCAGAGTGGTGGGGCTCAGCCCTGATTTTATGCTTTTCCAGCTAGGCCTGAGGCCGAGTCATCTGATGTTGTGATCACAAGTATTATTCCAGTTTGCCATAGAGATGCTTCAGTTCTATTTGATCCAGGATCTACTTATTCCTATGCGTCCTCTTATTTTGCTTCATATTTGGTTGTGCCTTGTGATTCTCTTAGTGCCTCTGTGTGTGTATCTACACCGATTGGAGACTCTGTTGGTAGATCATGTCTATCGTTCATGTGTGGTTATTATTGGTAGTCTTGAGACTAGTGTGGATCTTCTACTTCTTAATATGGTAGATTTTGATGTCATCTTGGGTATGGATTAGCGGTCACCTTATCATGCTATATTGTATTGTCATGCCAAGACAGTGACTTTAGCCATGCTGGGGTTACCTCAGTTAGAGTAGAAAGGAACTCCTGGTCATTCTGCCAGCAGGGTTATTTCTTATATGAATGCTCAGCGTATGGTAGGGAAAGAGTGTCTAGCCTATTTAGCTTATATTCGCGATCCCAGTGCGGATGCTCCTTCTATGGACTCAGTACCAGTTGTTCGTGAATTTCCAGAAGTATTTCTTGCAGATTTGCCGGGGATGCCACCTGACAGAGATATTGACTTCTATATTGATTTGGCTCCGGGCACTCAGCCCATTTCTATTCCACCATACCGTATGGCCCCACCGGAGTTGAAAGAATTGAAGGAGCAGTTACAAGACTTGCTTTATCAGGGATTCATTCGACCTAGTGTCTCGCCCTGGGGTGCACCAGTATTATTTGTAAAGAAGAAAGATGGTTCCATGCGGATGTGTATAGATTATCGGCAGTTGAATAAGGCTACTATCAAAAACAAATATCTGCTGCCAAGAATTGATGACTTATTAGATCAGCTTCAGGGTGCCAAATTATTTTCGAAGATCTATTTGAGGTCTGGTTACCATCAATTGAAGATCATGGCATCTGATGTCCCTAAAACAGCTTTTCGGACTCAGTATGGGCATTACGAATTCCTAGTGATGTGATTTGGGTTGACAAATTCCCCATCAACATTTATGAATTTGATGAATCGTGTGTTCAAGCCCTATTTGGATTATTTTGTCGTTGTATTCATTAATGATATCTTGATTTACTTCAGTAGTCGAGAGGAGCACGAGTAGCATCTTCAGAGTGTGCTTCATACTTTGAAGAATAATCAGTTATATGCCAAATTTTCAAAATGTGATTTTTGGTTAGACTCAGTTGCCTTTTTGGGGCATGTTGTATCGGTATAAGGCATAAAGGTGAATCCTAAAAAAATTGAGCCTATTCAGAATTGGCCTAGACCTACTTCAGTTATAGAGATCCGGAGTTTCCTGGGTTTGGCAGGTTATTATCGTCGGTTCGTGGAAGGGTTTTCATCTATAGCAAGCCCATTGACCAGACTGACCCAAAATGGTGTCCCATTCAGAAGGTCAGACGAGTGTGAGTTGAGCTTTCAGAAGCTCCAGACTGTTTTGACTATGACACCAGTGTTGGTATTACCTACAGGTTCAGGATTGTATACGGTATATTGTGATGCATCTCACATTGGGCTTGGTGCAGTATTAATACAATATGGCAAGGTAATTGCATATGCGTCACGGCAGTTGAAAGTTCATGAGAAGAATTATCATGTTCATGATTTAGAACTGGCAGCCATTGTTCATGCGCTGAAGAGGAGGCATTACCTCTACGGTGTCTCGTGTGAGGTATTTACTGATCATCGTAGCCTTCAGTATCTGTTCAAACAAAAAGATCTTAATTTTAGGCAGAGAAGATGGTTGGAGTTGTTGAAAGACTATGATATCACAATTTCGTATCATCCTGGAAAGGCCAATGTGGTGGCTGATGCTTTGAGTAGAAAGGCTGTGAGTGTGGGTAGTCTAGCGTATATTCCAGTTGGTGAAAGGCCATTAGCTGCAGATGTTCAGACTTTGGCTAATCAGTTCGTGAGGTTAGATGTTTCAGAACCCAGTCAGGTTCTAGCTTGCACAGTCGCTCGGTCTTCTTTATATGAGCATATCAGAGAGAGGCAGTATGATGATCCTCATTTACTTGTCCTTAAGGACAAGGTGCGGCACGGTGATGCCAAACAGGTTGCTGTGGGGGAAGATGGAGTTCTGCGAATGCAGGGTCGTATTTGTGTGCCTAAGGTTGACGGACTTCATGAATTAATCCTTGAAGAGGCACACCGTTCTAGGTATTCTATTCATCCAGGTACCACTAAAATGTATCGAGATTTACGACAACATTATTGGTGGAGGAGAGTGAAGAAGGATATAGTTGCATATGTAACTCGATGTCTGAATTATCAGCAAGTTAAATACTAGCATCAGAGACCTGGTGGTTTGCTTCAGAAGTTAGAAATTTCTGAGTAGAGGTGGGAGCGTATCACTATGGATTTTGTTGTCGGGCTCCCACGGACTTAGAGAAAATTTGACGCAGTTTGGATCATTATGGACAGGTTGACCAAGTTAGCATATTTCATTCTAGTGGTAGTCATGTCACACCCCAAACATGAAGGGGCATGGCCTACACCCGGTACCATACTCGGCCCGAGCGTACCACTCTGTAACTATGAACTCTAGAGGGTTAAACCCCAACCTAGGTCGATGAGGCCATATTCTGAATCATCTGAAAATATCGTCTCTCTCATCTGAGGGGTAAACATACCCAAAAACTCATATATATATATATATATATATATATATATATATATATATATATATAAAAATGTGCAGGCTGACGAGGCTGCCATGAACATCTACTAATATACAAACTATACAAGACTTATCTACAAGCCTCTAGAGATAGTTGAGCTGTATCATGGTCGGGACAGAGCCTCGACCTACCCATCAAACCTGTATATATAAAACGGACTCCAAGGTCTAGACCTGGTAACTCCGGGGAAGTGGAGCTTACCAAACAAGCTGATATTTGGCTCTGTCTACTGGAAGGTCTATCCAACTGTCTATCAGGACCTGCAGGCATGAAATGCAGCGTCCCCAGCAAAGGGAGTACAAATAATGTACTGAGTATGTAAGGCAATAGAATAACTGAAAGTTAAAACTGAACTGATGATATAATAACTGAATGTAACTGGGAGTCAAAAATAATCTGAAGATATGCTTACCTGTTGATACTGACTCAACTCTCTCCATATAGTATGTAAAATAGTTGTCCGGCCCTATAAGGCTCGGTATGTGTAACTGCCCTGCCGTAGTAGGCTCGCTCATAGGTGCTCGGCCATACTAAGCTCGGTATCTCGACCATTCTGGGCTCGCTCATAGGCGCTCGGCCACAGTAGGCTCGGTATATAACTTACCATATGATCAGAGGTTGCCCAATAGGGGCCTTCCCACTGATTATTGCTCGATGGTGGTGAAAATACTGTAATACTGTATATATATATATATACACACACACACACACACACACACACACACACACACACACACTCTGCTCTCTTAGCTGAAAGAAGACAATACTAAACTGAATTTGAAGTCCCGATAAGGGAGAATATTGTAACTTTTGAAACTAGGATAATGTTAATAAATTCAGGAATACGAACTTCTTTTTATGCCTCATTATCAAACTCATGTAGTTACGGGATCATGCCAAAATGAAGAAAGGCTTAGCCTTAACATACCTTATCACAATCTTTTCAATCACCAACTTGAACTCGCCTCTTCTCACCTTAATCTACAACAACAATAATAATACTATCATTAAGTTACGAAAGGTACAACTAACGCACAACGAACGACAAGCTTATTTTGTATTAAAACGTACAACATCTCCCCTATAATCCTTACTTCCTCCAAATTCAAGATAACACCAACAACACCAAAAACAACAATAAAAACATATATACATTATTTTCCAACCTTATGCACACCACACAATACTACAAAACAGCCCAACACACCTCAATCTCTTCATACACAAAATGACCATTGTAGTAGTGTCAACAACCTGAAAATGTTATGATGAACGACCAGCCCAACATCCTACATTTATGTGGTGTTTCTCCACACCCTTCCTCCTCCAAAACTCCATAAAACAGTAGTAAAACACGCATCCCAACAGCACCATAAAATAGTCCATAAAACAGTTCGCTATAAGTGAATAACTTGAACTCACGGCTTCCGATCACCGTCCCGTGAGTTCTTACAAATATAGAACGACCTACTAT
This sequence comes from Nicotiana tomentosiformis, assembly GCF_000390325.3. Taxonomy (NCBI): domain Eukaryota; kingdom Viridiplantae; phylum Streptophyta; class Magnoliopsida; order Solanales; family Solanaceae; genus Nicotiana; species Nicotiana tomentosiformis. The sequence goes on along the minus strand of NC_090820.1, from coordinate 1,934,861 downwards.
GCATCTACAGCAGAAAAAAATGGCTGAAATAGAGCAGTAAACTTACCTTATTTGTTGGATAACTCGGCTCCTATCTTGGCTCTTTAAACTCTAAGCTTTACCTCCAATTAGAACTTGAAAGGGCGAGAAAATCAATTGGGGTTTGGGGGAAATTTTTGGGAGGAGTTTTGCAGAGATTAAGTCTGGTTATTTTACCCTGTTATAATCCTAATATATGAAGGGGATATCCCTTTAAAAAGGCCTCTTTTAACGACCCGAAGAGGCCCATTTTTGGATTCTCGTTTAAGCAAGTAGGTGACAGTCTGTGCAGTCTCGGAAAAACTCCCATATCTCTCTACTCCGATATCGTATTGATAAACGGTTTAATGCGTTGGAAAATAGTCTCATAGATCTTTAATTTTCTGGATGGAACACCCCATAACTCTACGTATATTGGGAGAAAATGGCAGTTACATTTGACCCAAAGTTTCAGTAAAACTTATTAACGTAACTTGTGATGACTTTCATCGACTTTTGTTCCACCACTCGCTTGACTTCAAAACATAACACACGACTATCATACGAATAACATAACTCATAACATAAACTCCTTATCTTATTAAACACCCTGGTCTCACTCCAAAAGTACATGTTATAACATTCCCAATTTGTCGACTCTCGACAAAATATTTTTTTTTTCAATTCCTTTAGCTTCTGAAACTTCCAACCATCTTTGTACTTGTTGTTCATGATCTTTAATTTTTGTAACCTCCGAGGTAACATGATTAACTTACTTTGTAAACTTTTCAAATATGATTTCATTTCTGAGCTTACATCAATTGACTTACGGCGTACTCGTACGTACGAAAACATGGGTTGTAACAAGTCACCTATTCTTTAGAGCGGTTAGCTAAAATTTACATTCGTGAGATTGTCTGCCTTCACGGTGTGCCTGTGTCTATTATTTCAGATCAAGGTATGCAATTTACCCACACTTCTAGAGGGCTGTACAATGTGAATTAAGCACGCGGGTTGAGTTGAGTATAATATTTCATCCACAGACAGACGGACAGTCAGAGCACACCATTCAGCCAATTGGAAGATATGCTTTGCGCTTGTGTTATAGACTTTGTAGGTTCTTAGCATCATTTCTTACCACTTGCGGAGTTCTTAGCATCATTTCTTACCACTTGCGGAGTTTGCTTATAATAATAGCTACCACTTACCATGGCTCTATATGAGGCATTATACGAAAGGCGATGCCGTTCTCCAGTTGGCTGGTTTGAACCGGGAGAGGCTCGGTTATTGGGTACAGGATGCCTTGGATAAGGTCAAGATTATTCAGGATCAACTTCGCATAGCTCAGTTTAGGAAAAAGAGTTATGCCGACCGTCAAGTCCGTGATATTACATTCATGGTTGGAGAAAGAATATTGCTCCGGGTTTCACTTATGAAAGGTGTAATGAGATTCAGAAAGAAGGGCAAGTTAAGCCCTAGGTATATCGGACCCTTTGAAATTCTTGAAAGGGTGGGTGAAGTAGCCTACAGGCTTGCATTACCACCTAGTTTATCAGCGGTTCATCCGGTGTTCCATGTGTCTATGCTTCGAAAATATTATGGTGATCCGTCCCATGTGTAAGATTTCAGTTCAGTACAATTGGACAAAAGATTTGACTTACGTGGAAGAGCCGATGGCTATTCTAGCCTGGCAGGTCTGACAGTTGAGGTCTAAGAGTTATCCTTCAGTTCGAGTTCAATGAAGAGGTCAGTCGGTAGAGGCATCTACATGGGAGTCTGAGTCGGACATACGGAGTAAATATCCACACTTATTCACAGCTCAGGTACTTTTTCTAACTTCGTTCGAGGACGAACGTTTGTTTTAGAGGTGAAGAATATGATGACCCAAAATGTCATCTTTAAATTTAATAAATAATTCTATATTCTAAGACCTTGAAAAGCACTATTTATCACTCCTCGACTTGCGTGTGCAGTCCGTAAAATTTTCTGAAAAGTTTTTATGTAAAAAATGGATTAAAATGTGAAATAGAGCTTTAAAACTTAACTGAGTTGATATTGGTCAACATTTTGTGCAAACGAACTCGGATCAGTATTTTGACAATTCCGGTAGGTCCGTATCATGATTTGGGACTTGGGCGTATGCCCGGAATCAAATTTCGAGGTCCCTAGCCCGAGATATGAAATTTTGATAAAATATTAAAAGTTTGAAAGCTTAATGATATTTTTAAGAATTTACTGATGTTGGATTTATTGACACCGGGTCCGTATTTTGGTTCTGAATCCCGGTATAGGTCCACTATAATATTTATGACTTGTTTGCCGAATTTGGTGAGAATCGGAATTGATTTAACGTGATTCGGATGTCCAGTTGTAAAAATATAAGTTTTAAAGTTTTATTGAAAATTCCCTTTGATTTGGGGTCCGATTCGTAGTTCTAGGTGTTATTTTGGCGATTTGATTGCGCGAGCAAGTTCGTATAAGGTTTTAGGACTTGGATGCATGTTTGGTTTGGAGTCCCGAGGGCTCGGGTGAGTTTCGGATAGGCTATGAGATGATTTTGAACTTAGAAAATCTGATTTTTGAGCTTCTGCTGTCATCTGGTGCATTGTGCTTCGCGATCGCGAAGCCATTCCTGCGATCACGAAGAGGAAATTGTAAGTAGTGAGTTTTACCCTTTGCGTTCGCGAAGATAGGCACGCGATCGCGGAAGGTAAACTCCCAGTGTACTACGAACGCAAGGGACCAGCTGCGATCGCGTAGAAGGAAGGAAGGCAGAAGCTAGGCACGTCAATTGTGCTACGCGATCGCACAAGTAAGTACGCGATCGCGTAAGGATTAAAAAAATGTACTCCACGATCGCATGACCATTTACGCGATCGCGTAGAGTTAAAAGTCTGGACAGCCAAAATGTGCTTTGCGATCGCGAAGCCATTCCCACGATCGCGAAGAGTAAAATGAACCTCAACAAAGTTGTTCTACGTGACCGCGAACGAATTTCCGCGATCGCGATGAATAAAAATCTGAAAAATAGAACTTAAGTTCTGGAAATGGGGTTTCGACCCATTTTCGACCCATTTTCATTTTTGAGCTCGGGTAAGGCGATTTTTGGGCGATTTTCACGGAAAAACATTAGGGTAAGTATTTCTTATCCTACATTGATTATATTTCATGATTCCATACTCAATTACATCATGAATCTGTGAATTTATGGAAGAAAAATCAGATTTTTATAAAATCTTCCAAAAATAAAAATTTAAGATTTGAAGGTCCATTTGACATCGGAATTGGATAAATTTTATATGGTTGAACTCGTATCGGAACAGGTGTTCGGATTTCGTAAGTTTTTTCGAGATTTGAGACATGGGTCCCACTGTCGAATATTTAAATAAATTTCGGATTTTTATCCGAAAAATGATTAAATTCATATGGAATTAATTCCTATAATTCGTATTGAGTATATCAAATTGTTTGTGAATAGATTCGAAGCTTTTGGGGACAACTTTGAAAGGAAAAGATGTGGCCGAGTAATTGATTGGGATTTGCAAAGCGAGGTAAGTGTCGTGGTTAACCTTGACTTGAGGGAATGGAACCCTTAAACTATTTGTTATGTGAAATGCATGTGAACGACGTATAGGCGAGGTGACGAGTGTCTATACGTCGTCAAATTTATTGTTTGCATAATTACTTGAAAACTCATAAATTATTTTAAATCATGAATTAATTGTTATAATAATTATTTCTCTCCTATTCTTTGTCAAATATTAATTCTTGAATTCCTGCATTAATTGTTATATGCTATTTGATTTATGTGTCTTAATTGTTATTTGACATTTAGCATATTAAATATTAAACTGCTTATTTTCTCCCTGATTTCCATAATAAATTGCTATTTGTCATTGTTTGTTTCATAATTAAATCATAATTATTGTATGCGTGTTGTCTTATAATTTTATATTAATTGTTGTATTTATTAGAAAAATTTCTTCTATAAGAATTGGTAAATGAATATATTGAAGGAGAGGGTTGCACGCCGCAACGGAAATGAAAGCAAATATATATATATATATATATATATATATATATATATATATATATATATATATATATATATATATATATATATATATATAGGGGATCGGATTGCACGCCGTAATAGACTTATTTAAAAGTATATATTGGGGGATCGGATTGCACGCCGCAATAGACTTATTTAAAAGTCAATATTGAGGGATCAGATTGCACGCTGCAACAGACTTATTTAAAAGTCTATATATACTTGATTAAAATAAATATATGAAAGGATTGAAAAGGAATATATTGTGGGAGCGGTTTGCACGCTGCAACGGAAATTGGTTGAAATAATAATGGGTTATGACTGTTGAGTTGACTTCAATTATTATAAATGAGTTATCTGATTTATTTTTATTATTTGTTGTTGTTACTAATATTGCGTACAAGTTAATGTAAGTGACCCGCCTTAGCCTCGTCACTACTTCATCGAGATTGGGCTCAGCACTTACCAATACATGGGGTCGGTTGTACTGATACTAACTCTGCACTTCTTGTGCAGATTTCGGAGTTGGTCCCAGCGGCGTACCATAGACTTGCTCGGATTTCAGCTACTCAGAGAAAACTTGAGGTATAGCTGCACGGCGTCCGCAGTTCCGAAGTCCCCCGTCTACTTTACTTTAGCTGTGTGTTTATTTCCAGACAACTTTATTTTATTCAGACCCTTATTTATATTATTCTAGAAGCTCGTTCACTTGTGACACCAATTCTGGGATGATATTTAGACACCGTTAGTTTTTTTTTAATGGATTATTCACTATATTTCAGACCTTACTTCCGCATTTATTTCTTTGTTATTAATTAATTTATAAATTATTTTAAAATGGCTAATATTATTCTAACGTTGGCTTGCCTAGCAAGTGAAATGTTAGGCGCTATCACGGTTCCGAAGGTGGGAATTTTGGGTCGTGACAGTACTGCCGGATAATAAACAGACCCTCAAACTTGGCCTCAGTTTGCAAGTATGCCCTCCAACTTTGGGTGTGCACAAATAGGTACCTTAACTTGTATAAAATTGAACACGTAAACACGAATGCTGACATGACAGATAAATTTTGGAAGTGTCTAGATGATCATTTTGTAAGTTGGAGTGTTCAACTGACAAAATGGAAACAAAATGAGGTGCCTACTTTATGCACACCCAAAGTTGGAGGATATACTTGCCAACTAAGGTCAAGTTTGAGGACCTGTTTATGTATTATGCGGCGATTATTTGCACTTCTGCTACGGACTGAGTAGGAAGTGACTAGGAGATGATGTATCTCTAAACGAATTGAGTATTTGTTTATGTTTTTACTTCTTTTCTTTTTTGGGTTAATGGTTTATTTTCTGTTTATGATACTTATATTTCTCCACTCTTTGGTTAAAATTTGATCACCGAATTGAATCCTAAGATTTTGGTTTTTGTTTTTCCAATTTCAGTAATTTGGCTCAGTTTTGGATTTAAGAACATTGATAATTCAGTTTTTGGTTCGATTGTTCAATTTTTACAAAAATAATCGAATAAATTAAACACAAATACCCGATACTTACCGTATATATACTTTTTTCTTTTTAGTCGGTTAACAAATGATAATTTTCTATATTTACAAATAATTTAGTTTAAAACTTTTTAATTTATTGATATGATTTAATAGCCTTGCAAATGTGTAAGGGGTTGCCCCTGTTGGAGAGGTGAGGGTAGTTTTGTTGATACATTTATTTTGAGAACCTTTTTTTTTTTTTTTAATTTCAAAGGGGTTTGGCCTCAATGGGGCAAACTATGTATTCTATCTTTGACCGTTGTGAACAGCTTGATGCACTTTCTCCTTTCAGCTCTTTGAGCGAATGCGGGAAAAGAAAATGAAGGAAAGTTCATGGATCAACCCCGTCATCTTCACCCCGTAAGAACTACGAGATCACCCCAAGAATTGAATCATGTCTCATTCACTAAATAATCGTCCAAAATCTAAATTAGAGCAATGGCTATATCCCCTACCAATTAACTTTTCTAGAGTGTCACCTCCGCCACATGCATTCGACACCTTTTCACCGAAAAATTATACTGTGTAAATACATATTTTTTTTAATGTATATATACTATGTGTTGAATCTTCTTAATTTCGTGTATATTTACTTTTTTATATTTTGATACCCCTTAGTAAAAATCCTAATTCCGCCACCGATGTTATCGACATATGAAAGTGGCTTAATCAGATTATTATCTTGACTTGTACCTTACCTACACAGAACTAAACTTTTGATGTATTTTTTTCAGTTACAATTAGTTCAGTCAAACACTTGTTCCAAATTGAATTTATTTTCATCATTTTGTCTGTTTTGGAGGACAAGCCCGAAACTTCTTAGTAACTTTTTCATAAACTACGTCGTATCATTGTATGAAGATCTTTACCTAAAAATAAGGTAGATATATACGAGTTTTATTGGTTTTTCCATTTGCTTTATATACAATTATCCCAAGATATAGTCAGGTGTTCTTATTCAGGGAGTTCAATTGAATTCCCTTTGCGAAAAAATTATTGTTCTTAACCCATTTCTTTGTTCTTGAATCTCCCCGATAATTTTATATCATAGGACTAAAAGAGGAATTTATCAAACTCTATTCAGTTATCAAGATGTTAGTGGAAAAAAAATGAACTTTTCAGCGATTAATTACGTTAATGTTCGTTGATTTTAGTATTGGTGTGGTTTACAATACTCTCTACTTAATTAAGCAACTCATATAATGCATTATCTGAATTGTTAGCTCCATTAATTAGTCAAGACATATATCCTAATTGGGAAACTAAGTAGGAAAGAATCACTCTTTGCATTTTCTATACAAAGAATTTGTAGCATAGGATATATGGTATTATATATTGAGGTGACAAGTTTAAGTTTTGCTAATATATAGGATTTGAACTAATTCTCTCGAAATTAATGGACTCCTACAATGATCTCAATTTAATACTATAAAAATAACCGGCAGGGGCAGACACACCTTGACTCAAGGGTATCATCTGACACAACTTGGTCAGAAAAGTTTACTGAAATGTATATTTATCTTATATGCAAAGAAAAATATACAAAGGATAGTGAAGTGACTCCGTTTCATACGAATAGCTCCTAGCTCGTCTGGTCGAGTGCCGCTGTTTTGTTAGGAAAATCGGGAGTTCGATTCCTGATATATCTGTATGTCAGGAATTGTAATAATGTACTTGAATTGTCGCCTATCAATATATTTCGAATTGTGTTTTTTTTTTTTTAAATATGATGTGATACAATAATTTGTTTCTTTATTTACATTTTTTAGTGTCGACCCGCTTACAAGAAATCCTGCATACGCCCCTTGTTTGGGGTTAGCTGGTTCGAATATTCAATTAAGGTGGGCTTGTAAGTGGATTCAAATCAAGGATATTTAGGGATCTTTATTACTCAATTAGCCGCCCAGTTTTACTGTTTACTTTTCCTAGCCGTTATACAATATATTGATTATACGTAATTGTACACATATTATACATAGATTGTATGTATATTATACATTCGCCTGCTTATTTTTATTTAAGTAATTGAGTGGGCAACCGTTTAGGTTAATTCTTCTATTATTTAATATACTGATGTATTTCCTATATATATGCTAAGAATCATACTCTTTGTTTCTCATTTCCGAGTTAGTTTGATCATGACAATTGACCATCTTAAATTTACTTAATTAGTTAGGAGTCTGTTATTTATTTGAATTACTTTATTGGATTGACTCCTTTGTCTTTGTGGAATCTCCACACATGTAGCATTAGTGTCCAAAAGTAATGATATAACAACCTCGTTTGTTTCGATATTTTTTGGCTACTATAGAAAATTGATGTTATAAAGGACATATATTATAACATAACATTAAAATCGGTTCGAAGAAAAACTTAGCTGTGATTGAGAGCTTTGAATGTACCTGCCATGCAAATTCATGATAATATACTCATTTCCATTTATATTAAAATTTAACATTGATCCGGAAGAAAATGACTTGACACTAAAATCAGTCAGCTCTTAGAATTTGATTTTTTTTTCTTTTTATTACATGCCCAGAAAAGCATTGTTCAAGAAAATAATTTCTTCAAAAAGGAACTGAAAAGCATATCAGATAATTAATATGCCTCTGAATTCTTTCCTCCAAAAAAAAAGAGGGTTAATTTCTGAAAACACAATTAGAAGGGAACACAATTGAAGCGTGAAATATTGTTTAACACAAGCTAAGTGCCGTAGACACGTTTCACGTTTCTTACCTATAAATAAACAGAATGAAGGCAAATTGACATGAAAGTGTTCGTATTTTATTCCATTCAAAGCGGCAACAAAAAGATTGTGAAGGTACACAAAGGCTTAAATAACTAACCCTATATAGTTAATTATTAGTCCCACAATTAGTAAGACTACTTATTCTTTTCTCAAAAGGAGTCATCTAAGAGTCCAACTTAACCTAATTCCGAAATAATTACACGTAAAATAATTTTATTACTTAATACATAAAAACCAATTAATCATATAAACGTTTCCTCATGCTAGTACCATGTCTCTGCAATAGTCAGCTCATTCTTATATAAGCCCATTGCAAAGATCGTCTCTTCCAGTGTTAGATACAAACAAATATTACATACATCAGGGTTTATCACAAAACCTCACTAACTCACTAACTCAGATACATGGCAAACATGGGAGCTGCACATACTTTACACTTTGCATTAGGCATCGTTGGTGAGTTGTTATGAGTTGTTTAGTTTCAGGCTTTTCTTAATTAACTTTCTGTTCTTAACTTTTGTTTTTCAATTACAGGAAATATCACCGCGCTTATACTTTTTGGGATATCACCCGCGTATGTCAACTATAACTTTTTCCTCTTAAATTATGTTGTTAAGATTAACTTATTTCTTTTCATCGAATTTAGGTTCACATTCTGGAGGATTGTGACCACACAATCAACCCAAAATTTCTCGGGAATCCCGTACGTGATGACAATGTTGAATTGCCTATTGTCAGCATGGTAATTAGTTTTTCGTTGCTGAAACAACTTTCTTTCCTTCTTAAAGTGTCTTTTAAATACTTGTGTACTGATTAAATTAATCTTTACGTTAATAGGTACGGTACGCCGCTGATATCGGCAAACAATTTGCTTGTGACGACGACAAATGGGACAGGAGCAGCTTTTGCTCTTGTTTATGTGCTAATTTTCCTCAAATATGCACCTAATAACGAGAGGAGGAAAATTTCGGCACTATTCTTTCTAAACATTGCAATTTATATTGCAGTGGCTCTTATTTCCATGCTTGGTTTTCATGGAAATAGTAGAAAGAATTTTTGTGGTATTGCTGCCACCGTTGTCTCCATACTTATGTATGGATCACCCCTCTCAATCATAGTAAGTCTAAGTTAATTAATTTAACACTTCATTCCTTTTTTTTGGGTATTTCTTTTCAGTTTCCTTAACCGGTTTGCTATTCATACATGTAGACACAAGTCATCAGGACAAAGAGTGTGGAATTCATGCCATTTTGGCTCTCATTCTTTGTAGCTCTCTCTTGTGGTTCGTGGTTAACATACGCCGTCATTGGTAAAGATCTATTCATAGAAGTAAGCGTAAAGTCTCTCTTTTTAAGCGCTTTTATTTTTCAATTCTCAAGTGGATCAGTTACGTATTTACTTTTCTTGATTTATTGCAGATTTCAGCTGGTGTTGGCCTCATTTTGGGCATTGTGCAGCTTATCCTCTACACGGTTTATAGACGGGTTACCAGAGATGACAATGATAATAGCAATGTGTAATAGAAATATGATGTAATAGTAGTAGGATGTTTAAACAATCTCTGTTATACCTAACTGAATTTGAATTTGATCAATCTATATGTGTTCTTCATAATGTTGTGTTGTCTACTAAAATCACCTCAAGAAAATCCAACTCAGTATTCAGAAAATCAAACTTTCTGCTCGAAATAAAGTTTTCATATTTCAGTGATAGCAAAAGAAATCAAGAAAACAAATGTCAAACATTGTCGGGTAAGTCATTTGTTGCAAAGGTATAACAAACTTTCTTGGTTTTTTTTTCCTCCTTTTTTCTTTTTGAGAAATTTGGTAGTAATTTTGAGCTAATGGTGATATGTTTTTTTCTTGGATATTTAAGATTGTGGAGAGTGTTGGAAAGAGAGTAACAGAACTTGCTATAGGAGATTTCAAGCTCAAAGAAGAGGAAATCAAGGCAGAAAATGAGGTCTTGTCTATATATAAAGCTGTTAAAGACTATCTCCTAAATCTTGATGCCTATACTTAAGATTTTTTTGTTCTAAGAAAGGTTATCTAGTCTTTATCCTGTAGTTGTCAAATTTATTGGGAAAATGACACTGTGTAGCCGCTCTCGAAATAATAGCCGAAAAAATATGTATTTTTTTTTGTATATATATACATTATGTATATAGAAAAACACTGTAACCAGCTGCTCATTTTGTCAGAACAAAAATCATTAATCAGTCATAATCTTAAAGTTTTCAATTTATCCATTTCCTGTCTCTTGTATTCTCTCTTAAGTTTTTAATGATGAATGTTAAGAACAATCTTATTAGCTTCATTCTTTATGACTTGGTGAATTTAAAAGAGGTGAATTTTGCAGGTGCAACATAGAAGGCGTAAAATGAAAGGATCATAGAAACTGCAAAAGCAAAAAAGAAATCAAAGAAATCAAATTGGAAGACCATATGATATTGTTCTACGATCATTAGAAACATACTTAAAAGAGGGTATGTGTCTCAATCGATCAATCAAAACAGACTTAGCAATCAGTAGTAATGTTACAGTATAAGGAGATTAATTGGAGTTTCCGCTAGCTGCATAATAGACCCCAACACAAGAGCGTGACTACAACAATTGGATGCAAATTAAGACACTCAAACATCACATTGGAGTTTGTTTCTACTTACTTAAGTAATGAGGTCAATACGGTCGCATCCTTCATTCTCTTCAACTTCTTCCTTAATTCTCAAAGCTGAAGCCACCAGAGATTCATTGCTGCTGCACCTCATCAACTTAATCTGTTTCAGCGTTGGAATATCTGCAAAGCTAAGGGGGATCTCCTTGAGATATTCACACTGTATTATAACAAGTGTTTCAAGCTGGGGAAAAGATTACTCTGAGGCTTCCCACCTTGAGATACTTAAGTAGCTCAGTTTCAACAACTTAAGTTTAGGGAACATGATATCTCCAAGGCACCACTCTCCGGATCCGGAAAGAAAAAATTCCAGATCCCTTAATTCGAGATACTCCAGATTTGCTAGTCCCGCAATGAAGAAAATCGTGCTTTCTATCTTAGGCCCGTATAGTAACAATTTCTTTATATTTGAAGGCAAGTGTAACTTGGGTACAACAGCGGACAAAGGAAAGTAAAGGCGAAGTATTTGAAGCTGGGTAAGACTCTCCAATTTGGGACAAATCTTTTCTTCATCAGAATCATTTCTCAAACAACAGATTTCAAGTTCTTGAAGATTAGGACACCTCTGTTCTAAAACATTCAAGTAATCAGAATCGAGTTTAAATTCAACAACCCTTAATATATTCAAATTTTCCAACTTAGAGGATTCTTCATTGATCTGCTTTCCCCAAAAAAAAACCAGCTTCAGTAAACTCTACATGCCTTAATTTTTTCATTTTCCAAAAATTCTCTGATAACCTTGTATGCATTGAACACTTGAGAATTAAAGTTTCTAGATGGGGCAGATGTGATTTTCCACGAAAATCGAATGTATATATGAAAAGTGCGACGTACTTGAGGTGAATTAGTGGATTCAATGTAGCTAACGACAAACGACCCAATTTATGGGAACTCAAATCCATGACCTTAAGAAGCCTCATCAAATTAATAACCTCATTGAAGGGATTCCAATATAAAGATTCTCCACCATTGGTGGTCATCAGTGACCTCAAGTGTTGGTGGAAAGGCTTCCGCGTTTTGCATGCAAACTTGGAAAGCTCATTACTGAAACTGAAGCTAACTCGACTTTCCTTCAAATCAGAAGGTTGAATTTTCCCTCTCACTGCCAACATAAACTTTTCTTCTCTACTCCTCTCCAAGCAAAAGTGAAGCACTACATCATGAACCTGGCAGTATTTGACTTTACTGTTAAATCTTCTCTTTGAAACCATTACCACGTTACTGCTAATGAGATCCATCAAGTAACCCTCTGCTGTCTCTTCCATTAATCTCCCAGATTCAATGTTCTGCACGAAGCCTTCCGCTATCCATAAACTTATCAATTTAGACACTGGAATCCTTTCGTCCTCTGGAAACATCCCCATGTAGAGAAGGCAAGGTCTTAAATAGTCGGGTAAGTTATCATAAATTAACTGCATAGTTGCCCGACTATAGTCTTCAGATTCACGGTCAAGATAAGAAAATAGAGCTTTCTTAACCTCATGCCACCAAGATCTTTCCATTTTCTTCTTTTTGATTATTCCAGCTACCAAGACAACCACTAGTGGCAACCCTTTGCATCGTCTTGCAACATCTAGACTCACATCGTGTAGTTCAGGTGGGCAAGCTTCGTTTTGAAACACTTTTTTCTGCAACAATTCCCTACTCTCTTCGGGCATGAGGAATGGAAGGAAATAAAGATCAGTATGGCACTTGAAACCAACTATGTCCTCATCATTCATAAGATTGCCATGTTGAGTAGGCAGATGTTTAGATGGCTCTACCATAGAGCAGGGCTTAAGAGCAAGGTTCTCCGACCACATCCTGGTCACCTCCGCACTAATATGCTTGATCTCTTTTAAGATAGTAGGAAGTGAGCGAAAAAGATACCAAAGAGCATTACACTGAGCAAGAATAGAGTCAATGGCAACTTCAGCTTTGTATGCCAAATTGATAGTACGCCTCAGAAGATCTTTAAGAATTTCATGTTCATGCTGCACCTTTGCAACATCTCTGAAAACAGATGTTAGATATGAGAACTCTTTCTCTAAAATAACAATATGAGGCTTCATCATGAAATCTAAACCTAATTCAGATTTCATCATCTCATTCAATTTTCTTAATAGAGAATCCAGAAAGATCAATCCACCAACTGTGGGAAACTGAGACGGAGTGAATTTTAAGGATTTGTAGTACCTCTCCAGTTGTGCCTTTAGATTTTCAGTTTTCTCCAATATCTGTATCGAGCCAAGGTTTATCTTGCTAGTATCATCTTTGATCATAGAGATATGAATTACACACAGAACATCGCCCACAAGAGCTCCAACCTCTTCCAAGACCTCATTCAACCTCTTACCATTAATAACACGATTTGGCACACCAGCAAGAAAGACCAACAAGAGCTCTATTGCCACATTAATATTTCGAACAGAGATAGTATCAGAAAAGTTCTTAAGCTTCTTGAACTTGAGACACACCAGCAGACTGTGGAGCTGTTGTGAAAAATCTTTAGGGAATTTCTGCTTTTTGAAAGTTGTTGATTGACAAATCTTTGAAGCCCTTATCTCACCAAGAAAAGTCTTCTTCATTTCCAGCTCCACTAGCACAATCAGACATAATAGATATGGAGGTTTACTCACGAAATCATTTTCATCCTCATATGAATATGTATCATCTTTATCCTCATCTGAATCGGCATTATCTTCAACCTCATCTGAATCTGCATCATCTTTAACGTCATTTGAATCTGCGTCATCTTCAACCTCATCTGAATCTGTGTCATCTTTAACCTTATTAAGCCAAAGAGCAAGGCAGAACTGTCCCACGTTGTCAGCCATGAACTGAATTCGAGTCTCCAGACCTTCCAGCTTCTCATGGTCGATGCAACTATTTATATCCGTGGCATATAAGTATCTCAAAAATCTCATTTTCTTTTGAATGATTTTCACTTGCTCTAAAAATCGATTAAGCTGAAGGATTCGTTTATTCGTCCACTCAGTATCCAATTCCAAGAACATCTGTACATCATTTAGATTCTTGTCGAGGCAATCCATATATTCTGATAGATGAGAATGATTCAACTCAAAATTGTACCTTAAGCTGGTATTACCTTCAATAAATTCCAGCAACTGTGAAACTATCCTTTCCACATTAAGGTTAGTTTTGCATTCATCTGGATTACCACCAAAAACGGATTGAAGCATTTCATCAATCAGTTGGGCCTTCTTTGCGATTTTGACTAAGGAATCAGGCAAAAGAACATGATGGTATTTGAGAAAAGTACTCAAAAATCTTAGCTCCATTTCAATTGTCTTAATCTTGATGCTGTTCAGATCACCTCTGCTCTTCATCCTTCTTAGGTTATCTAACATATACTCAATATCATTTTGAGTCATCTTCTGTAGATAAAGTAGAAACTTCCTGCAAGTTTACCAACTCTTGTAATATTGGTTTCACTAACAATAACATTTTTCTTAATGTAATATTAGCTCCGTTTCAAGTGTCTTAATCCATCCAATGTCATTTTAATTTTTTTCTAGTTTAAAATCCTTGAAGTTTAGTTTTCTATTTAATCATATGGAAGTTAGACAAAATGATGTTTACTTCAGGATAAAATCACATAGTCAAAGTGAGGGTAGAATGGTTTTAAAAGGGCATTCTAGTGCACTAAGCTCTCGCTATGCGCGGGTCTAGGGAAGGGACGGACACAAGGGTCTATTGTACGTAGCTTTACCCTACATTTATGCAAGAAGCTATTTCCACGAACCCTACTTAGTTTGTCTTCATAAAATTGTTTTAGTTGGTCAATCATTACCAAATTAATTAGTGAAAAATGAGATAATAGCAAGTGAAACCAACATAAATCATTATCATACTATACTAAAAGTGGGAAACCCCTAGTGTTCAATGTTGAATTACAAAATCGCCCATCAAAAGTTTGAATGATCTTTTTACCCTTCAATCACTCATTACTTCGATAATATTTTTGTGCAAAAAAAGTAAATATACATTTTTTTTTGTGTCTTTAGTTTTATGATCCTTTAAAGGAGCAAAAGAGTATTAGAAGCTATAATGCTTGTGAAAGATTATACACATTCTGCACATTGGGGTGGGCATAGTTTAGGCAAACCCGAAATCCGAATTGTTTAGATTTTTGGTTTGGATTTTCAGATTATGGATTGGATTTCGGATTGAATATTGGATTTGGCACTACAGATTTTTGGATATCCGAAGATCCCCAATTTTTATACTTTATAATTAGTTCATTATTCATATGTCAATAGTAACAAGTCCAATATCATAACCATTAGACATCATCTCATATATTCAATACTAATTACTAAGTTATTATCAGAATACTTTCTATTCGGATATGATTTTACTATTACTACTTATTGGCTTTATTAATGTATTTGTTGTATTTCCTTGGTGATGAATTCATTACTTGAATACTTTATTTGGATGATTGCGGTAAAAATGCGGAACTTTTTAGGTAATTTAATATGAATATGTCATTTGGATGTCACTATCGTAGAAAGAAGAAACATCTTAGCTTATAAGTTCAAAATCCAAAATCCAAAATATCCAAACCGATTAATTAGAATCCAAACTTAAAAAATTCGATCCAATCCGAGTTTATTTGGATTGTCATTTCTTCAATCCGAAAACTGAAAATCCAAACCGAAATTTTCATATCCATTCCAAATTGCCCGAACGCCACCCTTACTGCACATTTTTTATTATGAAAAATTTCACAAACTTCCCTTAGGTTTTGACATATTGCCCATAACTCTTTTACGATATCAAATATATTATACAAATATATCAAACTTCCCGATATGTGCGGGTCTGGGGAAGAGACGGACCACAAGAGTCTATTATACGTAGTTTTACCCTGCATTTTTGCAAGAGGCTGTTTCCA
Organism: Nicotiana tomentosiformis; assembly: GCF_000390325.3. Taxonomy (NCBI): domain Eukaryota; kingdom Viridiplantae; phylum Streptophyta; class Magnoliopsida; order Solanales; family Solanaceae; genus Nicotiana; species Nicotiana tomentosiformis. The sequence goes on along the minus strand of NC_090820.1, from coordinate 1,918,951 downwards.
CGAACCTTGCTTTAGTCCGTCTTCATAAAAGTTTTTTAGTTGGTCAATCATTACCAAATTAATTAGTGAAAAATGAGATAATAGCAAGTGAAACCAACATAAACCAAACCATCATATATATATATATATATATATATATATATATATATATATATATACTAAAATTGGGAAGACTCTTAAGTTGTGAAGTTGATTTACTAAAATATCCATAAAAAACTAGACGGCATTTTTACCCCTCATCTAAAAACTACTCATTTAATAAATTTGTACTAAATAGTGAATTTACATTTCAATAAATAATAAATATATCAATTAAATGGGAAGTCATTGGCTTGAAAGTTCCATGTATCTGCCAAGCACTTATTCACTTTCTTGAAATTGGAATTGCTTTCAACTTCCAGTAATTATTACTATGTCTATTCATTAATGTTTTGAAAGCTCTTTCATTTTCAAATAATATTGTCTCAAAATTAGCCGAAGAGTTGTATTTTTGGTGACTATTTTGCCATTTATTTTGTAAAGGTGACAAAAGAAATTAATTTAATAAAGTTAACAGAAAAAAGTGATAAAATCCAAAGAAAGAGAAACATTCAGATGAGTTCAAGTGGCCAGCTTTTAATAGGACAATCTTTTAACAAGGCCTTTGGTTTTCTTAGGATGTGTGTCAAAGTGCAATAGTGAAACTGAAACTTTTTATAAATTAAACAAGCTAAATGTTGAGAATTATTTCATCTGCCAGTTGTTATTGCAGGGTGTCAGTTACGTAAATATTTTTAATTGTTATTTACAAATCTTTTCACATTTCATTCTTTGTTGGTGTTCCTTTCAGCTTGCACTGTAATATTCTCTTTGCACAATCTTTGACATTTTTTACCGCAATCTATAGAAGTGCACAACTAAAAGTTCCTATTTCTCTTGTTTTTGTCACAAATTCCATTTTCAGGTACTTTTCTCAGCATTATCTGAGAACTATTAGTTTAAATCTGTATAAGTTGTTGAACAGATAAATGATTTTCTATATATTGTACATAAGAATATGATCTACTGTTTTTTTAAAATTTGTGTGAATAATACGCTTTAGAAATGAATTTCGTGGATATTTTTTATGGGGTATTTAATCATCATTATGAATGTAAAATTTATAGCAAGTATATTCTCTTTTTCTTCGCAATTTGACAAGGTGGAAGGTATGAGAAATATAATTTTTTAAAACAAGAGTTTCACAAAGACAATACTTACATGTTTTTTTTTTCTTTTTCTTTGAGATCTTGAACGTTAAAGTGTCTAAAATGAAATTACCCGAAAGCAGAACATTTAGATTACTTTTGCGAAAAACTTGACATTTTATTACAAAGACGGATATCAAAATTTATCCAAAAAGTTATAAATAATATAGGGAAAAAATTTATACTCTGGATGGCTGCTGCTGAATTTCTGATCTACTTCCGCTTTCAATAAAATGTTTCCAAAAAACAAAAAACATTAGTTCATCGCACCTACCTAATGTTATACTAATTGATATGGACACACATACAATGCACGTGTTCAGAAACTAGTACTATACTAAAAGTAGGAAACTCCTAGCGTTCAAAGATGAATTACAAATTTTTTACCCTTCAATCACTCATTACTTCTATAATATTTTTGCACAAAAAAGTAAATATACATTTAAATAAATACTACTCTACCAGATTTACTCAACCACCATAATGTCTCTTGAATATATCAATTTAATGTATTTGGTATGCTTTGGGCAAACCCGAAATCCGAATTGTTTGGATTTTTGGTTTGGATTTTCAGATAGATTGAATTTCGGATTTAATTTTAAAAATTTTTGGATTTCAGATTGAATATTGGATTTGGCAATTCAGATTTTTGGATATCCGAAAATCCCAAATTTTTATACTTTATAATTAGTTCATTATTCATATGTCAATAGTAACAAGTCCAATATCATAACCATTAGACATAATCTCATACATTCAATACTAATTACTAAGTTATTATCAGAATACTTTTTATTCGGATATGATTTTACTCTTACTACTTCTTATTGGCTTTATTAATGTATTTGTTGTATTGCCTTGACGATGATTTCGTTATTTGAATACTTTATTTGGATAATTGCGGTGAAAATGAGGAACTTTTTAGGTAATTTAATATGAATACGTCATTTGGATGTCATTATCATAGAAAGAAGAAACATGTCAGCTTATAAGCTCAAAATCGAAAATTTAAAATATCCAAACCGATTAATCTGAATCCAAACTTAAAAAATCTGATCGAATCTGAGTTTATTTGAATTGTCATTTCTTCAATCCGAAAACTGAAAATCCAAACCGAAAATTTCATATCCAATCCAAATTGCCCGAACGCCCACCCCTGCTGCACATTTTTTATTAGGAAAAAAATCACAAACTTCCCTTAGGTTTTGACATATTGCGCATATCTTTTTGCGATATCAAATATATTATACGAACTCATTGGCATGGAGAGAGTAGTAGTTATTAAGACAAAAGTTAAATGGATTCATGTAGCTCTTCTAGCAATATAAGAACTAGATTTGTAGAATGCAAATGAAATCAATTTAGCACTACTAAAAAAATTGGAATTAACTACTAACTAATTGCTAATATGTCGCTAAATCATAGCTAATATAGTTTTTTGATAATCCGTCGCTAAATAGGATTATTGATAAATTTTTCTGTTTAACTACAGAATTTGTCCGTCCCTAATTCATGTTTTTAGTAGTGTAGAGATTATTGGAAAAGAAGATAAGTTAACACAAGTTCAGTTCAAGTCTTACAATCAATCAAGCGTGATTTTGGCTTCTTTCGTCTTCTTTTGTAACTCCAATTTCTGATACAATATATCCTAAGAGGAAGCACAAGAGATGAACATTACAATTATAAGATTCAGGAGTAATATAAAAGAAATCACAGAAATGATTATATCAACAAATAATTTTAGAAAAAGTTTATTGAAATACCTGTAAAAAGTAAAAGTTGCTGTAGGAGAAAACTACCTAATGAAGAAGCTCGGAAGTAGGAAGATTAATAATTATGTTGAAGATTTCCTAAAAACCTCATAAAGGAATATGAAAATAAAGTATGGTCCAACCTATTATAGCATTATCTTTTCGAGTTTTTCGGATGTAATATGCGGGCTCGAGCCAATAAGTGGTAAGCCAAAAAATTCAATAAGCGTGTTCAAATTTTAATTTGAATACTCTTTGCTCGAGCCAATTTTAATTTGAATACCCTTTGCTAGTGGGTTATGCAAAGAGTGTTCAAAGTTTATTTTTTAATCAATAATAAAATAGTAATGTCTAGCCAGTTTTCGGACTGATAATTTAAAAATAGCCAACGTTTGCAAGTCATTGAAAAATAACCACTATTTTGCCGAAACACGAAAAATTCCAGCATAATATATTGGATTATGGAGCTCCTGCATGTAAAATACATCCAACATATTATATTGGAACTCCAACAAATTATGAAATTCCATTACATTATGCTGAAAACTCATATATAGAAAAATTTGACCTCCGTCATATTATGCTGGATTATTTTCGATTTTTTCAGGATATTTTTGTTTAGATTTTATTTATATGAAAAAGTAGCTAAATTTTGATTATTTTTTTAAATTGTGCTACTTTTCAATTATCAATTATAAATATGACTATTTTAATTCCCCCCCCCCCTAATTTATCCTATACATAATATAATATTTAGACTAAGGGTGTTCAACTATCTCATACATAGCTTAGCCGCCGGAGCCCGTGACGGATGGGGGTGCATATCACTTCTTACATCTTAATTTATGTATATTATATGACACATTTGTTTAAAATTTGTGGTCTAAAGTTATTTATATTATTAAACTATTTTAAATATAATAATACTTTTTAGCATATTCTAAAAAAATGTGCCGATAAAGGAATAACCTTTTGGTTCTTTAGACGGGCAAATGGGATCCATGAAACTAGTCAAGCAATAATGGAGTCACATATATATAATATATGTGATATGCAGAACTTTTGTTTTGCTTTTTCACATCGAAGAGTATGACTAATAAAAAGCGATGAATTTTTATATTCATAGTATATCAAACCTTTACACCTTATTTATTATAATTAAATACTTTTTTATAAAATTATATTCTATCACTTTCTTTTAAGTTTTATAGCAAATTATGTATTTATAGTACTTCCTACTGTTAAGCCATTAAATACGTTGTGAAATATTTTTCTCCCCCATATTTTCTATTCTCTCTTTCCCAATAACAACGGTATTGTATACAATTTTGTTAAACCTACGTTCTCTCTCCCAACCCAGTATATTCCCTACGAATACAATTACCATTATCAACTGATTCATCAAGCTTCTCTCTCTCAAGTTTTAAAGTTGATTGCTCAAAAAAGTTGCGGTAAGTATTAAACTTGTTAGATTTTCGCGGGCACTTGTATTCATATGTATATCTATATTATTTTTTTAGAAACAATTATCAGTGTTATGCTTTTACAGGAAACTCGGATTTTCTTCTCCAATGGCTGATTCAACTCCTTACAAGAGGGTTATCCGAGGTATACCGACCAAAGTACTCAATTTCGAAGGACCATATTTCGATTTGTAAATCACTCAAGCGGAACATGTATTTGCAGGTTCAGCAGCAAATACAGTTGAGGAAAAGAGAACAAAAATACGCTATGACACATCGAAACAAGCCCAATTCGAGAAATTTCCGAAAGAATCAACACTTACGCAGTTTACGTTACTGTATTCACAAATACAACTCGCGAATACAGTCGAATACAATCGTTGCTTAGCTGGACTCCCCTGTTTCACGCCGAGTTTTGCTACTGTATTCATGAATCCAGTAGCTTAAATACATCGAATACACTCTATAACAACTGAAAACATAGCTATATGAAGTAATTTAGTAAATGGTAGCTATAGCTAGCTAATAACCACTCTGGTTTGTGAAAATTTTACTTTTTTTAAATGTACTATAATAGGCCCATTAGAATTAATACTAAATGCTTCTTAACTAATACTTACTATAAGGTATTAAACAACCACTCAAAACTACATCATTATTTGATTATGTAAATAGCAGTATGCGTAATTCTAAAAACAACAAATTTTATAAAACGGGTAAATAATTACCTTCTATTATTTATAGTGGCACTAATATATAAGTTATTCATGATCTAGTGGTTTTGTTTGCCCTTACCACCTAATAGTCAAGGGTTCAAGTCCTGAATTTTATATTTTTGTCATATAGTATAAGGATAAAAAAAATTAAAGCAAAAAGAACATGCAGATATTTCAGAAATCGAACTCCTGATTTATTTGTAATATTATTCTTTGCATATCGGAATACACCTTTGAGGCAAGGTGAGTCCGCCCCTACTGGTTATTTTGTAGTATTAAATTGAGATTATTACGGGAATTCATAAATTTCGAGAGAATCAGTTCAAGCCCTATTTGCAAAACTTAAACTTGTCACCTCAATAAATAATACCATATATCCTTTGCTACAAATTCTTTGTATAGCAAATCCAAAGAGTGATTCTTTCCTACTTAGTTTCCAAATTAGGATATATTTCTTGACTAATTAATGGAGCTGGCAATTCAGATAATGCGTTCTATGTGTTTCTTAATTAAGTAAAGAGTATTGTAAACCACACCAATACTAAAATCAACCAACATTAACGTAATTAATCACCGAAAAGTCCAATTTTTTTCACTAACATCTTGATAACCGAATAGAGTTTGATAAATTCCTCTTTTAGTCCTATGATATAAAATCAACGGGGAGATTCAAGAACAAAGAAATGGGTTAAGAACAATAATTTTTTCGTGAAGGGAATTCAATAGAACTCCCTAAATAAGAACACGTTACTATATCTTGGGATAATTGTATAAAAAGCAAACGGAAAAACCAATAAAACTCGTATATATCTACCTTATTTTTAGGTAAAGATCCTCATATAATGATACAACGTAGTTTATGAAAGAGTTACTAAGAAGAAGTTTCGGGCTTGTCCTACAAAATGATGAAAATAAATACAATTTGGAACAAGTGTTTGACTGACTTAATTGTAACTGAAAAAAATACATCAAAAGTTTAGTTCTATGTAGGTAGAAGTCAAGATAATAATCTGATTAAGCCACCTTCATATGTCGATAGCACCAGTGGTGTCACGATCCGAAATTCTCACCTTCGGGACCGTGATGACATCTAACATTTCACTTGCTAGGCAAACCAATGTTAGAATAATCTTAACCATTTTTAAACAAATTAAATTAAACGGAAGTCAATTACTGAAATAAAGTGCGGAAGACCATAACTACTGAATCATCAAAAAATACATCCCTAAATCTGGTGTTATAAGTGCACGAGCTACTAGAATAATACAAATAAACATCTTAATAAAATTCAAGCTGTTTGAAAGATAATACACAGCTAAGATAAGATAAAAGGGGACTTCAAAACTGCGGATGCTGTGCAATTATACCTCAAGTCTCCTCTAGGTAGCTGAATCCGAGCAAGTCTATGGTACGCCACTGGTATAAACTCCAAAATATCGATTTGCAACCAACTCAAGATTCCAATACACCTTTGCCTCGCGAATTAGTGTCCTAACGCCTCGAATCCCGTTATTTTCCTTGAAAATCTCCCAAAAATCGCCTCTTCCCGAGCTCCAAATCGTTAAAAATATTCCCATTTTCAGAACTTAAACATTCTGCCCAGGTGTTTTCCTCTTCGCGAACGCGACAGGATCCTCGCGTTCGCGAAGCACATTTTTGTGCTGCCCCAGATTTCTTCTTCTCGAACGCGAGGGCAGTCTCACGAACACGATGCTTTTCCAAGCTTGGCCTTCGCGAACGCGGTCTTCCCTTCGCGAACACGAAACCTTATCGCCTGGAGCCCAGCTAGGCCTCTCCCTTCTACTTGAACGCGAATACTCCCACACGTTCGCGATGAACACTGTCCATTACCCTTCGCGAACGCTAAGAGTAAATTTCGCCTGCCTCCAGTTCCTCTTCGCGAAGGCAAGGCCCCTCCCACGAACGCGATGAAGGAAACCAGATACTGCACTAGAAAAGTTCCAGCAAGGTTCCAAATCCAAAATCCATTCCGTTAACCATCTGAAACTCACCCGAGGCCCCCAGGACATAAACTAAATATACAAACAAGTCCTAAAACATCATACGAACTTAGTCAAAACCTCAAATTACATCAAACAACGCTAAAACCACGAATCATACCCCAATTCAAGCTTAAGGAACTTAAGAATTTTCAACTTCTACATTCGATGCTGAAACCTATCAAATCAAGTCCGATTGACCTCAAATTTTGCACACAAGTCATAAATGACATAGCAGACCTATTCAAATTTTCAGAATCGGATTCCTACCTCGATATTGAAAAGTCAAATCCCCAGTCAAACTTCCAAGCTTAAATTTCTATTTAGCCATTTCAAGCGTAATTTAACTATGGACCTCTAAATAATTTCCGGACACGCTCCTAAGTTGAAAATCACCATACGGACCCACCGGGACTGTCAAAATACTGATTCGTGTCCGTTTTCTCAAAATGTTGACCGAAATCAACTTAAGTGAGTTTCAAAGTACAAATTCACATTTTTATCAATTTTTCACATAAAAGCTTCCCGAAAAATTATACGGACTACGCTCACAAGTCGAGGAAAGATGAATGGTGCTATTTGAGGTCTCAGAACACAGAAATAAATATTAATTTAAAGATGACCTTTCAGATCATCACATTCTCCACCTCTAAAATAAATGTTCGTCCTCGAACGAAATTAGAAAAAGTGCATGGGCTGGAGAAAAGGTATGGATATCTACCCCGCATGTCCGACTCGGACTCTCACGTAGATGCTTCAACTGGCTGAGCTCTCCATTATACTCGAACTGATGGATAACTCTTAGACCTCAACTGCCAGACCTGCCGGGCTAGAATAGCTACCGACTCCTCCTCATAAGTCAAATCCTTATCCAATTGGATTGAGATGAAATCTAACACATGGGACAGATCACCATGATATTTTCGGAGCATAGACACATGGAACACCGGATGAACTGCTGATAAACTAGGTAGTAGAGCAAGTTTGTAAGCTACTTCATGCGCCCTTTCAAGAATTTCAAAGGGTCTTATATACCTAGGGCTCAACTTGCCCTTATTTCCGAACCTCATTACACCCTTCATATGTGAAACCCTGAGCAATACTCTTTCTCCAACCATGAATGTAACATCACGAACTTTACGGTCGACATAACTTTTTTTCCTAGACTGAGCTGTGCGAATTCGATCCTGAATAACCTTGACCTTATCCAAGGCATCCTGTACCAAATCGGTACCCAACAACCGAGCCTCTCCCGGTTCAAAACATCCAACTGGAGAACGACATCGCCTCCCGTATAATGCTTCATATGGAGCCGTCTGAATGCTCGACTGGTAGCTATTATTATAGGTAAACTCCGCAAGTGGCAAGAACTGATCCCAAGAACCTCCAAAGTATATAACACAAGCGCGAAGCATATCTTCTAATATCTGAATAGTGCGCTCTAATTGTCCGTCTGTCTGTGGATGAAATATTGTACTCAACTCAACCCGCGTACGTAACTCACGTTGTACATCCCTCTAGAAGTGTGAGGTGAACTACGTACCTCGATCAGAAATGATAGGCACGGGCACACCGTGAAGGCGGACAATCTCGCACTTATAAATCTTAGTTAACTGCTCTGAAGAATAGGTAACTGCTACTGGAATGAAATGTGCTCACTTGGTCTACCTGTCCACAAAGACCCATAGTGCGTCGAACTTTCTCTAAGTCCGTGGAAGTCCAACAACAAAATCCATAGTGATATGCTCCCACTTCCATTCAGGAATTTCTAACTTTTGAAGCAAACCACCAGGTCTCTGATGCTCGTACTTGACTTGCTGACAATTTAAACACCGAGCTATATATGCAATTATATCCTTCTTCATTATCCTCCACCAATAATGTTGCCGCAAATCTTGATACATTTTGGCGGCACCTGGATGAATAGAGTACCGGGAACTGTGGGCCTTTTATAGAATTAATTCACAAAGCCCATCCACATTAGGCACATACGACCCTGTATCCGCAGAACTCCATCTTCTCCCATAACAACCTGTTTGGCACCACCGTACCGTACCGTGTCCTTAAGGACAAGCAAATGAGGATCATCATACTGTCGCTCTATGATACGCTCATACAAGGAAGACCGAGCGACTTTGCAAGCTAGAACCCGACTAGGCTCTGATTAGCCAAAGTCTGAACATTTGTCGCTAACGGTCTTTCACCAACCAGAATATACGTAAGGCTGCCCATACTCACAACCTTTTTACTCAAAGCATCGACCACCACATTAGCCTTTCTGTGGTGATACAAAATGGTGATATCATAGTCTTTCAACAACTCCAACCATCTTCCCTGTCTCAAATTGAGATCTTTTTGTTTGAACAGATATTGTATGCTACAATGATCAGTAAATACCTCACACGAGACACCATAAAGGTAATGCCACCAAATCTTCAGCGCATGAACAATAGCCACAAATTCTAAGTCATGAATAGGATAATTCTTCTCATGAACTTTCAACTGCCTTGATGTATATGCAATCCCCCTTCCATTTTGCATCAATAATGCACCAAGCCCAATGCGAGATGCATCACAATACACAGTATAAGATCCTGAACCTGTGGGCAATACCAACACTAGCGTCGTAGTCAAAGCAGTCTATTCTTAGAAGCTCTCTGTCTTAAGACCACCGATCAAATTCATACTCTATTCGCACAACATCATTCACAAATAACAACTCATTCATCCCATAATTTTCATATACTCATAAAGCGCAATATAACCAGTATCCAGAATTTTCCTTACTCGAGTCATTCTCGAACTCCACCTCTGTAAGTCATCACTGATTCCCAAGTATGCCTCAGACTAAAACAAAATTTTGACACATAACCATGAATTGAATTGTCAATAGTAGACTCCCCCACTTGTCCCAAAGCCATAAATTTAAACACTCGATAATTCACAATACCCATACTCTATTGCCTCTATAACATCGCGGTCAGTACAACGAAAATTCTTCTCAATCTCATACAACGCCAATCATAAAAAATACTTCAATCGTCTGCTAAGCTCGCATTCATTCTCTTAACACTAAAGTCAACTTTCTAAACCGGATTCAAATTAAAATCTCAACACATACACCCCATCTTCCCTGAGCCGTATAGGCCATATACAGTACCGAGTGGTTGAGTATTTGAGAGTGTGAACCTGGAGATGAATCTTCTCCATAGGGCTGGATTGGCCTTCTTATAGTCAATGATGTATATGTTTCGGGATGGATCTTCCCTGGGCCGTATGGGCCATATACAGTATAGAGTAGTTGAGTATTCGAGAGTATGAGCACATGAGGCTGTCAGCATAGTGCATCATATACAATATTGCATTGATATACACACAAGAAATACAGGCATATAGATGTATTTTCCTCATACTGTACGGTATCATTTCATTCATGATTTCTCACACATGTTGATATATGGGCATAGTGATGCATTGGTTTTACACTGGTTATCTGGAAAGAAAATGAAACATCTTATTTTATTATTGAAAGGATTTTGGAAAAAATTATTGTTTTCAAACTTACTCATATTTTTGGCAACTTCGGTAAACAATTTGGGTTTTTCACTGATATACTTGAAACACAGAACAATTTTCAAAAGCCATGATTTAGTTGAGCATTTATTCTTTGAGTTACTTCTGGTATTACCTGTTTTATATTGTTATGAACTATTGTTGGTTATAGAAGTTGGACTCTAACCTTAGTACAAGTTCGTCACTACTTTCAACCTAAGGTTAGGTTTGTTACTTATTGAGTACATGGGGTCGGTTGTACTCATACTACACTTCTGAACCTTACATGCAGATGTTGGCTATTGATGTTGCTATGTTCCTTGGGAGCTGGATCTGAAGATGTACCTGTGTTTCGGTTGCTGCTGCCTCTTATTCATGGTAGCCTTAGATTCATGAAACTTTGTTTATGTACTTTTCAAATAGATGTTGTATTACTTCATACCAACTTGTATACTCTATTCTTAGAAGCTCATGATTTGTACTACCAGTTCTTGGGGAATGTATAAGATTAAGATTTTTATTTACTTAAATTGCTTAAATAATTGTTATTGGAATTGGATAGTGATAATTGGCTTATCTAGCGGGTTGTGTTAGGTACCATCACGACTAGTTGGATTTTGGGTCGTGAAAAGGTAGTATCAGAGCCCTAGGTTCATAGGTTCTACAAGTCATGAGCAAGTGTCTAGTAGAGTCTTGCGGATTGGTATGATGACGTCCATACTTATCTTTGAGAGGCTACAGGGCATTTAGGATAATTCCCCATCTTTCTTTTCTTATCGTGTGAAATTGATTCAGCTTGAAATATAACTCTTTGAATTCTTTCCACGCATTCGTATGCGCACGTGAGCGCTCGGTATCAGTTGTGCATCGACGACTTGTGATTCCATGGATGAAGTGCGAGACGTAATTTCTGTGTGCAGGTGATGGGCCAGTATGGAGGACTTGAGGCCATGGTTAAACCACAGTTTAAGCTCGGTTGCTCCAGTTGTAACTTGTGCATTGGACTCATATGTCCGATAATGTCCCTACGAGTGGAATTTGTGGCTCGATGAGTGGTGAAATGGCTTTGTGATGAGTATGATGTAACTGAGAGATATGTTTAGACGATTTGAATGTGACGAGAAGTGTTTCCTTGAAATGTAAAGGAAAGGCCATTGGGTACTTGATTTTCGTTTTGATTTAACGTACAGTCTCGAGTACTAATGTTTTGAAGGATCTTTCACGTTGTTAAATTTTGGGACAAACTAAATTCTCATGTCTTGTTAATGAGTTTGGACTCAGGAATATTAAGTGATTACGTAGTAATTGTGGATGCGAAAGGGTATAACAAGATGCCAATTTGAGGCTAAGAGGGTGGGTTATCTCCTGCGGAGTAATCTACGCAGGTGTGCTCCTTATAATGTGAGTGAAGAGTTTCTTTTCTGCCAGTACATCACCGACTATAAGTCACCTAATACCGAGTAAGGCCAATTCAGCCCTGTGGAGAAGATCCACCTCCAAATAATATCAACCGCGCTCACTAGGGGTGTGTGCAGACTCCGGAAGGGCTCCTTCAACCCAAGCGCTATCATAAATCAATATCAATATCAGAATCAATCAGGCCCTCGGCCTCACTCAGTCATCAATCTCTCCAGTCTCTTTCTCATAGGTTCACAATGTCATAAAAATAGCCCAAAAATGATGATATGATGTATCAATGAATAACAACAGAGCCTGAGATATGATATGCATATGAATGCGTATGATTGAGTATGTAATGCAATGAAAGCAAATAACTTAACAGCATAAATGACCTCGGTGGGTCCCAACAGGGTAGACATGTATCCTAAATATAGTTTATAGCATGAATCACATTTTGATAACTCTAGTACATAGAGAATTCATGATTTCAGACTAGTTCAGATAACTACACGGTACCACAGAAATTACTGTCACAGTTCACAAAGTGCATTCCCACACGCCCGTCACCTAGCATGTGCGTCACCTCAACACCAAATATATAAAACTTATAATCACGGTTCATACCCTCAACTCCAAGATTAGAAGAGTTACTTAACTTAAACAAGACGAATCCAATTCCGAGCAAGATCAAAATGGTCCAGAATAAATTTAATTCAGTGTACAAAATTTATAAGAATTAATTCCATATCAAAATACTAATATTTTTCCCAAAATCTGAAATTACACTCTCAAAAATATTGCCCACGGGGCCCACATCTCGGAACCCGACAAAACTCACAAAATTCGACAACCCATGCAATTACAAGTTCAATCATACTAATTTCACTCAATTCCCACTCCAACTCGATGTTCAAAACTCAAAAATTTGTTTTATGAAATTATAGGAATTTCCTTCGATTTCTCTTTAAGATTCGATAATCCTACACAAAAAATGAAGATTAATTCATGAAATATAATCACAAGGGAGTCAAGAACACTTACCCCAAGTTGTGTAGAAAAATTCCTCTCCAAAATCTCCCAAGAAGAGCTCCAAAATGTCAAAAATGAGAAAATTACGGAAACCCTCATTTTTAACAACGCCCCAGTGACTTCTGCATCTGCGGACAAGGGGTCGCACCTGCGACCCTCGCTTTTGCGGAAAAATGTCGCACCTGCGCTTCCCGGCTCAGCATTTTTCGCTTCTGCACCCACCCCTTCGCACTTGCGGCCTCGCAGATGCGGGCAAAATTCTCGCACCTGCGGGCACTGCCCAACTCCACTCTTGGCCACTTCTACGACTGGCTACGTGCACATGCGGCCTCACACCTGCGGTCACACCTCCACAGGTGCAAAAATACCAGAAGCAAAATTTCCAGTAGTGGTTTTAAGTCCGAATTTGATCCGTTAACCATCCGAAACTCACCCGAGGACCCCGGGACCTCAACTAAATATACTAACAAGTCTTATATATCAATACGAACTTAGTCAAATCCTCAAACCACCTCAAGCAACATCAAAAACACGAATTACACACAGATTCAAGCCTAATGAGCTTTGAACTTTCAAATTCTATAACCGATGCCGAAACCTATCAAATCACGTCCGATTGACCTCAAATATTGCACACATGTCACATATCACATTACGGACCTATTCTAATTTCCAGAATCAGATTCTGACTACGATAACAAAAAGTCAACCCCCGGTCAAACTTCCCAAAAATTCAACTTTCGCCATTTGAAGCCTAATTTCACTACGGACCTCCAAATAATTTTTCGGACACGCTCCTAAGTCCAAAATCACCATACAGAGCTATTCGAATTATCAGAATTCAAATCCGAGGTCGTTTACACATAAGCCAATATCCGGTCAACTTTTCCAACTTAAGTTTTCAATTATGAGACTAAGTATCTCAATTCATTCCGAAATCCTTCAAGCCCGAACCAATTACCCCGGCAAGTCATACAACTATTGCAAAACATAAATTGAGCACTAAATGAGGGAACAAGCTGAAATACTCAAAACGTCCGGTCTGGTCGTTACAACAACATAATCAACTCGTATTTACAAATTGTCCGTAGGCTACAACCTTTCCAAAGGTACAACAAAATCAATCCATTTCACAGCAGATAGTCCACGGCTAAACACAATGTATATAAAACCACAAAACAACAACAAGGATGGGAAACATAGCTCCGCATAGGACATGTAATGACCCGACTTGTTATTTTAAGAAATAACGCCTTGTTCAGTGACTTAAGGTCTCGAGTAGTTTCGTAATATGTATTATGACCTGCGGGTGTGGTCAAGTTTGATTTTCGGAAGATTCGTAATTAAATTAAAAGAACAATTCTTATTTAGAAGCTTAAATAAAAAGAGTTGACCGGAGAGTTGACTTTTGAGCAAACAACCCCGCAATAGAATTTTGATGATGCCACTAGCTTCGTATGGTTATTTCGGACTTAGTCCTATGTTCAGATTTAGATTTGGAAGTCCGTAGGGCAATTCGACGCATTTTGGCGAAAGTTGGAAAATAGAAGATTTTTGGAAAGTTCGACCGAAGGTGGAATTTTTGATAACGAGGTAGGATTTCGATTCCAGAAATTGGAATAACTCCATTACATAATTTATGAATTGTTTGCAAAATATAAAAGTTGGAAGATTTGAAAACTCATAATTCGATTCTATGCGTGATTCGTAATTTCGGCATTGTTTGACGTGATTTGAAGCCTCGACTAAGTTCATATTGTATTTTGGGACATGTTGGTATATTTGGTTAAAGTCCAGACGGCCTCAGGTGAATTTTGGATGGTTAACAGATAAATTTGGACTTGAAGAAAATTGCTGGAATTTTGGACTTACTGGTGTGATCGCTTTCGCGGAATCTTGATCGCAGAAGCGACCTCGCAAAAGCGAGGGAAGAGGAGCTGGGCAAGGCTGATGGAGAAGGCCGCAGAAGCGCAAGCGCATGTGCAACCACTGTGCTCGCAGAAGCAGAGGCAGTGCAGGTGCGAAATTTTTGCTCCCAAAAGCGAGGCCGCAGATGCGGTAATATGTCCACAGAAGCGGAAATTGGACAGAATGTTAAGGACCAAAAATGGTCATTTCGCCATTTTCATTTTGGACTTTTGGAGCTCGGATTTGGGCGATTATGGAGGGTGTTTTTACAAGCTTGGTTGGGGTAAGTGTTCTATATCCTAAAGCGATTTTATTTCACGAATCTATGGTTATATTCATCATTTATTTTGGATTTAAATGGAACAAATCAAGATTTTTGTAAAATCGTCAAAACATAAAAATTCAAGATTTAGAGGACGATTTGTTATTGGAATTCGATAAAATTGGTATGGTCGAACTCGTATCGGAATGTGCATTCGCATTTCATGAAAATTATGTCGGATTCCGAGAGGCAAGTCCCGCGTTGACGTTTGTTGACTTTTTGGAATAAATTTTTTAGTCGACGTATTATTATCTAGAATTATTTTCGATGAATGTTAATGAAGTTATACAATTAATTTGGATAGATTTGAGCGGTCCGGAGGTCAATTCATGCAATAAGGCGATTTTAGAATATCGACATAACTTTGAAAAGGTAAGTATCTTGGCTAACCTTGCGTGGGGGGAATTCCCCTTAGGCATTGAGTCTTATGTGCAATTTGTGTAATTGAAAATCAGGTACGCGAGGTAACGAGTACGTACTTGGTTTATATGTGCAAATTACATTGGTTAAAATCCTTAGACGCCCTTATGTATTAAATTATAAATTATTGACACTTATTAAATCCTCTATTTGTCATGCCTAGTCCTTGTTTGTTGAAATTATTTTTATACTATGATTTGGTGTGATTGCCACCTTGATTTTATGTGAAATATTATTTTGTTGAGTTGTTCACTCCCGGATATTTTGTTAAGATTTTGTGCATATTATGGTCGAGCCATGGGCTCCTTATTGTGGAAAATAATATATTATTAATTTTTGTGGCAAGTTGTAATATTTGAGCACTTGGTGTGCAATCCATGATAAGTTATAATATTTGAGCACTTGATGTACAATCTGTGATATGTGATAATATTTGAGCACTTGAGGTACAATTTATGGGATGTGATATTGGCACATTATATTGTTGGGAGGTTTGTTCGGGTGTTTGCATGAGGTTTCTGTCGTGCTATTGTTACTATTGATTTATGCACATGCGACGTGACAAGGCGGGCTATATATATGTGTGAGTTTGCGCATGTGGCGAGACAAGGTGGGAATATTATTATGCACGTGTGGCTAGACAAGGCGGGCATTTACATTATTATTGCACACATTTCGAGACAAGGTAGGCTATGTCGGAAATTGATTTGTGATGATTTATGATGGCCTGGGGGCATTGTTGTTTGTTGCATATTTACTTTGGGACTATGAGGCGGTACCTTGGAAGATCCTCCTGTCTTGCATATTTACTTTGCAACTACGAGGCGGTACCTTGGGAGATCCCTCTATCTTGCATATTTACCTTTAGGACTACGAGGCGGTACCTCGGGAGATCCCCTATTGAGCTTTTACTTTTGGGACTACGAGACGGTATCTCGGGAGTGCCCTTTTTGACATCTCTCTATGGTTGCACTTGTCTTTGGTTATTTTGTATTTCCGTGATAGGTCAATCCTTGTGACCTGCCGTGATGTATTATTTGATTTTACTATGTGTTTGTATTCCTTGTTGTATTGTGTTGTCTTGGGCTTTTTAGTACGAGACTCTAAAGATTTATATTCCTGGTTTTTACCAATTTTAGATGACTGAGTTGTTTTAAATAAAAGAAGTTACTATTATTGTCACGACCCAATTTTCCCTCGGTTGGGTATCGTGATGCCACTTAGTCTTAGGGATTAGGTAAGCCTAACATTTACCGAATAACAACAATAATTAAATAACATCTAACAATTTGAAATCGAAACCTCTATAAAATTAACAATTCCCAAAACCGGTAGTACAAGTCATAAGCTCTATAGAGTTTGCTACAAATTTCTAAATATAATTGTTTGGAAAATAGGTAAAACAGTGTGAATACAAAATAGGAAGTTGAATCCAAAGTCTGCAAACACAGCAACAAGTTTACCTTGAGTCTCCACAACAACAATCCGCACAGCTAGCTAATGATCAACTGACTTCGAAATACCTGGATCTGCACAAAAATGTACAGAAGTGTAGTATGAGTACACCAGGGCGGTACCCAGCAAGTATCAAGACTAACCTCAGTGGAGTAGTGACTAGGAACAGTCAAGACACCTACTAGACTAAATAACCTGAACAAGTATAAGTATGGAAACAATATAGTATGATATCTACATAAATTTTACGCGAAGTGGAAATTAATACGGTAAATCTTAGTAAGAAAGAGGTACAATAACTACCAGCGGAACACCATAATAATGACATAGAATAATGAACGGAAACACAGCTTAAATCCGATGAACGCAATTAAAAGAAAGGCAGGTGGCAACTAGATGAAAACAACCACTTTCACACCAATTTATTAGTCAATAAACTCCACGAGGTACCGAACCTCATACTATTCATAACTCACGGGTCCCAATACTTGAACCCTAACACTTGGCATCATGTACCCTCATTACACTTCATAACCGCACCGACGACTCACGTGCCAAATAGAGTCATTCTCACATAGAAGGCAAGTAAACAAGGGTATGCATCTATACTCAGCAATATCAAGAAAACCTCTTAACCAATAAGAGTACTCAACTACGTGTATGCTTGTGCAAGTGTCCTAACATGGTTCATGCCAGGTAATAAGTAAAGAAAAAGAAATGGACAACACGTAGAAAGTTCTCATAACTTTCCACAAGATAAAGCTCACATAGGTAAGTGTACCACTACACAAAAATCAAGAACAAAATGCCCCCAGGCCATCACAAGTAATCACAAATCAATCCTTGACATAGCCCACCTTATCTCGCCACGTGTGCAATAATAAAGTAAGTGCCCGCCTTGTCTCGCCACACGTGCATAACAATGTTCCTACATTGTCTGGCCACATGCGCAACCCATATTTATATATATATATATATATATATATATATATATATATATATATATATATATATATATATATCCCGCCTTATTACGTCGCATGTTTAAATATCAATAATAACAATAGCACGACAGAAACCTCGTACAACCCCCAAACAACAATCGCATGGTAGAAACCTCGTGCAACCCCCAAACAACAATCGCACGACAAAAACCTCGTGCATCACAACAACAAGTACAATAACAACAATAACACTAACATAAGGGTACAACAAATAAATCAACTTAGAAATTCCAGAAATCATAGGAACGGAGGAACGAACGAATTCACATGGAGTAGACAAAATAGAGAATGCTAATCATAATAAGAACAACTCAACAGGGAAGGAAATAATAGGTAACAACGGTCCCACAATGTACGGTTCAACAACAAGGGATCTGACACAAGTCGAATAATTTCAAATAAGGATAAGTCAACTAAGATATAGGATATCTAAACTTCTTTTAAGGTTGGGCAATTACGAAAAAAGACACAACAACTTCAATTAAGGATAAGCAGTATAAAGATAATCATAGCCTCAATTAAGGATGAACAATTACAAAAGAGATAATTATAACTTCAAATAAAGATAAGCATTTAGGGGAAATACAACATGGCAATAGAAGAGATAACAATTTCAGTTAAGGCACATATGAATCAAATGAACAACAAGAGTGGATCATGAAGCAATTAATTCTAATAAAAGCAGGTAAAAGTGAAACTACTAAATTAAGAAAACGTAATCATAACGAGAACAACTGCATATTCAGTGAATACAAGGACCTAAGAACCCAAAAAGGCCAATTTTCCATAAATAATTTCGGGCACGTACTCGTCACCTCGCGTACACGGACTACAATTCGCATAGAAGACTCAAATCATTAGGGGTACCCCCCCCCCCCCCCCACAAAGTTAGGTAAGATACTTACCTCAAAGAAGACAGAACGATACTCTAAAATGAACTTCTTGGTTGAAATGACCTCCGGACGGCTCAAATCTAACCATAAATAACTTCAAAGCACAAATAAAACTCACAAGAAACTATTTCGGATCATAAAGCCTCAATCTTTATCAAATCTAAAAATCGACCAAAAAGTCGACCCCCGGGCCCGCACCTCGGAACCCGACAAATTTTACAAAACCCGAACACCTATTTCGATATGAGTTCAACCATACTAAAATTATCAAATTCTGATACCATTTCTTCCCTCAAATCATGATTTTTCATTTTGAAATGTTTCTTCAAAAACCTCCATTTTCCTCAACTCATAAAACAAATTAAATGATAAAAATAAAGATAAAATCATGGAATATAATAAATTCTAGGTGAAGAACACTTACCCAATCGATTTGCTTAAAAAACCCTCAAAGAAACTCCCAAAACCGAAGTCTAAAACTCAGAATATGAAAAAATGGCCAAACCCTCGACTTATATGATTCTGCCTAGGACTTCCGCATTTGCGGACAAGGAAGCGCATCTGCACTCTCGCATTTGCGAGAAATCGTCCATCCCCATGAACTCAGCTTGCCAGGCTTGGATCCTCTTCTGTGAGCAATGGGTCGCACCTGCGCACCCGCTCCTGCGGATAAATGCTCGCTTCTGTGGACTCCCCCTCCATCTCACTCTCCGCATCTGCAGAACTTCAAGCGCATCTGCGAGCTCGCAGATGCGGAACTTCCCTCGCACCTGCGACCCTTGACCATCTCCTCAATCCCGCTTCTATGCTTGGCCTCTCGCACGTGCGTGTCCACAATCGCGGCCACCCCGCTGCAGGTGCGATTAGACCAGAAGCTTGGAAGCTTCAGCAATTACACAAGTCTGAATTCCGATCCGTCAAGCATCCGAAACTCACCCGAGGCTCCCAGGACCTCAACGAAACATACCAACCAGTCCTATAACACCATACGAACTTATTCGAGTCATCAAATAACATCAAACAACGCTAAAAACACGAATCACCCTCCAATTAAACTTAATGAACTTGAAACTTCAAATTTCTACAACAGATGCTAAAACCTATGGAACCACGTCCGATTAACCTCAAATTTTGCACACATGTCATATTCAACATAAGGACCTACTCCAACTTCCGGAATCGGAATCCGATCCCAATATCAAAATGTCCACTTCCAGTCAAAATCTCCAAAAATTCGACTTTTGCCATTTCAAGCCTAAATCAGCTACAGACCTCAAATTCACAGTCCGGACATGCTCCTAAGTCGAAAATCACCCAACAGAGCTAACGGAGCCGACGAAACTCCATTCCAGGGTCATCTTCAAACAGTTCCGACTACTGTCAAAATCCTAAGACTTAAGCTTCTATTTTAGGGACTAAGTGTCCCAAATTACTCTGAATTATTCGGTAACTGAATTCAACCACGCACACAAGTCAATACACATAATACAAAGCTGTTCAGGACCTTATGCCGCCGAACAGGACTTAAATTCGCAAAACGACCGGTCGGGTGGTTACATCCTTCCCCTCTAAAATAAACGTTCATCCTAGAACGTGCCAAGAATCGCCTCGAAGTCTTCAAATCACTGAAAGCATATATCCAACATACACGCGCGGGTGAACCTACTTCATCCCAATACACATAAGCTTGATGACACCATCGTAATTATAATTTATCCTTTCTACCAACACCAATAAGCCTTAGAGTCAAAATTCTCACCTTTCATTCATCTCCAAAAGACCCGATTCTAAATCCATACCCGGTATCAGTCTCAACCAACTTCGGCAACTCATGCCTATACCCGCAAGGTACGACCACACAACGTGACACACCACACATAGGCCCATAATAACATTTCTGATCACAATAACTATCCGTTATCAAAACCAACACCGATAATTAGCCTCATATCCGTTATAGACCCGTTTCAAACCTCCACAACGCTGACAATGATGCAAGAAATACTAAGACCTCATAACTATACACTCGGATCAACAAGTCACATCTAACGCCACCGGCGCACACCTCGTAAATGAAAAATCAAATAAGCACAAGGCAAAAAAGAATAAATATGAAAAGAGAAACACATAAGAGAAATATCAAACAAGCTCGACAAGAACAACTCTTTAACAGAACTGTGCTAAAATCCAATTTAAAAAGGAAAAATCAAAGTACATAAACAAATCATAAGGATCTCATCCTGGTATAACTTTCAACCGTGGCACGCAGCCCGACTCAAACATATCAAATCACATGGAATCATGAGTGTCTCACCCTTAACTCTGAATCACAAGCCGAATACACATCATACCAATTAAAATCTTCAACTAACTCAATTCTGCCAATAAAATCGCAGCACTTACTGAACTCTCACCCCCGGTAGAGTATCAAATCACAAATCGTAACCAAAATTACTCAGGAATCACATCAAATCTACCGTAATGGACAACATGAATTTACTTCTAGCCTTGTAACTTTAAATAATGAATTAAAACAATGATAGATACGGCTATCACTCATAAAATCTTCCAACAGGGGCAAACACATAAACATAATACTAAGTTATGAACTCACTCATAGGTGGAGCAACCAAATAGGGGAACTCGACCCGATAAATAGAACTAAAACAAAATACTAATGGTGCCCCTCTGTAATAAATCAAAAGCATACCTTTATGATATCATCTGGCACAGCGGCCTCCAGCCTACTATATGAGACACATAAATAGGTCGGGCCTTCCTTTCTTGGGCGCCCTCTACTCGCATGAATACTCCACTATGACACACATGTACGGAGTCTGGACAATCTCTCAGCATGTGGCTGGTATCACCACACCCAGAGCAACCTCTCTGTTGGCGTGGCTGTGGAAACTGTGCAGTACGGGTACTCTGAGACCCATGAGCACCTGAAATACTGTGCGAAGCCTAAAGTGCAAACTCAACTAGCTGACCCACAAAAGCTCTACCATGCTATACCCTACCTCCAAAATAACGACAAGTGGATCTCTTCGATCTGTGAGGCCTCCTCACCTCCCTGTCCTCTCTCTCATGGCCCCGCCTATCCTCTGTCTCACTGCCCTACCTGTCCTCTCTCTCCTGATCCCACATGCTTTTCACTCGGCGAGCGATCCCTACCACCCGTTGAAATGAAACATCCGAATCTAACTTTCGTGCGATGTTGAACCGAATATCATGCATGATCCCCTCAATGAATGTACAAACATGCTCTCTAACTGTAGCAACCAAAGCAGGTGCATGTCTGGCCAAATCACTGAATCTAACGGCATACTTTGACACTGACATAGTGCCCTGGCGCAACTGGTCAAACTCCGTGCACCATGCATCTCGAAGGGACTGAGGTACAAATTCTCTAAGGAATATCTCTGAAAACTGAACACATGTAAGTGAAGCTGACTCGGCCGGGCTGCCCAACTCATACGCCTGCCACCACTGATAAGCCGCTCCCTTGAGCTGGAACATATCAAAAGCAACCCCGCTCGTCTCCATAATACCCATAGTACGAAGAATGCGGTGACACTCCTCCAGGAAACCCTGGGTATCGTTTTCGCTAATCTACTGAAGGTAGGAGGGTGGTACTTCATGTACCTATCAAGTCTAAGTTGTTCTTCCTCAGATGTTACTACCCTAACCACGGGCTGCAGTGGGACCACAAGCTGTGTCGCCATGACACCTGGAACATGACCAACATGAACTCGTTGCTCTAGAATATGGGCGACGGGAATCTAAGCTCCTCTCCCGGTCTGTGAAGTAGCTGGTGCAACCGTAATTAACCCTGCCTGAGCTAATGTACCAAACATGATTAGGAACTGTGCTAAGGTCTCCGAAAGTCCGGGGGTAATATCAGCCATCTCCGGTACCTGCCCCACAACCAGAGCTACTAGCGGCTCCTCAACTGCTGATCGGGTAGATTCTCTAGCTGCGGCGCGTGCTCCTCTTCGGCCTCTGCCTTTCCCCTAGCGACACATGCTCCGGGGGAAGCGTTATTAGTAAATGCAGCTCGTGTCCTCACCATCTGTGAGAAAATGGAATGATAAAAACTTTAAACTTCGAGATCAATAAACTCGCACGATAGGAATGAAGGAAGTGAAACTGTCCTAATAGTTCTGTAGCCTCTCGAAGATAAGTACAAACATCTCAGTACTGATCCACAAGACTATACTAAATCGCTTATGACTCATAGCAAAACCTCTATAAAATTAATAATTCCCAAAATCGGTAGTACAAGTCATAAGCTCTACAGAGTTTGCTACAAATTTCTAAATACAACTGTTTGGAAAATAGGTAAAACAGTGTGAATACAAAATAGGAAGGTGACTCCGAAGCCTGCGAACGCAGCAACAGGTTTACCTTGAGTCTCCACAGCAATAATCCGCACAACTAGCTAATGATCAACTGAATTCAAAATCCTGGACCTGCACAAAAATTTGCAGAAGTGTAGTATGAGTACACCAGGGGCGGTACCCAGCAAGTATCAAGACTAACCTCAGTGGAGTAGTGACGAGAAACAATCAAGACACCTACTGGACTAAATAACTTGATCAAGTATAAGTATGGAAACAACAGAGTATGATATCTACAAAAATACTACGGGAAGTGGCAATTAATACGGTAAATCTCAGTAAGAAAAGGGTATAACAACTACCAGCGGAACACCATAATAATGACATAGAAGAACGAACGGAAATACAACTTAAATCCGATGAACGCAATTAAAAGAAAGGCAGGTAGCAACTAGATGAAAACAACCACTTTCATACCAAGTTTTTAGTCAATAAACTCCACAAGGTACCGAACCTCATACTATTCACAACTCACAGGTCCTAATACCTGAACCCTAACACTTGACATCATCTGCCCGTATTACACTTCATAACCGCACTAATGACTCACGTGATAAATAGAGCCATTCTCACATATAAGGCAAGTATACAAGGGTATGCATCTATACTCAGCAATATCAAGAAAACCTCTTAACCGATAAGAGTACTCAACTACGTGTATGCTTGTGCAAGTGTCCTAACAAGGTTCATGCCAGCTAGTAAGTATAGGAAAAGAAATGGACAACACGTAGAATGTTTTCTCACAACTTTCCACAAGATAAATCTCACACGGGTGTCACGACCCGAAATCTGACCTGTCGTGATGTTGCCTATCTCAATACTAGGCAAGCCGATAACATCAATAACCCCTGATTTCCTTTAAGTTTGAAAAACATAATATTTAAATACAATACAAAATCCCACAAATACTAATATGAACACTCCCCAAAACCTGGTGTCACTGAGTACATGAGCATATAATATGAATACAAGTCTAGAAAATACGGTCCATAATAGTCTGAGACCAAATGCAGTAAATAAGGAGATAGGGAAGGAGAGGCAAGGTCTGCGAAACATGGCAGCTACCTCTGAATCTCTGGAAAATCAACTGTACGAGAGAATCAACACCCGCTATGTCCGGGAACACCTGGATCTGCACACAAAGTGCAGGGTGTTGTATGAGTACAATCAACTCAACAAGTAACAATAATAAATAGGGAACTGAAGATAGTGACGAGCTACACAATTACAGTTTATTTTCAGTAATTCCAACAGAGAGTAGGCATGCTTTCAATTCCAGCAGTTTAAGTCAAATCAGTTTTATACAGTTCAAGTTCATATAATCCGGATATAAAATTTTTCAGAGAATTTCACAACAATGACAGATAGCAACTAAGTGCAACAACAAATGAAAAACAAGTACAACCTCTTAGGACAACAGTCACTCACTAGGCTCCCAGCCCTCAACACTCACACTCAATGGGTACCCGCGCTCACTAGGGGTGTACAGGCTCCGGAGGGGCTCCTACAACCTAAGTGCTATAATCTGCACGGACAACTCGCATGCTGCACGGACAACTCACGTGCTATAGTATAAATATCTGGATCCGCAGGGACAACTCACGTGTTATAGTATAATACAAGGATCTGCACGGACAACTCACGTGCTATAATATCTCACACGGACAACTCACGTGTTATAATATCCCGCACGGACAACTCACGTGTTATAATATCCCGCACGGACAACTCACGTGCTATAATATAATATCTCACAATCTGGCCCTCGGCCTCACTCAGTCACAAATCTCTCCATTCTCTCGGGCTCTCAATAATCATGAAATCAGCCTAAACAATAATGATATGATGCATCAATAATGAACAATAGAGAGTGAGATAAAATAAATAAGTAAACTATGACCGAGTACAAAACAACAATTACGCAGGTAGTTCAACATGTACACGACCTCTGTGGGTCCCAACAGTACCAACATATCGCCTAAACATGGTTTACAATATAATTTGTAGTCAACTCTCTATAACACAAGGAGAGCATATAGCTAGCAATGAGTTATACAACTTTACAATTTCATGGAATGGACCAAGTCTCAATTCCTACGGTGCATGCCCACACGTCCGTCACCTAGCATGTGCGTCACCTCCAGAATACTCACATAATCCAATAATCTGGGGTTTCATACTCTCAGGACCAGATTTAAAACTGTTACTTACCTCAAACAGTGAAATTCTTATTTTGCAATGTCTTTTCCTCATAAATTTTCCTCCAAACGCCTCAAATCTAGCCATAAATAATTCGATTCAGTCAATAAAATTTATTAGAATTAATTCCATAAGAAAATATTAATTTTTCATAAAAATCCAAAATTTAGCTCAAAAATCGCTTGTGGGGCCCACGTCTCAGAACCCGACAAAAGTTATAAAATTCGAACACCCATTCCGATACGAGTTCAACCATACCAATTTTATCAAATTCTGATAACAACTCGACCTCCAAATCTTAAATTTGCGTTTTTGGAAGATTTTGCAAAAATCTTGATTTCTTCCATTTAAATCCGAAATAAATGACGAATATAACCATATAATCATGAAGTATAATCACTTTCGGATATAGAACACTTACCCCAATCCATATGGTGAAAATCGCCTAAAAAATTGCTTAAATCCGAGCTCCATAGCTCCATAGCTCCAAATATGTTAAAAATGGCTGAAACCTCGAAATATAGCTATTGCCCAGGTATTTACACTTCGCGATCGCGAAGCACAAAAATTTTCAGCCCCAAAATTGCTCTTCGCGATCGCAGAAAACCAATCGTGATCGGAAAGAACAAACTCCCCAACTCTTCCAGATAGCCTCTAGGTTAATGGTCATAACGTTTTGTACAAAACTCCAAATTACAAATGGTTTAACTTTCTGAAAACTATACACCAAAGGATATAACTTTCATTTGTTGCTCATCTCCCAATTACTTATAAATTGCTAGATAAAAGCTTCCAAAGTTAGCCCTGTGCAACAGAGATTTCCAAACTCTTCCCAGATAGCTTATAGTTTATCTACCATAACGTTTTGTACACAACTCCAAATGACAAATGGTTTACCTTTCTAAAAACTAGACATCAAGGGATACAACTTTTATTTTTAGATCATCTCCTAATTCCTTATAGATTGCGAGATATAAACTTTCAAAATTAGGTTAGTGCAACAAAGATTTTGTTCTACGCGATCGCAAAAGAGCTTCCGCGATTCACAAGGCCCCAAACTGTTGTTTGCTCTTCCCGAACGTGACTAAATATTCGCGATCGCAATGCACACCTCTGTAGGCAGAAACCAACAATTAAAAATGGCCTAGAAATGGTCTGAAACCACCCCAAAACTCACCCGAGCCCCTCAGGACCTCAACCAAATATACCAACAAGTCCTAAAATATCATACGAACTTAGTCGAAGCCTCGAATCACATCCAACAACGCTAAAATCATGAATCGCACATCAATTCAAGCATAATAAACTTTGAACTTTCAAGTTCTATATCTTGTGCCGAAATACATCAAATCAATCCGGAATGACTTCTAATTTTGCACATAAGTCATAAATTATTCCAATTTCCAGAATCGTATTCCAACCTCGATATCAAAAAGTCACCCCCTGGTCAAACTTCCCAAACTTCAATTTTCGGCATTTCATATTGGAATCATCAGAATTAAATTTCGAGGACGTTTACAACATAAGTCAATATCCGGTCAACTATTTCAACTTAAGCTTCCAACATGAAA
Organism: Nicotiana tomentosiformis; assembly: GCF_000390325.3. NCBI lineage: Eukaryota > Viridiplantae > Streptophyta > Magnoliopsida > Solanales > Solanaceae > Nicotiana > Nicotiana tomentosiformis. The sequence goes on along the minus strand of NC_090820.1, from coordinate 1,891,641 downwards.
TTTCATTCTTCCAAGCTAACTCCGAAATACCTTAAAAAAAAGCCGATAATTCACACAAGTCATAATACCTCGTAGGAAGTTATTCCAGACTTCAAATAGTTGAAAGGAGCGTAAATGCTCAAAACGACCGGTCGGATCGTTATGACAGGTAAGTGTACCACTACACAAACATCAACAACAAAATGCCCCCAGGACATCACAAGTCATCACAAGTCAATCCCTGACATAGCCCACCTTGTCTCGCCACGTGTGCAATAATAAAGTAAGTGTCCGCTTTATCTCTCCACACGTGTATAACAATGTTCCCACCTTGTCTCGCCACATGCGCAACCCACATATATATTTCCCGCCTTGTCACGCCACATGTGCAAATATCAATAATAACAATAGCACGGCAGAAACCCCGTGCAACTCCATATCAACAACCGCGTGACAGAAACCTTGTGCATCATAATAATAATCGCATAGAAGAAACCTCGTGCATTACAATAACAACAATAACACTAATACAAGGGTACGACAAATAAATCAACTCAGAAATTTCAGAACTCAAAGGAACGGAGGAACAAATTCACAAAGAGTAGCCACAATAGAGAATGCTAGTCATAATAAGAACAACTCAACATGGAAGGAAATAATAGGTAACAACAGTCCCACAATGTACGGTTCAACAACAAGGGAGCTAACACAAGTCGAAAAATTTCAAATAAGGATACATCAACTAAGATATAGGATATCTAAACTTCTTTTAAGGTTGTGCAATTACAAAACAAATACAACAACTTCAATTAAGGATAAGCAATATAAAGATAATCATAACCTCAATTAAGGATGAACAACTACAGAAGAGATAATTATAACTTCAAATAAAGATAAGCATTTAAGGGAAATACAACATGGCAATAGAAGAGATAACAATTTCAGTTAAGGCACATATGAATCAAATGAACAAAAAGAGTGGATCATGAAGCAATTAATTCTAATACAAGTAGATAGAAGTGAAACTAGTAAATTAAGAAAACGTAATCATAACGAGAACAACAACATATTCAGTGAATACAAGGACCTAAGAACCCAAAAAGACCAATTTTTCATAAACCATTCACGTGCCAATATCCTCATTATTTACTCACGGCACCTCGTGCCCACATTTCATTTTATAATCCGCTTAGAAATAGCCACAGGCTCCCAATTTCAACATAAATCAGATTATTATCAATTTACCAATAACAAGACAAATTGCACAAGGTATAAAAATAAATACAAAAAAATCATAACATCACATAAAAATCACCAACACCACAACTCCACATCATCACATATTGTCCCTGACAATAGCCACCCTTATCGCTCCTATTACCACCCTTATCGCTCCTATAACCACCCTTATCTCTCCTATTGCAGCCCTTATCACTCCTATAGCCACTCTTGTCGCTCCGCCCAGAAAATATTCCAACAAACATAACGACAGTGAAATGCCACCCTTATACCCACATAATATCAACAGTGGAATGCCACCCTTATCTCCTCAAAATAACAACTCACACAACACAATAATTTATACGGAAAATTATCACGGCAACATAACAAAAATCAATTCAAATCACAATTTGCCCAATGGCCACAACCAAATTCTAAATATAAAAACAAATCAATTAATTTCACAACAAATAGCCGAAGGCTCCACACAATGTGTATAACACCACAAAAACAATCAACAGATATAGAAATTATTCAGCATAAAGCAAAGCCTTCAATAATCCAAATTTAGGTAATTATGTTAGCACATCTTCTTAAGCTTGCTTAATTAATTATTTGTATAGAAAAAATTCATAATGGAAATTAAATTCCAAGAATATCAACCATCAAACTCACGGAATTCACATAGATATACAAGTAATAATCACATCAAATTGTCATGTAAAAACAAATTCAATAAATGTTATTTGAGGCATGGCAACTAGATAATTAAATATATGCCAACACTTATCGAATTTATTACACAATATTCCCAAGACTTTAAACCAATAAAATTTGCACATATAAACCCGAGTACGTACTCGTAACCTCGCGTACACGGCTTTTCACATTTTACAAATGGCACATAAGACTCGATGCCTAAGGGGTAATTCCTCCACTCGAGGTTAAGCAAGACACTTACCTTTTTGAAAATAGGCCGATATTCCAAAATATCCTTCTTGATTGAATTGACCTCCGGACACCTCAAATCTATCCAAATTAATTGTACAACATCAATAAAATTCATCAGAAATTATTCCGGATAATAATATGTCGACTTAAATATTTATTCCAAAAAGTCAACAAAAGTCAACGCGGGGCTCGCCCCTTGGAACCCGACATAATTTTCATGAAATCCGAACACCCATTCCGATACGAGTTCAACCATACCAATTTTATCGAATTCCAATAACAACTCGACCTCCAAATTGTAAATTTTTATTTTTGGAAGATTTTGTAAAAATCTTGATTTCTTCCATTTAAATCCGTATTAAACGATGAATATAATCATAGATTCATGAAATATAATCACTTTAGGATATATAATACTTACCCTAACCAAGCTTGTGAAAATTCTCTCCAGAATCGCCCAAGTCCGAGCCCCAAAAATTCCAAAACGAAATGGAAAAATGACCATTTTTGGGTCTTTACGTTTTGCCCAGATTTCGCATTTGTGGACAGCATTTCCGCATCCGCGAAGTCACTTCTGCGAGCCAAAACTCATTTCTTCGGAAGTCCACTGACCAGAGGCCTTAGCACCTGCAGAGTTCTCTTCGCGTCTGCTGAATCGCAGGTGTGCCTTTTCGTCCGTTTTTGCGACCAAACACCAGCCCTGCCAATGTCGCTTCTGCGATGGCTCCCTCGCTTCTGCGTGGTCGCACCTGCGCCCAAGTTTCCGCAGGTGCAATCCCAACAGGTCTGCCCAGAAACAACAGAAATACCAGCATTTTCAACCAGTCCAAATTCGATCTGAACCTCATCCGAAACTCATCTGTGCTACCCGGGACCTCGTCCGATGTACCAATAAGTCTCATAATACAACACAGACCTACTCAGGGTTTCAAATTACATCACACAACACCAAAATTACGAATCGGGCGTTGAATCAAATTATAAGTTTTTAAATCTTCCAACTTCTATATTTTACGCCGAAACGTATCAAATCAATCCAGAATGACTTCAAATTTTGCACATAAGTCATAATTGACGTAATGGAGCTATTCCCATTTCCGGAATCGAAATCCGACCATGTTAGAAAAAATTCACCATTTGGTCGGACTTTCGAAAATCTTCTATTTTCCAACTTTCGCCAAAATGCGTCTAAGTGACCTACGGACTTCCAAATCCAAATCCGAACATACACCTAAATCCGAAATCATCATACGAAGCTATTGACATCATTGAAATTCCATTCCGGGGTCGTTTGCTCAAAAGTCAACCCTCTGGTCAACTCTTTCCATTTTAAGCTTCTAAATAAGAATTATTCTTTTAATTTAATTTTGAATCTTCCGAAAATCAAACTCGACAATACCCGTGGGTCATAATACTTATTACAAAGTTGCTCGAGACCTTAAGTCACTGAACGAGGCGTAAATGCTTAAAACTACAAGCCGGGTCGTTACACTGCGCTCTCACATTTTTGAAAAATCGTTCGCACCTGCGAACTCAGCTAGCCAGGCCTGGATCTGCTTCTGCGAGCAATGGGCCGCACCTGCGCGCCCGCTCCTGCGGAAAAATGTCTGCTTCTACGGACTCCCCCTCCAGCTCACTCTCCGCATCTGCGGAACTTCAAGCGCATCTGCGAGCTTGCAGATGCGGAATATCCATCGCACCTGCAACCCCTGACCATATCCTCAATCTCGCTTCTATGCTTGGCCTCTCGCACGTGCGTGTACGCACCTACGTCCACCCCACCGCAGGTGCGGTTACACCAGAAGCTTGAAAGTTTTAGCAATTACAGAAATCCAAATTCTGATCTGTCAATCATCCGAAACTCACCCGAGGCCCCAAGGAACTCAACCAAATATACCGACCAGTTCTATAACATCATACAAACTTAGTCGAGTCCTCAAATCACATCAGACAATGCTAAAAACACGAATCACCCTCCAATTCAACTTAATGAACTTGAAACTTTAAATTTCTACAACCAATGCCGAAACCTATCAAACCACGTCCGATTGACCTCAAATTTTGCACACAAGTCATATTCAACATTGCGGACCTACTCCAACTTCCAGAATTAGAATCCGACCCCCATATCAAAAAGTCCACTTCTGGTCAAAATCTCCAAAAATTCGACTTTCGTCATTTCAAGCCAAAATCAGCTACAAAATCACCCAAATTCACAGTCCGGACACACTCATAAGTCCAAAATCACCCAACGGAGCAAATGGAACTAACGAAACTCCATTCCGGGGTCATCTTCACATAGTTCCGACTACTGTCAAAATCCTGAGACTTAAGCTTCCATTTTAGGGACTAAGTGTCCCAAATCACTCTGAATCATCCGATAACTGAATGCAACCACGCACGCAGGTCAATACACATAATACGAAGCTGTTCAGGACCTTATGCAGTCGAACGAGACTTAAATTCTCAAATAGATCGGCCGGGTCGTTACAATTATGTTTTAAATTAATGAGTTTTACATCCGAAGTTATCTGATGTTTTATTTAAATTGAAATGTCATTTTTCTTTAATCAAACTATTTCTAAAATAAGATCCTTTCTTTGTTGAATTCTTACTTGGTTTAAAAATTGTAACCTTACTTTATTGAAAATAAATTAATCATGCGGATCTTATGTATTGAAATATTTGGCACGAGAGTTATTTGTGCGGTTGTGATTAGAGATATGGGCATGAGGTGCCGTGAGAATATGAAATGGGGTTGAGAACCGTATTTTATTGTTATGATATGAGATATTTATTTGGAAAGATTATATGTGAAAGACTTGTTTAATTGATTTTTTTTGTGTTTCTTATTCGTCTGAGTAATAATTATGATGTTCTTGCTGCCTCACTGTTTATAGCACTAGTGGATTATTGTTGCTATCACTGCTATTTATTTTCTATTATTTTAGTATGGCACAAGTTATTTGACTAGTGAGTGTCTTGACTGTACCTCGTCACTATTCCACTGAGGTTAGTCTTAATACTTACTGGGTACCCACTGTGGTGTACTCATACTACACTTCTTCACATTTCTGTGCAGAGCCAGGTAATGTGGAGACAGTTGACCGATCGCTAGCAGTACAGATCTCGTTGTGGAGACTCAAGGTAAACCTGTTGCTGCGTTCGCAGGCTTCAGAGTCACCTTATGATATTGTACTTGCACTGTTTTATCTCTATTTCAAATCAGTTGTATTTTTAGGCTTTCTAGTAACTCAGTAGAGCTTATGATTTGTACTACCGATTTTGGAAATTGTAAATTTTATAGAGATTTTCATTTCAAAAAAAAAAAATTGTTAGATATTCCTTAATTATTTTCGTTATTCAGTAAATGTTAGGCTTACCTAGTCTCTAAGACTAGGTGCCATCACAATATCCAACGGATGAAAATGTTGGGTCGTGACAGGACAACGCCTTCTTTAATCCAAATTTTTGATAAATATATTAATGCCTCCTTTTAAACTTATTTAATTAATTATTTGCACATGAAAAAATCCATAATGTGATTATTTCCAAGAAATATTAAATCAACAAACACACGGAATTCACATAAAAATTTAAGTGGCAATCACACCAAATTATCATATAAAATACAATCTCGATGAACAAGGAATGAGGCATGACAGATCAAGGATTTATTAAGTTCCAACAATTTTTCAATTTAATACATAAAGGGGTCTACGAATTTCAACCGATATAATTTGCACATATAAACTAAGTACGTACTCGTCACTTCGCGTACATGGTTTTCAATTATACAATTTCCATATAAGACTCAATGATTAAGGGGTAATTCCCCCACTCAAGGTTAGGCAAGATACTTACCTCGACGAAACTAAACCGAGTCTTTAAATGATCTTTGCGAGTGAAGCCACCTCCGGACGGCTCAAATCCCGATGATTTCCTTGAAAATCCTTCGAAAATAAGATCGCCACAAATTGAGCTTTCTTAATTCAGCTCTTTAGCGGTATTAAAACCTCCCACTACTCTTACAATTTCAATCTACATCAATATAATTCAATTGGACTAATATTAGTAAATAAATTTTCAGATTTTTGGTCATTTAGGTATTTTATCAAACACATAGAATACATAACATTTTACTACCTCTAGTAATGGTGTTTCTTCATCCAACATTTCCTCATTCCCACCAACAAGAGATACTAAACCATCCTTTGTCTACAAACAACCTTCTTTAGCATTATTAAAATCATCAATGAACTCATATCCACCCAGTTGTTACTAATTATTTCATTACAAAATCTCTACAACACCCAATAATCTAGTTTAAGTATTTATGGCTTTCAAGCACCATCCAATAAGTGTTAATACTTATTTCTTTCTCACATACTCATAATAAATCCATGCATATATGTCTAAGGGTGTAGGAGTACCCTTTGGAAGAAATCTTGCCAAAAACCCTCTTTTGAGTTCTTGAAAATATTTTTTGAAGATCTAAGGATTTCATGGTGGATTAATTTAGTTCTAGAGTGGAAATGATAGAATGAAACACCAAATTAGTAAGGATTATTCACCTTGGAGATGGGAGAGTTGGAGGTTTTGAGAGAGTGGAGAAAACCCCCCAAATTCGGCCAAGAGGAATGGGGAATACTGAACCCCGAAGTGAGTATATAATATCAATTTCCAATGCTAGAGCTAGCACCCACCCTACCCTAGGCGTTGGCGATGTGAAATCTTTTTTATTTCGCTCGAAAATGGACATAACTCTCTCATACGATGTCCGAATTCGACGATTCTTTTTGTTATGACTCCGTAATTTCAATACGGATCTAATGCTTCAATCAAAACTGAATTTGGAGCTTATTTGCTTAGTATGATACTACTTATTCTTGAAGATATGACGTCGCAACATTCTAGAAATATCCAATTTCTACATTCGATGCCGAAACCTATCAAATCATGTCCGATTGACCTCGAATTTTGCACACAAGTCATAAATGACATATCCGACCTATGTCCGATGTACACATGCTAAAATATGAAATCAATTCAAACCCTATTTGAAATTCCTTGAATTTTTCACCCTCAAGTATAACACAACCTATGCTACAAATTCCACTTAGCATAGCAAATCCTAGTAATGAACCTTTCCTACTAAGTTTCCCAATAAAGAATATAATCAAAATGGAAGATGGCAATTCAGATAATGCATTCAATGTAATGCTTAAGTAGATATTGAAATTTAAACTTCCAACACCTAATGGCACACCATAGTAAGTCATACCAATACCAAATCCAACACACATTACTGTTACTAATCGACGAAAAGATCAATTTCTTTCCACCAACATCCTGATAGCCGAATATAGATCGACTTTGCTATTGTTGACTACTTCTTGATTTTTAAATTCAATGAACGATCCGAAGAAACTCAAGGTTAAACTACTTCTTGTTGATGGAGTGCAATGCATTTCAAAGTCTTAACAAATCCCTCTTTGTTTCCTTTGATATAAAGCCATCTAGGAGATTCAGGTACTATAAAATGGACTAAGAATGAGTATAAAATATTTGGCAAACAAGTCCAAAGGTAAAGAATTCTCCATGTAGAACCTCTGATTATAAATGCCAATGTTAGTAATGAAATAAATCCCATAGTAAAACAGAGGAAGCCATTGATTCCAACTTGGCCTCGCCATTGTCTTCCCACGATTCTGTGGACAAGACAAACGCGCAAGTGCCAATTGTAGTTCTTCCAAATCCAGAAAGAAACTTCAAGAATGAATATATCCATATATTGGTGGAAAAAGCAGTGATTGCTCCAGTAATGGACATCAAAAGACATGACAAAGCCAGTATGTTTTTTCGACCAAGTGAGGAATCAGCTAAGGTGGAGAGAAGGAAACCTCCTGAATTTTAAGCAGAGGCGAACCTCGAATGTTAGGAGTGAATTCAATTGAACTCATCATATTCAGGCTACACCAAAAATATATATGCAACTAATCTTGAAAATACTTTGGAAGATTACAAAAATTGTTGTAAATAGAGGAAGAAGAATTGCAGGATATGCAATGCCAATATGGTTGTGCATCAGTGAAAACACTAATAAATATCCGTTGTGCATCAAAAAAACCAAGCAAGAGAGACAAGTATGGCTTGCAAAAATTGAGCCCATCCAAATTCACCTACAACTTTCTATTGTCTCATAAAGAGATGATCCTGCTTTAATCTTCAATTTTCCATCACCTAGATGTGGTTCTGTTTTTTCAGCCATTTTTCCAATCTGTCTAAATTCTTAATTGATGAAAAATATCTGCAAAAGACTGTGTGTGAAGGTCTATATATATGCAATACGATAATAGATAAATCTTTTATACTTTCAGATTACGTTCACTTACGACAACAGATAAATATTCATAGTAAGGCTGATATGGTAACCTACGAGAAGTCAAAACATTGACTTAGACAGGGATCATAGTTGTACACATACTAAGGAGTGACTAGGAAATGACTAGGAGCTGATGGACCTTTACATAAGAAAAGACCAAACATTGAAGCAGATCCACGTTTGGGATCTAAGTAAATATAGAATATATTTTTTGAATTGTTCATCTTAAATATATTCAACTTAAGATAAATCATATCTTACTAATGTGAATTAAGTGTCTATGTTATATTGGTGAAATTGGATACTTGAAAAAGTTGAAATTTAACATATCCTCTCACGCCTTTCTTCTTGGGAAATGATTTAAATGAATAAAAAATATACCAAAAGAGAATTTTGTCTTTATACATACATGGATTTTCTGAATCAGTAATAATAATGCAACTCCCTTGATATGGTTTCTTTAGCCATATCAATTGATTGTGGAAATGCTTCACTCAGTTTTTGGTGGAATTCCAAATGAATGCAAAACTAACCTTAATGTGGAAAGGCTAGAATCACATTTGCTGGAATTCATTGGAGGTAATGCCAGTTGAAGCTACAGTTATGAATTGAATGATTCATATCTATCGGAATATATGGATTGCCTCGTTAAGAATCTAAATGATATACTGGTGTTGCTGGAATTGGGTGAGTCTGAAACTCTTTGACGGATGGACTACTTCTTCAGATAAATCGATGTTTAAAGCAAGTGAAAATCATTCAAAAGAAAATGAGATTTTTTAGATACTTATATGCCACTGAGATGAATGGTTACATCGACCATGAGCAGCTGGAAGGTCTGGAGACTCGAATTCGGTTCATGCCTGATTATGCTTGTGGAATTCTTGGAACCAAACCAAACCAAAATTCTTGTTCCTTCTTGTTCTTTATTAGATGCTCGCTTCCCTTAGTTGACACTTTCTTAGACAAATGCAGCTTAATCACTTCAACTTACACCTTCTATGAAGCACGATGTTGCAAAATTCAATTGAGGATACAAGTGCAAAATTTAATTTCTAGTTGAATATAAGTACACCTACCAATCATAAGCTGTGAAAAAAAGGTAGAAATGTGTAAGTCTTGAACTTCCTATATGTTAAAATTACAAACAAACAACCCATATAACAAAGATGTTCAACAAGCTTAAAACTAGTCACAAGCTCAACAAGTAACAGAGGCGGAACTAAGATTTCAACTTTATGGGTTCCGGATTTTAGAACAACGATTTAAATGGTAATAATTGAGTTTTAAATTTAATATTTTTATATATTTAATAAAATTATTGCAAAAATACATTGAGAGTGTGCATTGAGGGCTGAGAGCTGAGAGTGTGAGCTGTTGAGATGGGTTGAGTGACTGCTGCCTTGAGAGGTTGTACTTGCTTTTATTTATTGTTGAACTTAGTTGTTATCTGTTGTTGTTGTAAAATTTCTAGAAGATTCATATCTGTTTTACATGAGCGCGAACTGATTTGACTTATACCAGAAGATTTGAAAGCATATTCACTCCTTACTGAAAACTTTTAAAATGAGTTGTACTGTATAGCTCGTCACTGCTTCTCAGTTCCTTATTTATTTCTGTTACTTGCTGAGTTGGTTGTACTCATACTACACCCTGCACTACATGTGCAGATCTAGGTGTGTATGAGCACGGAGATTGTTGAGTCCAGGCCTGTTTGAGTTTCAGAGACTGCAAGGTAGATACCAGCGCCCGCAAGACCTTGTTACTCCTTTCATATTTCTTTCTGTTTTGTACTGATATTTAGACATTGACTGTAATAGCTTTAAATACTTAAACGCTCATGACTAGTGACACCTCAATATTTGGGGTTCCGCATTTTGATTATATATTGAGGTCAACTTTGATTTTATGAAAAATTCCTGATATGGAAAGCTTTACTTTACTTTTATATTTAGTTTGGAAGTGTTTTCTTGTGAAGGTCGGCTTGCCTAGTACCACCGATAGGCGCCATCACGATGGGTTAGGTTTTGGATCCTGAAAAGTTGGTATCAGAGCTCTAGGTTACATAGGTATCACGAGTAATGAGTGAGTTAGTAGAGTCTTGTGGATCGGTACGGAGACGTCTGCACTTATCTTCGAGAGGTTGCAGAACCCTTAGGAAACTTTCACATTCTTGGATTCTTGTCATGCGAATCTGTTTATTCTGGTAATTAAACACTTGTTGTTTCATTATCTCATAGATGATGAGGACTCGTACTACCGGTCATGAGGGCCAGCCACCAGTACCACTGGCCAGGGCTGCGAGAGGTCGAGGCCGCGGTAGAGGCCGTGGTAGGGGCAGAGGTGCAGCCCATACAACAGCTGGGGCAGTACATGCAGATCCACCAGTTGTCTCAGATCAGGACCAAGTTCCAGTTGTTGATGCACCAGCTCAGGCACCACCTGTGCCTATTGTGATTCTAGGCCTCTAGGAGGCCCCAGCTCAGATTCTGACAGCGTGTACCGACTTTGCTCAGGCGGTCTCTATCTCGACGGCCGCAACCATTTCTCAGGAAGGGGGAGACACTCATACTCCCACCGCTCACACCCGAGCAGGTTGTTCTAGGACTCCAGACACCGGAGGCGCCACCAGCCCAGTCGGTTACAACTGCTCAGGATTTTGTGGTTTTTGCTATGCCTGAGGATGACCAACGTAGGTTGGAGATGTTTGGGAGACTCCAACCTCCACCTTTCAGTGGCATACAAAGAGAGGATGCCTAGGACTTCTTGGACAGGTTTCAGAGGATACTCTGCACAGCTGGTATTCTGGAGACTTGTGGGGTATCATTCACTACTTTTCAGTTTTCTGGGGTTGCACTCAGATGGTGGGAGACTTACGAGAGACGTAGGCATGTTGGCGCAAAACCCCTTACTTGGCAGCAGTTCTCCGTGGTCTTTTTGGAGAAGTTTGTGCCTCAGTCCCGTAGAGAAGAGTTGCGCAGACAGTTTGAGCAGCTTCGCTAAGGTGATATGTCTGTGACACAGTATGAGATGAGATTATCGGAGTTGGCCCGTCATGCTATCTAGTTGGTTCCCACAGACAGGGAGAGGATCATGAGATTTATAGATGGTCTCACTTTTTAGCTACAGTTGCTTATGACTAGAGAGAGGGTGTCTGGTGCTACCTTTGATGAGGTTGTGGACATTGCTCGGCAGATTGAGATGGTTCGCGGTCAGGAGAGGGTTGAGAGGGAGGCCAAGAGGCCTCGTGGTCAGGGTGGATTCAGAGGTGCTCCTTTTGGGGGTCAGTTCCAGCACGTTAGAGGTCGTCATTTCAGATAGGCTCAGACAGCTTGGCCATTTCACCATGGTGCATTATCTGGCCATGGTTCTCACAGTCATCAGTAGGGCCAATCATCATTCAGTGTACTACCAGCGTAGAGTTCTCACCATGCCCCGCCCACTCAGGTATCCTCGGGTAGTTCTTTTGGGCATCAGGAGTAGCAGTTTCGTCAGAGGAGGGGTTGTTTTGAGTGCAGAGATTTTGGTAACATTATGAGAGATTGCCCTAGGTTATTGGGTGGGACTCCACAACGGAGTACTCGACTGATGGCACCAACACCAGTTCCTCCACCATCCGCACAACCAGCTAGGGGTGGAGCTCAGCTAGCTAGGGGCGAAACCTAGTCAAGTAGGGGTCGCCCGAGAGGGGGAGGCATATCAGGGGGTGGTCAGGCCCGTTTCTATGCCCTCCCTGCCAGACCAAATGCTATTTCTTCAGATGTTGTGATTACAGGTATTGTCTTAGTTTGTCACAGAGATGCCTTTGAATTATTTGACCCTGGTTTCATGTATTCATATGTTTCCTCGTATTTTGCCAATTTTCTGGATATGCCCCGTGAGTCTTTAGTTTCATCTGTTCATGTATCTACTCCTGTGGGCGATACTATTGTTGTGGACCGCGCATATCGGTCATGTGTGGTGCCTATTGGGGGTCTGAAGACCCGAGTGGACCTTTTGCTGCTCAGTATGGTTGACTTTGATTAGATATTGGGTATGGATTGGTTATTTCCATGTCATGTTGTTCTAGATTGTCACACAAAGACCGTGACGCTGGCGATGCCGGGATTTCCGAGGGTTGAGTGGAGCGGTTCTATAGATTATGTACCTAGTAGGGTGATTTCATATTAGAAGGCTCATTGTATGGTTGAGAAGGGTTGCCTATCTTATTTGGTGTTTGTGAGGGATGTTAGTGCAGAGACTCCTCCCATTGATTCTGTTTCGATTGTACGTGATTTTCCGAACAACTTCAGAAACTCCTTGATAAGGGGTTTATTCGGCCTAGTGTGTTACCTTGGGGTGCACCAGTTCTATTTGTAAAGAAGAAGGATGGTTCCATGAGGATGCGTATTGATTACAAGAAATTGAACAAGGTCACTGTCAAGAACAAGTATCCTTTGCCTCGTATTGATTATTTATTTGACCAGCTTCAAGGAGCGAGGGTATTCTCCAAGATTGATTTGAGGTCCGGTTATCACAAGCTGAAGATTCGAGATTTGGATATTCTTAAGACAGCTTTCAGGACCCGTTATGACCACTATGAGTTCTTGGTGATGTATTTTGGGCCGACCAATGCCCCAGCAACGTTCATGCATTTGATGAACAGTGTATTCCAACCCTATTTGGACTCATTCGTTATTGTATTCATTGATGACATCCTGGTGTACTCTCGTAGCCAGGAGGAGCATGTCCAGCACTTAAGGATTATATTATAGAGATTGAGGAAGGAGAAGCTTTATGCAAAGTTCTCCAAGTGTGAGTTCTGGCTCGGTTCCGTAGCATTCTTGGGGCACGTGGTGTCCAGTGAGGGTATTAAGGTGAATCCGAAGAAGATAGAGGCGGTTCAGAGTTGGCCCAGACCGTCCTCAGCTACAGAGATTTAAAGCTTTCTTGATATACATTTTTTTAATATGTATGCAATTGTATTTATAAGTCATATAATGCCACTAGCATATGGTGTTATTGATTCAGAGAACGATGCTGCTTGGTCGTTGTTCTTTGAGAAATTCAAGGAAGCATATGGTGAGAGGGAAAACATGTGCATCGTTTCAGAGAGAAATGAGAGCATCATCAAATCTATATTGAGAGTGTATCTAATGGTACCACATTTTGCTTGTATATGGCATCTATGGAACAACGTATATAAGAAATTTAAAAAGAGTCATTCAAAGTTGAGCGAGATATACTTCTCGATGGCAAAAGCATACACACAGGCTGAATTTGATAGTCTACTGGAGAAGGTAGATATTAGGGTGAAAGAATACTTGGAATTAGTTGGATACGAAAAGTAGGCTAGGTTGTATGCACCTGTTAACAGGGGATGGACCATGACGTCAAATATTGTTGAGTTATCAATGACGCACTTGTGTCAGCAAGAGAATTATCAATATACGACTTCCTCGAAAAAGTTAGGAAGATGTTTGGATGTTGGAATTGCAACAATCGGAAAGAAGCTTCACACACGTACACAATGCTTGGAAAAAATACCAGGAGATGCTTACTTTGAATGAGGCAATGTCTACACGTATGACTGTAAGTTGTTTTTTTTAAGTCATTGTATCATGTATTTAGCCTTGGTACAACATATATTTATTTCTGATACAATTTCTACTATTCACATGCTGCATGCTCATTGTATTATAGCAGTTGTGCATGTTTTCTGTTTTATGAAAAGGTTAAAAAACTGATCATTATATGTATACATTACTTGTTTATACATTTGCATTTCATTGGTTGAATTCAATGGTTTTGTTTCCAATCAGATGCATTTCCTAAGAAGATAGTCTATATGTTACTGTATATCATTGTATTCATCAATTAAAATGTCATCATCTTTAATATTCTGCCAGCCTAAATATAGATTGTATTCCATGTTATTCAATATATTTCATTGTATATGTATGTCTTTGTATTTTATATCTACATATATGTTTGTATTTCATTGTATTTTATACATACATATTTGTTTGTATTCAATATAGATGATGATTCTGAAAGCTAAATAAAAGTTTATGTCATGACCCAAAATCTCACCGGTCGTGATGGCGCTTATCTCAATATTAGGCAAGCCGACAACCTCAATAAACCACATCTCTTTTGAATTGAAAACATAATGATTTAATTCAGCGGAAGAAATCTCACAAGTACAAATATAAATACTCCCAAAACCCGGTGTCACTGATTACATAAACATCTAATCTGAATACAAATCTGGACAAATACGGTCTAAAATAGTCTGAGACTAAATACAGTAAACAAGGAGATAGAGAAGGAGCGACAAGGTTTGCGAAACACGGCAGCTACCTCAGAATCTCCGAAAAATCAACTGTGTGAAAGAATCAACACCCGCTATGTCCGGGTACACCTGGATCTGCACACAAAGTGCAAGGTGTAGTATGAGTACAACCAACTCAGCAAGTAACAATAATAAATAAGGAACTGAAGATAGTAACGAGCTACACAGTTATGGTTCATTTCCAGTAATTCCAGCAAAGAATAGACATGGTATCAAATCTAGCAGTTTAATGTCAAATTAATTTTTATACAGTTCCTGTTTATGTAATCCGTATATAAAAATCTTTAAGATATTTCACAACAATGACAGATAGCAACTAAGTGAAACAACAAATGAAAATCAAGTACAATCTCTAAGGACAACAATCACTCACTAAGATCCCAGCCCTTACCACTCACTGGGCTCCCAACCCTCATCACTCACTGGGCTCCCAACCCTCATCACTCACTCTCAATGGGTACCCGCGCTCACTGGGGTGTACAGACTCCGGAGGGGCTCCTACAGCCCAAGCGCTATAATCTACACGGACAACTCACGTGCTGCACGAAAAACTCACGTGCTATAATATAAATATCAGGATCTGCACGGCCAACTCACGTGCTATATTATTATCGGCCAACTCACGTGCTATAGTATAACATAAGGATCTACACGGCCAACTCACGTGCTGCACGACCAACTCACATGCTATAGTATAATATAAGGATCTGCGTGTCTCGGAACCCGACAAAAGTTACAAAATTCGATAACCCATTCAATTACGAGTTCAACCAAACTAATTTTACCCAAATCCAAATCTGAATCGGTGTTCAAATCCCAAAAATTTGTTTTATGAATTTCTATAATTTTTCCCAAATTTCCATCTCAAAGTACTAATTACATGATGAAAACAATGGTATATTCATGTATGTTAACCAAATCTGGGTTAGAATCACTTACCCCGATGAATTTCTTGAAAAACTCATGAACAATCGCCACAAACCGAGCCCCCTAGGTCCAAAATGTGAAATAATACCCTAAACCATGTTTATATAGTGCACCTCTGATCTCCCACTTCGCGGTCCGCGAAATTTTGAGCGCGGCCGCGCCTCACAGGTCCTACGTTCGCGAAAGACTGGTGCGGTCCGCGAAATTCTTGGTGGCTGCACTGCTAGGCTTTAGTATTTTGGCCATAACTTTCTCTACAGATGTCTAAATGATGACTTCTTTATCTTTCTGGAAACGTGACACGAAGGGCTATAACTTTTATTTTTGAATCATCTCGAAATTCCTTGTAGATCAAAGGATATAGCCGAGGTCGGACCAGCGGATCTGCAGAACTTCCAACCGCGGTCCGCAAAATTTTTCCGTGGTCCGCAAAATTCTGCTACGTTCCGCGAAAGTCCAAACACCAAAACCATACCTGAGTTCCGGAAATGCCCGGACTCGCTCAAAACGCACCCCAAAACACACCCGAAACTCACCCGAGGCTCCTGGGACCTCAACCAAACATACCAACCAATCCTAAAACACCATACGAACTTAGTCGAACCTTCGAATCACTCAAGACAACATCCAAACACCAAATTACCCTCGGATTCAAGCCTAAAAACTTTTAAACTTCCAAATTCGACAACCGATGCCGAAACCGACCAAACCACGTCCGAATGATCTCAATTTTCCACACACATCACAAATGACACTACGAACCTACTCCAACTTCCAGAATTCCATTCCGATCCCGATATCAATTTTTCCACTGCCGACCGAAATCGTCAAATTTTTAACTTTCGCCAATTCAAAGCCTAATTCCACCACGGACCTCCAAATCACAATCCGGATGCACTCCTAAGTCCAAAATCACCTAACAAAGCTAATGGAACCATCAGAATTCCTATCCGAAGTGAAATGCTAAAAAGTCAAACTTGATTAACTCTTCCAATTTAAAGCTTCAACAATGAAATTCTTTCTTCCAATTCGATTCCGAAATACCTGCAAAGTAAAATCGACAATTCACACAAGTCAAAGTACATCATACAGAGCTACTCATGCCCTCAAACAACCTAGCGAAGTGTAAATGTTCAAAACGACTGGCTGGGTCGTTACATCCTCCCCCACTTAAACATACGTTCGTCCTCGAACGTACCCAGAGTTGTTCCAAAAGCCATCAAATGGTTGTGTAACTTTCCCATGCACGTACCCGGGGGTGATCCCACGTCACCCTATCCCATACAGGTCCGATAGCACAGCATAACTGAAAATCATTAATTTACCTTAGCCTAAAAACCTTGGAAGTTAATTTCCAACCTTTAGAATTTCTTTCAAGACACGACTCTTACATTTACACACTGTATAAGTTTGAACAAGCTGTATCAAGCCATAAACGTACCCATAACCACAAACATAATCACCTAACATATTACACAACTCGCATGCTTGTAGCACCATTCCTGATCATAGTAACTGCTCGAAAACCAACTAAGTATTCGTATTAAACCCCATATCGAACCAAACATCACCCCAAAAACTTCGTACACTATTGATAATAAAAGAAACATGCAAAAATCTCATGACCCCTTATCAGAGCAACAAGTCATGAAGCTCTCTCGCCCCAACCAGAACCACACTCATCTCTTAAGCCGACTTTCAATATTAACCTCTTGAATATACCATAATCAAGCCTGATAGTACCCATTCTAGGTCCAATGACCTAATATTGTTAAACACAACTGTCCCCCAGACAAGCCACATCAATATAACTCAAGCCACAACTGCGCAATCTGTGTACTCAAATATGGGAGATGTCTCAAAGAAGAGAACCATATTGCAAGTTCAACAAGCACCACCACAACCACAATTTTATAACCAACTCCTCAAATTTCGCGAAGAGAATTACTGTAGGCGAATATGCACAATAAAAGAGGCAAGAAATTAATAAATCAGATAAATTATCATAGAAATAGAATTCCCACACACGACACGGACAATTCACGTGCCAATAATATGAATCACCCGACATGGTCACAGGCCTCCAGTCCCAGCATATCATACATGAGCAATTAAACAAGTATACTTGTATATGATAATGAAATAAGATTCTCATGCTCCTGGACTGGTATAAATAGCACGCCATAGTGCAAGCATGTGCAAAGTCTTCTATCACACTTTAAATCGGCAATTTTACGCAGAATTAGTAACTGCCCCGTTTATTTAGGGAATCATCTTCTTTGTAACCTCAAGTATAGCCCAGCATGTAAATCTTAATCCTATGCCACACACCACATCTATCATGCCATCATGTGACAAGCACGAGAATCTCATTATCAACTTTGGGTAACTAACAAATTACATACTCGGTCATTCAGTAACCTTCGTCTTGCTTCTTTCCAAGAGGAATTCATAATACACAACACGTTCCCTACACCGGTAGGATATATCCGGTTCAACCCATGGTAGAAACATAAAGAACACTTTGAAATCCATTTGCACATAACCAAGCTATCAGAACTGAATCCCTATAACTCCACCAAGCCACGCAGGTCACCAAACCCAAGAATACTGCCACCAAATTTTTTGTAAAGTCTCACCACATCATAATTACCCCTATAAATACCACAACCGAAACACCCACTATGAAAATACCTTATTTGAGTCTAAGGCCGTTTCATTCACCTTCCTGATACCGAAATATAAAATCCATAATGATATACAAAAATTCCACTAGTCTCAAACCATCCAACTTAAATCTCAAATTTTAGCCCTAAACAAATCCGCCAAAAATTCTCAATTGCTATATATAATTCTCAAACCCATTAGAATTTTCTCGGGAGTCACCCACTTTGCTCAAATCTAAATTGCACCGACCAAACGGGCCGAAAGACACAAGCCCCATTAGCACAACAACCCCCAAAGAAGTAACCATGCCTTAACACCACCAGTCAAATTCATACTTCGTGTGCACTACGTTCTTCAGAATAACAATTTAAGCATTCCATCATTTCCATATTTTTATAAAGTGCCATATAACCCATATTCAAGAATTTCCTTACTCGAGTCATCCTCGATCTCCATCTCTGCAAGTCATAACTAATTCACAACTATGTTTCCGACCAACTAAAATTTTAACACATAACCATGAAACCAAATTGTCAATAGCAGACTCCCCCACATGGCTCAAATCCAAAGAACAAAACACTCGATAACTCATAATACCCATACTTCATTACTACCATAATACTGCAGCCAGTTCAAAGAAAATTCTTCTCAAGCTTATGCAACACCCACCATAAAATACCTCAATCATATGCTAAGTTAGCATTTATTCTCGCAACAATCAAGTCAAATTTTCTCAACCCGATTCAAATTCAAATCTCAACGCATACTCCCTGTTGGTAGAAAAGAAACTCTATATTGACATCATAAGGAATAGACCTACATAGATTACTACGCAGGAGATAACCCACCTGTTTAGTCTCAAATTGGCATCTTGTTATACCCTTTCGCAACCACAATTATTATAAAATCACTTAATCTTTTTGAGTCCAAACTCATTAACCAGACACGAGAATTTAATTTGCCACAAAATTTAACAACATGAAAGATCTTTCAAAACATTCACACTCGAGAATGTACGTCACATCAAAATGAAAATAAAGCACCCAATGGCCTTCCTTTACATTTCAAGGAAACACTTCCCGTCACATTCAAATCGTCTTAACACATCCCGCAGTTACATCATACTCATCACAAAGCCAATCCACCGCTCATCGAGCCACAAATTCCACTTGTAAAGATATTACCAGACATAAGAGTTCAAATGTATAGATTACAACTGAAGCTACCGAGCCTAAGCTACGGTATAAACCTAGCCTCAAGTCCTCCAGACTGGCCCATCACCAAAACAGAGAATACATATCTTGAACCTCGTTCATAGGATCACAAGCCGGTGATGCACAGTTGATACCGAGCGCTCATGTGCGCATACGAATGCGTGGAAGGAATTTAAAGAGTTATGCTTCAAGCTGAATCAATTTCGCACGATAGAATACAAGAAAGTGAATTTTTCCTAAGGGTAGCCTCTCGAAGATAAGTACAGACGTCTCCGTACCGATCCGCAAGACTCTCCTAAACCTGCTCATGACTCGTGAGACCTATGTCACCTAAGCTCTAATACCAAATTGTCACGACCCAAAATCTCACCTGTCGTGATGGCGCCTATCTCAATACTAGGCAAGCCGACAACCTCAATAAACCACATCTCTTTTAAATTGAAAACATAATGATTTAATTCAGCCGAGGAAATCTCACAAGTACAAATATAAATACTCCCAAAACTTGGTATCACTGAGTACATGAGTATCTAATCTGAATACAAGTCTGGAAAAATACGGTCTAAAATAGTCTGAGACCAAATATAGTAAATAAGGAGATAGAGAAGGAGAGACAAGGTTTGTGAAACACGACAACTACCTCAAAATCTCTAGAAAATTAATTGTGTGAAAGAATCAACACCCGTTATGTCCGGGATCACCTGGATCTACACACAAAGTGTAGGGTGTAGTGTGAGTACAAACAACTCAGCAAGTAATAATAATAAATAAGGAACTAAAGATAGTAACGAGCTACACAGTTATGGTTCATTTCCAGTAATTCTAGCAAAGAATAGTCATGCTATCAAATCTGGCAGTTTAACGTCAAATCAATTTTTATACAGTTCCTGTTCATGTAATCCGTATGTAAAAATCTTTAAGAGATTTCACAACAATGACAGATAGCAAGTAAGTGCAACAACAAATGGAAATCAAGTACAAACTCTGAGGACAACAATCACTCACTGGGCTCCCAGCCCTTATCACTCACTGGGCTCCCAACCCTCATCACTCACTGGGATCCCAACCCTAATCACTCACTCTCAATGGGTACCCGCGCTCACTAAGGTGTACAGACTCCGGAGGGGCTCCTACAGCCGAAGCGCTATAATCTACACAGACAACTCACATGCTGCACGGACAACTCACGTACCATAATATAAATATCTGGATCCGCATGGCCAACTCACGTGTTGCATGGACAACTCATGTGCTATAGTATAATATAAGGATCTGCACGGCCAACTCACATGCTATAGTATAATATAAGGATCCGCACGGCCAACTCACGTGTTGCACGACCAACTCATGTGTTATAGTATAATATAAGGATTTGCACGGCCAACTCACGTGTTGTACGACCAACACACGTGCTATAGTATAATATAAGGATCTGCATGGCCAACTCACGTGTTGCACGGACAACTCACGTGCTATGGTATCAATATCTCACAATCAAGCCCTCAGCCTCACTCAGTCATAAATCTCTCCAGTCTCTCGGGCTCTCAATAATCATGAAATCAGCCCAAATAACAATGATATGATGTATCAATAATAATAACATAGACTGAGATAAATTGTGCAAGTAAAACTGAGACTGAGTACATATAGCATTTAGCAGGCAATTCAACAAGTACGCAACCTCTGTGGGTCCCAAAAGTACTATACCATAGCCTAAGCATGATTTGTAACATGATTTATAGTCAAATTTTATCAACACATAGAGAGAATATAGCTAATAACAAATTATTCAACTTTTCAGTTTCCCGGGACGAACCAAGTCACAATCCCCTTGGTGCACGCCCACACACCCGTCACCTAGCATGTGCGTCACCTCTAAAATAATCACATGATACCAAAATCCGGGGTTTCATGCAAGCACGACCAGATTTAAAACTGTTACTTACTTCAGAGTGTGAAATTCTTTACTCTATTATGCCCTTGCCTCGCAAATCGGCCTCTGAATGTCTCGAATCTAGTCACAGTTAATTCATTTCGGTCAATAATATTCATTGGAATTAATTCCATAAGAAAATGCTAATTTTCCATAAAAATCCGAAATTTAGTTCAAAAATTGCCTGTGGGGCCCACGTCTCGGAACCCGACAAAAGTTATAAAATCTGACAACCCCATTCAATTACGAGTTCAACCATACTAATTTCACCCAAATCCGACTCTGAATCGGTGTTCAAATCCCAAATATTCGTTTTATGAAATTTCTATAATTTTTCCCAAATTTCCATCTCAAAGTACTGATTACATGATGAAAACAATGATATATTCATGTATGTTAACCAAATCTGGGTTAGAATCACTTACCCCGATGAATTTCTTGAAAAACCCACGAACAATCGCCACAAACCGAGCCCCCCAGGTCCAAAATGTGAAATAATACCCTAAACCCCGTTTATATAGTGCACCTTTGATCTCCTACTTCGCGGTCTGCGAATGTTTGAGCGCGGCCGCGCCTCACAGGTCCTGTGTTCGCGAAAAACTGGTGCGGTCCGCGAAATTCTTGGTGGCTGCACTGCTAGGCTTTATTATTTTGGCCATAACTTTCTCTACAGATGTCCAAATGATGACTTCTTTACCTTTCTGGAAGCGTGACACGAAGGGCTACAAGTTTCATTTTTAAATTATCTCGATATTCCTTGTATATCAAAAGATATAGGCTTCCGAAGTCGGACCAGTGGATCTTTAAAACTTCCAACCGCGGTCGCAAAATTTTGCCGCGGTGCGCGAAATTTTGCTGCGGTCCGCGAAATTCCAAGCACCAGAACTATACCTGAATTCCGTAAATGCCCGGACTCGCTCAAAACTCACCCCGAAACTCACCCGAGGCCCCCTGGACCTCAATCAAACATACCAACCAATCCTAAAACACCAGACGAACTTAGTCGAACCTTCGAATCACTCAAGACAATATCCAAACATCAAATTACCCTCGGATTCAAGCCTAAGAACTTCTAAACTTCCAAATTCGACAACCGATTCCGAAACCGACCAAACCACGTCCGAATGACCTCAATTTTGCACACACATCACAAATGATACTACGAACCTACTCCAACTTCCGGAATTTCATTCCAACCCCGATATCAATTTTTCCACTATCGACCGAAATCGCCGAATTTTCAACTTTCGCCAATTCAAGCCTAATTTCATCACTGACCTCCAAATCACATTCTGGATGTGCTCCTAAGTCCAAAATCAGCTAACGAAGCTAATAAAACCATCAGAATTCCAATCCGAGGTCAAATGCTAAAAAGTCAAACTTGATCAACTCTCCCAATTTTTAGCTTCAACAATCAAATTCTTTCTTCCAATTCGATTCCGAAATACCTGCAAAGTTAAACCGATGATTCACACAAGTCAAAGTACATCATACAGAACTACTCATGCCCTTAAACAACCGAGCAAAGTGCAAATATTCAAAACGACCGGTCGGGTCGTTATAATTTACTGCTGTATATTTAATTTTTTTTATTGTATATATCTATACTGTATTTAATACTTCTATTCTTTGAGATATAAATGACTTTTTAGAAATGTTCAAAACTTATAGGTCTATGTTTAAATGTAGGTTGTACCATCGACTGAATACTTGCATACGGTGAATGATGAAGAAAGGCATTACACCGTTTGCCTCTTAGAGAGAAAGTGCAGTTATGGGCGGTTCCAAGTTGACAAATTACCATGACCACACGCTTGGGCTGTCTTGAAGAGCAAGTTTCTAATGCCAGAAGATTATTGCTCGGACTATTACAAACCAAAGTCTGTTGTAATGACATACGAGGTGCCCGTGTATCTGCTGCGTGACCGAAATGAATGGAATATACCAGCATATATATCAGAGGAAGTTGTCTTACCACCCAAATGGAAAAGACCTCCAGGAAGGCCAAAGAAGAAGCGCGATAAGCCGTTCAGTGAATTGTTGCAGAAGAAAAATCAACATTCGTTTAGCATATGTGGGCAGGAAGGACATAATAAGCGTACTTGTAGAAATGCTCCACGTAGGACTTAGTTCATGTTCTAATTTGTATTACTGCAATAACGATGTGTCATATATTCCGGTGATATTTTGAAATAATACATATTGATTTGTTGGTGTATTGGATTATTGCGTGATGATTTCTTTTTAGAACAGTTAGTAAAAATATAATTTAGTAAACTGCTGAATATATACTGCATTTATATTTTGAATAAATATGAATACACACAGGTGCAGTTATATCTGAATACATAATTACAATATGCTGAATATATTTGAATACAAAATGCATTACACATACAATACAATCTGGATACATTTGAATTCTTATGAATACAAAATGCAGTACACATACAGTACAATCTGAATATATTTGAATACATGTGAATATAAAATGCAGAGCACATACAGTACAATCTCCTAAATATATTTGAATACATAATTAATCTCATGAATATATTAATCTCCTGAAAATATTTGAATATATGTGAATATAAAATGCAGTACACATACAGTACAATATCTTGAATATATATCAAAACATGATGCATATACAATCTGCTGAATACATATATACATATGAATACAATCTGCTAAATATATTTAAATACATGTGAATACAAAATGCAGAGCACATACAGTACAATCTCCAGAGTATATTTGAATACATAATTAATCTCCTGACTATATTAATCTCCTAAATATATTTGAATACATGTGAATATAAAATGCAGTACACATACAATACAATCTCTTGAATATACATCAAAACATGATGCATATACAACCTGTTGAATACATATGAATACATATATACATATGAATACAATCTGATAAAGGATTATTTTTAGTAAACTGATGAATGCATACTGTATATATACTTTTAATACATATGAGTACATACTTCATATATTATGTTGAATATATATATACATGTGCTGAATACATATGAATATAACCTGCTGAATATTAACTGCTGCACAAAACATTGAAACAACATGAATATTTGAAATTATAAACTGCTGAATAAACACTATGGATATAGTGCATAAAGTGAATACATGAGTTTTTCTTAACAGAACACCATCTTTACCAAAAAAATATTCAAAAAACTATATTCACAAAAAACTATCTTCCAAAACTATATTCACCAAAAACTATTCTAAAACTATCTTCACAGAAGTATCCAAATTTGTCATTCGTCTAACAATCTTTGTGGGTGCTTCATTGTCTCTTTTGGCATCGACGTTTATCTTCCGCATAGCATAGTCCCAAAGAAGGGTACCATATCTTTGACGGAGTAAATTGGCATCAAATGTTATTTGAGGAACCAATCCATAAGTGCTAAAATACTCTGCGTATGCCACGACATGCAACCCACAGTCCCTGAAAATGTAGATTGACACAATTAAATAAAACTCATATTATTAGTATTATAAATGATACAAGAATACAAAAAGGAATGAATTCATACATGCTCCCAGCCATTTGTTGAGGCACATTCGAAATAAAATCACATGCAAAGGGATCAGTTTGTGCCTTGTCATTGTATGCTGGTTCACGAGACCAATCTATTCCTTTCTTATCTCTGTAGAAACCACTGATCGATAGGTACAGCGGTACAAGTTTAGCAAGCTTATCTATTTTAGTGCGCACATAAACATCATGGCCTACTGATCGGTAAGGGTCATATACCTTGATACATCTCTCCTTAAATGAGACCACTGCCAATATCCAATGAAGTTTGTCCTTCAAGTTGACTGGTATCAAAACATTATCAACCGTATGCCATGGTATATTAGCTAGCAATTTGTACCCCCTTATGTATTCACATACAACATCTTCTTCCGTGGCTACACTTGCATTACTATCTGTATCATTATACTTGTTGAATATTTCGGCAACTTTTGTCTTGAATATACAATCAACAGTTGTATATTTGAAGTTGGTGGTATGGTTGTACTTGCTCTTCTTCCTCAGGTAGTAGAATATAACATCAATATGCTATATATAAAGATGAATAAATAACATTAGTAAATACTGAATACATATACTTATTTAACTGTGCATATAGGTTAATGCCTACTGTTAAATTACATACTGATGAATACATACTACATATAACAAATTGCTAGAAATAACACTGAAAAACAATGATGTTTGGGATAAAATGTTATCATTGATTATAGTGCATACATCAGAATACAGTGTATTCAATGAGAGCATAGAATATACTAACATACATTAAATACTATATGTCAATGCATTTCTTGTAATATCGAATACATATGAATACATTCTGTTCAGATACATGAATAACATGAATACATACCTTATATTAGAATAACAAAGAAGTGAAACACAATGTATTGAAAAACATGTATCAAAATATGAAATAAACTGAAAGTGACTTACATCATCATTCCAGAGTTGACCGTCAAAGGAGAGAAGGTAAAACCAATTTTTTGAAGTGATTTCATGAACTCCAAAATCTAACGGTATAGGCAGTGTTGACTTATGTTTCTTGTAATTATCTTATTTATCCTTTCTACAATAATTTGGAAACAAATATTACATTCATATAATAATTGATAAAAACCATACATTGTAGATTGATGAATTTAGCTCACTTTTGATCATGTTTAGCCAAAAGACCATCACGAACCCATTTCTCAAACTCTTGAATGACTAACGTATGATGTGGCCCAATATTAAATAATCTTCAAAGGGGTGTTTCTTGTTATATATGACAATCAACTATACTAAGGTACATGTAGTTCATCGTCGTCATTAGTAGCTACATTTATGTGATGACCCAAAAGGTCATCTTATGTTTTAGAACTCCAATCTGCGCTCTTAAGCCTTTAAAATCTCATTTTTACCATCCTCGATTTGCATGCGCAGTACGGGCGTGTTTCCAAAAAATGTTTATGTTAAAAACTTATGAAAATAAGAATTTATGCCTTAAAAGTTGATTTTAGTTGACTTCGGTCAACATTTTTGGTAAACGGGCTCGAATCCGTGTTTTGACGGTTCCGTGGGTCCGTATAGAATTTTTGTTTTTTTAAGAATTGAGTGATGTTTGGTATTGTTAGTACCGGGTCTATATTTTGGTTCCGGAGCCTGGTATAGGGTTATTATAATATGTATGACTTATCTGTGAAATTTGGTGAGAAAAGGAGTTGGTTTGACGTGATTCGGATGTCGAGTTGAGAAGATAGGAATTTTAAAGTGTTCTTGAGAATTTCGTTTGATTAGGTGCTAAATTCGTAGTTATAGGTGTTATTTTAGCGATTTGATCGTGCAAGCAAGTTCGTATGATGTGTTTAGACTTGTGTGCATGTTTGGTTTGGAGTCCTGAGGGCTCAGGTGAGTTTCGGATAGGCTACGAGATGTTTTGGACTTGGGAAAATTTGGTACTTTGCTGCAGCAGGTGTTGTGGCATGTCCTTCTTCAAGTTCGTGAAGGTACTCTCGCGAACGCGAAGAGTAAACTGGTCAAGCTGAAATTTCTTCTTCGCGAACGCGAAGGCCTGGTCGCGAATGTGAAGTGATGGGGGATTTACCCTTCGCGAACGCGATCGGCTCATCACGAACGCGAAGCACTTGGGGACCTGGGGTAGGGTTGGTCGTTCGTTCATCGCAAACGCGAGCAATATCTCGTTAACGCGAAGGCCACGAGGGAGTAAACATTGCAAACACAAGCAAGGTCTCGCAAACGCGAAGGCTTGGCAGCTGATACTCTTCGCGAACGCGACAGTGGCCTCGCGAACGCGATGCATACTGTTGCCTAGTGCATAAAACAAAATCAAGAATGGGAATAAGCCATTTTCCCACTTTTCACAAAACAAACGGACTAGAGGCGATTTTCAAGAGTTGTTTTCTTCCCCAAGGTGTTGGTAAGTGATTCTAAACTATTTTCTTTCAACTACCCATTACATTTTATGAATTATCAACCTAAAATCTAGAGTTTTCATGGTAGAATTAGGGGTTAGGGTAGAAACTAGGAATTTCGGAAATTTGGTAATTTAGACCACAATTTGAGGTTGAATTCCAAATCCAATTATATATCCGGGCTTTGGGGTGAATGGGTATATAGATTTTGGTCCGAACCTCGGGTTTTGACAAAGTGGGCTCGGGGTCAATTTTTTGACTCTTTAGAGGAAAATTTGGGAAATTTAATTTATGCAATATAATTGATTCCTTTAGCAATATTTGATATTATTGAGTCATTTTTGAATAGATACGAGTGGTTTGGAGGTGAATTCTAGAGGAAAAGCTGTGATTGATAATTAAGTGGTCTTCGGAGCAAGGTAAGTGTTGTGTCTAACTTTGACTTGTGGGAATTAGGAACCTCAGACTATTTGTTATGTGAAATTCATGTGATCAGCGTATATATGAGGTGACGAGTACTTATGCGCCGCCAATTTACCTATTTTCCCTGTTTCTCCCATTTTTCTTATATTGTCTCTTTCCTATGCCTAATTGCTACGTGCTTATACTAGTGTTGTTAAATTGATCGTTCCTATCATGTTTACGGATTTTCTGGTGATAATAGAGAATTTATTTCAAAGTTGAGATTTATATTGTGGAACCAAATGTTGAAGTAAGCCTTGTACCTGTTATTCTATCTCCCCGTTGTTATTTATGCATTGCATTATAGTAAGGGAGAGTGTTAATGCACGAAGGGTAATGTCGTGCCATAATGTGAGTGTTAATGCACGAAGGGTGATGCTGTGCCATATTGTGAGTGCAAAAGACCACAGGGTGATGCCGTTCCATATTGTTAGTGTTAATGCATGAAAGGTGATGTCGTGCCATGATATGACAGTTAATGCACGAAGGGTGATACCGTGTCGTTTCTATTGATTTTATGGTGAGATTGAGAGTAAAACTACGAAGGGTGATGCCGTGCATTTTTCCTTTACTGTATTCGT
This sequence comes from Nicotiana tomentosiformis, assembly GCF_000390325.3. NCBI lineage: Eukaryota > Viridiplantae > Streptophyta > Magnoliopsida > Solanales > Solanaceae > Nicotiana > Nicotiana tomentosiformis. The sequence continues at coordinate 1,862,997 of NC_090820.1, read as the reverse complement.
GCTCCTGTTGATTCATAGTATATTAGTTGTTCCAGTTCTCATTCTGCTGTAGCTCTTTATTTTGTATTTCCCCCAGCATGTTTCCCCCTCCCGATAATTCTTATCTAATTCTTCATTGCTGTTATTTGTGTATACATTGTTAAACTGTACAGGTTGATTTGTAGGTGCCTTGCCTTAGCCTCTTCACTACTTCGTCGAGGTTAGGCTCGACACTTACCAGTACATGGGGTCGGTTGTACTGATATTGCACTCTTCGCTTTCTGTGTAGATTTTGGTACCGACTCGGGTTGATCGAGATTTTAGCAGTTAGATCTACTATCCGGAGACTCAAGGTAGATTTGTCGGCATTCACAGACCTTGAAATCCCCGTCTATCTCTTCTGTTTTACTGTTTTTTTCATTCAAACAGTTGTATTTCTCTCAGACTATTACTTGTAGTGAATTCTAAAATGCTCGTGAATTATGACTTCAAATTTGGGTGGTAGTAATTAAGGCAGTATTTATATTATTCTGCACTTATTATATTTCATCTTAGTTAATTATTGTTATTTACTGAATGAAAATAAGGATTTGGTTTAATGATTCTCTAACATTGGATTGCCTAGCAAGTGAAATGTTAGGCGCCATCATGGTCCCGGCGGTGGAAATTCTGGGTCGTGACCATTTAATTATAATTATCATGAGGAAATATATCAAAACTTCATAAAACATAGATTTTATATATGTATTTACTAACCGGCCGAGTCGAAATTTGACTCGTAAGGCGAAGAATACCATCGACTTGGACGTCGAGTCCTATGAGAGGCTAAAGGGGTTGAATCAACAACTTTTGTTGCTTGATGTATCGTAATTCTAGTGTTTGGAATTTGACTTGGAAGGTACTCATCCGCCAGCTCAAATTGTGATACATGTATTTCTTTAGATACATCCCCGTCGGTTTCAGGTGGTATGACAAGCGGCACCTTGGGTGGAGTAGTGCCTTCCTTTCTTACTTCACCACATACAGGATTAACATCAGTAGATGCAGCTAATGTGTCACCACATATAGGATTTACCTCATTAGATTGTGGGGGGTCATCGACAAGACTGTCGGTGTTCAACTTCCTTTCCATAACCTTATAATACCCAATATATTATATTAATATAGCACATGTTTTACAAGAATGTATTTGTCTATTTAGAAAAAAACAAAGAAATTTTCACATTTTCATAGTAGGCGTATAAATGATGATTTTGTTAATGTATTTCAATGTATTCGAAAGTATTCTGAATAATGTATTGCAATATGTATTTAGTAAATCATGAAACATGTGATACTGTATGAACATGTATATAACTGTAACTGTAGTATGTAACATGTATTGATATACATACAATATTGTATTCACATGTATTTAAGTGTATTCTGATTATATATACAATCTGCTATACATATATAGACTTGCATATATACTAGAGAGGTTAAAAAATGTTAAACTCTGAATTCTCCCCAACAGGTATATCATGTTGTGTTTGGAATTTGGGATTATTATGCAAGATGGCCTCGGTTGACATTTGAATACCACCATCATGTCTCCCAGTATATTTTTTCCTTTGGTAAACCCTTTCTGTATTCTGATTGGCTTTTGCATTTTCAAAGAGCTTTTTGAAATTTTCGTTGATCAATGTTCGCAGAGAAGTGAACTCACCCATCACCTAATAAATACAAAAACAATTATAGATGGGTTAGAAACATATATGAAAGTTAATGCATGAACGGTAAAGTTGAATATGTTTTAACAATATTTACATAATCCTTGAATGAATTTAGATCCTACCTCAAAGCATTCAAATCATCAGATTTAGAATTTGCCAACTTCTTAGAACTCAATACAGTTTCCTTGAATTCAATATTATCAGTAGGAGAAAACTTTGTTTGATGTACTGCAGGCACATGTGGGATTAGACAATCTGCAGTTGAGGGATCACTTAACTGTTGTTTGCGCTTTTTGTGGGGTGGTGATGAAGATGGACCAACGCTTGCATCAGGTTTTTTCTTAGGTTGAAGAGGCGATGTTGGACTAAAGTCATCAGAATCATCATCATTGTTGTCTGATGGAATAGGAATTTTGTCTATATCAATGCCATTTGGAGGAACCTGAATAACAGCAAGCTCTATAGGGGTTGGTTAAATGTTGCTGTATTTTATCTAGAACAGGAACACACTGAATGTAAGCTAAAAACAATATTATATATTTGTAACGACCCAACCGGTCATTTTAGTATTTACACTCCTTTCAACTATTTGTAGTCTTGAATAACTTCCTATTAGGTATTATGACTTGTGTGAATTGTCCGTTTTGGTTTTAAGGTATTTCAGAGTTAGCTTGGAAGAATAAATTTCATGCTGAAAGCATACGTTGAAATAGTTGACTGGATGTGGACTTATGTGTAAACGACCTCGGATTTGAATTTTGATGATTTCAATAGCTCCGTATGGTGCTTTTGGACTTAGACGTGTGTTCGGAAAATTATTTAGAAACCCATTGCTAAATTAGGCTCGAAATGGCTAAAATAGAAAGTTAAGTTTGGAAGTTTGACCGGGGAGTTGACTTTTGATATCGGGGTCGGAGTCCGATTCTGAAAATTTGAATACCTCTGTTATGTCATTTATGACTTGTGTGCAAAATTTGAGGTTAATCAGACGTGATTTGATAGGTTCCAGCGTCATTTGTGGAAACTTGAAATTTCAAAGTTCATTAGGCTTGAATTGGGGTATGATTCTGTCACGACCCAATTTCCCCTCCGTCTGGGTATCGTGATGGCACCTAGTCTTAGAGACTAAGTAAGCCTAACAATAATTGAACTAACAACATTATTTAAATAAAATCTTTTGCAATTCCCAAAACCGGTAGTACAAGTCATAAGCTCTACAGAGATTTTGCTAGAAAGTCTCTAAATACAACTATACAGAAATAAGTATAAACAGTGCAAAATGAAAACTTGAAGGTGACTTCGAAGCTTGCGAACGCAGCGGCAGGTTTACCTTGAGTCTCCACAGCAACAGTCCACGCAGCTAGCTAACGAACAAATACCTGGATCTGCACAAAAATGTGCAGAAGAGTAGCATGAGCACACCACAGTGGTGCTCAGCATCAAGACTAACCTCGGTGGAGTAGTGACAAGAAACAGTCAAGACACCTACTGGTCTAATAAACTAAACAGGTACAAGTATATGAGCAGCAGAAGTATGATGTCTACATAAAGACTATGCAATATGGCTCATAGTAGAGTAATGACAATAAGGATGGAAACAACAAGTGTTAGCGAAATATCATGAAAATGACACAGAAAAATGAATGGAACACAACCTAAATCCAGAATCACAAATACAGCAAGGACAAGTAATAACTCAGCAACTACAACCGCTTTTACATCAGGTTTTAGTCAACAACTCCACGAGTTACCGAACCTCGGACAATTCACAACTCACGGGTCTCAATACCTGAACCTTAACACTTCGCATCATGTGCCCTCATAACACCTCATAACCACACTGACGACTCACGTGCCAATAGAGCCATTCTCACATAGAAGGCAAGTAAACAAGGGTGAGCATCTATGCTCAACAATATCAAGAACATCTCTTATCCGATAAGAGTGCTTAACTGCGCGTATGCTTGTGCAAGTGTCCTACCATAGTCCATATCAGCAAATAAGCATAAGGAAAAAGAACGGACATCATGTAGAATATTTTCTCACAGCTTTCACAAGATAAAGCTCACACAAGTACATATACCACTTCACAAATATCAACAACAAGAATGCCCCCAGGCCACAAATCATCACAAATCAATCCCTGACACAGCCCGCCTTGTCTCGCCACGTGTGCAATAGTAACATAAATACCCGCTTTGTCTCGCCATATGTGCATAATAATATTCCCACCTTGTCTCGCCACATGCGCAAACCACATATATATATATATATATATACATATCCCACCTTGTCACGCCGCATGTGCGAATAACAATATTAATAATAGCACGGCAGAAACCTCGCAACCCAATAATAACAACCGCACGACAGAAACCTCGTGCATCACAATAATAATAACCGCACGACAGAAATCTCTTGCATCACACTAACAACAAGTATAACAACAATAATGACAATAATACAAAGTACGACAAGTAAATCAACTCAAGAACTTTAATTCACAAAGAAACGGTAGAACCAATTCACAAGGAATAACTACAGTAAAGGATGCCAAGTGTAAAGAGAATATCTCAACAAGGGAAAACTAATATGTAGCAACGATCCCATAATATACGTTTCAACGACGGGGAATCTAACACGAGTCAAATAATTTCCAAATAAAACAAGTCGACTAAGATATAGGATATCTAAAACTTCTTTTAAGGTTGAGGAATTTTGAAGGATATCCAGCAATTCAATTAAGGATAAGCAGCGAAAAGATAATCATAACCTCGATTAAGACTAAACAAATTATAGGATGAGATAATAATAATTTCAAATAAAGATAAGCATTATGAAAAGATAGCATGACAATAGAGGAGGTAAAATCTTCAGTTAAGTCAAATAAGAGTCAAATAGGTAATAAGAGTAAATCCAGAAAGCAATTAATTCTAATTAAAGCATGTAGAGGTGAAACAAGTAAATAGGAAGTTAATCATATTAAGAACAACTTCATACCCAGTGAATATAAGGACCTAAGAACCCTAAAAAGACAGCTTTCCATAAATAAGTCCGAGCACGTACTCGTCACCTCACGTACATGGACTACAATCAACATAGAAGACTCAAATCCTAAGGGGAAATCCCCCACACAAGGTTAGTCAAGATACTTACCACGAACCAAGCTCAATCAATCGGTCACAATACCTTTCCCACGAATATCCGACTCCGAATGACCCAAATCTAGCCAAAACAATTACATATCATAAATACAACTATATTAGGCTAATCAAATTAATGAAATAAAGAGTTTAGTAAAAATTCCGAAATCCATCCTAAAAAGTCAACACGGGCCCACGCCTTGATATCGGGTAAATATCACAAAATACGAATACCCATTCACTCACGAGTCCAACCATATAAAAATTACTCAAATCCGACCACAAATTCCCTTTCAAAAATTGAAATCCTTATTGAAGAAGTTCTTCCAATTCTTTCCCCATTTTCAACACCAAAAATCCGAAATTAAATGGAGAAAACAACTATAGATTAATGGAATACAACCAAAACAAGTTAGGAATCATTACCCCAAAGCTTCCTCTGAAAATCCCTCGAAAATGCTCTCAAAATCGCCCTAAACCGAGTTTGCAAAGTCCGAAATGACAAAAATCACGAAGCCCTTCGGTTTTGAACACTGCCCAGGCATTTCCGCACCTGCGGAGCCTGGGCTCGCACCTACGCGTGCGCTTGTGCGAACAAAATGAGCGCTTATACGCAGATTAGTTGCCCCTCTTCTGCCTCTACACCTGTGATGAAAGGGCTGCACCTGCGCGTGCGCGCCTGCGTAAATCCCTTCCGCTTCTGCGGACCTTGCGCACCTACGATGTCTATTGCGCTTCTGTGTGGTCGCACTTGCGAGCCAAGTTCCGCAGGTGCGATTACACCAGAAGGCAGAAACTTCAGGTTTTTTCTAAGTCCGAATTTGATCCGTTAACCATCCGAAACTCAGCCGAGACCCCTGGGACCTCGACCAACATACCAACCAAATCCTAAAATACCATACGAACTTAGTCGAGCGCTCAAACCACATCAAACAACGCTAAAATCACGTATCACCCTCCAATTCAAACTTAATGAACTTGAAACTTCAAATTTCCACAAACGATGCCGAAACCTATCAAACCACGTCCAATTTACCCCAAATTTTGCACACAAGTCATATTCAACATTTTAGACCTACTCTAACTTCCGGAATCAGATTCCAATTCCGATATTAAAAAGTCCACTACTAGTCCAAAATTCTAAAAAATCAACTTTCGCCAATTCAAGTCTAAATAAGCTACGGACCTCCAAAACACAATCCGGACACGCTCCTAAGTCCAAAATAATCCAAAGGAGCTAACGGAACCAACGAAACTCCCTTCCGGAGTCGTCTTCACACAATTTCAACTACGGTCAAAATCCTAAGACTTAAGCTTTTGTTTTAGGGACTAAGTGTCCCAAATTACTCCGAATCATCTGGTAACTGAATTTAGTCACGCACGCAAGTCAATACACATAATACGAAGCTGCTCAGGGCCATATGCCGCCGAACGGGACTTAAATTCTCAAAACAACCGGCCGTGTCGTTACATCCTTCCCTTCTTAAACAAACATTCGTCCTCGAACGTGCTAAGAATGAAGTCTTCGAATCACTGAAAGTACATATCCAACATACACCCGCGGGGGACCCCATGTCACCCCAATCCACATAAGCCTGACGACATCATCCCAACTATAATTTATCCTTTTTATCAACACAGATAAGCCTTAGAGTCAAAATTCTCACCTTCCATTTATTTTTAAAAGACCCGATTCTAAATCCATAATCAGTATTAGTCTCAACCAACTGTAACAACTCATGCTTACACCCACAAGGTACGACCACATAACAAGATACATGACACATAGGCCCATAATAACATTTTTGATCACAATAGTTGTCCGTAATCAAAACCAGCACCGACAATTAGCCTTATATCTGTTAGAACCCTGTTCAAACCTCCACAAAACTAACAACAATGCAAGAAACATGAAAACCTCTTAACTGTATACCTGAATCAACAAGTCATAACTAACACCACCGGGCACACACCCCGCAAGCTAAAACTCGAGAAACACATAATGAAAATGACTGAATATGTAAAGAGAAACACATAATGGAAATATTAAACAAGCCTGACAGGCACAACTCTCTAACAGTAACATACTACAAATCAATTCAAAAGGAAAAATCAATGTACATGAACAAATCATAAGGATCTCATCCTGGTATAACCTTCCACCGCGGCACGCAGCCCGACTCAAACATATCAAATCACATGGAATCGCGAGGGTCTCACCCTCAACTCTGAATCACAAGTCGAATACACATCATACCAATGGAAATCTTCCACTAATTCAATTCTGCCAATAAAATCACAACACTTACTAAAATCTCACCCCTGTAGAGTATCAAATCACAAATCATAATTATTTACTCAGGAATTACATCAAACCTGCCATAATGGACAACATGAATTCACTTTTAGTCTTGTAACTTTCAATAATGAATAGAAACAATGATAGACACAGGCTACCACTCATAGAGTCTCCTAACAGGGGGAAACACCTAAACATAATAATAAGTCATGAACTCACCCATAGGTGGGACAATAAAAATGGGAACTCGCCCCGATAAGAATAATCGAATCAAAATACGAATGGTGCCCCTCTGTAACAAATCAAAAGCATACTTGTATAACATCATATGGCGCAACGGACTCAAGCCTACTATATGAGACACATTAACGGGATGGGCCTTCCCCTCTTGGGCGCCCTCTACTCGCCTGAATACCCCATTGTGACACATGTGTCGGAAGTCTAGGTCAATCTCTCACCTTGTGGCTGGTATCTCAACACTCGAAGCAACCTCTCTAACGACGTGGTTGTGGGAACTATGCGGTACGGGTACTCTAAGACCCATGAGCACCTGAAACACTGTGCGTAGCCTGAAGTGCAAACTAAACTGGCTGACCCACAAAACCTCTACCATATCGTTCTCTACCTCCAAAATAAGGACCAGTAGATCTCTCTGGTCAACGAGGCCTCCTCACCTCCCTGTCCTCTCTCTTCTGATCTCGCATGTACTCTCTCGCATGGCCTCACCTGTCTTCTCTCTCATGGTCCCACATGCCCTCTACTCGGTGAGTGATCCCTACCACCTACTAAAACGAAACATCTGACTCTAACTCTCGAGCCATGCTAAACTGAATATCATGCCTGAGTCCCTCAATAAATCTACGGACACGCTCTCTAACTGTGGCAACTAAAGCAGGTGCATGCCTGGCCAAATCACTGAATCTCACGACATACTCTGACACTGACATAGTGCCCTGGCGCAGTTGCTCAAACTCCATGCTCTATGCATCTCGAAGGGAATGAGGTACAAACTCTCTCAGGAACATCTCTGAAAATGAAACCCATGTAAGTGAAGCTAACTCGACTAGGCTACCCAACTCAGATGCCCTCCACCACTGATAAGTCGCTCCCCTGAGCTGGAACGTAGTAAAATCAACCCCGCTCGTCTCCACAATACCCATAGTACGGAGAATACGGTGACACATTTACAAAAAACCATGTGCACTCTCTGAAGACAAACCACTGAATGTATGAGGGTCATATTTCTTCAACTTTGCAAGTCTAAGATGCTCTTCCTCAGATGTTGCTGCCCTGACCACGGGCTGAACTGGAACCACATGCTTTATCACCATGACACCTGGAACCTGACCAACATGAACTCGCTGCTCTGGGATATGGGCGGTGGGAGTCTAGGTTCCTCCCTCGGTCTGTGAAGTAGCTGGTGCAACCGGAATCAACCCCGCTTGAGCCAATGTACCAAACATGCTCAAGAACTGTGCTAAGGTCTCCTAAAGTCCGGCATTAACAGCAGGCGCCTCTGGTACCTACTCCCCAACTAGATTTACTGGAGGCTCCTCAACTACTACTCTAGTAGGTGCTCTGGCAGCGACACTTACTCCTCGTTGGCCTCTGCCTCTACCTCCAGCGATACCTGCTCCCGAAGCAGCATCGTCGTTAACTGCAGTTCGTGTCTTCACCATCTGTGAGAGAATGGAATGATATAAGTTCAAACTCCGAGATCAATAAGCTCACACAATAGGAATGGAAGAAGTGAGATTGTCCTAATAATTTTGTAGCCTCTCAAAGATAAGTACAGACATGTCTGTACCGATCCGCAAGACTCTACTAAACGCGCTCATGACTCGTAGCACCTATGAACCTAGATCTCTGATACCAACTTGTCACGATTCAATTTTCCATCCGTTTGGGTATCGTGATGGCACCTAGTCTTAGGGACTACGTAAGCCTAACAATAATTGAAACAACAATATTATTTAAATAGAATCTCTTACAATTCCCAAAACCGATAGTACAAGTCATAAACTCTACTGAGTTTTTGCTAGAAAGCCTCTAAATACAACTGTCCAGAAATAGGAATAAACAGTGCAAAATGAAAACTTGAAAGTTACTTGAAAGCCTGCGAACGCAGCGGTAGGTTTACCATGAGTCTCCGCAGCAATAGTCCACACAGCTAGCTAATGAACAAATACCTGGATCTGCACAAAAATATGCAGAAGAGTAGCATGAGCACACCACAGCGGTGCCCACTAAGTATCAAGACTAACTTCGGTGGAGTAATGACGAAGAACAGTCAAGACACCCATTGGTCTAATAAACTATACATGTACAAGTATATAAGCAGTAGAAGTATGATGTCTACATAAAGACTATGCAATATGGCTCACAGTACAGTAATGGCAATAAGGAAGGAAACAACAAGTGTTAGCGAAATATCATGAAAATGACACAGAGAAATAAATGGAACACAACCTAAATCCGGAATCACAAATACAGAAAGGACAAGTAATAACTCAGCAACTACAACTGCTTTTACATAAGGTTTTAGTCAACAACTCCATGAGGTACCGAACCTTGGACAATTCATAACTTACGGGTCTCAATACCTGAACCCTAACACTTGACATCCTATGCCCTCATAACACCTCATAACCGCACTGATGACTCATATGTCAATTGAGCCATTCTCACATAAAAGGCAAGTAAACAAGGGTGAGCATCTATGTTCAACAATATCAAGAACACCTCTTATCCGATAAGAGTGCTTAACTACGTGTATGCTTGTGCGAGTGTCCTACCATTGTCCATATCAGCAAATAAATATAAGGAAAAAGAACGGACAACATGTAGAATATTTTCTCACAGCATTCACAAGATAAAGCTCACACAAGTACGTATACCACTTCACAAATATCAACAACAAGAATTCCCCCAGGCCACAAATCATCACAAATCAATCCCCGACACAGCCCACCTTGTCTCTCCACGTGTGCAATAGTAACATAAATGCCAGCCTTGTCTCGCCACACGTGCATAATAATGTTTCCACCTTGTCTCGTCCCATGCGCAACCCCCATATATATATATATATATATATATATATATATATATATATATATATATATATATATATATCCCGCCTTGTCACGCCGCATGTGCAAATATCAATAGTAATAATAGCATGACAGAAACCTCGTGCAACCCAATAATAACAACCGCATGGCAGAAACCTAGTGCATCACAATAATAGCAACCGCATGGCAGAAACCTCATGATCGCAATAAAAACAAGTACAAAAATAACAATGATAATAATACAAAGTACGACAAGTGAATCAACTCAAGAACTTTAATTCACAAAGAAACGGTAGAACCAATTCACAAGGAATAACCACAGTAAATGATGTCAGGCGTAAAGAGAACATCTCAATAAGGAAAAACTAATATATAGCAACGATCCCACAATATACATTTCAACAACAGGGAATCTATCACGAGTCAAATAATTTCCAAAAAAATAAGTCGACTAAGATATAGGATATCTAAAATGTCTTTTAAGGTTGAGGAATTTTGAAGGATATTCAACAATTCAATTAAGGATAAGCAGCGGAAAGATAATCATAACCTCAATTAAGACTGAACAAATTATATGATGAGATAATAATAATTCCAAATAAAGATAAGAAGTACGAAAAGATAGCATGACAATAGAGGAGGTAAAATCTTCAGTTAAGTTAAATAAGAGTCAAATAGGCATAAAAGTGAACCCTGAAAGCAATTAATTTTAATTAAAGCATGTAGAGGTGAAACTAGTAAATAGGAACTAAATCATATCAAGAACAACTTCATACTCATTGAATATAAGGACCTAAGAACCCTAAAAAGCCAACTTTCCACAAATAATTTCGAGCACGTTCTCGTCACCTCACATACATGGACTACAATCAACATAGAAGACTCAAATCCTAAGGGGAAATCCCCCACACAAGATTAGGCAAGATACTTACCTCGAACCAAGCTCAATCAATCGGTCACAATGCCTTTCCCACGAATATCCGACTCTGAATGGCCCAAATCTAGCCAAAATAATTACATATCATAAATACAACTATATTAGGCTAATCAAATTAATGAAATCAAGATTTTCGTAAAAATTCCGAAATCCATCCTAAAAAGTCGACCCGGGCCCATGTCTCGGAATCGGGTAAAAATTGCAAAATACGAATACCCATTCACTCAGGAGTCCAACCATATAAGAATTACTCAAATCCGACAAAAAATCCCCTTTCAAAACTCGAAATCTTTATTCAAGAAGTTCTTCCAATTTGTTTCCCAATTTCAACCCAAAGATTACGAAATTAAATGGAGAAAACAACTATAGATTAATGGAATACAACTAAAAACAAGTTAGGAATCATTACCCCAAAGCTTCCTCTGAAAATCCCTCAAAAATGCTCTCATAAATCGCCCTAAACCGAGTTTGCAAAGTCCAAAATGACAAAAATCACGAACCCTTTCGGTTTTGAACACTTCCCAGGCATTTCCGCACCTGCGGAGCCTGGGATCTCACCTGCGCGTGCGCTTGTGTGAACAAAATAAGCGCTTCTGCGCAAATCACTTGCCCCCCTCTGCCTCCGCACCTGCAATAAAAGGGCCGCACCTACGCGTGCGCGCCTGCAGGAATCCCTTCCGCTTCTGCGAACCTTGCGCACCTGAGATGTCCATTGCACTTCTGCATGGTCGCACCTGCGAGCCAGGTTCCGCAGGTGCGATTGCACCAGAAGGCAGAAACTTCAGATTTCTTCTAAGTCTGAAATTAATCCGTTAACCATCCGAAACTCAACCGAGGCCCCCGGGACCTCTACCAACATACCAACTAAATCCTAAAACACCATACAAACTTAGTCAAGCCCTCAAACCACATCAAACAACGCTTAAATCACGAATCACCCTCCAATTCAAATTTTCACAACCAATGCCGAAACCTATCAAACCACGTCTGATTGACCCAAAATTTTGCACACAAGTCATATTCAACATTTCGGACCTACTCCAATTTTTGGAGTCAGATTCCGACTCCGATATAAAAAATTCCACTACCGACCCAAAAATACAAAAAATTGACTTTCGCCAATTCAAGCCTAAATAAGCTACGGACCTCCAAAACACAATTCGGACACGCTCCTAAGTCCAAAATCACAAAATGGAACCGACGGAACTCAATTCCAGAGTCGTCTTTACACAGTTCCGACTACAGTCAAAATCCTAAGACTTAAACTTTCATTTTAGGGACTAAGTGTCCCAAATCACTCCGAATCATCCGGTAACTGAATTCAACCACGCACGCAAGTCAATACACTGCTCAGGGCCTTATACCGCTGAACGGGACTTAAATTCTCAAAATGACCGGCCAAGTCGTTACATATTCGCAGTTTTAGCATTGTTTGATGTGATTTGAGGGCTCGACTAAGTTTATATTTTGTTTTAGGACTTGATGGTATCTTTGGTTGAGGTCCCAGGGGCCTCAGGTGTGTTTCGGGGTGAGTTTTGAGCGAATCCGGGCATTTCGGCACTCTGATATTGTTTTGGCACTTTTGGGGGTGCGGACCGCACATTTTGGGTGCTGAGGCGAAGGAGAGGTGCGGACCGCACATAAGAGTGCATACCGCAGCAGAAACATGCGGACCTCAGAGGAGGAGTGCGGACCACATAATTCTGTCTGCGGCCGCACTCCAGGGAGTTCTGCAGATTCGCTGGTCTCACTTCGGAAGCTTATATCTTTTGATATACAAGGAATTTGGAGATGATTAAAAAATGAAAGTTGCAGCCCTTTATGTCTAGTTTCTAAGAGATAAATAAATCATCATTTGGACATCAGTAGGGAAAGTTATGGTCAATTTACGGAAGCCTGGTAGTGGAGAGGCTGCGAACTGCGGACCGCATAGATTTTGTGCGACCGCAAGAGCTGGGATGTGCGGCCGCACCTGGAATTGTGTGGACCGCACATGGTGAGTTCAGAGAATGTACTATATAAACGAAGCTTAGGTTATTATTTCATTTTTGGACCTTGGGAGCTCTGTTTGAGACGAAATTTCGTGGGTGTTTCAAGAAATTCATCGGGGTAAGTGATTCTAACTCAGATTTTGTTAACATACATGTATATATCGTTGTTTTCATCATGTAATCAGTATTTTGAAATTGCAATTTGGGGAAAATTGTAGAAATTTCATAAAACAAATTTTTGGGATTCGAACACCGATTCAGAGTCAGATTTGAGTGAAATTAGTATAGTTGAACTCGTAATTGAATGGGTTGTCGAATTTTGTGAGTTTCGCCGGATTCCGAGACGTGGGCCCCACAGGCAATTTTTGGAGTGTAATTTCGGATATTTATGGAAAATTAGCATTTTCTTATGGAGTTGATTCCAATAAATTTTATTCACCGAATTAAATTATTTATGGCTAGATTCGATGCGTTTGGAGGCCAATTCATTAGGCAAAGGCATACCGAAGGAAAGGATTCCACGGTTTGAGGTATGTAACACTTCTAAACTTGGTTCTGAGGTTATAAATCCCCGAAATTTGGTATGATATAAATTGTTTGGAGGTGACACACACGATAGGTGACGAGCATGTAGACGTGCACCACAAAAATTGTGTCTTGAATAAATCCTGTGCAGTTGTAAAATTAATGAATCATATTATTATCCGAATATTCTCCCCGTGTTAGGAAATTGAGTTGAGACTCTTATTAAAGATCATGTTTAGGCTACATGCCAATATTTTGGGACCCATGGGGTCGTGTTGTAATTGAATTAATTATTTTAAATTGAAAATTCATACTCATTCATATTCATGTCATTACATATCATATCTCAGTCTTTGTTGTTATTTATTGATACATCATATCATCATTTTTGGGCTATTTTTATGACATTGTGAGCCCATGAGAGAGATACTGGAGCGATTGATGACTGAGTCAGGCCACGAGCCTGATTGTGAGGATAATTAGGGGATCGAGTTGTACGCTGCAGCAAGCCATATTGGCTTTATATACTTTATTATTATATGGATCGGGGTTGCCCGCCTGCAGCAGGCCTTATAGGCTTTATTATTATATGGATCGGGACTGCCCCGCCTACAGTAGGCCATATAGGCTTTATATAGCGCTTGGGCTAAAGGAGCCCCTCCGAGAGTCTGCACACACCCCTAGTGAGCGTGGTTGATTTATAGCGCTTGGGCTGAAGGAGCCCCTCCGGAGTCTGCACACACATCTAGTGAGCGCGATTCATTTATATTGAGGGATGGATCTTCCCTGGGCATGGATCTTGCCTGAAACATTTATATTGAGGGATGGATCTTCCTTGGGCATGGATCTTTCACGAAACATTTATATTGAGGGATGGAGCTTCCCTGGACATGGATATTGCCCGAAGTATTTATATTGTAATGAGTTTACCTGGACAAGGATCTTGTCCGTATCATTTATATTCGGGGATAAATTACCCTAGGGCTGGATTGGCCTTATACGGTACTTAGTGACTGACTGTCAGTCGATGTGTATATATATACGGGTTGGAACACCCCTGAGCTATATTCGCCATAAACAGTACTGAGTGACCAGATGATTTGTGACCAGTATTTACATGAGTTCCTTCTACTGAGATGTCATATTCCTCATATCATAAAGTATTGATCTATTTCATTTGTACTGAGTTTAACTGTTGAACTTGAAAGCATGCCTACATTTTTATATAATTATTTATACTGGACTGTACCTACGGAACTCGTCATTACTTTCAGCCCAGAGGTTAGTCTTGTTACTTATTGAGTTGGTTGTACTCATATTACACTATGCACCTCGTATGCAGATCCAGGTGCTCCCGGATATGACGACTATTAGAATTCGTAGTTCTTTCCATTGGAGACTATCAAGGTAGCTGCTTGAAGACCGCAGACTTGATTCCCTTCCTGTTTAGTTATTGTACTGTTCTATATTTCAGACGGTGATTTGTTTTTACCAGTCAGACTTTGTATTCATTTAGATGCTCATGTACTCAGTGACATCGGGTTTTGGGAGTGTTTATATTTGTATTTGTGAGATTTCTTCCGCTGAATTTAATTATTATGTTTTCAAATTTAAAATATATGGTGGTTCATTGGGATTGTCGGCTTGCCTAGTATTGAGTTAGCCGCCATCACGACATGCGAGATTTTGGGTCGTGACAATATTGTAATGTATTCCACTAAGAAGGGAAATTTGTGATACAGTTGTATAATGTATGCAACTGTATTTAATTTTTAATTTCAATATGGTGTCAAGTATTCAACTGTATTTGATTAAATATTAAAAAAATTGTTTTTACTAACAGAAATATATGTATTCTAAAATAACAGACAACTAAATAATAGTAACTTACCACGTTTCCTTGGTCACTGAACATGTTGTTCATCAAGTAAGCATAAGTTGGTTGGTTGACTGTAGATTTCCAATTGAGTATTCTGGGCAACCAGTTATCAACTCGGAGTGCAATTGCATAGCAAGAGGCATCCCAACTATCCTGTAGTACTTCTTATGAGAATCCATCTTCTTGCTAATAGATTTAACAAGGGCCTGGAATGCATTCTTACCCCATGGATAATCAGAATATCTCCCGCTCTCGACCAAGTCAAAATGTAGTCTTGGGATTGTTGTGCAGTTCTTCTCGGAGGATAATATGAAAGTATGAATAAAATACAACAAAGCTATCTTAATAGCATCCCTATCGTTATCATAACCCCAATTCTTGTCATCAAAGCACTTCACCAAATCTTTCTTCTTGACATTCTTTGCACCGCCAAAGTATGTTTCCACAATCCTATTAGGCTTCTTTGTGTTAAACCGAAAATCTTCAGTGTCACTAACACAATTGAGACCAGTGACTACCGCAAACTCCCTGATTAAGAATACCAATTTTGTACCATTCACATATAATGAAAATGAATCATCATGGCTTTCTTCCAGCTGCAGAACCATGAAGCACCTGAATAATTGATGTTTAACCTCACAATACTTCATTTCGATGAAACTTCCAAAACAAGTATTACAAAATAACTTGTACTGATATGGTGTAAGCTTCTCTTTGAGGTCAGATACTATGTATGTGTTAGTGTAGGAACTCATATGTGGTAATACAATAGGCGGGTGTTTAACAAAGAGTTTAATTTCCTGCATACAACAAAAATTAAAAAGATAAAATAAAATATTGAAAATACAGATGAATACATGTATTTGGAATACATAAGACATTCATAAGTACAACAGTGAAAGTCATGTAAATACATCCAAATATATCTAAATACATCTAAATACATCTAAAACAAACAGTGAAAGTCACTGTAATAACTATTTATCAGTAAAATACATATGAATACATGTATTTGGAATACATAACACATTCATAAGTACAACAGTGAAAGTCATGTAAATATATACAAATATATCTAAATACATCTAAATACATCTAAGTAAATATAAAAACAAACAGTGAAAGTCACTATAATAACTATTTATCGGTAAAATACAGATGAATACATGTATTTAAAATACATAACTGTCACGACCCAAAATTTCCTCTGTAGGATGTCGCGATGGCACCTAGTCTCTAAGACTAGGTAAGCCTATCAATGCGAAATAAAAATAGAAATCTGAAACATTAAATAATTACAACTCCCAAAATCTGGTAGAAATAAGTCACAAGCTTCTAAGAATTTTATCCTCAATGTCTCTATATATATCAATGTCTAAAGAAAACAAGGAAGTAACTTAATAATGATAGAAGGGGACTCTAGAGTCTGCGGACGCTGGCAGATATACCTCGAAGTCTCCATGTACAGGTAACTCACTGATGTCGGGCTTGGTAAGGAGTACCTGGATCTGCACAAAATGATGTGCAGAAGCGTAGTATGATTACACCACAGCGGTACCAAGTAAGTGCCAAGCCTAACCTCGGTAGAGTAGAGACGAGGTCAGGTCAGACCCTACTAGAAAATAATAATTGTATGGTAAAATATTTAACAATATAATAAAATAAAATGACAATGGAAATGAATCAAGTAGCATGTCACCATTTAATTACACAAAATAATGGCAAATAATATCTCGTGGAATCAAAACCGAATTCCTTTCAACTTTAAGAAAATCACAACAAATAATCAAAGGCAAGTACGGCCATAAATCAATATCAACAAGGGCACTCCCGAGTTACCGCCTCATAGTCCCAAATCATAAATAAATTCATAATATCTCATTTCCTTATCTCACCGCGGGAGCCTTCACAATTTATTTTAAAGAAAATATTTTTCCCGAAATAGCATCCCGTGTTATAACCATCCTTATCACACCGCATGACTTCTTGTAGTTCCCCCTACTAGCCACACGTATCAATCCACCCTTATCTCACCGCATGCATTTCAATACCCAGACCTTATACCACCGCATGCGTATCAATATCACAATATATCACAATTTGTACCTCAAGTGCTCAAATAATTTAAATTGCCAAAATAATTCAACAACAATATTTTTCCACAATAAAGAGCTCACGGCTCATGCCAAAATAAATCGCCAATAATATTTTTCCACAATAAAGATCTCACGGCTCCGTAACAATGAGTACGAAAATCTTACAAAAATATTCAGGAATAAATAATTCAGCAAAATAATATTTCAAAATCTTTAATACGTTGCTTCAATACCAAATATAAAAAATGTCAAATACTTTATATTAATAATATTTAATTTAAAGAAAATCAACTTCAAATAATGCACAGAATAAAAGAAACCAAGTTCCAACTAAACAGATAAACCAATCAACAGGAAAAGGTCAAGCAAATTTAAAGTTTATAAATCAAATCAATGATGGAGAATATAATAAAATTTAATAATTTAATTAATATGCAACAGTGATCTACACAATTTAAAAACATAATCCTTCACATTTAGTCTGTATACACACTCGTCACCTCGTGTACACGACTTTCATCACATTACAATTAATACCAATCCTAGGAAAAATTTCCTCCACACAAGGTTAGACAAGTTACTTACCTCGACTTGCTCCAATTTAACGAAGTAGTATGCTTTTTCCTTGATTTTCTGACTCTGATCGACTCGAATCTACTCATAATTAATTCGATATAGTCGACAAAAATTATAAGAATCAATTTCATAAGAAAATACTATATTTTTCAATAAAATCCGAAATTAGCTCAAAAATCGCATGTGGGGTCCACATCTCGAAATCCGGCAAAACTCACAAAATCCTATAACTCATTCAATTATGAGTCCAACCATACCAGTTTCACTCAAATCCGACTCCGAATCGACACTGAAATCTCAAAAATGCGTTTCTATGAGATTTCTAAAATTTTCTTAAAATTCCAATCTCAAAGCACTAATTAAACGTTGAAAACAATGATATATTCGTGTATATTGACCAAATACAAGTTTGAATCACTTACCCCAATGTTTTTCCTTGAAAATATATCAAAATCGCCTTTCCTCAAGCTCTAATTCGTCAAAAATGGCAAATGGGACGAAGTCCCCTGTTTTATAACTTTCATATCTGTCCAGGCTGCCCTCGATCATGGACCTCAATCATGGACCTCGGTCCTGAGGCTCGGTCCTGGACCTCGGTCATGGACTTCGGTCATGGGGCTCGGTCCTCGACCTCGATCATGGACTTCGGTCCTGGGCTCGATCATGGCCCTCGGTCCTGGACCCCGGTATGGACCCCGATTTTGACAGATTAAGGAAAAACCAGATCAGCCAAAAAAACCCAGCAAACTCAACTTCAGCAGTCTTCCAGCTTCAATTCTTGATCCGTTAACCATCCGAAATTCACCTGAGGCCCTCGGGGCCTCAATCAAATACACCAACAAGTCCTAAAACATCATATGAACTAATTTGAAACCTCAAATCACAACAAACAATGCTAAAATCACAAATCACACCCCAATTCAAGCTTAATGAAACTTAAGAATTTCTAACTTGAACATTTGATGTCGAAACCTATCAAATCAAGTCCGGTTGACCTCAAATTTTGCACACAAGTCATAAATAACATAACGGAGTTATAAACATTTTTGGAACTGGATTCCGACCCTGATATCAAAAAGTCAACTCCCCGGTCAAACTTCCAAACTTAAATTCCTATTTTAGCCATTTCAAGCCTAATTTCACTACGGACTTCCAAATAAAATTTCGATCACGCTCCTAAATCCAAAATCACCATACGGAGCTGTTGGAATCATCAAAATTCTATTTCGGGGTCGTTTGCACATAATTCAACATCCGATCACTATTTGACTTAAGCTTTTAAAATCTTTAATTTTTCATCAAAATGCCATATCTCGGGCTAGGGACCTCGAAATTTGATTCCGGGCATATGCCCATGTGATGACCCAAGAGGTCATCTTATGATTTAGAACTCGAATCTGTGCTCTTAAGCCTTAAAAATCTCATTTTTATCCTCCTCGATTTGCGTGCGCAGTCCGGGTTGGTTTTCAGAAAGCTTTTATGTTGAAAACAAATGAATATAAGAATTTTTGCCTTAAAAGTTGATTTTAGTTGACTTCGGTCAACATTTTTGGTAAACGAGCCCAAATCCGTGTTTTGTTAGTCCCGGTGGGTCTCTATCGAATTATGGGACCTGGGCGTATGCCCGGAATCGAATTCGGAGGTCCCTAGCTCAAGTTATGAACTTTTGATGAAAATTAAAAGTCTGAAAATTAATTATTTTTAAGAATTGATTGATGTTTGGCATAGTTAGTACCAGGTCCGTATTTTGGTTCCTGAGCCCAGTACAGGTTCATTATGATAT
Organism: Nicotiana tomentosiformis; assembly: GCF_000390325.3. Lineage (NCBI taxonomy): Eukaryota > Viridiplantae > Streptophyta > Magnoliopsida > Solanales > Solanaceae > Nicotiana > Nicotiana tomentosiformis. Next base: position 1,843,003 of record NC_090820.1, on the reverse strand, counting down.
TTAAGACATGTCTGTGAAATGTGGTGAGAAACAGAGTTGATTTGACGTGATTCAGACGTCCAGTTGAGAAAATAGTAATTTTAAAGTGTTCTTGAGAGTCTCATTTGATTTGGTGCTAAATTCGTAGTTCTAGGTGTTATTTTGGCGATTTGATCGCGCGAGCAAGTTCGTATGATATTTTTAGACTTGTGTGTTATTTGGTTTGGAGCCTCGAGAGCTCGGGTGAGTTTCGGATAGGCCACGGGATGTTTTGGACTTTGGAAATCTGGTATTTTGGCAGAGTCTGTGTTCTGGCATGTCCTTCTTCGCGTTCGCGAAGGTACTCTAGCGAACGCGAAGATTAAACTGGGCCGCTGAAGTTTTCTTCTTCGCGAACGAGAAGGCTTGGTTGCGAACGCGAAGCGATGGGGCATTACCCTTCATGAACGTGACAATCCCATCGCGAATGCATAGTGTTAGGCACTAGGGAGGGGGAGTCAGCCTTTTCTTCATCGTGAACGCGAGCAATGTATCGCGAACGCGAAGACCAGGGAAGGTAGCCTACGCGAACGCGAGCATTGCCTCGCGAACGAGAAGGCTTGGCAGCCTATACTTTTCGCGAACGCGACAGTGCTCTTGCGAACACGATGAACACTGTCGCCTAGCCCTTAACAAAATCCAAAAATGGGATTTTAGCCAAAATTCATTTTTCTCAAAAACAAAACGGTGAGAGGCAATTTTTCAAGAGCCATTTATTCCCCAAATTGTTGGTAAATGATTCTAAACCATTTTCTTTCAATTATCCATTACATTTCTTGAATTTTCAACTTAAATCTAGAGTTTTCATGGTAGAATTAGGGGTTTGGGTAAAAACTAGGGATTTCGGGAATTTGGGGATTTAAACCTCAATTTGAGGTCGGATTTCAAAACTAATTACATATCCGGGATCAGGAGTGAATGGGTAAAAGGATTTTGGTCCGAACCTCGGGTTTTGACCAAGCGGGCCCGAGGTCGATTTTTCGACTTTTGGAGGAAAATTTGGGAAATTTATCTTATGCAATATAATTGATTCCTTTAGTAATATTTGATATTATTGAGTCATTTTTGAATAGATACGAGTGATTTTGGAGGTGAATTCCAAAGAAAAAGTTGTGATTGAGAATTAAGTGGCCTTCGGAGCGAGGTAAGTATTGTGTCTAACCCTGACTTGAGGGAATTAGGAACCTTAGATTACTTGCTAAGTGAGATCCATGTGAGCGGCTTATATGTGAGGTGACGAGTACATATGCACCGCCAATTTACTTGTTTTCCATGTATCTCTAATTTTCTTATATTGTCTTTTCCTATGCCAAATTGCTACGTGTTATGTTAGTGTTGTTCAATTTATCGTTCTTATCATGTTTACGGATTTTCTAGTGATAATTGAGTTTTTATTTCAAAGTTGAGATTGATATTATGGAAAACAATATTGAAGTAAGGTTTGTACTTGTTATTCTATCTCCCTGTTGTTATTTATGCATTCCATTATGGTAAGGGCGAGTGTTAATGCACGAAGGGTGACGCCGTGCCATATTGTGAGTGTTAATGCACGAAGGGTGATGCTGTGCCATATTGTGAGTGTTAATGCACGAAGGGTGATGCCGTGCCATATTGTGAGTGTTAATGCACAAAGGGTGATGGCGTGCCTTGATATAAGAGTAAAAGCACGAAGGGTGATGCCATGCCGTTTCTATTAATTTTATGGTGAGATTGAGAGTAAAAGCACGAAGGGTGACGCCGTGCATTTTTCCTTACCATATTCACTATTCTTATTGATTCATGGTATATTGAATGCTCCGGTGATCATTCTATTGTAGTTCTTTATCTTGTATTCCCTTCAGTATGTTCCCTCCCGACAAATTCCTGTTTAATTCTTCATTTCTATTATTTGTATATACAGTGTTAAATTGTACAGGTTGATTTGTAGGTGCCTTGCCGTAGCCTCGTCACTACTTCATCGAGGTTACGCTCGACACTTACCAGTACATGGGGTCGGTTGTACTGATGCTACATTATGCACTTTCTGTGCAGTTTTTGATACCCGCTAAGTTGATCGAGATTTTGCTATTGGTCTGTTGTCCGGAGATTCAAGGTAGATCTGTCGGCATTCACAGACCTTGAGTCCCCGTATATCGTTTCTGTTCTACTGTTTCTTTCATTCAGACAGTTGTATTTCTTTCAAACTATTACTTGTAGTAAATTCTAGAATGCTCGTGAATTGTGACTCTAGATCCGGGTGGTAGTAATTAATATAGTTCTATGATATTCCGCACTTATTATATTTCATATTAGTTAATTATTATTATTTATTGAATGAAAATAAGTAATTGGTTTAATTATTCTCTAACGTTGGCTTGCCTGGCAAGTGAAATATTAGGCGCCATCACGGTCCCGTCGGTGGAAAATTTCGGGTCGTGACAGTTGGTATCAACGCACTAGGTTGCCTAGGTCTCACGATTCACGAGAAAGCTTAGTAGAGTCTGGAGGATCGGTATGGAGACGTCTGTGATTATCTTCTAGAGGATATGAAGTTTAGGAACAAGTTTCACTTCTATTCTTCTCTGTCATGCGATTTTGCTTTCTCAATACTGATTGAACTCTTCTACTCTTATTCTTTCGCCGATGGCGAGAACACGTACCGCTTCCTCAGCTGAGTAGCAGCCCGAGCCTCCAGTGACAGCTCCTACGCGGGGCAGAGGTTGAGCCCGAGGCCGTGCTAGAGGCCGAGGCAGGGGCAGGGGCAGGGCTCAACCTAGGGCCCGAGCAGCAACCCCAGCAGTGGAGCCTCAGATAGAGCTTGACGAGGAGGTTCCAGCCCAGACTATTCCTGCCAGACTAGCTCAGGTTCCTGAGGGGTTCATTGCTACCCCAGTACTTCACGATGCTTTGGTCCGTTTGGTGGGCCTTATGGAGAGTGTGGCCCGGACTGGCATATTTCCCATGGCACCAGCAGTCTCTCAGGATGGAGGAGGAGCCCAGACTCCCACCACTCCCACTTCGGAGAAGATAGCTCCCCAGTATCAGGCTCCAACAGCTCAGCTAGTAGGATTAGTTTAGCCGGTTATTGCGGCAGAGGTCGGAGATGGGACAACTATGTCCTCTGAGGCTTTATGGAGATTGGAAAGGTTTACCAAGCTCTTTCTTGTTCACTTCAGTGGTGCTCCTTCAGAGGATCCCAGGAGTATCTTGACAGTTGTCACGATGGTTTATGAAACATGGGTATAGTGGAGACCAATGGGGTCGATTTTGCTGCATTTCATATGACTGGTTCCGCCAAGAAATAGTGGAGAGATTACTTGTTGACCAGGCCAGCTGTGTCGCCTGCTCTTACTTAGGACCAGTTCTCTCAGCTCTTCATAGAGAAGTTTCTGCCTATCACACTGAGAGAGGAGCATCGCCATCAGTTTGAGCATCTCCAGCCGGGCAGTATGACTGTTACTCAGTATGAGACACGTTTTGTGGATTTGGCCCATCATTCTATTCTTCTGCTTCCCACCTAGAGAGAGGGGGTGAGGAGGTTTATTGATGGACTTGCTCAGCCTATCAGATTGTAGATGGCTAAGGAGACTGGGAGTGAGATTTCTTTTCAGGCGGCTGCTAATGTCGCCATACAAGTCGAAATGGTTCTTACTCAGGGAGGTCAGGGGTCTGACATGAGACCTTGTCATTTCGGTGAGTTCAGTGTGCCTCATCTAGAGGTAGGGGTACTTTTGGTAGAGGCCATTTCATTCAGTGCTCCAGGCATCCTACGGTGCCTCAGGTGGTCGTGGCCCTCAGATGCATTATTCCGACCAGCTAGCATACAGTGCACCACCAGCTCCTATTAGTGTACCTCCGGTCCAGAGTTATCAGTGTGGTTATTTAGGTCGACAAGATCAGTTTCAAGGCCAGCAGTCACAGCAGCCGAGGTTATGTTATACTTATGGTGATCCTACGCACATTTCTAGATTTTTCCCTCAGGCAACGGGCAGCCCTCAACATCAGAATTCTCGTGCCTTGGTTCTGGCACCAGTTGCTGCACCACCTGCTCAACCAGCCAGAGGAAAGGGGTCAGGGAGCCAGAGGTAGGGGCCAGAGAGTTAGAGGTGAAAGTCAGGATGTTAGAGGTGGAGACCAGCCAGCTAGAGGCCGTCCCAAGGACGTACTTCAGGGTGGTGGGCCCCAGCCCCACTGTTATGCTTTCCGAGCCAGGCCTGAGGCTAAGTCATCTAACACTGTTATCACAGGTACTGTTTCAGTTTGCAGTAGAGATGCTTCAGTTCTATTTGATCCGGGATCTACTTACTCCTATGTGTCATCCTATTTTGCTTCCTATTTGGTTGTGCCCCGTGATTCTTTGAGTGATCCTGTGTATGTGTCCATACCAGTGGTAGATGCTATTATTGTAGATCGTGTTTATCATTCGTGTGTGGTCACCATTGGGAGTCTTGAGACTCGTGTAGATCTTCTACTTCTCGACATGGTTGATTTTGATGTCATACTAGGTATGGATTGGCTGTCACCTTATCATACTATATTAGATTGTCACGCCAAGACGGTGAGCTTAGCCTTGCAGGGGTTGCCTCGATTAGAGTGGAGAGGGAATCTTGGCCATTCTGCCAGCAGGGTTATCTCTTATGTGAAGAATCGGCATATGGTCGAGAAGGGGTGTCTAGCTTATTTGGCTTATGTCTGCGATTCTAGTGCGGAGGTTCCTTCCATAGAGGTGAGTTTGCGTGAGTTTGCAGAGGTGTTTACTGCAAACCTACCGGGGATGCCACCCGATAGGGATATTGATTTTTGCATTGATTTGGATCCGGGCACTCAGCCTATTTCCATTCCACTATATCGCATGGCCCCGCCAAAGTTGAAAGAATTGAAGGAGCAGTTGCAAGATTTGCTTGATAAGGGCTTCATTAGACCTAGTGTCTCGCCCTGGGGTGCACTTGTGTTGTTTGTGAAGAAGAAAGATGCATCGATGAGGATGTGTATAGATTATCGGCAGTTGAACAAAGTCACCATCAAGAACAAATATCCATTGCCGAGGATTGATGATTTATTTGATCAACTTCAGGGTGCTAAGGTGTTTTCAAAGATTTATTTGAGATCTGGCTACTATCAGTTGAGGATTAGTGTATCCGATGTTCCTAAGACAACGTTTCAGACTCGGTATGGGCATTATGAATTTCTAGTGATGTCATTTGGGCTGACAAATGCCCCAGCAACATTCATGGATTTGATGAACCGGGTGTTCAAACCCTACTTGGATTCCTTTGTGGTTGTGTTTATTGATGATATCTTGATCTACTCCCATAGTCGAGATGAGCATGAGCAGCACCTTTGGATCGTTCTTCAGACTCTGAAAGACAGCCTTTTATATGCTTAGTTCTCAAAATGAGAGTTTTGGTTGAGTTTGGTTGCTTTCTTGGGTCACGTTATATCAGCAAAGGGTATTCAGGTGGATCCTAAGAAGATTGAAGCAGTCCAGAACTGTCCTAGACCCACATCAGCTACAGAGATCCGTAGCTTCCTGGGTTTGGTAGGCTATTACCGTCGATTTGTGGAGGGGTTTTCATCCATAGCAGCCCCGTTGACCAGATTGACCCAGAAGGGTGCCCCATTCAAGTGGTCAGATGTGTGTGAAGCGAGGTTTCAGAAGCTCAAGACTGCTTTGACCACGACACCGACATTAGTGTTACCCACAGGTAAAGGATCTTATACAGTATATTGTGACGCATCTCGTATTGGTCTGGGAGCGATATTGATGTAGGTTGTGAAGGTTATTGCATATGCTTCAGGGCAGCTGAAGGTTCATGAGAAGAATTACCCTGTTCATGATCTAGAGCTGGCAACCATTGTTCACGCGCTGAAGATTAGGAGGCACTATCTTTACGGCATTCCATGTGAGGTATTCACCGATCATCGGAGCTTGCAGTATCTGTTCAAACAGAAGGTACTCAATTTGAGGCAGAGGAGGTGGCTGGAGCTATTGAAAGACTATGATATCACCATATTGTATCCTCTCGGGAAGGCCAATATGGTGGCTGATGCTTTGAGTAGAAAGTCAGTTAGTATGGGTAGCCTTGCAAATATTGAAGTTGGTGAGAGACCGCTTGCATTGGACGTCTAGGCCTTGGACAACCAGTTCGTAAGGTTAGATGTTTCTGAGCCCAGCCGTGTTCTAGCTTATACAGTTACTCGGTCTTCTTTGTTTAAGCACATCAGAGATCGGCAGGATGACGATCCTCATTTACTTGTCCTTAGAGACACAGTGCGTCACGGTGGTGCCAAGCAGGTTACTGTTGGAGATGACGGAGTTTTGAGGATGCAGGGTCGTAGTTGTGTGTCTAATGTGGATGGACTTCGTGAGTTGATCCTTGAGGAGTCCTACAGTTCCCGGTATTCTATTCATCCGGGTGCCTCCAAGATGCATCAGGACTTGAGGCAGCATTATTTGTAGAGGTGAATGAAGAAGGACATAGTTGCCTTTGTAGCTCGGTGCCTAAATTGCCAGCAGGTAAAATGTGAGCATCAGAGACCTGGTGGTTTACTTCAGAAGTTAGATATTCCTGAGTGGAAGTGGGAGCGTATCACTATGGACTTTGTTGTTGGACTCCCACGGACTTAGAGGAAGTTCGATGCAGTTTGGGTCATTGTACACAGGCTGACTATGGACTTTGTTGTTGGACTCCTACGGACTCAGCGTATTTCATTACTGTGACTGTTACCTATTCCTCGGAGCGGTTGGCAGAGATTTACATTCGTGAGTTCGTCTATCTTCATGGGGTTCCCGTGTCTATCATTTATGATCGAGATACGCAGTTTACCTTGCACTTTTGGAGAGCAGTTCAGTGTGAGTTGTGTACGCGGGTTGAGTTGAGTATATCATTTCATCCTCAGACGGACAGGCAGTCCGAGCGTACTATTCAGATCTTAGAGAATATGCTCTGCGCCTGTGTTATTGACTTTGGAGTTTTTTGGGATCAGGTTTTGCCGTTAGCGGAGTTTGCCTACAATAATAGCTACCAGTCGAACATTCATATGGCTCCCTATGAGGCATTATATGGTAGACGGTGTAGGTCGCTAGTTGGGTGGTTTGAGCCGAGGGCGGCTCAGTTATTGGGTACAGATTTAGTTCAGGAGGCCTTGGACAAGGTCAAGATTATACAGGATCGACTTCGTATAGCTCAGTCCAGGCAAAAGAGTTATGTCGACCGTAAAGTACGTGATATTGCATTTATAGTTGGAGAAAGAATATTGCTTCGGGTATCGCCCATGAAGGGTGTTATGATATTTGGGAAGAAGGGCTAGTTGAACCCTAGGTATATCAGGCCATTTGAGATCCTCGAGAGAGTAGGGGAGGTAGCTTATAGACTTGCATTGCCTCCAGGTTTATCCTCAGTTCATCCGGTATTCCATGTGTCTATAATCCGGAAGTATCATGGTAACCCGTCCCACGTGTTAGATTTCAGCTCTGTCCAGTTGGACAAGGATTTGACTTACGAGGAGGAGCCGGTAGCCATTCTAGACAGGCAGGTTCGTCAGTTGAGGTCAAAGAGTTACCCTTCAGTTCGAGTGCAGTGGAGAGGTCAGCCTATTGAGGTAGCTACTTGGGAGTCCGAGTATGATACCCATTTTGTGGATTTGGCCCGTCATGTTATGCTTCTGCTTTCCACTGAGAGAGAGAGAGAGTGCGAGGAGGTTTATTGATGGACTTTCTCAGCCTATCAGATTGCAGATGGCTAAGGAGACTAGGAGTGAGATTTCTTTTCAAGCGGCTGCTAATGTCACCAGACGAGTTGAAATGGTTCTTACTTAGGGAGGTCAGGGGTCTCACAAGAGACCTCGTCATTTCGGTGAGTTCAGCGGTGCCTCATCTAGAGGCAGGAGTACTTTTGGAAGAGGCCATCCTCCCAGGCCGTTTCATTCAGCGCTCCAGGCATCCCACGGTGCCTCAGGTGGTCGTGGCCCTCGGATGCATTATTCCGACCAGCTAGCTACAATACACCACCAGCTCCTATTAGTGCACCTCCACTCCAGAGTTATCAGGGTGGTTATTCAGGTCGAAAGGGTCAGTTTTAGGGAAAGCAGTCACATCAGCCGAGGTTATGTTATACTTGTGGTGATCCGAGGCATATTGCTAGATTTTTCCCTCGGGCAACGGGCAGCCCACAACATCAGAGTTCTCGTTCCATGGTTCCGGCACCAGTTGCTGCACCACCTGCTCAGCCAGCTAGAGGTAGGGGTCAGGCAGCAAGAGGTAGGGGCCAGACAGTTAGAGGTGGAGGTCAGGACGTTAGAGGTGGAGACCATCCAGCCACGGTGTTATGCTTTCCCAGTCAGGCCTGAGGCTGACTCATCTGACGCTGTTATCATAGGTACTGTTTCAGTTTGCAGTAGAGATGCTTCAGTTCTATTTGATCCGGGATCTACATACTCCTATGTGTCATCCTATTTTGCTTCCTATTTGGTTGTGCCCTGTGATTCTTTAAGTGCTCCTGTGTATGTGTCCACACCAGTGGGAGATGCTATTGTTGTAGATCGTGTTTATCATTCGTGTGTGGTCACCATTGGGAGTCTTGAGACTCGTGTAGATATTCTACTTCTCGACATGGTTGATTTTAATGTCATACTGGGTATGGATTGGCTGTCACCTTATCATGCTATATTAGATTGTCATGTCAAGACGGTGACCTTATCCTTGCAGGGGTTGCCTCGATTAGAGTGGAGAGGGAATCTTGGCCATTCTGCCAGTAAGGTTATCTCTTATGTGAAGGCTCGGCATATGGTCGAGAAGGGGTGTCTAGCTTATTTGGCTTATGTCCGTGATTCTAGTGCGGAGTTCCTTCCATAGATTCGGTGCCGGTTGTTCGTGAGTTTGCAGAGGTGTTTCCTCCCCGTCAGGGATATTGATTTCTGTATTGATTTGGCTCCGGGCACTCAGCCTATTTACATTCTGCCATATCGCATGGCCCCGCCAGAGTTGAAACAATTGAAGGAGCAGTTGCAAGATTTGCTTGATAAGGGGTTCATTAGACCTAGTGTCTCGTCCTAGGTGCACCTATGTTGTTTGTGAAGAAGAAAAATGGATCGATGAGGATGTGTATTGATTATCGGCAGTTGAACAAAGTCACCATCAAGAACGCATATCCATTGTAGAGGATTGATGATTTATTTGATCAGCTTCAGGGTGCTAAGGTGTTTTCAAAGATTGATTTGAGATCTGGCTACCATCAGTTGAGGATTAGGGCATCCGATGTTCCTAAGATAGATTTTCGGACTCGGTATGGGCATTATGAATTTCTAGTTATGTAATTTGGGCTGACATATACCCCATCAACATTCATGGATTTGATGAACCGGGTGTTCAAACCCTACTTGGATTCCTTTATGGTTGTGCTTATTGATGATATCTTGATCTACTCCCACAGTCAAGAGGAGCATGAGCAGCACCTTCGGATCGTTCTTCAGACTCTGAAAGACATCCATTTATATGCTAAGTTCTCAAAATGCGAGTTTTGGTTGAGTTCAGTTGCTTTCTTTGGTCACGTTGTATCAGCAGAGGGTATTCAGGTAGATCCTAAGAAGATTGAGGCAGTCTAGAACTGGCCTAGACCCACATCAGCTACAAAGATCTGTAGCTTCCTAGGTTTGGCAGGTTATTACAGTCGATTTATGGAGGGGTTTTCATCCATAGCAGCCCCGTTGACCAGATTGACCCAGAAGGGTGCCCCGTTCAGGTGGTCAGACGAGTGTGAAGTGAGCTTTCAGAAGCTCAAGACTGCTTTGACCACGGCACCGGTATTGGTGTTACCCATAGGTTCAGGATCTTGTACAGTATATTGTGACGCATCTCGTATTGGTCTAGGAGCGGTATTGATGCAGGGTAGCAAGGTTATTGCATATGCTTCACGACAGTTGAAGGTTCACGAGAAGAATTACCTTGTTCTTGATCTAGAGCCGGCAGCCATTGTTCACGCACTTAAAATTTGGAGGCAATATCTTTACGGCGTTCTGTGTGAGGTATTCACCGATCATTGGAGCTTGCAGTGTCTGTTTAAGCAGAAGGAACTCAATTTGAGGCAGAGGAGGTGGCTGGAGCTATTGAAAGACTATGATATCACCATATTGTATCCTCCCGGGAAGGCCAATGTGGTGGCCGATGCTTTGAGTAGAAAGTCAGTCAGTATGGGTAGCCTTGCAAATATTCTAGTTGGTGAGAGACCGCTAGCATTGGACGTCCAGGCCTTGGCCAACCAGTTCGTGAGGTTAGATGTTTCTGATCCCAGTCATGTTCTAGCTTGTAAAGTTGCTCGGTCTTCTTTGTTTGAGCGCATCAGAGATCGGCAGGATGACGATCCTCATTTACTTGTCCTTAGAGACACAGTGCGGCATGTTGGTGCCAAGCAGGTTACTGTGGATTGACTTCGTTTGTTGATCCTTGAGGAGCCCCATAGTTCCCGATATTCTATTCATCCGAGCACCGCCAAGATGTATCAGGACTTGAGGTAGCGTTATTGGTGGAGGCGAATGAAGAAGGACATATTTGCCTATGTAGCTCGGTGCCTAAATTGCCAGCAGGTAAAGTGTGAGCATCAGAGACCTGGTGGTTTACTTCAGAGGTTAGATATTCCTGAGTGGAAGTGGGAGCGTATCACTATGGACTTTGTTGTTGGACTCCCACGGACTTATAGAAAGTTCGATGCAGTTTGGGTCATTGTGAACAGGCTGACTAAGTCAGCGCATTTCATTCCTGTGGCAGTTAGCTAATTCTCGGAGCGGTTGATAGAGATTTACATTCGTGAGATCGTCCGTCTTCACGGGGTGCTCGTGTCTATCATTTCTAATCGAGGTGCGCAGTTTACCTCACACTTTTGGAGGGCATTTTAGCGTGAGTTGGGTACGCGGGTTGAGTTGAGCACATCATTTCATCCTCAGACAGACGGGCAGTCCGAGCGTACTATTTAGATCTTGGAGAATATGCTCTGCGCCTGTGTTATTGACTTTGGAGGTTCTTGGGATCCGTTTTTCCGTTAGCAGAGTTTGCCTAAAATAACAGCTACCAGTCTAGCATTCAGATGGCTCCCTATGAGGCATTATATGGTAGACGGTGTAGGTTGCCAGTTGTGTAGTTTGAGCGGGGGAGGCTCGGTTATTGGGTACAGATTTAGTTCAGGAGGCCTTCGACAAGGTCAATATTATACAGGATCGACTTCGTACAGCTCAGTCCAGGCAAAAGAGTTATGTTGACCATAAAGTTCGGGATATTGCATTCATGGTTGGAGAAAGAATATTGCTTTGGGTATCGCCCATGAAGGGTGTTATGAGATTTGGGAAGAAAGGAAAGTTGAGCTTCAGGTGTATCGGGCCATTTGAGATCCTCGAGAGAGTGGGGGAGGTAGCTTATAGACTTGCATTGCCTCAAGGGTTATCATCAGTTCATCCGGTATTCCATGTGTCTATGCTCTGGAAATATCATGGTGACGCATCCCACGTGTTAGATTTCAGCTTTGTCTAGTTGGACAAGGATTTGACTTACGAGGAGGAGCCGGTGGCCATTCTTGACCGGCAGGTTCGTCAGTTGAGGTCAAAGAGTTACCCTTCAGTTCAAGTGCAGTGGAGAGGTCAGCCTATTGAGGTAGCTACTTGGGAGGCCGAGTCCGATATGCGGAGTAGATATCCCCACCTTTTCTCCAGCCCAGATACTTTCCTATGTCCGTTTGAGGACGAACGGTTGTTTTAGAGGTGGAGACTGTGATGACCCAAAAGGTCATCTTATGATTTAGAACTCAAATTATCGCTCTTAAGCCTTAAAATCTCATTTATACCCTTCTCGATTTGCGTGCGTAGTCCGGGCAGGTTTTCGGAAAGCTTTTATGTTGAAAACTAATGAAAATAAGAATTTTTACCTTAAAAAGTTGATTTTAGTTTACTTCAGTTAACATATTTGGTAAATGGGCCCGGTTCTGAGTTTTGGCGGTCCCGGTAGGTCCGTATCGAATTATGGGACCTTGGCGTATGCCCGGAATCGAATTCAGAGGTCCCTAGCTCAAGTTATGAATTTTTGATGAAAATTAAAAGTCTGAAAAATTAATTGTTTTTTAAGAATTAATTGATGTTTGGCATTGTTAGTACCGGGTCCGTATTTTTGTTCCAGAGCCCGGTACAGATTCATTATGATATTTAAGATCTGTCTGTGAAATGAGATACAGAGTTGATTTGACGTGATTCGGACGTCCAGTTGAGAAAATAGTAATTTTAAAGTGTTCTTGAGAGTCTCATTTGATTTGGTGCTAAATTCATAGTTCTAGGTGTTATTTTGGCAATTTGATCGTGCGAGCAAGTTCGTATGATGTTTTTAGACTTGTGTGCATGTTTGATTTAGAGCCCCGAGGGCTCGAGTGAGTTTCAGATAGGCCACGGGATGTTTTGGACTTTGGAAATTGGATTTTTCTGCAGAGTTTGTGTTTTCGCATGTCCTTCTTCGCGTTCGCGAAGGTGCTCTCGCGAACGCGAAGAGTAAATTGGGCAGCTGAATTTTTCTTCTTCGCAAACACGAAGGCTTGGTCGCGAACGCGAAGTGATGGAGGCATTACACTTCGCGAACTCATAGTGTTAGGCACTGGGGAGGGGGAGTCAGCCTTTTCTTCATCACGAACGCGAGCACTGTCTCGCGAACGCGAAGACCAGGGAAGGGTAGCCTACGCAAATGCGAGCACTACCTCGCGAACGCGAAGGCTTGGCAGCCTATACTCTTCGCGAACGCAACAGTGCTCTCGCGTACGCGATGAACATTGTCGCCCAGCCCTTAACAGAATCCAAAAATGAGATTTTAGCCAAAATTCATTTTTCTCAAAAACAAAACGGTGAGAGGCGATTTTTCAAGAGCCATTTCTTTCCCAAATTGTTGGTAAATGATTATAAACCATTTTCTTTCAATTACCCATTACATTTCTTGAATTTTCAACCTAAAATCTATAGTTTTCATGGTAGAATTAGTTGTTAGGGTAGAAACTAGGGATTTCAGGAATTTGGGGATTTAGACATCAATTTGAGGTCAGATTCCAAAACTAATTATATATCCGGGCTCGGGGGTGAATGGGTAAAAAGACTTTGGTCCGAACCTCGGGTTTTGACCAAGCGGGCCCGGGGTCGATTTTTTGACTTTTTGGAGGAAAATTTGGGAAATTTAATTTATGCAATATAATTGATTCCTTTAGTAATATTTGATATTATTGAGTCATTGTTTAATAGATACGAGTGATTTGGAGGTGAATTCCAAAGGAAAAGTTGTGATTGAGAATTAAGTGGCCTTCGAAGCGAGGTAAGTGTTGTGTCTAACCCTGACTTGATGGAATTAGGAACCTTACATTACTTGCTAAGTGAAATCCATGTGAGCGGCGTATATGTGAGGTGACGAGTACTTATGCGCCGCCAATTTACCTGTTTTTCATGTTTCTCTTTTTTTCTTATATTGTCTTTTCCTATGTCAAATTGCTACTTGTTATGCTAGTGTTATTCAATTTATCGTTCTTATCATGTTTACAGATTTTCTAGAGATATTTGAGTTTTTATTTCAAAGTTGAGATTGATATTATGGAACCAAATATTGAAGTAAGGTTTGTACTTGTTATTCTATCTCTCTGTTGTTATTTATGCATTGCATTATGGTAAGGGAGAGTGTTAATGCACGAAAGGTGATGCCGTGCCATATTGTGAGTGTTAATGCACGAAGGGTGATGCCGTGCCATATTGTGAGTGTTAATGCACGAAGGGTGATGTCGTGCCATATTGTGAGTGTTAATGCACGAAGGGTGATGTTGTGCCATATTGTGAGTGTTAATGCACGAAGGGTGATGTCGTGCCATATTGTGAGTGTTAATGCACCATGGGTGATGTCGTGCCATGATATGAAAGTAAAAGCACGAAGAGTGATGCCGTGCCGTTTCTATTAATTTTATGGTGAGATTGAGAGTAAAAGCACGAAGGGTGATGCCGTGCATTTTTCCTTACTATATTCACTATTCATGTTGATTCATGGTATATTGACTGCTCCGTTGATCATTTTGTTGTAATTCTTCATCTTGTATTCCCTTCAGTATGTTCCCTCCCGGCAAATTCCTGTTTAGTTTTTCATTTCTGTTATTTCTATATACACTATTAAATTGTACAAGTTGATTTGTAGGTGTCTTGCCTTAGCCTCGTCACTACTTCGTCGAGGTTAGGCTCGACACTTACCAGTACATGGGGTCGGTTGTACTGATGCTGCACTCTACACTTTCTGTGCATATTTTGATACCGTCTCAGGTTGATCAAGATTTTGCAATTGATTTGTTGTCTGGAGATTCAAGGTAGATCTGTCGGCGTTCACAGACCTTGAAGTCCCCATCTATCTTTTCTGTTCTACTGTTTCTTTCATTCAGACAGTTGTATTTCTTTCAGACTATTACTTGTAGTAAATTCTAGAATGCTCATGAATTGTGACTTCACTTATTAATTAATCCGGGTGGTAGTAATTAATACAGTTTTATGATATTCCGCACTTATTATATTTTATTTTAGTTAATTATTATTATTTACTGAATGGAAATAACGAATTGGTTTAGTGATTCTCTAACGTTTGCTTGCCTGGCAAGTAAAATGTTAGGCGCCATTACGGTCCCTTCGGTGGGAAATTTCGGGTCGTGACAGCCCAAGTCCCAAATCATGATGCGGACCTACCGAAACTGTCATCAAGGATTATTATTTAATATACTGATGTATTTCCTATATACTAGTCTCTGGGAACGCATATTGCGCGTGTATGCCATATAAATAGTACAAAATTTAAAAAATTATATCATTTTGTACATAGATGGTAAAGCTCTTTGAATCATAATTGCATTTATAAAAAATAAAAAAAAGAGTTGCACTTAGAATTATAATAATCTAAATATTTAAGCTAAGAAAAACAAAAGGAGAAGATAATATAAGAACTGTAAATGTTAGCTCACAAAAAAGTTATTATACGCATGAAAAGTTAAAAAGCTCAACTTTATAAAGTGATGAATTTAGATACATGTACCTTAATAAATTCTTTGACAATCTCAAGTCTAAATTAACATTACAAAACTAACTTTTGTAGCTTACATTTTTATTAATATTGAAGGTATTATTAATATAATTTTTAAGGGCATAAAAGTCGAATAGTATTATACGGTCATTTTGGTCTTTCACATTCAACGTTTGATACATGCTTATAATTAGGGGTGTACAAACCGAACCGAAAAACCGCACCAAACCGAAAAGTCAAACCAAACCGATTAAAAAATTCGATTATGTGATTTGATTTGGTTTGGTATTGAGTAAAAAACCCGAACCAAACCAACATATAAATATAATTTTCATATACTTTTAAGACTTTTCATAGAATTTTCTTTAAATATTTGTAATTCTCTTATGAAATAATGAGTTATATGATCACTTTCTTATCAAGTGTTAGTGAAATGCGTCAATCTCTTTGTTCTTCCCTATTCATATGTCGACATCTATTAAATTCTTATATCTTTTTTGAATTTGAAGTAGTATTTCGATAATTTAAAATTAAATAGAACATATCACTATATATGTATCATATTGATTTTTTATATTTAATTATTAAATTTATTTAACCTTGAAGGTGTACACTAACGAAAAATTATGTTAGACGACTAAAAATATAACTATCATATGTTACTAAGCTCTACCATAAGAATATGTTAATAGATGATATGTTTGTCAATTCTTTTAATATTTACTAAACATATATTTACTTATCAAAATATTTACAAAGTAAGATTGAAATAATATTGAGCAACAATCATTTGTAAACACTCGGTGAAAACTAACGACAACTGGTAGCCATAAAATAAGGCATACAATTCATAGCCCAAAACCAATTATAAGGACTAGCAAGTGAAATCCAGAAAACCAGCGGGAGACTCTGGCTCCTCAATGCAACCATAATAGTTGCTAGCTCAACCTTTGATAGTCACCTAACCTTCTTTTATACTTAATATTAGCAGTCAAAAAAATTCAAATCCTGCCAAATCACACCAAAAATCCTTCAAACCTAGTAAATTTTCTGTCAAAATCCACCTTTTCAGCCTAAAAATTCCATTAAACCCAACCAACCTTCTTCTCCATAACCACCAAACTTCTTCCTATTATACACAAATTACGATCCCCCTTTTTTATCTTTTACAAAAGAAATAAAAATGTATATGTATTATATTAGTGTAGATACACCTTTTATATAAATGTGCATACATAATACATACACATTATATATAATATTTTTAATACTCACCATAGCCACCGTAATCTTTCACGTCCAGTTTTGTATAATACGTGTATAATAAATATATCATTTGTGTATAATATATACACACTAATTATACACCAAATTATACAATTATTATACACAGATTGCACATTGTATAAATAATGGAGCGCTGACGATTATGGAGGATAGTGAACTTGGCCGGAAAAAGCTTTTCTCCGATAGCGTCTATTTTATTGTCTCCATTTCTAATCTTCTTGCAAAATTCATCTGAAATAATATCATGCAATACTATATCTGAAAGTGGACAGAGAGCGAAGAAAGCGGCAACCATCGCCAGACTTTTGCAAAACGAATAAATTATTCGACCTGATCCATATTTAATATGGATAAAAAATGGGTTAACCGGCGTATAATAAACAAGCCCTCAAATTTGGCCTCAGCAGGCAAGTATTCCCTTCAACTTTGCCCTTTGGGTATGCAAAAGTAGGAACTTCAACTTGTATAAAATTGTGATGACCCAAAATGTTATTTTTTAATTTAATAATTAATTCTGTGTTCTAAGACCTCGAAAAGTACTTTTATCTTTCATCAACTTGCGAGCACAGTCCATATAATTTTCCGAAAAATGTTTGTGTGAAAAATAGTTTAAAATGTGAAATAGAGCTTTAAAACTCAACTGAGTTGACTTTGGTCAATATTTTGAGTAAATGGACTCGGATCAGTATTTTGACAGTTCCGGTAGATTTGTATCGTAATTTGGGACTTGGACGTATGCCCGGAATCGATTCCGAGGTCCCTATCCTGATATATGGAATTTTGATGAAAAATTAAAAGTTTGAAAGCTTAATGATTTTTTAAGAATTTACTGATGTTGGATTTATTGACACCGGGTTTGTATTTTGGTTTTGGAGCCCACTATAGGTCCACTATAATATTTATAATTTGTCGGCGGTATTTGGTGAGAAACGGAGTTGATTTGACGTGATTCGGACGTCCGGTTGTGAAAATATAAGTTTTGAAGTTTTCTTGAAAATTTCCTTTGATTTGGTATCCGATTCATAGTTCTAGGTATTATTTTGGCAATTTGATTACACGGGCAAGTTTGTATGATATTTTTGGACTTGTGTGCATGTTTGGTTTGGAGCCCTGAGGGCTCGGGTGAGTTACGGGTAGCCTACAGACCATTTGAACTTTGAAAATATCTGGTATTTCCCAGTTCTGGTTTCTTTAATCGCGATCGCGTGGCTTCATCCGCAATCGCGAAGGCTTGAAGAGCACTGATGAAAATTTGTATTATGCAATCGCATAGTATTGTACGCGATCGAACAGTTGAAAAAGTTAAGGCACCGCGAACGCGTGGGCAAAGCCGCGTTCGCGAAGAAGGAATGAGGCAGAAACGGACGGACCAAATTTATGCTACGCGATCGCACAAGTCAGTACACGATCGCGTAAGGTTTGGAAAATGTTCTATGCGATCGCATGGCCATTTACGCTATTGCGTAGAGTTAATAAAATGGGCAGCCAAAATCTTCTTCGCGATCGCAAACAATTATCCGCGATCGCGAAGAGTAAAATAAACCTCGCAGAACTTGTTCTATGCGATCGCGAATGAACTTTCGCGATCGCGATGAATAAATATCTGAAAAAAGAACTTAAGTTCTGGAAATGGGATTTCGACCCATTTTCAACCATTTCCAATTTTTGAGCTCGGGTTGCACGCCGCAACAGAATTGATTGAAATGAATATATTGGGGGATCAGGTTACACGCCACAATAGACTTATTAAAAGTCCATATTGGGGGATCGGGTTGCACGCCGCAGCAGACTCATTAAAAGTCCATATTGGGGAATCAGGTTGAACGCCACAACAGACTTGTTTAAAAGCCCATATTGGGGGATCGGGTTGCTCGCCGCAACAGACTTATTTAAAAGTCTATATATACTTGATTAATTTAAATATATGGGAGGATTGAAAATAAATATGTTGTGGGAGTGGGTTACACGCTGCAACGGAAATTGATGGAAATAATAATTGGTTATGACTGTTGAATTGGCTTCAACTGTTAAAATGAGTTACCTGATGTATTTCTATTATTGTTGTTATTACTATTATTGCATACATGTTATTGTAAGCGACCTACCTTAGCCTCGTCACTACTTCGTCGAGGTTAGCCTCGGCACTTACCAGTACATGGGGTCGGTTGTACTGATACTGCACTCTGCACTTCTTGTGCAGATTTCGGAGTTGTTCCCACCGGCATACCATAGACTTTCTCGAATTTCAGCTACCCAGAGGAGACTTGAGGTATAACTGCACGACGTCCGCAGTTCTAAAGTTCTCGTCTACTTTACTTTAGTTGTGTGGTTGTTTTCAGATAGCTTTATTTTATTCAGACCTTTAATTGTATTATTCTAGAAGATCGTGCACTTGTAACACCAATTCTAGGATGGTATTTAAACACCGTTATTTTATGGATTATTCACTTCATTTCAGACTTTACTTCCGTATTTAATTTTTTGTTATTAATAAATTTAAAAATTGTTTTGAAAATGGATAATATTTGTAATGACCCAGCCAGTTGTTTTGCATATTATAACCCCGTTCTCCCATTTACTGCTCAATGTATGCTTTAAAATTAATTTATGACTTATCGGATTAGTTGGTTCGGGACCGGAAGGAATTCAGAGTGAAATGAGACACTTAGTCTCATAATTGAAAATGTTAAGATAGAAAAGTTGCCCGGATATGGACCTATGTGTAAACGACCTCGGATTAGATTTCTGATAATTCAAATAGCTCAGTATGATAATTTTGGACTTAGGAGCGTGTCCGGAAGAATTTTTGGAGGTCCGTAGAGAAATTAGGCTTGAAATGCCGAAAGTTAAATTTTTGGGAAGTTTGACTGGGGGTTGACTTTTTGATATCGGGGTCGAAATCCGATTCTGAAAATTTTAAAAGGTTTGTTATGTCATTTATGACTTGTGTGCAAAATTTGCGATCAATCGGACGTGATTTGATAGGTTTCGGCATTGTTTGTAGAAATAGAAAGTTTCAAAGTTCATTAGGCTTGAATCTATGTGTGATTTGTGTTTTTAGTGTTGTTGGATGTTATTTAAAGACTCGACTAAGTTCGTATGATGTTTTAGGACTTGTTGGTATATTTGGTTGAGGTCCCGAGGGCCTCGGGGTGAGTTTCGGATGGTTAACGGATCAAATATTAGACTAAAATAGTTGCTGAAATTTTCTTCTGCTGCAAATTCCATCTCCCAGAATCGAGCCCAAAATCTCCCAGAATCGAGCCCAAAAATCGAGCCCAGAATCGAAGCTAGAAATCGAGCCCAGATGCGAGCCCAGGGTCGAGGGCCACGATCGAAGGCAGGGTCGAAGACCATGGTCGAAGACATGATCGAAGGCCAGGGTCGAGGGCCATGATCGAGGATCAGGATTGAAGCCATGATCGAGGGCCAGGATCGAGTCCTAGGATTGAGGCCTAGGATCGAGGACCTCGATCGAAGGCCAAGATCGAAGGCCAAGATCGAGGCAGAACTGAAGCTGTCTGGGAAGAATTATAAAACCAAGGACTTCGTCTCATTCGCCATTTTTGACAAATTAGAGCTTTACATGTATTTGAGGTGTAAATAGGAGATTTGAACTTAGAAATTTGGAAATAAGATTTGTAGATATAAGGGCCGAGTTGAGGTCGAAATTTGATAAAATTGGTATGGGTAGACTCGTGGTTGAATGGGCTTTCGAATTTTGTAACTTTTGTTGAGTTCCGAGAACTTGGCCCCATGGGCAATTTTTGAGCTAAATTCGGATTTTTATGGAAAATTAGCATTTTCTTATGGAATTAATTCCAATGAATTTTATTGACTGAAACGAATTATTTATGGCTCGATTCGAGGCGTTTGGAGGCCAATTCACGAGGAAAGGACATTGCAGAATAAGAATTGCACGGCTTGAGGTAAGTAACAGTTTTAAATCTGGTCCTGGGGGTATGAAACCCCGGATTTTGTGTCACGTGATTATTTTGGAGGTGACGCACATGCTAGGTGACGGGCGTGTGGGCATGCACCGAGAGGATTGTGACTTGGTCCGTCCCGTGAAAACTGTATAGTTGAATAATTTATTGTTTGCTATATGCTCTCTATGTGTTAAAGAAATTTGACTATAAATCATGTTAATACATATTGCACTTAGAATAGCAAAAAGGGTAAAGAAAGAAGTCAACGACAATATATGCTTATGAGCACTTCACGAATGAAAGTATTAAAACACCATATAAGACTTGTATCATTTGATGACATCATATGATAACAATTGGTTCCTTAGTTTGGCTTTAAAAGGCCAAGTTTGACTTCGGTCAATATTTTGATAAAAAGAACCCGGAATCGGTTTGCATGATGGTTTCAATAGGTTCGTATGATGATTTCAGACTTGGGCGTATGTTTGAATCGGGTTTTGGATAACCCGAGAGCATTTTAGCGCTTAATAGTGAAAATCAACTATTTGAAGGTTTAAAGTTCTTTAAATTTGGTTTGGAATAGGTTTTGGAGTAATCGAGTTCCGTTTTGAATTCCGAGTCTGGGAATAGCTCTGTATAGTGATTTAAGACTTGCACGCAAAATTTGGTGTCATTCCGAGTAGTATAAGTATATTTTCGCGCATTCAGAGTAAGTTTGAAGAATTTGAAATTTCTAAGTTGAATCAATTTGGTTTGGAGTATGATTCTTAGATTTGATGTTGTTTTACACGTTCCGAGAGTTCGAGCGAGTCCGTTTTAACCAAACGAGGCTCGGATCAATTTTGGAAGAAGAGCTGAAGCCTTCTGCTTCTGGTACGTTCACACCTGCGCTTGGACAGCCGCAGTGCGACTCTCGCATATGTGAGGTTTATGCGCAGAAGCGGAAAAGGGAAGGGGAGGCCATCGCTGCAGATGCGAAATTTTGGCGCACCTGCGATCGCACAAGTGCAAAGCAGTGTGCGCAGATGCGAGCTTGGCCAAGGCTAGTGAGACTCGCACCTGTGAGGAACTTCCTCAGGTGCGAAGCCGCAGGTGCGATAAATCCCTTCGCAGGTGCGAAAAATTTGCTTGGGCAGAACCTTAAAACGGACGAAGCTTAGTCCATTTTTGTCTGTTTTTCTTCCATGTTTGGGCGATTTTAGAGCTTTTTGAGAGGGGATTTCAACTAACAACTTGGAGGTAAGTTAATTCTACACCCCTTGAATTAAATAAATAGATTATGGGTAGATTATAACCAGTAAATCATAAAAATCAAGGGTTTAGATGAAAAACCTAGATTTTTATAAAAATGAGATTTTAACCACGAAATGATTATGAAATTGGATAGAAATTATATATTTGAGTTCTTGAGATTATGGGTAACGTTTTCATCCAAAAAATTCAGAATCCTGGCACGTGGGCCCAGGATGAATTTTAGGAATTTTACCATTTTGGATAGTTTCGGATTTTTCGGCATCAAATTAAGGTTTTTACGCGACATTTTGATCGGAAAGTGGACTTCGAGACAAGGTAAGTCTCTTGTCTAATCTTGTGAGGGGAAAATTACCCCATAGGTAATTAAATTAATAATTGTTGCTAATTGTGGGGGCTACGTACGCACGAGGTGACGAGAGTCCGTACGTAGCTACTATTTATGCTAAAAGTCCGAGTAGTTTAGGACTCAAAGCATGAATTATGTGTGTAAATTGTATCCTTTATTTAATTAAATTATTTGAAATATATTGTGAATTGTTAGGGATAGATAGTAAACGATGAAAATCTTATATACTTAATTTTCTGCATTAATTAATTAATTGTTAAAAGAATTGTTAATCCTCTCGAATTTACCTATAATAAATATACTCTCCTTCCGGAGGTACATAAAAAAATATCCTCGTTTCTTGTGGAGCGGACCGAACACCTCGGCAGTATAGATGCATTTATGGATCGTGCCGCACGTCTCTCGGCAGTGTACACGACACTCTGGATCGGGTCGTACGACCTCGACAGAAATTGTGCCTAATAATTATTATTATTATACGATGCCTTTTATTTTAATTGCAGTTTGTGAATTTAATTAATAGATTGGAAATTTCCGCATTGAAGAAATTTAATTATTTCTGCTGGTTAAATAAAATTATTGTTAATTCTGTGAATCATGTTGATTTAGATATTCTAGTTTTATTTTAATTATTATTATTGACCCTTAGTGAGTGTCAAAATCGGCCATCTCGTCTCTACCTCTTCGAGATTAGGCTTGATACTTACTGGGTACTCGTTGTTTACGTACTCATGCTACACTTGCTGCACTTTTTGTGCAGGACTTGAGACATGTGCTATTGTTGGACCTATCAGCGTGCACCCTCGATACCAGAGGCTTGGTGGTGAGCTGCCCTTCTGAGCCATTCTACAGCAACTAGTGCCTCTTCCTGAATTTTTATTCTGTCTATTTCATTCCAGACAGTATTTGTAATTTTTGTATAATCTACTAGATGCTCATACATTTGTGACACCAGGTCTTGACATACACACTAGTATAATTTTTGGACTTGATTATTTTTTTTATTTACTAGAATCTTTTCATATTGTTTTAAATTCCTACAATTAAGAAGAGTTTAATTACTCGGTTAATTTTTAAAGAATTGAATATGGGTTTAAATTACTAGTTGGCTTGCCTCGCTTAGTGTTGGGCGCCATCACGACCTATAGGTGAAATTGGGTCGTGACAACATGGTATCAGAGCACTAGGTTTACGTAGGTCTCACAAGTTATGAGCAGGCCTAATAGACTCTTGCGGATCGGTACGGAGACGTCTGTACTTATCTTCGAGAGGCTATAGGGTATTAGGAAATAATCTTTCTTCATCTTCCATCGTGCAATTGTTGTAGTACTAAATATCTTTCTCTTATTCTCTCACAGATGGTGAGAACACGCTCTAATGAGGTTTCAGACCAGGGAAGAGCTACTCCCCCAGTTGCTAGAGGCAGAGGCCGAGGGAGGTCTCCAACTCGTGGTAGGGGGCGAGGACTACTATTCCAGTTATCCCGCCATTTGGTCCAGCAGAGAATCCCATTATTGAGGAACAGGGTGAGGTGCCTATGGAAGAGCCAGCTCCGGTGGATTTCACATCTGCACCGGGATTTCAGGAGGTCACGGGTCGTATGTTGCGGTTCATGGACACTATGACTCAGGCCTGTTTATTTCCGGCAGACCCAGCCACATCTCAGGCGGGCGGGGGAGCACATACCCCTACCGCGCAGGCTCATGGGCAGGCAGCTGTTGTATATCAGACCCAGGGTGTACTACCTGTGGGTGGAGCCCAGCCAGTGGCAGTAGCTACACCTGAGCCCAGGCCAGCTGTAGTCACTGATCCACAGAAACTATTGGACATATGGACTAGACTACATCCTTTTGTCTTTAGGGGTGAGCGACATGAGGATCCCCAAGATTTCATTGATCGATGCAAGGATAGATTGTACAACGTGAGGATATTGGAGTCTCATGGGGTTGACTTTGCTACTTTTTAGCTAGAGGGCAGAGCCCGTAGATGGTGGAAGTCTTATCTTCTTGGCAGACCAGTAGATTCTTCTCCCATGACTTGGCACAGGTTCACCCGTATCTTCCTGGACAAGTATATTCCACCCTCCCAAAGGGAGGAGTTGCAGTTTCTGTTTGAATAGCTCCAGTAGGGTCAAATGTCAGTGACCGATTATGAGGCGAGGTTCTCTAAGTTATCTCGTCATGCACTTATGATACTCCTTACTGAGGCGGAGAGACTGCGGAGGTTTTTTGCGGGTTTACATACTAGTATTCAGGCCACTATGGCTCGAGAGGTTGAGATGGGTACTTCTTATGAGCTAGTCATGGAGATAGCCTGGAGGATTGAAGGTGTGCGTCAGCGGAGCTGAGAGCATGTTATAAAAGATAAGCGGTTTAGATACTCTGGAGAGTTTAGAGGTGCTCCGTCTGGGGGCAGAGGTCAGTTTGTGAGAGGGAAGTCCAGCAGGCCCCCATATGCAGCACCACCGCCTCTTCGGGGTGCTCCAGTGCGACCTTATTTCAGTGTTATACCAGAGAGTTCTTATCGCCCACCAGCTATTCAAGGTTTTTCCAGTAGGTATTCAGGTCACCAGGGCCAGATTCTTAGTCAGCAGCCCATTGCACCGAAGAGTTATTACGAGTACGGGGATCCCAGTCACATGCGGAGATTCTGCCCTAGGCTTCAGAGTAGAAAAATGCAACAAGGTCAGCAGCCTATGATTACCGCACCAATTGCTCCACTAGTCGTTCGACCACCAAGAGGTAGAGGACAGGTAGGTAGGGGTCGTTCTAGAGGTGGAGGTTAGCCATGCGAAGGCCAGCCAGTTGGCGCTCTAGCTCGGTTCTATGCTTTCCCTGCCAGACCAAATGCAGAGGCCTCAGATGCCGTGATTACATGTATTATTTCTATTTTTGGCGAAGATATCTCTGTATTATTTGATCCAGGATCTAGATATTCCTATGTGTCCTCTCTATTTGCTCAATTTCTAGGTGTTTCTCGTGAGTCCTTGAGTAGTCCCGTTTATGTGTCTACTCCTGTGGGCGATTCTATTATTGTGAATCGGATCTACCGGTCCTGTATTATTATATTATGTGGTTATGAAACTAGAGTAGACTCATATTGCTTGAGATGGCCGATTTTGAAATTATCCCGGGTATGGACTGGTTATCTCCATATCATGCCATCCTAGATTGCCATGCCAAGACTGTTACCTTGGCTATTCCAGAATTTCCTAGGTTGGAGTGGAAGGGTTCGTCTGTTAGTGTACCTAATCGGGTTATTTCATTTATGAAGGCTCAACACATGGTTGAAAAGGATTGTTTGGCTTATCTAGCCTATGTTCGAGATACTACTGCAGAGACTCCGACTATTGATTCAGTGCTTGTAGTTTGGGAGTTCTCCGATGTATTTCCGTCAGATCTTCCAGGCATGCCACCTGATCGTGATATTGATTTCTGTATTGACTTGGCTCAGATACCCAGCCTATATCTATCCCACTGTATCGCATGGCTCCTAAAGAATTGAAAGAATAACTTGAGGAGTTACTAGACAAAGGGTTCGTCGGACCGAGTGTATCGCCTTGGGGTGTACCGGTATTATTTGTGAAGAAGAATGATGGTACTATGCGAATGTGTATTGATTATCGTCAATTGAACAAAGTCACTATTAAGAACAAATACCTATTGCCACATATTGATGATCTATTTGACCAGATGCAGGGTGCTAGGGTGTTCTCTAAGATCGACTTGTGGTCAGGGTACCATCAGTTGAAGATTCAGGGTTCGGATGTTTCGAAGACTGCTTTCCGGACTAGATATGGTCATTATAAGTTTCTACTAATGTCCTTCGATTTACCAAATGCCCCATCAGCATTGATAGATTTGATGAACAGGGTATTCATGCCATATATTGATTCGTTTGTTATTGTCTTCATTGATGACATCTTGATATACTCGCGCAGTAAGGAGGAGCACAGGCAGCATATGAGAGTGGTGCTTCAGACGTTCCAGGAACAAAAGCTATATGCTAAGTTTTCCAAATGTGAGCTCTGGCTAGAATCTGTAGCATTTTTGGGGAATATTGTATCGGGCGAGGGCATTAAAGTTGATCCCAAAAATATTGAGGCAGTTCAGAATTGGTATCGTCCCACTTCGGCGACTGAGATTAGGAGTTTTCTGGGTTTAACAGGTTATTATCGTCGGTTCGTGAAAGGTTTTTCATCTATTGCAGCACCTTTGACCAAATTAACCCAGAAGGGTGATCCATTCCGATGGTCCGATTATTGTGAGGTGAGCTTTCATAAGCTCAAGACAGCATTGACTACAACACCAGTGTTAGTGTTGCCTTCCGATTCGGGGATGTATACAGTGTATTATGACGCTTCACGCATTGGCTTGGGTTGTGTATTAATGCAGGAAGGGTGAGTTATTGCATATGCTTCACGCCAGCTGAAGCCCCACAAGAAGAATTATCCAGTGCAAGATTTGGAGTTAGTTGTGATTGTTCATGCTCTAAAGATTTGGAGGCATTATCTTTATGGGGTGTCTTGTGAAGTTTACACTGATCATCGCAGTTTGCAGCATTTGTTCAAGCAGAGAGACCTAAATTTGAGGCAACGCACATGGCTTGAGTTACTAAAAGATTATGATATTACTATCATGTATCATCCGGGCAAAGCAAACGTGGTTGCAGACGCCTTAAGTAGGAAGACAGAGAGTACGGGTAGTCTGGCTTTCATTTCAGTAGAGGAGAGGCCATTAGCTTTGGATATTCAATCCTTGGCCAACAGACTTGTGCAGCTGGATATTTCAGAGCCCAGCTGAGTTCTTGCATGTATGGTAGATCAGTCGTCACTATTTGAACAGATCAAGGCTCGCCAGTATGATGATCCACACTTAATGGTTCTTCGAGAAACGGTACTATGGGGTGGTGCCAAGGAAGTTATTTTTGGCGCGGATGGTGTTCTGCGACTCCAGGATAGACTATGTGTTCCTAATGTGGATGGACTGAGGAAAAAGATCCTAGAGGAAGCACACAGTTCTCGGTATTCTATTCATCCAGGTGCTACGAAGATGTATCGTGACCTGAGGCATATTATTAGTGGCAACGAATGAAAAAGGACATCGTTGAGCATGTAGCTAGGTGTCTAAATTGTCAGCAAGTTAAATATGAGTACCAGAGGCCAGGTAGCCTACTTCAACAGATGACTATACCTGAGTGGAAATGGGAACGCATTACTAAGGACTTTGTAGTCAGGTTGCCACAGACTTTACGGAAATTTGATGCAGTTTGGGTGATTTTTGACAGGTTGACTAAGTCGGCACATTTCATTCAGGTTGTGACTACGTATACTTCAGAGAGGTTGGCCCAGATTTATATTTAGGAGATAGTTCGGTTGCACGATGTGCCAATTTCTATCATATCAGATAGAGGCCCTCAGTTTACTTCCCATTTCTGGAGAGCAGTACAGAGTGAATTGGGGACTCGTATATAGCTCATCACAACCTTTCATCTGCACACAGACGGGCAGTCAGAGCGGACAATTCAGATTTTGGATGATATGCTCAGGGCATATCTGATTGATTTTGGAGGTCAGTGGGATCGTTTCTTGCCTTTGGCAGAGTTTGCTTATAATAACAGTTACCAATCCATCATCGAGATGGCTCCATTTGAGGCTTTATATGGTCGGCGATGTCGTTCGCCCATTGGATGGTTTGAGCCCTGTGAGTCTAAGTTATATGGTACTAATTTGGTGAAAGATACCTTGGAAAAGGTAAATTTGATTCAGGAGCGACTTCGTACAGCACAATCCAGACAGAAGAGTTACGCGGATCAGAAAGCCCGTGATTCATCATTAATGATGGATGAAAATTTTCTCTTGAAGGTTTCGCCGATGAAGGGAATCATGAGATTCTGGAAGAAGGGCAAGTTGAGCCCAAGGTTTATAGGCACATTTGAGGTGTTAAGACGAGTTGGGGAGGTTGCTTATGAGCTTGCATTGCCTCCCAATATATCAGGAGTTCATCCGGTTTTCCATGTATCTATGCTCCGGAAGTATCATGCCGACCTATCACATGTGTTAGACTTCAGCACAGTTCAACTAGATAATAGTTTTGGCTATGAAGAAAAACCAGTTGCCATTATTGATAAACATGTTCGCCAGTTGAAGTCCAAGAGGATTTCTGCAGTAAAAGTCCAGTGGAGGGGTCAACCAGTCGAGGAAGCGACTTGGGGGTCTGAGGAAAACATGTGGAGTAGATATCCACACTTATTCGGCACTCCAGGTACAATTCTAGACCCGTTCGAGGATGAACGTTTGTTTAAGAGGTGGAGAATGTAATGACCCAACAGGTCATTTTGACTTTTAGAACCGTGTTCCCCTAAATAAAACTTCCCGAATGTGTTTATAATAATTTACAACTTGCGGGGATGATTGGTTCAGAATTTGGTAGTGATCTGGTTGAAATCGAAACAATTGGTTCCTTAGTTTGGCTTTAAAAGGCTAAGTTTGACTTCGGTCAACATTTAGAGAAAATGACCCCGGAATGGGGATTTGACGGTTTCAATAGGTTCGTATGATAATTTCGGACTTGGGCGTATGTTCGAATCGGGTTTTGGATAACCCGAGAGCGTTTTAGCGCTTAATAGTGAAAATCAACTATTTGAAGGTTTAAAGTTCTTTAAATTTGGTTTGGAATAGGTTTTGGAGTAATCGAGGTCCGTTTTGAACTCCGAGTCTGGGAATAGCTCAGTATAGTGATTTAAGACTTGCACGCAAAATTTGGTGTCATTCCGAGTAGTATAAGTATATTTCCGCGCATTCGGAGTAAGTTTAAAGAATTTGAAATTTCTAAGTTGAATCAATTTGGTTTAGAGTATGATTCTTAGATTTGATGTTGTTTTACACATTCCGAGAGTTCGAGCAAGTCCGTTTTATTATTTCAAACTTGTTGGTATGTTCGGGCGGGGCCCGGGCCCCCCGAGTGTTAACCGGATGAGGCTCAGATCAATTTTGGAAGAAGAGCTGAAGCCTTCTGCTTCGGGTACGTTTGCACCTGTGCTTGGACAGCCGCAGGTGCGACTCTCGCAGATACGAGGTTTATGCGCAGAAGCGGAAAAGGGAAGGGGAGGCCATCACCGCAGATGCGGAATTTTGGCGCACCTGTGATCGCGCAGGTGCGAAGCAATGTGCGCAGATGCGAGCTTGGCCAAGGCTAGTGAAACTCACACCTACGAGGAACTTTCGCAGGTGCGAAGCCGCAGGTGTGATAAATCCCTTCGCAGGTGCGAAAAACCTGCTTGGACAGAACCTTAAAACGGACGAAGCTCAGTCCATTTTTGTCCATTTTTCTTCCATGTTTGGGCGATTTTAGAGCTTTTTGAGAGGGGATTTCAACTAACAACTTAGAGGTAAGTTAATTCCACACCCCTTGAGTTAAATACATAGATTATGGGTAGTTTATAACCAGTTAATCTAAGAAATCAAGGGTTTAGATGAAATCCTAGATTTTTATAAAAATGAGATCTTAACCATGAAAATGGTTATGGAATTGGATAGAAATTATATATTTGAGTTCTTGAGATTATGGGTAACGTTTTTATCCGAAAACTTCCGGAATCCAGGCACGTGGGCTGTAAATTTTAGGAATTTTACCATTTTGGATAAGGTAATTTATTTAATATATGAATTTCGAGTTAATGAACATGTATTAATTATTTTATATAACTTTTGGATAGTTTCAGATATTTCAGCATTGAATTGAGGTTTTTACGCGACATTTTGATCGAAAAGTGGACTTCAAGACAAGGTAAGTCTCTTGTCTAATCTTGTGAGGGGAAAATTATCCCATAGGTGATTAAATTAATAATTGTTGCTAATTGTGGGGGCTATGTACTCACGAGGTGACGAGAGTTCGTACGTAGCTACTATCTATGCTAAAAGTCCGAGTAGTTTAGGACTCAAAGTGTAACGACCCGACCGGTCGTTTTGAGCATTTACACTTTGCTCGGTTGTTTGAGGGTATGAGTGGCTCCGTATGATGTATCATGACTTATGTGAATCATCAGTTTTGGTTTACAGGTTATTCAGAATTGATTTGGAAGAATGATCCTCAGCTAGAAGCTCTAAATTTGGAAAGGTTTTAACAAGTTGACTTTTAATATTTGACCTTGGATTGGATTTTTGATTGTTCTGTTAGCTCCGTTTGGTGATATTGGACTAGGGAGCGCGTCCGGATTTTGATTTGGAGGCCCGCGGTAGAATTTGGCTTGAAACAGTGAAAGTTGGAATTTTGGAAGGTTTGACCGGGAGTGGACTTCTTGATATCGAGGTCGAATTTTGATTCCGGAAGTTGGAGCAAGTCCGTAATGTCAAGTGTGACTTGTGTGCAAAATTTGAGATCAATCGGACGTGATTTGATAGGTTTCGGCATCGGTTGTGGAAGTTGAAGTTTGAAGTTTCAAAGTTCAATGATTTCGAATTGAGGTGTGATTCGTCGTTTCGATGTTGTTATGTATGTTTTAAGACCTCGAGTAGGTCCGTATTATGTCATGTGAATTATTGGTATGTTTGAACGAGGTCCCGAGAGGCTCGGGCGTGTTTTGGATTGATTTCGGGCTATTTTTCCTTTATTTTACGCAGGTGCAATGGTCGCAGAAGAGAGAAGAGGTGTCGCAGAAGCGAGAAGAGGTTGGGTGAGGAAGACTACAAAAGCGGATTTTTGTAGTGCACCTGCGTGCGCGCAGATGCGGGATTTGGATCGCAGGTGCGTAAGGTTTCACAGAAGCAGAATTTGACATCCGTATGTGCGGGAATTTCCGGGCAAGGCTATTTTCGCATAAGCGAAGTTTTTACCACAGATGCGGTGGTCGCAGATGCGACTATTTATCCGCAAATGCGGAAAGTACTAGGCAGAAGTTATAAAAATCGAGGGTTTTGTTCTTTCTTCATATTTTGAGATGTGGGACTCGGATTAAGGCGATTTGTGAAGAAAAATTTCATCACAAGGATTGGGGTAAGTGTTCTCTACTCAACTTTGATTACATTTCATGAATCTATCTCCATTTTTGGCAATTGGTTGAGGAATTTTAAAGAGAAATTGGGGGTTTTGGCCTAAAGTTTTATAATATGAAGTTTTGAGTTTTGAATACCGATTTGGAGTCGGATTTGAGTGGAACTATTATGGTTGGACTCGTAATTGAATGGGTTGTCGGATTTTGGGAGTTTTTGTCGGGTTCCGAGGTGTGGTCCCGGGTGTGATTTTTGGCCGGATTTGGGATTTGATTTAGGATTTGATCTTTATCATTTGGAATCGGTTTTCTTGGGCTTTATTTGATGTATTTGAGTTGCTCTGGGCTAGTTTTGAGCCGTTCAGAGGTCGCTACGCCCTCGAGGGCATTCTTGGATCATCGCTTGTCTTTCTCGGTATTGGAATTGGCTTGTTCGAGGTAAGTAACTCTTCTAAACTTAGTGCTGAGGGTATGAAGCCTGAATTACGTGCTATGTGATTGATATTGAGGCGACGCACATGCTAGGTGACGGGCGTGTGGGCGTGCACCCTGTGAATTTGTGACTCTATTGTTTAATGGCACTGTTTAGTGCCCTATTTTGTTGATATCTGTGTTTTCACCATGTGATTAAGTAATTGAGCTATACATCATGCTAGATATCCTGTTTAGGCTTTATATTGATATTGTTGGGACCCATAGTGGTCGTTTTTTGTTGTCATCTCATCGATTTTATTGATATTCCGTACTCAGTCACATTCATGCATTCATATCATGTCCCAGTCTCAGTTGTTACTTATTAATATATCATATCATTATTCCGGGTCAGTTTTCATGACATTGTGAGCTCGTGGGCGAGACTAGAGAGATTGATGACTGAGTGAGGCCGAGAGCCTGATTATGAGTAACAGTTATGGGATCATGCTGCATGTCGCAGCGGTTATATTGATTTATGATAGTGGTTGGGCTAAAGGATCCCCTCCGGAGTTTGTACACACCCCCAGTGAGCACGGATGATATTATTGAGGGATGAATTTCCCTGGACATAGATTTGTCCGAAGTATTTGATACTTGGAGATGGATTTCTCCACATGGTTGGATTGCCCTTTTTTCTCAGTACTGGTAGACTTACAATCAGTTCTGTATATGTTCCGGGATGGATTTCCCTGGGCCATATAAAGTACCGAGTGGTTGAGCATGATGAGTGGAAAGTGTGAGATATTGAGATTGAGCGCTCTGAGAGTGTGAGTGCATGATTCATCTCTGAGATACATGGCTTTGGCATGCTCACATGACATACATACATAGAGATGTATTTTTCCTCATAATATACGGTATCATGTCATTCATGACTTTTTACACACATTAATATGTGGGCACAGAGAGGTATTTCACACTTGCTATTTGGAAAGAAAACGAAACATCTAATTTATTGTGGAGATGATTTTTGGAAAAACTATCTCATATTTTTACTACGGTTTCGGTAAAGGATTTGAGTTTTCACTGATATTTTTTAAAAATGGAACTATTTTCGGAAAATTGTGAAAAAACTGAGCTTTTTTTTTATCTCTGAGTTATTTTCTTATTTATATGCTCTACGTTGTTATGAACTGCTATTGGTTATTGGTGTTGGACCCGGCCTATGTTCCAGCTCGTCACTGCTTTCAACCTAAGGTTAGGTTTGTTACTTACTCAGTACATGGGGTCGGCTGTAATAATATTACACTTCTACACATTGCATGCAAATGTTGGCTGTTGTTGTTGTTGTGCTCGATGGTTGCCAGATTTGAAGATGTACATGCATTCGTATTGTTGCTGCCTCTTGTTCATGGTAGCCTTAGATTTATAAAAACTCTGTTTATGTACTTTTCAAATAGAAGATGTATTTACTTCACATCAGCTTTGTAAATTATATTCTTAGAAGCTCATGATTTGTACTACTAGTCCTTGGGGAATGTATAAGATTTAGATAATTCTTTTTGTTTAATTGTCTTAATAATATTAGTGAAATTGGATGGTTATTAGTTGGCTTACCTAGCGGGTTGAGTTAAGTGTCATCACGACTAATGGATTTTGGGTCGTGACCCAAAGCATGAATTATGTGTGTAAATTATATCCTTTATTTAATTAAATTATTTGAAATATATTGTGAATTTTTAGGGATAGATAGTAAAAAAATAAAAATCTTATATACTTAATTTTCTACTTAAATTAATTAATTGCTAAAAGAATTGTTCATCCTCTCGAATTTACCTATAATAAATATACTCTCTTTCCGGAGGTACATAAGAAAATGTCCTCCTTTCTTGTGGAACGGGCCGAACGCCTCAGCAGTATAGATGCATATATGGATTGCGCCGCACGTCCCTCGGCAGTGTACACGACACTCTGGATCGGGTCGTACGACCTCGGCAGATATCGTGCCTAATAATAATAATAATT
Source organism: Nicotiana tomentosiformis (assembly GCF_000390325.3). Classification (NCBI taxonomy): domain Eukaryota; kingdom Viridiplantae; phylum Streptophyta; class Magnoliopsida; order Solanales; family Solanaceae; genus Nicotiana; species Nicotiana tomentosiformis. The sequence goes on along the minus strand of NC_090820.1, from coordinate 1,809,711 downwards.
ATACGATGCATTTTATTTTAATTGCAGTTTGTGAATTTAATTAATAGACTGGAAATTGTCGCATTGAAGGAATTTAATTATTTATATTGGTTAAATAAAATTATTGTTAACTCTATGAATCATGTCGATTTAGATATTCTAGTCTTATTTCAATTATTATTATTGACCCTTAGTGAGTGTCAAAGTCGGTCATCTCGTCTCTACCTCTTCGAGATTAGGCTTGATACTTGGGTACACGTTGTTTACGTACTCATGCTACACTTACTGCACTTTTTGTGCACGACCTGAAACATGTGCTATTGTTGGACCTATCGGCGCGCACCCTCGATATCCAGAGGCTTAGTGGTGAGCTGCCCTTCTGAGCCATTCTGCAAGAACTAGTGCATCTTACTGAATTTTTATTCTATCTATTTCATTTAATTTTTGTATAATCTACTAGATGCTCATACACTTGTGACACCAGGTCTTGGCACACACACTAGTATTATTTTTTTTATTTACTAGAATCTTTTCATATTGTTTTAAATTCCTGCAATTAAGAAGAGTGTAATTACTCTGTTAATTTTTAAAGAATTGAATATGGGTTTAAATTATTAGTTAGTTTGCCTAGCTGTAGTATTGGACGTCATCACGATCTATAGGTGAAATTGGGTCGTGACAATAAGTTTATCATGACTTTTTTAAAAAAAAAATCTTGCCAATGATTATGAAGGTATTCGAAGTGAAAAAAAGGGTAAAGAAAGAAGTCAACAACAATATATGCTTATGAGCACTCCATGAATGAAAGAATTAAAACACCATATAAGACTTGTATCATTTGATGATATCACGTGAATCGCTATATATATATATATATATATATATATATATATATATATATATATATATATATACTATATTAAAAGCACGAAAGTCTTTAGCGAAATGTCGTTCGCCTTTTTTACTCTTTAAAAATAAAGTTTACACCGGACAAAATAATCAATTTAATTAAATTTCCTAATATTTAGGACATTAAATCAACTAAAATTTTACTCATTAAATAATTCCTTATTTGAATTATGTATTCCTAATATGTAGGACTTCAAAATTAATAAATATTTTACCTTATATAAATCAACTACATTTCCAAGTACATATTCACGTATTCATCAATTAGGATTTGGACGTGTGAGGAAGAATTTTAAAGTATGTTAGAAAGGTATAAAAGTTTCCAATAGAGACAAAATCGAATTAGTTGACTTTATAGTACTATTATGTAAATTACTAAATATTCAATTTTATCCAAATAAGTTTAAGCAATAATTGTCTTCTGAAGGTTACAAAAAATGGTCAACGTTTTTGGATTATCTTTGTGTAAATTATTGAAGAAAATGTAGTCCGCGAAAAATTTATAAGTGCATTCGAATTAACAAGCAGAAAAACAATCAAATACTAAAAAATGGTATTCCTTGAAAAAACATATTAATTATTGAGGTACGTATAAAACAGTTTACTAAAGTATTAGAATAGATTGTAATAATAACACTAGACCTAATTGTGATAAAATTGAATCACAAAAAATATTTAACAAATTTAGTTTTTCAAATTTGTGGGTTCAAACAAAATTTAATAGTTTGAATACAGTATTAGATCATGAAATGCTAATAATTTTCATAACATATTCAAAAAAATATGCTCTTTAAATTCACATGAAATACATGTGCGATGTACATTTATAAAAGCACGAATCTCTAATGCAAAATTTTGATAGACTTTTTGACCTTTAAAAATAAATTTTACTTTAAACAAAGTCATTTAATTAATTTTTAATATTTAAGACTTTGATATCAACTAAACTTTATAGTTTAAAATTAGATATTGGATTATATTTCTTGCGATAGTAATTTATTCTTTTCTAATCTGTCAAATGCAATTCATATAGTATTTTTATTATTAAAGAAATAATATAATTTGTACTTTGTTTACGAGAAATAAGAGATTATTTTCTATTAGTTAATTGACCATATTTGTTTCTTTTAGAATCAACTTGAAAATGACGAAAAAGAAGAATGAACTTAAAATAGTTTTACAGAAAAAATAATCAGAAAAAGCTCTTAAATCGTCAAACTCTATATGTTCTTGCATAAAATAAAAAGGAGGCATAATAATTTGTGAAGTTGAGATGATAAAATTATAGAACTGAAACTAAGTTTAAGTTGAATATTTGGAATGATTATCTACGAATTCTATGAAGCGGAATTTCTTTCTTTATTGAGTTAACTTTATAGAATTGATATTTATCAATTCTGGAGCTTACATTTTTATTTTAATCTTAAATAATTTGCAATATAATATTTATTTTTAAAAAACACTCATCGAGATAGGGTACACGCGCAAAGTGTGTATTCTAGCTGATTTTGGTTATTACATCCTCCCTAATTTTGATTTGTATCTACATAACGATACTAAATGCTCTAAGTCTATTTTTATAAATGAACTACTAATATTTAGGAGAGATCATTAATGAATTTTCACTTTTATTCTCAACCAAAGAAAGATCAACTTTAAAGTCTATACACCTATATACGAATGACAAAAAAAAAAATTAAAGCCAAAGGAACTCCAAAATATAGTTTCCAGAAACCCCAACAAATCTGATAGCTTCACATCACCCAAAAATAAAATCACCATGGAAGTTCATGGTTGCGGGAATTATTTTTCAACGAAAGATAATTTGAACCCCTAGGCAAAATGACAAGGTTGGCGGTGAAAAAAGGAAGATCATTCTATGTTGCACAGGTACCTCCAATTTTCTTTTGTATATCTTTATATGGATAATTATTTATTAGATAAAAATAGTATTGGTGATTTAGTATAATTCTTGAGAACGAGATAAGTTAAATTACACGTGCAACGCACATACACTAAAACTAGTATATATATATATACACTAATCCAATAATGAAAATTTCGTGATAGAGCTGAAGTATATCTTCTATGGGTGTTTAACAGGCGGGCTGGGACGGGCTGGACACAAAATAAACCAGCCTGTCCGTTTAACGTTGCGGGCTCATGAGTTAGCGGGCTGTACTTTTTCGGGTTTTTTGTTGTCCGTCCGGGTTCGGGCTTAGAGGGTTGTTAGCGGGCCATGCAATTATTATTTTTTTAAAGTAAATTTTGTTTTTCTTATTCAATGTTATTGATACTTAAGTGTTTGCAAACTTTTAAGGCTTAGAATTAAACTTTGAAGTTTAAAGTTTTAAATTTGAATTTTGAATTTTATAATTTTAAAATTAAAATTTGAAAGTAAGTGGCTACAAAAAATTATTTAATAAGACCAATAGACAATATGTAAGAATCAAGCTTTGAAGACTTTCATTTGATATTTTTATTGAATAATATATAATACTTCAAATTAAGTTGCAAGTTCTTTTTTGATTTTGTTATTTTTGAGCTTGCAACTTAAAAGTTTACAGCAATTACAAAAAAAAAAAAAAAAAAAATAGTACATCACATGCTTTTGCATCATTTTTATAAGTTCATCCATATCAACGTGAGGTTCTTGGTTTCCGGCATTGGATGAATCAGAACCATAAACCATTATATCTCCAATTTCTTGGTCCTCCGCTTCATCTACCTCGGCACGCCCTTGATTTCGCTGTTTTGATCTTATCCAATCTTTGAAGCATACTAGAATTCCCAAAGGTTGCTACAGAAGAAGGAATATTTGCATCTACAACAGAAGAAGCATCAACAATGTTAGCATAATAATTATATAATGTTTCTAAATGTTTGTGTAGATCAGAAATACAAGTGTCAATATCAGGAGTTTCAGTTGGTCCAATATCCATATAAGAATATAAAACAAGTGATTAATTGGCGACAAGTGATCATTTTGATAGAAGGATTTAAAATAGCACCAATTAGGTAAATATGGGGGAATTGAGTAGAAATATTTTTTAAACTTATCTAGCATAGATTCAACAATAGAAGTATATCCTTCTTTCTTCTCCAAATTATGTAGTAAAAGAGAAATTTCAGTAATATGAACTAAACCATTTGCAATAGTAGGATAATTTACAATATTTGAATTTGACCGTTGGCAACGGTCCCAAAAAAAAAAGACTGAACCGGGCTGTAGCCCGTTAAAAACCAGTTAACGGGCTTAGCGGGTTCCGGTGCACCGATATCAAAAAACTGTTCGTTTGAAATCCGTCCCAACCCGCCCCCACGCTACAATACCGGACTGACCCGGGACTGAAACCGGGCTGTAAACGGGTCAGCCCAGCCCGATTAACAGGTATAATATCTTCTACGCCATACTTTATTAGGGATCTTTTTAGATGAAATTCCAAATATATGGATCTTTTTTGTTTTTTTCTCAAAGTTCGAATCTCTAGCTCGTAATTTTGAACGACTTTAGTGTTAGTAATTGCATTTAAACAAAACTTTTGGGGGTGCAAAGCATAATCTAAATTTCATTAGTATTTCATTTTCCCAATCGATGTTCTAGAAAATAGAAGAAAGCAGCTTAAGAGAGCGAAAGCGGGTGCGAGAAATCAGAAAATCACTGATGTCGATTCTGTGGGAGAAGAGCGGGACATGGAGGTGGCTAGTGAGGCAAACGAGGGATTCGAAGCCGTTTTTCATCGGATTCGCCACCGTTTGCGGCGTCGTTCCGGGGATTATTGGATTCTGCGTTATGTCGGCGACTAATTCTCGTAGTCCTGAACTTGAAGCTAAGCTCCGTCAAAACGCTCGCCCTGATACCCTTGTATGTCTTCCTCTTTTTTGCCTAATAATAATAATAATAGTAATGTTAAATAATACTTACGAGATCAGTTTTGTGCTTCATATGTGTTGTACCTTATGCAGTTATGTTTGTACGGAAATATTCTTCCTCTTCGCCTATTGATAGTGTTAATACTGTGTGCTCCATATGTATTGTAACTTCCTCCATTATGATCGTTTCGGAAATATTGCCTTGGTGCCTGGTGGAATAGTTGGAATAGTTGAGATGGGCGCAAGCTGGCCCGGACACCGCTATCATACAAAAAGTTATTATTAGCTATAAAGCATTTTTTAAATGTTTCAAACGAAATAATGTTGAATGAATTGGGCAAGGGAGTTTTAGTAGCATGAAAAGCATAAATTTCATTGAGCCCTAACTTTATCAGATTTTATCCACCGGATTTCTCCTTATAAGGTATTATAGCTTTTGCATGATTGACTTCTTGGCCAATTGAAAAGGTAGTTCTTTTTAACTTCACCTGGTGAAGATCTTTCCTTTTGTTTTATTGAATTACAGAAATAATAGCATTAGCAGTTTCACTATAGTCAATTTCATGTAGTGAAGATGTCTACAAAGGGATGTCGAAAAAGGATTCAATTTAATCTGATGTGTTTGAATAAGAGCTTCCTGTTTAAATGATTATGGTGGTTTGAGAATGATCAAGGCTATTTGTGGGAGGAAGCTATCAAAATTAAATATGGAATGAAGGGTTTTTGGAGCAGTAACCACCCTTACTGGGTTGTACTTAGAAGGTTAATGAACAACTGGGATCAACTTATAAAGTGAACATAATTGGGACAGCAGAAAAATCATGTTGTGGTAGGATAAATGGGGTGCAGAAGAGCCTTTATGATTGGATTTCCCAAACCTATACACTATTGCACTGGACCAGATAAGAATGCAACCAATGAAAAGTGCAGGAGAGCGAATGGATGGGGAACCAATTTCATAACAAATATGATTGGAAATTTTACGTGGTTTCTAGATTGATATGCAAAATGGAGGAATTGAAACATGTAGGGAACATCTGTCTAAGATGGACTCTTAATAAAAATGATGCATTCTCTGTTAAATCCTACTACTAAACCTTATGTAGATCAGAGGGGATGTGCATCATGTTTTTAGTAGGTTGTATATGAGGCCTACCTCTCACAGGATAACTTATAGAGATGGAAATTTAATTTGCGCAACAGGTGTGTTTTGAGTATGAGAATCTAGAATCCTCCTAGTACCTACTATTTGGCTGCATCTAATTTGGAAGGTGTGATGTCTGTTCCCTAAACATATTTTGGAGTTTGGACTGACATGGACCATGCCGGGGTCAGTAAGAGCAGCACCAGAATGTTGGCAAGGACAGAGAATTAAGAAGGAAAATAGACATATGGAGAAGAATACCAGCTTATACTTTTGGAATTTGGAACTTGAAAAGAAAGGAACTACTAAGTTCTTTAAGCAAGGCAGCTAATATTTGCTTTAAATCTAGGTGCGTGTACTTAAACTATTGGTGTAATGTGGCTTTTGCTTGTGATGAAATTCTTTTGCGGACTTCATAGACTCCTCGAGATTAAGGGATGATCTGAATCTTTCGCTGTATATATTTTGCTCCTATTTGGTGCAGTTAGAAACTAAAACTTCATTTTACCTATGAAAATTATTTTACTGCATCTAGTATTTTCAAAAGCAAAAACATCGTTGATATCTGCTAGGGCTTTAATTGAAAAGTGTAATTAAGCATGGATTTAGTTAATGAAGGCATAAATGAGGAAATATTATATTAAAAAAAAATTGGCACATGCAGGAAAATTTACTATCAACACATGCATTTCCATTAATTAGATAACCTAACTTTTAGGTTTAAATGCACATGAAGTGAGCCTTTAACAACACGGTTAAAACACAATTATTTTGTTTATTTGACAGTACCTTTTCTTTCTCTGATGACTTTTAGGTGATAGCTATCGCTAAAAGTTACCAAATGCTAATCTTTTTCATATTGCAACAACCTTTTTTCTTTCTCTAATTTGCTTTTGAATGATAGAATCTCCTTGAAGTCCATAGACTGTGAGATGAATTGTAGCATTCTCTTACGCCCATATACGTCTCGTCTTTGTTGAAAATAAAGCCCGAGTCATGAGCAGTTGTGCATTACTTTGGTTTACACCTTTGGTCAAATCGGCCACCTGCCCATCTATGCGAACCAAAGGGAAAGGGATGTTACTGTTAAAATATTATTCTTACAAATTGCAGGATGTTTAGAAATTACAAATAGCTTTAATGTTTATTTCTCCATCTTGCTCGGTCTTTTCCTTGCTCCATCAGTCCATAGCAAATACTTTTTGCAGCTCTTTGCTTTTGTGGGGATTTTTCCTGTTATATATATTATTTACTTTGACTGTTTTATGAAGGGGAGTTTGGGGGAACGGAGTGACAAGTTTATGTTATCATCTGGCACCAAATTGACTATTTGACTTCACCTTCACAGAAGATAAATTGTATCGGCTCAGATGGTTTCGTTTGGTCTCATTGGCTTGTTTAGTTTTGAGTAATTCTGCTTATGACTGGTAAACTGCTTGATATATTGTTTGGTATTTCTAAAGATGATGGGTCAAGTTAATAAAGAGAGGTTAGCAGAATACCTCGGTGAACTGCAGAGAAAGGAGAACACGAATGACAGATATGTTGCAGCTTTAAGGGGCGAAACACTGACAAGGAAACCTTACCAGAGAATTCAACCAGTTTCAAAGCCAAGTGATGCTGAAGCAAAGAAGGAACAAAAGTAGGTCACCCATTAGCTGGCTTTGTTGCTTTACTTTGGTAGTTCTACCTTTCCCAGTGGATAAAGCTTCAGAATGGACATAGCTGGAGTTATTGCTATAGCTTTTTGAAACTTGTACAAGAATTTGAAGAATGTCCTTTGTCGATTAGTTAAATGTGATTGAAATACAAGTGTTTGAACCATATTTTAGTTCTAGCATGAGTAACTTTGCTTACATGCATTGTGATATTGTGTTGGGCATAGGATCGTCCAAGGATTTGTCCTAGAGACGCGAGAAAAATCATGCTTCATGCTTTTGGTGTCTCGTCGTAACTTGGAATAGCCATTTTGCTTGGTTTCATGCTCTCTTCTCACTGTATTACCGTGTGTCATGGTCTTCATTTTGCTTGTTTTTTGCCCATGGTGATCCAGGATTTCAGGGAAAATCCGTACTGGGTGTGATATAAGCTGTTCTACGATCAATGTCTGGCGCTTGATTATGGATTGCACTTGCAAATATAGATGTTCAGTTTGCAAGTTTGCATTTAGTTATAAAATTGAGAACAAAATTTGAATTTGGAGATAATTTTTCAGACTCTGGTATGGAAATGCATTTCAAGAGTATATTTTTCAATCTTCAATTTCATTCACAAAATGAGTTTGTCCACAAAAATCTTATAACTGCCCAAACGCAATTCAACTTCAACTTTTCAATTTTAACTTCAATATATGTCAGGACAGGCTTGTTTTTAAAGACGGGTAAAAAGGTACTTTTAGTTGGAAGCAAAAATTTGTAGCTTTTGAAACTACTTGGACATTTTTGAAAGTGAGATACATTCTTCCTTGAGGGAAAGATTAATAGTAAAATGATGATTTTATACTTGTAAAAATTAGTGTAGCTACCGGCTTTTCGAAAATCAAGATAAGTAATCTACTTGAAGCTCAAGAATAAACTTGCAAAAGTTACTGTCAAATGATGATTTAATTTGAGTTATCTTCTGATCATTTCATTCTTAATTCAACAATGGATGCTATAAATCGCGAGCACCATAGACCTTCAGCAAATTTCTGGGTTTGCTTCTATCAGTTGCAGTTGTAGAATCAATAGTTTTGACTCTGTAGAATCAACTTCTTTTCTTTTGGGGGGGAGCAAATATTCCAGGATAAGTAATTCAGATATTGTTTAAATTATACCACATTCAGTATACAAAATAATCTCCCAGAGTTAGTTTCCCAACAATACAGACAAACCGCGTATCTTTTACACCTTATTTCTGGCCAAATCAAAAAAAATAAAATAAACCACACATCCAAATGATAGGGACCGTTCTATAATACCTCATAAGACCAAATTTGAAGAGCTACTGCAACATTAGCACAAATAAACCACACAGATAAACAAAGGATATTGTTTTATAACACTCATTTAACACCAGACTTTTGTTTCGACAGCAACCTGAAAACGTACTGCAGAATTAGCACACAAAAGGAGCGTCAACGTGATGATCACTGCAGTAGAGGCCTGGGCGTTGTGTGTAGCCTTGTTTCTGAAGCTTCTTTCTGGCCTTGCTAACAACTTCCTCATTGGTGATTGGACCGTCTGATTCGGCCAGGATTTCCTGAATCGCGTTGCTTAGAGCACCATAAGAGTCTCCACCTGCAGGTGTAGCATCGGCAGATGTTTGGTCCGTTTGGCACCCACTGACGAGAATGCCACTGTCCGGAAGACCTCTACTTCCTGAACCGGCATAAACCTCTTGCTTGCCTTCAACGTGTGTTTCCATCGCAGGTTTTGCATAGCTCTCATCATTTTCGTCAAGTTTCTGTTTCAGAAACTCTTGAGCCAAGTTACCAACCATACCCAAGAAACCGCCACTTTCACCCTCCCCGTTACCATGCTGTAGTTTGTTAAAAATGACCTTCATGAATTTCTTGACCTTAGGACTTGCATCTTCGCCAAATACATCAAAGAGTGTTGGCCTAAGTTTCCCGACATCAATGTCATCTTTGCCTGTTTTCTGCTTAAGTATCTCAATGAGGGTGGAAAGAGGCAAGGATTTGTTCTTCACATGGACTTGATCCCCATCTTCTGTCTCAATCACGCTACTCTCGGCAAAACTCTCCTCTTCTTCCCCGTGTCGGTTGTGGCGGCGTGGAATGTGGATACCCCGGGATTCAAATGCGTCTTCAACACTTCGGCGTAAGAACTTCTTGAATCCAAAACCAGATCCATGGCCTTCATTGTCATCGTCGCCTTGCTTGTGGCTCTCCCCTATCTGCTCTTTAGCTTTGTCAATGAGGCCGCCGCTGTGGCATGAGTCAGATACAATTGTGATCCGGCAACCTTCAGGAACTTTGTCCACAAGCTCTCTAAAATCATCATCTGATCACCAGTGAAACACCCAATCCAACAGTTGATCAATTGCATGTTATTTTTGCCAATAATATTAACAATAATGTTTATAGTTTCTTATGTTTCTGCAAATGACAATACATTTTCACCACCAGATCTGAAGGCTCTGAAGTAGAAAGTAAAACAAAAGCTATGAAAACTGATACAAAGCGATAGGATATCCTGTATCGAACTAGGATTGGCAAAGAAAACATCAATAGCTTTTCAAATATTCCTAAAAGGGAAAATAAGGATGGAAATCTGTAAGGGGATGGAAAGAATGAAGTATGCGATGAGAAAAAAAATTGGTGAATATTCGAGTTCACATTTCCGCTGTATGAACTAAGACATTTCATAAACCCCTCTGACTCTAAACGAATTTCTATAAGATTAGACCTCAAATCCTTCTTATCTTCATAATCCCTAAAAAAGGGAACTTTTTTCCCGCTTGTTAATGAGTAAGGCATTCTTTTCAACAAAGCAACTAACATAGTTAGGGATCTTAGTTAAGTTTAAGAAAAAGAACAGCAAATTAAGCACCTTGATGAGAAATGAGAAAAAATTTAAAACAAAGAGAGCTCATCCGCTAGAACCTTAAAAGTTTTTGCTGCTCCTCCTTTGCTGCTTTCAATCAACGAGAAAAGGAGTTTTTCTTTTCGTTCTACTTGGGTACTTGTAGTTTTATCGAGCAATTTCCCATCTTAGTAGGAGCTTTCTAAAGAAATAGCTAAATAGCCACATTAGCAGCATTTGGGGTGATATTAGGCGCAACCTTCCCTCTCCCAAGAAGCACATGGTTTTGAAGCACGGAGAAAACCAGAGAGCTAGAGTGAAGTACTTGTAGCGAGTAAAGAACGATTTCAGTTTCCAATAGAATAGAACGAGTTGTAAAAGCTTCAAATAGAATAGAACGAGTTGTAAAAGTGTGTGTTTCCACAGAAAAATGCAGGATAGGAAAAAAAAAAAGGGAAGGAAAATGACTTTCTTGTAAATGTTTGACTGACCAGTGGATTTTCCTTCACTGTCCCCAACTTTATTCCCTCTTTTTCGGTTTTACTCATTCCTTATTCAACAATTTTGAGCACTCCGGACCCAAAATTCTATTTCTAGTATTCACCTTCTCAAGTTTGAATTTTTTCCCCAAATCCAGATCCACCTGAATTGTTGGCAATATCAGATCAATTGAACCATTTGCATATCTTAATTCCAATATTCCTACTCCACAAATCATAAACAGACAAACTAGTGGGGGAAGTTCCCTGGATATTCCTGCACTTTCCGTAAATTTGTGGAAAAAAGTTACTATTTTTCTCTTCAAGTCAATGGTAAAGCTACTAAATCTAAATGTATTAAACTGCTAATCCCTCTAAACACCAACTTTATTCCCTTTTTTTGCCTACTTTTTCTCATCCTCCATTCAACAATTTCAATAACACATTTTTTCTCATTTATAAAGTTCCATTTCCCAATTTCTCAAATTTCCCTGAAACTCAGATCCACCTGAATTGTCATCAGAAACAGATCAAATCCACCATTTCAAGATCTCAAACTCCTATGTGTGTGTGTGCGCGCAAAAAATCACAAAATTTTAACAAAAATTAGATTACGAACCCATAATTTCAGAACTACAGAGTTCACTGCTAAGAATTTTAAGGGTTGATCCTCTTCTGCACACACACATCGGCAAATTTTAGTACAAAACCAAATCTCCCCCTCTCAAGATCCCCCCCCCCCCCCCCCCCACAAAAAAAAAATCCACAATCAAGCTCTCAATCTCCACAAATTATACAAACACAAAAAAATCAAATTTTGGAGCAAACCCATGATTTAAATCCAAAAAACAGTAAGTAAAATACCTGTAATAAGATTCATATCACAAGGAACAATACACTCATCATAACCAGTATCATCTTCTTCACCAGTTTCAGCTGGAAGTCTAGTCCCATGTCCACTATAATGAACAAACAAGGAATCACCTTCTTCAGCAGATCCTACAAGATCCGACAAAGCCTTACGTACGTTCCGACCAGTTGGTTGTGTGTAAGAATCATCAGTATCAATTAGTACAGTAATATCATCCTCTGAAAATCCGAAACGGTTGATTAAACAACTGTACATTCGCTTAACATCGTTAATACAGCCTTTCAGTTCTGCTTTTGTTCCTGGGTAGTTAATTCCGATTAACACTGCTTTTTTTGCCATTGGAAATTTTGCAAGTTCTAAGAATCCAAGAATTTTGAGGTTTTGGTTTTGTTGAATAATGTTTGATTGAGTTATTTAAGGTCAAAAGTTGGTGGGCCCCATATAATTGAAAGGGTTGGCATGACATGTTGAAGTGGGACCCACCATATGGAAACCATTTTGTGGATAATTTAATGGGCGTTTGGATATATAGAATTGTGAAATTTCGGAAAAAGTTAAAAATAATTCGTGAAAATGATAATTGAAAATTTAAGTGCATAATATAATTCGGTACTGTTTTATTTTTGTGAGTGACTTAAAAACAGTTTTGGAGTTTTTAAAATTTTTGAAAAATTCTGAAATTCAACTTTAAGTAAAATTGAAAACTTTTATGACCAAACACTAAATTTTTTATAAAAATTAAAAATTTTCTTATAGTCAAACGGGTGCTTAGTTGGGATTTAATTGAGATTGTAATTCTTTGTTGAAGTTTTGTAAAGTTAAGTAAATTTGACTTCTATATAAAGGTAAAATATATTGGTTTTAATTTTTTATATGTGAAATTTTGTTAATTTATTTTTATTTGAAAGTCTCTCATGGTAGAATACAAATTATCATAGACGAATACAAGATTTAAAACTTGTTGATTCAACTTCTAAGATTTTTAGTTTTAAACTTATTATATTTTTAAAGTTGTGAGTTCATATTTACTATTTGTTGTAATTTTAAGAAATTTTTACTCATAAAATTTTGTGCTCCATCCACGCTAAAATGAACCCAATAACAAAGGGCTGGATCTGCCCCGTAATTTATGAATATCTAATGCAAAATCTTAAAGCGAGAAAGGGTTTGTGTATGAATATGGTATTTCATGAAAATGTGTTAATCCTTTTAAAAAGGCAATTAATTCTTGTTGAATTTTGTAAATTTGAGTTAATTTGACTTTTATATGAGGGTGAATAATTTAGGTTTAATTTTCATTAGGTAAATTTTGATAATTTACTTTTAATTAAAAGTCTCACATGGTAAAATGCGATCTAATGCAAAATCTTAAGGCAAGAAAGGATCGTGACTCTTACTAAGATATGGCTTTGACACTACATGAAAGAAGTTCAAATTAATTCAAATGTAGACTAAGACCATTAGCTCTTTCTAAAATCTCTTATCACGATCGATAATTTTTTTATTTTTTTTTTGTGAAAATGTGTAATTTTTTCAAGAGAAAAATCGCTGTCTTTTTACTAAATTATCAATCGAAATGCGTCTACGTGGTTTCATTTTTATCATAGATTCTTTTCTATGATCAAATGCATCCATCAAATTTTCAACAATACTTTTTCTAAATTTTCCCGGTCTGATATGATCATGAAAAATGTTACTCTCTCCGATCCATAATAATTGACAATTTTATCTTTTTATTTTGATCTAAAATAAATGTCTTTTACATAATCAAGAAGTAATTATTTTTATTTTTTAAAAATTTGCCTTTATTTACATATTTCAATGTGTCAAGGTAATAATTAATTAAAATTAATTTAATAAATACATCTTTTTATTTCTAAGAGTTCGTATTTCCTTAATGGATGTACGAAAGATAAGATAATAACTTAACCTAGACCGGAGGAATAATGTATAAAGTCCTACTAAAGGTTTTGCTTAATGATGATGGCATTTGTCGCATAAAAAGGTTAAAAGAACGTGGCGTTCGAGGCTAATAAAGTGGGGAGAGGTGCATAGTTAGCCACTAATTAGATATATTTTTACTCTCTAATCACTATTTAAAATGTATTTACTTTTTAGTGAGTGCTAAATAAATTTTTAATTGTTCGGACGAAAATACCCATGTACTAGACATGGGTGCTGTGTAAATATTAAGGACATGGTGTCCTTAACTTCATGAATGCTGTGTAAATATTAAGGACAAAATGTCTTGTATTTGCATCTTTCGTTGTTAAACTTTAGGACATCATGTCCTTAACTTCATATGTGCAGTGTAAATGTTAAGGATATGGCGTCCTTAACTTCATGTGTGCAGTGTAAATGTTAATGACATAATGTCTTTAACTTGTATTTGCGCATTTTGTTGTTAAACTTTAGGACCTCGTGTCCTTAACTTCATATGTGCAGTGTAAATATTAAGGATATGGTGTCCTTAACTTCATGTGTGCGGCGTAAATGTTAAGGATATAGTGTCCTTAACTTTATGAGTGTTGTGTAAATAGTAAGTGCATGGTGTCCTTAACTTCATGAATGCTGTGTAAATATTAAGGACAAAGTGTCATGTATTTGCACCTTCCGTTGTTAAACTTTAGAATATCATGTCCTTAACTTCATATGTGCTGTGTAAATGTTAAGGACATGGCGTCCTTAACTTTATGTGTGCAGTGTAAATGTTAAGGACACCATGTCCTTAATATTTACACAACACTCATAAAGAAAGGGTAAAAATATCTTATCGTATTAATTTTATTAGAGTAGTGACTATTTTTGCTCAATATTAAAAATACTGGATAAAAACTAAATACCATGTTAAAAAATGGCTACCCACGCCATTTCTACGATAAAGTGTTATTACACCAAAAGATTTTACTTTGAAAAATGCAAAATGTAAATTTTAACACCGCAGATTGCATTATCATTTTCGAATTTTTAAATTCAACAGTTTACTGAAAAGCCAGACAAGTCATGAGTGATAGTTTTTTTTTTTTTTTTTTTTGAATGTATGACTATATAATCATTACTGAATGTTTTAACATAAGTTGCATTAGCCACTAAAGTAGCAAAATTGATGCTCTTTACCTTCCAATTTATATGACATATACCTTGCTTTTTAATTTGTATAAAAATGATATTTTTTTATATTTGGAACTACTTGAATTTATACTTTAAATTTTATTCTTATATATTCTTATAGTCTTAAATATGCTATGGTATATTTAGCATTACAAGTTATAATAGTACTTTTAATATGTGATAAAAAAAAATCTTTTCTTAAACTTCATGTTGGATCAAACATTATTATATTCTAACAGTATAAAATATCAAGTCAACAGGGAACAGCCATTTAATTTTACGTTGGCAAATGAATTTGAAGTTTAGTTTCATCTTTCCTGAAACTTCTGAATCCATTTAAAATACAAACTCTCCAAACTCCTTAACCAAATAATGGATTGCTTAAATTTTGCCGTCGTTTCCCCGGTATTATTATGCCTCCTTCAGAATCGATGCGACGTATGTCATATTTATTTAATGTACGTGTCACGTGGCTTCTTATGATTGGATATGCAGTTTCTCAACGCTTTTTAGATTTTTTTTGCAGCTGTGTCAGTCACGAAATGACAATTCCATCATGACACTTCATAATACCAATGCTAACGATTGTTGTACCTCCTCATAAATACATCATTCTTTTTGATTTATTGAAATCTTGTTCCTTCTTTATCTGTTACCTTAGTCCTTCTTTGTATCTCCGTAACTTTCTTCTGCATTTTCATTGTTAAACATGTCTTCGTCAAAACTCTCCAAGCTCCATAACTAAATAATGGATTGTTTAAATTTTGAAGTTCCAATTATCTAGAAATCGTCAACTCTTCTAATTTGCTTTTTGAAGAAAAAAAAAGATTGGATGTTTCCTTTTACTTTGCAAAATCAACCACGTTACTCTGCCAAATAGTAAATTGTCTTTTTAAAATAGTAAATTTTACTAGGAAGTCACTTGTAACATACAAATAAACGAAATGAAACAAAAAAAAAAGTATTTAAATGAAGAATTTGGTCAATCCAGAGACCATGTGAACGGTCAACGAATCGAGGCGGCAAAATAAATAAACTTACAGGCAGACAACTACCAAACGCTGTTTCTTGTTGATTTATGAATTTGCTAGATTTTTATTATCTAACAAAATAAATACAGTAGTTAATTTCGCTTCAAAAATTAGCTCATGAGATTAAAAGCGAATTTAGGTGTCGGCAAAATTGTTCAAACAATATTTTTGCCAAAACCTTATTTTGCACAATAGTGCAAAACGAATATTTTTGTTATATATAAAAAGTTTCTCTTGACACAAAAAAATATTCAAGTGTAGCAAAAATAAAGTTCAAAATTTGTTTTACGTCTAAAGTTTTTTATATTTTATTTTTGAGGTAAACACACAACTTTATAGATACTTTAATATAGTTTTGATTCTTACGTGTAAAATTCAAATCATGGTTATGATATTTTTAGTATTTTTTTTAAATCCATTTATATGATTTTCGATTTTTCATTGAGAAAAGAATTGTTCAAGATTATATAATTATACAACAATTATTCTATCAACTAATCTAGAACAATCTAAGATTCTATAGTTTTTTGGTCAATTCTGGTATCTTATTTATGTTTTTTGTTAATTCTTTTTACTTCTTTTCTTTTTTGTTAATTGCTTGTGTATCATTAATTCCTTCCATTTTTATAATTCATGCAAAAGATAGATGGATCATTTTAACCAAATAAAAATATTATAATGAGAAGCAATCGTCATAATGATGTAAGCATGAAATCATCAAAACTACAAAAATCCCAAAAATAAGTAATGACTCCACTTGAAACTTCTATTCTACTTGCCAAATCAGATGTTCGTCACCTATAAATAGCAGGGTAGATTCAAAAGAAACATAACACAACATAAATTTACACAAAACATATTCAATTCAAACAACATCAAAATCCTCAAAAATCATGTCTAAATCCTCTGTTTTCAGTAGACCAAAATTGGTTGTCAAGAAAATCTTAGCCAGAGCTCAAAATGAAGGTGATGGTGCTGTTGTTAGGAGAAGTATTGGAAGGTATTTTGGAAATTTGTTTCCTTTTTCTTAATTTTTTTTATAACTGAGAAATTACACGGCTCCGGAAAGGGCAGGATCAGAAGGGTCTATTGTATGCAGCTTTACCCTGTGTTTCTGCAAGGCGTTGTTTGTACGGCTTGAACTTGTGACTTCCTGGTCACATGACAACAACTTTACCGGTTACGTCAATGCTCCCTCCGAAAAATTTCGAGACCGATTTCTAATAATGAGTTCGCTCCTCTATACTTCTCCACTTTAATATAGCATGGACCGTATTATGACTTATAACTAGCTCACACATCATGCGCTCTGATTTTCCTTTTTAGCTTTTGGGGAAAATGAATACTTTCCTACTTGTGTTTCCGTCTTTCCCAAAATTCATATATTTTCTGTGTGTGTGCTTTGTTTTTCCTTTTTTTTTTTAATTAAAGATGTCTTAAACTCTTGGTAACTTGTTTTCCATTAGGACTTATAGTGTATTAAAGTGTGTAAAAATTCAGGTCTATGATTTGATTACCATTAGAACTGGAAATGTTCTTAATCTATTTGAGTGCTGATTTTTCTTTTATAATTGTTTGAAAATTTTGATTCTCAGGCCTGAATTGCAGAATCTTGATCCTTTCCTCATGTTAGATGAGTTTAGTGGTAAATGTTTACAACACCAATGATATTCTTTGTTTTATTTAATTCTTTTATTACTTTAGAAATGAATTTGATTTTTACTAATTGGGAAAACCATACACTCTGATTTCTTGCAGTTTCATCACCTGCTGGATTTCCTGACCATCCACACAGAGGTTTTGAGACAGTAACTTATATGTTACAGGTAAACTTCAGTTTTGTTGCTCCATTCCAAACATTATACAGTAATAATTCATGTGACCGGTAGGTTACGAGTTCGTGTCGTAGAAATAACCTCTTGCAAAAATACTTGTAGAAATGCAGAGTAAGGCTGCGTACGATAGACTCTTGTGGTCCGGACCTCGCACATAGCGAGAACTTAGTGCACCAGGCTGCCTTTTTATACCGTAGTAATATTTTGGAGCTAATTTTGTACTTTCTGTATTAGGGAGCTTTTACTCATCAAGATTTTGCTGGTCACAAGGGTACAATCAGGACGGGCGATGTGCAGGTAATGTTTATTCTCGAGATTTACCTATATTTACGTTATATATGACCTGATTGTGCTAAAAAAAAGTTTTACGCTATCGGTGCATAGAACCAATTAAACTCATAAAAAAAAGAAAGAAGGAAAGGTATGCGCGTTAAGGTAGAAAGATTTTTTTTATTTTATAATATTCCATTTGGTTCAATACAGTGGATGACAGCAGGTAGAGGTATAGTGCACTCAGAAATGCCTGCAGGTCCAGGTACTCATAAGGGCTTGCAACTTTGGATTAATCTTTCTTCCAAAGACAAAATGTAAGTTAGTCCTCTTACATTAATTCAATCTTGACTTTGGCTTAGACAATATTAATCTTTTTCATTTTAACATATGCCTACAACATGTAATTTGATAAAAGAAGGGGAGCATTAACATAACTGGTAAGTTGTTGCCATATGACCGGGAGGTCACGAGTTCGAGCCGTGGAAATAGCTTCTTGCAGAAATGCAGGTCTAAGGCTGTGTACATTAGACCCTTGTGGTCCGGCCTTCTCGGAACCCCGCACATAGCGGGAGCTTAGTGCATCGAGTTGTCCTTTATGCAATTTGATCAAAATTCGTAAAATTGTTGCAGAACTTTGGTTATACTGTGGTTCTAGACACAGCAACTCATCCTTATAAACAAAAATAATGGAATAGTAACTTAAGAAATCTCAAAATACATAGTGAAATGTACATTTGGTTGATGATTATGTCTGCTTTTCTGAAATGAAAAGAATGAACCTTTTGTCTATGTATAGGATTGAGCCAAGGTATCAAGAACTGCTACAAGAGAACATACGAAAGGTAGAAAAAGATGGTGTTTCGGTCACAATCATAGCAGGGGAAGCAATGGGTGTAAAATCTCAGGTTTTCACACGAACGCCAACAATGTACCTTGATTTCACCCTAAAACAAGCATCTGAACATCACCAACCCATCCCCGAGTCCTGGAATTCCTTCGTCTACATAATGGAAGGAGACGGCGTCTTTGGCTCTTCGGATTCAACGCCTATACCAGCTCACCATTGCTTAGTTTTAGGCCCTGGAGAAGGTCTAAGTGTGTGGAACAAATCTTCTAAGCCATTGAGGTTTGTTTTGATAGGGGGACAGCCAATTAACGAGCCGGTCGCGCAATATGGTCCTTTTGTTATGAACACCAAGAGTGAGATAATGCAGGCTTATCAAGATTATCAGCTTGGGAAGAATGGATTTGAAAGGGCAAGGCACTGGAATTCTAAATAAGTATACAGAGCTATATCTTATGTTTCAAAAATAAGCCTACAAACTGCAGCATTCAATAGTTTTCTGATATGTTCTGAATTTCAGCTTCTTATAGTCCTTTTTTTCGAAATTTGATGTGTTTTCGTTGAAGTTTATTTTTCATTTCCTTCATTTGTTCAAGATTGTATTGATAGTAATTCTTGTAGCCATAGTGGAAAGTATGTTCATTTCTTGATATCTTACCTTTTGTTTGGATCATGGAATGGGAAATGTAATGGCAGTATATTATCATATTTATGGTGAGTGATTTCACTACTATATTTCCTTTTTTATTGCTTTGATTATTCGTGACAATCCGAAGGTCTACCGAAAACAGACTCTCTATCGTTTCGGATAAAAATAAAGTTGAATACATCCACCTTCTCCTGACCCCACTTGTGATAATATATAAATTATATTGTTGTTGTATTTATAGTGAGTGTATGTCAATGAAAACATGGTGCATGTAGTTTTCACAATCATTTCTCTATTATTGAGTACATGTGGTATTATAATTGCAATTAATTTCTTTTACAATAGGAATGATGTTAGCTTGCGAATCCACTTTCCATCACATAAGTGGAAGGTTCAAATTCCACAATATGTTATCTCTTTCTAATCCATCTTTCATCTCCTTATACAATGATAAAGATTTTGAAAAAAGAAAAAGAAAATTCTTTCACCTTACTACTACTTACTCGCACTAGAAGGGTGAAAGAGATTGAATTAGTTTCAGTAGCATTTGATAGATTGAGACAAATTCGCTATAAAATCAGCAATTCAATTACAATTTATCTGATCCAAAGTTTAAACGACGTCACACTAATTCTAAAAAATATTCTTTTACAAACAATATATGTTTTTTAAAAATTGACTCGAAAATTAATTTCGTACGATTCATATTAACTTGGAGTTTTCTACGAAAAATAAAATAAAAAAGAATTGATATTCAAATTCGCATTAGAATCAGACACATTAATCGTCCTAATCCGGGTCAATCATCTTTTGGGACAACGGAAGTATCTAATTTAGAATTATGTAATTAAATTCAATTTACCATTAGTCTTGCAAAAATCTCCGGTTTAAGATAATAGAAGCTCATTCTTCTTCTTTGAAAGAAAAATAATATAATTATAATAAACCTCTTTCTTTATTAAAATATCTCCCATTTATGAAATCATTCAATAAAAGGAAAAATAATAAAATCCAGCAACACCACTTCTTGCATATTCTCTGTACCTATCTTTGCCAGCTTTGCCATCACTTTGCACCAAATAACCAATAATTTTAACATTACTTATTGACAATTGTAACTTATAGTATCTTTATGTAATTTCCAAATGTGTATTTAACTTTTATAAAAGTTAAAGTTCATGAATAAATATTTACACGTATCTACTATTTACACCAACCAATAAAAATAATCTTAGCAGTTAAAAATTAAAGTGATGTTAATATATCACTTAGCTATAAATCAGTGTAAATGTGTGTATGAAAAATATTTATTTTACTTTGGTTGATTTGATGTAAACGTTGAGGGCTATAAATTTACCCAAACAGGACACCCACTAATTAATCTTTTTTTCTTTCTAATTAATCATTCAAAATAAGGAAACTCACCCAAAAACAAAATTAAAAAACAAATCCAGCAAAGACCACTTTCTTACACATTCTCTGTACCAATCTTTGCCAGCTCTGCCCATTACTTCTTGTACAAAACCCCAACTCTCTCTCTCTCTCTCTCTCTCTCTCTAGATCACCATTTCCACTTTCTCTCACTTCCCCCCAAAGACTCTTACACTTTTCAAAACTTCAAAATGGATTCATCAGATGATGAAAGTGGTGAGGAGTATCTTTTCAAGATTGTAATAATTGGTGATTCAGCAGTTGGAAAATCAAATTTGTTGACACGTTATGCAAGAAATGAATTCAACTTGCATTCAAAAGCAACTATTGGAGTTGAGTTTCAGACCCAAACTCTTGAAATTGATGGTAAAGAAGTAAAAGCTCAGATTTGGGATACTGCTGGTCAAGAAAGATTTAGAGCTGTGACTTCTGCTTATTACCGTGGTGCTTTTGGTGCTCTTGTTGTTTATGATATTAGTAGACGTACCACTTTTGATAGCATCCCTCGTTGGCTTGATGAGCTTAAAAGTATGCCTCTTTTTGCTGAAATTTCAATTTTTTTAAAGTTGGTTTTTGTTTATGTTGAATTCTTATTTAAGTTTTATGCATTTGTGTGTTTGTGCATAGAAAGTTTTCACCTTGTTGGTAGATTGGCTATAAAGTTTGGATTATGAGATTTGATGGTGTTATGATAAAATGGTCTTTTTTTGATAATTAGGTATTAGATAAAAGTGGAATGAGATTCATAGCCCATAGGTGGATCCGGAATTTAAACTTGATAGGTTCAAAAGTATGTCTTTGTTGCTACAGTTCCCAATTTTTTGAACTTGGTTTTGGTTTATGTTGAATTACCATCAGAGTTTTATGCTTATCTTTGCTTTGTGCATAAAAAATTCTCACCTTTTTTTGGTGGATTGGCTATGAAGTTCAGGTTTTTTTTGGATTTGATGGTGTTAAGATAGGATGGTAATTCTTAGATTTGACTTCTACATTCTGTTTCTTGGTAATTATGTATTGAATAAATTGCCAAGTCTGTCAAGATCCATTTTTGTAAAACTTGGTTTTGGTTTATGTTGAGTTACCATCAAAGTTTAGTACATATCTTTTCTTAGTGCATAAAAAGTTCTCACCTTTTTGAGATATATTGAGGGGTTTCGTGGGTATAAAATGTAGTTTTTTAGATTTGATGATGTTATGATATAATGGTAATTCTTAGATTTGACTTGTACTATTCCTGTTTCTTGATAATTAGTATGTAAGATATCTTGTAGATCTGAAGAATCCTGGCTACTTTCACTATTAGGACAATGGAGAAAAGGTAATCTTAATTGGGTGTTTCTAGAATTGAATAATGGATGTGTTGAGTCCTGTTTCTTGAATCTTGTTTCTGTATCTTCTCGCTTTTATTGGATAAAGCAAGATTTTACAGTTGACATCATGTCTAATTCAAATTTATTAGTGAAATTCTACTTACCAGGCATAGAAATAAGTGGTGATATTAGCTAGTAAGGCATGTTGATTTATTTTCACTGCTCCTTAAGCGGAGGGTCTATCGGGAACAACATCTCTACCTTCACAAGGTAAGGTTAAGGTCTGCATACATATTGCCCTCCTCAGACCCCACCTGCGGGATTACACTGGGTTTGTTGTTGTCACTAGTAAGGCCTTGACTATGTATAATTGTACTTGAAGCAATGATGAAGAAAGCTGTATTTATGCCAATGTAACTGTCATAATCAATTTTGTCTAGATGCAGTTTGGAAACCTAGGATAAGAACAAAATAGACAGACTGTCAATTGAATGTATATTAGGAATGGAAACTCAAATCATGCTTTGCTATCTCCGCAAACAAATCTAAGTAAACTAGTATAAAGATCATACTTATATGGAATCTATTTTATTTGCTTGATTGTGAAATTAATTAGGACCAACAGCCTAGCTTACCGATGTATGACATCATGGTACTAATGAATCTCTGGGATTGATCGAAACCTCAGAGATTCTTTTGACGGTGAAAGATGTCAAATGAATCTATGATTTAGGTAGTCTCTCTGTTAAGCCCTTAGCTAATAAACTTTTGGCTGGACATGAGTGTACTTATGTCATTTTGGGCCGTAAGTTGCTATGTGATACTTGCGCAATCTGTTCTTGTCTTGCAAATATCATTTGAAACTTGAAAATGAATGAATTTGTGCTCACTTTTCGCAAAAATTGAAAATTTTAGAACTTAATGACCATAAAGCAGATGAGTATTGACTCGGGGGGAAAACTAAGTATGGCTTAGCTTGGCATGACAATGCGCAAGGTGTGGGATTTCTAATTTGTGCAGAATGTATTTGCATCTTTTCTTTTGTGTGCATGTAGTTAAAATATTCGAGATCAGTTAACATTTAAGTATAACCAGATATCCAACAAACTATGTATGATCCTTCTTTCATCAACTCTTCTAATTTAGTCCTTTTCCAAATGCGGCCTTCTAATTTAGTGCCAAGGCAATGTGATAGATAGAATGTTAGCGTTTGCAGCATAGGTAACCCTTACTGATGTTTGTACTCCGCAAGCTTCATTTAATATGGGCTGAAATGAGCAGAGGATTATGTCATAAAATCAAATTCAGTAGTCACAATAGCCGTGACAATCGTGTCAACTAAACTGATTCATTCTCCAAGCAGTAACAGTCATATCTTTAGCCTACAAATGCCTATGAAGCAAAGAGGGGATTCTGTGTTAATGAGGTGTAACATTTTTGTTCCTCATGTGAAAGCGACAACGACATAGCTAATACTTAAGAATTTTCACCTACATACTTTCGAAGGAAATATGGAAAGTAGTGGTAATATTAAGTTCTACTGACCATTTATATGTGTAGGTGCTGCGCTTAAACATTGCATTCACAAGTCTATTTCACATTTTTGCTTGAAATGATACTTTCTAGTTTCTACGATTACCTCTCTTTGGTTCCGACAGTTTATTTATATGCACATTACATGTAACGGAAGTGTTCGATGTAGTTTTCAGATTTTCAATGTTTATCACACTTCATCTCTGAAGGGGAACCTTGGCGTAACTGGTAAAGTTGCTGCCACGTGACCAGAAGGTCACGGGTTCGAGCTGTGGAAACAGCCTCTTGCAGAAATGCAGGGTAAGACTGCGTACAATAGACCCTTGTGATCCGGCCCTTCCCTGGACCCCGCGCATAGCGGGAGCTTAGTGCACAGGGTTTCCCTTTATCACACTCAATCTCTACCTATTTCAAATCCTTGTTTAACTAAAACGACTAATTACATGCAGCTCATTCTGATACCACGGTTGCAAGGATGCTCGTGGGAAATAAATGTGATTTGGATAACATAAGAGCTGTGAGCGTAGAAGAAGGTAAAAGCCTGGCGGAATCAGAAGGGATGTTCTTCATGGAGACATCTGCCCTTGACGCGACGAACGTAAACAAGGCTTTCGAGATGGTGATTCGAGAGATCTATAATAGTGTTAGCAGAAAGGTTTTGAATTCTGATTCTTATAAAGCTGAATTATCTGTCAACAGAGTTAGCCTCGTCGACAATGGTACCGATGGATCAAAACAAAATCAAGGCTATTCTTGTTGTTCTAGGTGATTGATAATGGTTACAAGAATGGTAATCAAACCAGAGAATCAGGGCTATTAAGCTTATAAGAATTGTTCATTAAATTATTTGGTTTGTTTTATTCTGTTTATTGATTTCATTTTGATGGAATACTTTTGTAATGGCCAGGAACTTGATGTTTATATTCTATTCTAAATAGCAGCTAAAATGAAAAAAAAGCTTATTTTCCCTAATATATCTGTATTCTGTGTTTGCTTTATGCATTTATCATTCTTGATTGTTATTTTAATCACTAGTATAATCATTTCTTGAGCAGCTTTGTTTTTTTTTTCTCTATAAGGCTATTTAGGGGTACGCGCTTTGCGCGTGTACTCATACTATTGAATACATAATTTTGAAAAATTAATATTATCAAATAATATATTTGACTTATAAAATTAAAATTAAAGCAAAAATACTGGTTTTTGAAAATAATGAATGTTGAGTCCATTTTGTTAGCTCAATAAAGGAAGAATTGTTGTCCATGGAAATATGCATATATACCTTATTGTGATATTTGAGGTTTTCTACGGGAATATCTTATGAAAATTATTGTTATTTCTTGTCACGACCCAGAATCTCACTCGTCGTGATGGCACCTATTTCATTACTAGGCAAGCCGACAATCTCAATAAACCACATATCTTTTAAATTTGAAAACATAATGATTAAACTCAGCGGAAGAAATCTCACAAGTACAAATATAAATATTCCCAAAACTCGGTGTCACTGATTACATGAGCATCTAATATGAATACAAGTCTGAAAAATACGGTCTTTAATAGTCTGAGACCAAATACAGTAAATAAGGAGATT
The DNA here is from genome assembly GCF_000390325.3 of Nicotiana tomentosiformis. NCBI lineage: Eukaryota > Viridiplantae > Streptophyta > Magnoliopsida > Solanales > Solanaceae > Nicotiana > Nicotiana tomentosiformis. Next base: position 1,784,319 of record NC_090820.1, on the reverse strand, counting down.
GGGAAGGAGAGACAAGGTTTGCGAAACACGACAACTACCTCAAAATCTCTGAAAAATCAACTGTGCAAAAGAATCAACACCCGCTATGTCCGGGAACACCTGGATCTGCACACGAAGTGTAAGGTATAGTATGAGTACAACCAACTCAGCAAGTAACAATAATAAATAAGGAACTGAAGATAGTGACGAGCTACACAGTTACAATTCATTTTCAGTAATTCCAGCAGAGAGTAGACATGTTTTCAATTTCAGCAGTTTAAGTCAAATCAGTTTTATACAGTTCAAGTTCATGTAATCCGGATATAAAATTTTTCAGAGAATTTTACAACAATGACAGATAGCAACTAAGTGCAATAACAAATGAAAAGCAAGTATAGCCTCTCAGGGCAACAATTACTCAACTCGTAACAACAACTCAACCACTCGGCTCTCAGCCCTCAGCACTCACACTCAATGGGTACCCGCACTCACTGGGGGTGTACAGACTCCGGAGGGGCTCCTACAGCCCAAGCGCTATAATCTGCACGGACAACACTATAATCCGCACGGACAACTCACGTGCTGCACAGACAACTCACATGCTATAGTATCAATATTTGGATCCGCAGGGACAACTCACGTGTTGCACGGACAACTCACGTGCTATAGTATCAATATTTGGATTCGCACGGATAACTCACGTGCTATAGTATAATATCTCACAATCAGGCCTTCGGCCTCGCTCAGTCATAAATCTCCCCAGTCTCTCGGGCTCTCAACAATCATGAAATCAGCCCAAACAACAATGATATGATGCATCAATAATGAACAATAGATACTGGGATAAAATAAACAAGTAAACTGTGACTGAGTATAAAATAACAATTAAGCAGATAGTTCAACATGTACACGACCTATGTGGGTCCCAACAGTACTAACATATAGCCTAAACATGGTCTCTATCATGACTTAAAGTCAAATTTCCACAATGCATAGATAGCACATAGCTAACAATAAGTTATTCAACTTTACAGTTTCTACGGGACAGACCAAATCGCAATCCCCTCAGTGCACACCCGTCACCTAACATGTGTGTCACCTCCAAAATAATCATATGACACAGAATCCGGGGTTTCATACCCCCAGGACCAGATTTATAACTGTTACTTACCTCAAACCGTGAAATTCTTTACTCTGCAATGTCTTTTCCTCGTGAATTGGCCTCCAAACACCTCGAATCTAGCCACAATTAATTAGATTCAGTTAATAAAATTTATTGAAATTAATTCCATAAGAAAATACTAATTTTCCATAAAAATCCGAAAATTAGCTCAAATATCCCACGCATCAGAACCTGACAAAAGTTACAAAATATGAACGCCCATCCAACCGCGAGTCCAACCATACAAATTTCATCAAATTCCGACATCAACTCGACCCTCAAATCTTAAGTTAAAGTCTTTGAAGATTTTTACCACTTTCAACTCAATCTTTACCCATTTGAACTCAACAATCTTTCCACAAACCTTATTGGTATATGTATGTATAACTAATACTCTCACACCCAAAAATCATACTCTTAATCACCCATCTTTTACTCCAAACCCAAAATTGAAGAATTGGGGAAAGAAATTCTTACCTCTTTGATGCCCTAGCAAGATCCTTGTGAAATCTTCAAACCTTGAACAAAAATTGATGGATAAATAACTTAGTGTAATGACCCGCCCGGTCATTTTGAGTATTATAATTCCGTTTTCCCATTTACTATTCAAATTGTGAATTTCATTTGTTATTTGGCTTGGCGGGGTAATTGGTTTAGATCCGGTAAAATTTTGCTAAGGAAATTAAGGTTTGGTGGTGCCGAGGTAGATCAATTAGTACAAAGATTATAGAAATTTCTCGTGGCGAGCTTGCGAGCCGTGGCTCGGACTTTTTGGGTTGAACAATGCATCGATGTGTAAAGGAAAATTTTGTGGGAAAAAGGTCATTTCTGCGACCACTATGCGGTCACAGAATCAGTCTGCGGACCGCATAATGGTCGCAAAGTGGAACAGGAGAAGGGCAAGATTTGAGGAAAATCTGCGGTGCACTATGCGACCGCAGCCGCAGATCTATTTTGCGGTGCATTATGCGACCGCATAACAAGTATGCGGACCACATAATGACCACAGACCGAGTCAGTAACGCCCAGCTTTGGAGGCCAAATTATGCGGCCGGTATGCGGACCGCATACCTGTTATGCGATCGCATATGCGACCGCATAACTGCGTCGGAGCTTCCATTCTTTCTAATTTTTGACCCGACCCAACTTCGATTTATAGCCCTTGAAACTCATTTTTGAGCCAAAATCTGATATTTTAGAGAGATGTGAGAGCATTTTAGAGAGAGAAAGTGAAGACTTAGTCATTTATCCATCAATTCTTGTTCAAAGTTTGAAGATTTCACAAGGATCTTGCTAGGGCTTCAAAGAGGTAAGAATTTCTTTCCCTAATTCTTCAATTTCGGGTTTGGAGTAAAGATAGGTGATTAATAGTATGATTCTTAGATGTAAGAGTTTTATGTATACATATCAATAAGGTTGTGGAAGGATTGTTAAGTTCAAATGGGTACGGATTGGGTTGAAAATGGTAGAAATCTTCATAGATTTTAATTGAAGATTTGAGGGTCGAGTTGATGTCGGATTTTGGTAAAATTTGTATGGTTGTACTCGTGGTTGGATGAGCGTTCATATTCTGTAACTTTTATCGGGTTCCGATATATGGGCCCCACGGATGATTTTTGAGTTAATTTTGGATTTTATTGGAAAAATTAGTATTTCCTTATGAAATTAATTACAATAATTTGTATTGACTGAATCGAATTAATTGTGGCTAGATGCGAGGCTTTCAGAGACCAATTCTCGTGGCAAGGGCATAGCGGAATAAATAAGTACGCGGGTTGAGGTAAGTAACAATTATAAATCTGGTCCTGAGGGTATGAAACCCCGGATTTTGGTATCATGTGATTATTTTGGAGGTGGCGCATATGCTACGTGACGGGCGTGTGGGCGTGCACCGAGGGGATTGTGACTTGGTTTGTCCCGGAAAACTGTAAAGTTGAATAATTTATTGTTAGCTATATGATCTCTATGTGTTGAAGAAATTTGGCTATAAATCATGTTAAAAATCATGCTTAGGCTATGTTATAGTACCGTTAAGACCCGTAGAGGTCGCGTACTTGTTGAATTATTTGCTAATTGTTGTATTGCACTCAATCATGATTTTTCTTGCGTATTATACATCAGTTTTTCTGGATATTTGTTGATATACTATGTTATCTTTGTTTGGGCGGATCTTTGTGATTTCTGAGAGCTCGAGAGACTTGAGAGGTTGAGGATTGAGTAAGGCCGAGGGCCTGTCGGTGAGGAAAGGATATAATGGCACGTGAATTGTCCGTGCAGGATATTATAGCACGTGAGTTGTCCGTGCAGAACGTGAGTTGTCCGCTTGGGCTGTAGGAGCCCCTCCGGAGTCTGTACACACCCCTAGTGAGCGCGGGTACCTATTGAGTGTGAGTGCTGAGGGCTGAGAGCCGAATGGTTGAGCTGTTGTGATAAGTTGAGTGACTGTTGCCTGAGAGGTTATACTTGCTTTGCATTTGTTGTTGCACTTGGTTGATAAGTTGAGTGACTGTTGCCTGAGAGGCTGTACTTGCTTTGCATTTGTTGTTGCACTTGGTTGTTATCTGTCATTGTTGTAAAATTTCTAAAAGAATTTATATCCGGATTACTTGAAATTGAACTGTATAAAATTGATTTGACTTAAATTGCCGGATTTAAAAGCATGTCTATTCTTTACTGGAACTACTGAAAGTGAACTATGACTGTGTAGCTCGTCATTATCTTCAGTTCCTTATTTATTATTGTTACTTGCTGAGTTGGTTGTACTCATACTACACCTTACACTTCGTGTGCAGATCCAGGTATTCGCGGACATAGCGGGTGTTGATCCTTTCGCGCGGTTGATTTTCAGGAGATTTTGAGGTAGCTGCTGTGTTCCGCAGACCTTGTCTCTCCTTCTCCATCTCTTTGTTTACTGTATTTGGTCTCAAACTATTATAGACTATATTTTCCAGACTTGTATTCATATAAGATGCTCATGTACTCAGTGACACCAGATTTTGGGGAGTGTTTGTATTGTATTTAAATATTATATTTTCAACCTTAAAGAGAAGTTTTGGTTTATTGAGATTATCGGCTTGCCTAGTATCGAGATAGGCGCCATCACGACAGGTTAGAATTTTGGGTCGTGACACTAAGTCTTCACTTTTTCTCTCTAAAATGCTCTTACCTTTCTCTAAAATATCAGATGAAACCCTTCAAAATGACCCCCAATAGTGTTTTTATAAGAATGGGGTCGGGTTTATAAAACCAGAAAAATTAAGCCCCAAAACACACTATGCGGTCGCATATGCGACCGCATAACGCTTCTGCAGCTCGTGAAATTGCCGCGAAATGTGGCCTCCGGAACTGAGCAAGGCTCTCTCAATATGCGGTCCGTAAAACTCTTCTACGGTCGCATAATGCACCGCAAAACTGATATGAGACTGCATAATGTGCCGCAAATTTTCCTCCACACTTGCCCCTCTCTTGATCCACTATGCGGCCATTATGCGGTCCGCAAAGTGATTCTGCGACCGCATAGTGGGCCATAGAAATGACCTTTTTCCGGCAAAAATTTTCTTTACACATCGGTGCATTGTTCAACCTGAAAAGTCCGAGCCGCGGTTCGCATGCTCGCTGCGAGAAATTTCTACAACCTTTGTACTAATTAATCTACCTCGGCCCTAGAACACCTTTTTAACTTAAGTTTTAAACCTTCAAACTAAGTATTCCAAATCATTCCAAACTTTATCGGACCCGAACCAATTAACCCAGTAAATCATAAAACAACTGAAAATCATAACTTGAGCAGTAAATGGGGAGAGGGGGTTGTAATACTTGAAACGATCGGCCGGGTCATTACATTCTCCCCCTCTTAAACAAACGTTCGTCCTCGAACGGGTTTAGAATTATACCTGGAGTCTCAAATAGGTGTGCATATTTGCTCCGCATCTCCCGCTCAATCTCCCAAGTAGCCTCTCCGACTGGTTGACCTCTCCATTGTACCTTCACTGACATTATGTCCTTTGACCTTAGCTTTCAAACCTGCCGGTCTAAAATAGCCACCGGCTCCACATCATAAGTCAAATTACCATCCAGTTGCACTGTACTGAAATCCAAAATAAGAGATGGATCCCCGACATACTTTCGGAGCATAGATACATGAAACACTAGATGAACATTCGATAGACTAGGGGGCATTGCAAGTTCATAAGCCACCTCTCCAATCTTCTTAAGTATTTCAAGAGGCCCAATATACCGAGGGCTCAACTTTTCCTTCTTCCCGAACCTCAACACACCCTTCATGAGTGAAATCTTGAGTAGAACCTTCTCCCCAACCATGTAAACAACATCACGAACCTTCTTGTCAGCATAACTCTTCTGTCTAGACTGCGCCGTGTGAAGCCGTTCCTGAATCACTTTGACCTTCTCTAAAGCTTCCTGAACCAAGTCAGTACCCAATAGTCTAGCCTCACCCGGCTCAAACCAATCCACCGGAGACCGACACCGTCTACCATACAAAACCTCATACGGAGCCATCTGAATGCTCGATTAGTAGCTGTTATTGTAAGCAAACTCCGCGAGTGGAAGAAATTGATCCCAAGAACCTCTAAAATCTATAACACAAGCGCGTAGCATATCTTCCAGTATCTGAATAGTGCGCTCGGATTGTCCGTCTGTCTGAGGGAGAAATGATGTACTCAACTGAACCTGTGTGCCCAATTCTCGCTGCACTGCTCTCCAAAACTGTGATGTAAACTATGAACCCCGATCTGAAATGATGGACATTGGCATACCGTGTAGGCGAATAATCTCGCGGATATAAATCTCAGCCAACCGCTCCGAAGAATAATTAGTACTAGCTGGAATAAAATGCGTGGATTTGGTCAACCGATCTACAATCACTCAAACCACATCAAACTTCCTCAACGTCTAGCCCAACTATGAAGTCCATGGTAATGCGCTCCCGGTCTCTGAAGTAATCCTCCCGGTCTCTGATGCTCGTACTTTACCTGTTGACAATTTAAACACCGAGCTACAAACCCAACTATATATTTCTTCATTCGCCTCCACCAATAGTGTTGCCTCAAATCTTGATACATCTTTGCGTCACCTGGATGAATGGAGCACCGCGAACTGTGAGCTTCCTGGAGAATTAACTCACGCAAACCATCTACATTAGGCACACATAACTTTCCATGCATCCTTAATACACTGTCATCCCCAATAGTGACCTCATTGGCATCACTGTGCTGAACCGTGTCCTTAAGGACAAGCAAATGGGGATCATCATACTGGCACTCTCTAATGCGATCATATAAAGAAGACCGAGAAACTACACAATCCAAAACTCGACTCAGCTTTGAAACATCCAATCTAACAAACTGGTCAGCCAAGGCCTGAACATCCAAGGCTAAAGGCCTCTCTGCTACCGGTAAATGTGCTAAGCTGCCCAAACTCTCCGCTTTATGGTAATGGTTATGGCTTGATACATCTTGTTCGAACTCATACAGTGTGTAAATGTAAGATTCATGTCTTGAAAGAAATTCTAAAGGTTGGAAATTAATTTCCAAGGTTTATGGGCTAAAGTTAAATCAATAATTTCAATGGTATTGTGTTGTCAAGCCTATATAGAATAGGGTGACGTGAGATCACCCCCGGGTACGTGCGTGGTAAGATGGAATATTGATGTGGTGGCTTGGAAATAACTCCTGGCACGTTCGAGGACGAACGTATGTTTAAGTGGGGGAGAATGTAACGATCCGGCCGGTCATTTTGAGTATTATGGCCCCGTCCCCTAATTTACTGCTCGATTTATGCCTTACAATTTATTTATGACTTATCGGGTTAGTTGGTTCGGGTTCGGAAGGAATTTGGAATGAAATGAGACACTTAGTCTCATTATTGAAAATTTAAGTTAGAAAAGTTGACCGGATGTGGACCTATGTGTACGAGACCTCGCATTTGAATTTTGATAATTCCAACAGCTCCGTATGGTAATTTTGGATTTTGAAACATGTTCGGAAAATTATTTGGAGGTCCGTAGTGGAATTAGGCTTGAAATGCCAAAAGTTAAATTTTTGGGAAGTTTGTCCGAGGGTGACTTTTTGATATCGGGGTCGGAATCTGATTATGGAAATTTGAATGGCTTCGTTATGTAATTTATGACTTGTGTGCAAAATTTGAAGTCATTCCGGATTGATTTGATGTGTTTCGGCATAAGATATAGAATTTGAAAGTTCAAAGTTCATAGATTTTGATTTGAGGTGCAATTCGACGTTTTGATGTTATTTGATGTGATTTGAGGCCTCGAGTAGGTCTGTGTTATGTTATGGAACGTATTGGTATATTTGGTTGAGGTCTCGAGGGGCTTGGGTGTATTTTTGAATAATTGGTTGAGAGATTAATGAAGTTAAGAAATTTGGGAGTTTGGCCATGGTCAATATCGGGTCAAGACGACATCTTTTCAGTGTTTTGAGTGCGCGAGCAGGTCCGTAGCATGTTTTATGATTGTAATTCATATATGGTTTGTGTTCGGGAGGTTCCACATGAGTTTCAGAGTGAATTTTGAGCGAGTCCGAGCATTTGGAACTCTAATATTGTTCTGGCACTTTTGGGGGTGCGGACCGCACATTTTTGGGTGCTGAGGCGAAGAAGGGGCACATACCGCACATAAGAGTGCAGACCGCAGCAGAATTTCGTGGCTGCACTTGGAATTTCGCGGACCGCACAATTCTGTCCGCGGCCGCGCTCCAGGGAGTTCTGCAGATTCGCCAGTCCGACTTCGGAAGCCTATATCTTTTGATCTACAAGGAAGTTGAGATGATGAAAAATCAAAAATTGTAGCCTTCGTGTCTAGTTTCCAGAAAGGTATAGAACCTATTATTTGGACATCTACAGAGAAAGTTATGGCCAAAATACTAAAGTCTGGCAGTGCAACCACCAAGAATTTCGTGACCGTAGGACCTGTGAGGCGTGGCCGCGCTCAAAATTTTGCGGACCGCGAAGTGGGAGATCAGAGGTGCACTATATAAACAGGGTTTAGGGTATTATTTCACATTTTGGACCTAGGGAGCTCGGTTTGTGGCGAGTTTTCGTGGGTTTTTCAAGAAATTCATCCGGGTAAGTGATTCTAACTCGAATTTGGTTAATATATATGAATATATCAATGATTTCATCATCTGATTAGTATTTTGAGGTGAAAATTTGTAGAAACTTCATAAAATGAATTTTCGAGAATTGAACACCGATTCGGAGTCGGATTAGAGTGAAATTAGTATGGTTGAACTCGTAATTAGATGAGTTATCGGATTTTGTGAGTTTCGTCGGATTTCAAGACATGGGCCCCACGGGTGAGTTTTGGGACGTAATTTCGGATTTTGTGGAAAATATTAATATTTTGATATGGAATTAATTACTATAAATTGTGTGGACTGAATTAAAATAATTGTGGTAGATTCGAGCCGTTCGGGAGTTGATACGCACATAATGGGATTTCTGGAGCATTGTTTAGCTTGCTCGACATTAGATTCGGCTCGTTCGAGGTAAGTAACTCTTCTAATCTTGGAGTTGAGGGTATGAACCCTGAATATATGTATTATGTGAATTGTTGTGACGCACATGCTAGGTGACAGGTTATGGGCGTGCACTATAGAAATTGTGATATAATTGTTTCTTTGGAAATTTTGTAGTAAATAATCTTGGCATTTTCCATGCGGTTTTATGTAATAATGCTGAAAAACATATTAAAAATCATGTTGAGGATATGTGCCAGTATTATTGAGACCCACAAAGGTCATATTGTTGTGAATTATTTATTTTAAATTGAAAATTCATACTCAATCATATTCATTTCATTGCATATCATATCTCAATCTCTGTTGTTATTTATTGATACATCATATCATCATTTTGGGCAATTCTCATGACATTGTGAGACCATGAGAGAGAGACTGGAGAGATTGATGATTGAGGGAGGCCAAGGGCCTGATTGTGAGAATATTTTTGGGATTGGGTTGCACGCCGCTGCATGCCATGTTGGCTTTATATATATATATATATATATATATATATATATATATATATATATATATATATATATATATATATTATACTATTGCACGTGAGTTGGCCGTGCATCACGTAAGTTGGCCGTGCGGATCCATATATTATACCATTGGACGTGAGTTGGCCTTGCGGATCCTTATATTACACTATTGCACGTGAGTTTGCCGTGTAGCACGTGTTGTCCGTGCAGATTATAGCTGTCACACCTCCCTTTTCCCACTGGGCATATGGGATAGGAGAGTTTTTCCAATTAAAGTGACAATATTCGAAATAGGATAATTTATTTGATCATAGTCGCCGCTTGGAATAAGTTATGGTGTCCCAAGTCACCGGTTTATTTTAAATCCCAAATCAAGGAAATTTGACTCTATTTATGGTCTGCGAATACAGAAGACCGGGTAAGGAATTCTGTTAACCCGGGAGAAGGTGTGAGGCACTCTCGAGTTCCGTGATTTTCGCACGGTCGCTTAACAATTAATTCTTGGCCTAATTATCTGATTTATTACATGTTTTAGAACTATTTATGTGTTAATGCTTCTATACCGCTTTTAATTATTTATGAATTATTTCTGGAATAAGTCACGATGTCGTACACTTGTCATTTTGGCACACGTCGCAAACCGCGCCACATGAAATGCACCCGCGATTTACGACATGCTTATTTTTATTATTATTCGAAGTTGTAGTCGAGTCACGTAAAACGCACACTCGAATTGGGGATTATGTATCATGACCATGCCACGAGAACCATACTCATAGTCACGATGATCTATTATTCGCGCCTAAAGCAAGCTACGAATGTTTATAAGTTATTTTCCTAAAGCTAATTTAAGATTATTGTAAGGTCACAGATTATGGACATTGAATGAGTTGGAGGCCCCATTATGGTTTAGCTATTCGAAACTATTTGTTACGAAGGAAAGGGAATAGTTTTGATTAATACGTTCAAGCCTAGAAGCCCATAAAACGTTAACCAACCAAAGTGACTTAAGCCCAAATCCTTGTCTAATTTATCCAAGACCCAACAGAATATCTTAAAAGAGTGTGGCTCATCCTACTCCCAAACTAAATGAAAATCCCTCATTCTTATTCTCTCTCCAATCTCAGAATAACACAATAGTCGTATCAATACAACTGATCAGACAAGATAGCATCAAATGGGTTAGAAAAGAGAATTATTAAGCTATCGAAATATCATGCTCACATTTAGCGTGTAAGTGAACAACTCACAGTTTCAAGCATTTGTTAATCTAGCTTCAAATAAACTAAGTAAATCAGAAGAATAAACAAAGCAATTAAAGGAGAATAACCAGAAAAAAATAATATTTTAACAAATCATAAAAGAAAAATTTTTAACTAATGAGAAACAACAACCATAATTAAGAAATAGAAATTCATAGCATAAGGTGAAGAAAATAAACCTTTGAGCGAAATAAAATTCTTTCAATTGATTAAAATTTACAGCATCTAAAATCAACGGCGGATGAGCTCGAACCGAGAAAGCTGAAAACTTTGACCGAAACCAGATCGGAAACTTCAACGGACCTCTCTAAAGGAAACTTCGCTGGAAATCTCATAACTCCGCGAATTCCTTAGCTCGACTCCGACGTATTTTTGGACGGGAAATTAGTGACTTTTGTGAAAGGGTGTTTGAAAGTGAGGTTTCTAATGGAGTTTGGGACTGTTTTGGGAGTGAAAAATGGACGGGAAAAAAATGGTTGGTTTTGGGTAGTTTAAAGGGTAAAAGAAGCTGATTTTGATGGAGCTTGGGATGGGATTTTAGTTAGCTTCTGACGCATTCCTCTTGCAAAGAAGAAGACCCGAGTTTTTGCTTCTCCGTTTTCTATTAGCTCTTTTTGGTCTATCGGGTGCTAGTTCCCCCAAATCCGTTTTCTCTCTTCAGAACCTATCCCCCTCTCTGTTTTTTCCGTCTCAGGTGTCCTTCCTCCTTGTGTGTTGGGTGAGTGAAAAATATATAGGTGTAGGTATAAGGATTAATTGGTGGCCAAAAAAAAGAGTGTGTATGGGCATGTGCATTTTTTGAGAGAGAGCATGTGAGTTTGTTACAAAAGATAAGGAAGAATCTTGCCACATGGAAATGACTCATTGACTCTTGCTTTAATTTTTTTTTAAGAGTGTAAAATAAAAATACTAGCTAAATATTTTAAAATCAAGAACATATAATTTTTGTGATTTTTAATTTTCTTAAATAAACCTACTAAAAATGAAGTTAAGGTTAAAATATGTAGATTAAACTTAAAATTATTTACATACTAAAAAGTGTTTAAAAATCACAAGTATGGTAAAACATTAGGTGCTCACAGCTGCCCCTCTTTGCTTGGGAACATGAAGAGTTTTCAGGCAAAGACAAAGTGAGCCGTGTGACTAATTTTTTGACCAAATCTTTGTTCAAAAGGGAAAATAAACAAAGAAAAGGGTGCAACCGAGTCCTGATTTTGGACAGCCTATATATCCCGGGTCATAAGGGAATCAGGTTGCGTGTAGTTCAAGGAGAGTGATGGAATGATGGGTTGAGGAATCGAGTGAGGTTCCGTCGAGGCTCCGGTCTGTGGTCCTGTTATTACATAAAAATCAAAATCTAAAGGAACTAAACAACCCTATCAGCTATGTGTTACAAGATTTCTATCTATAAGTCTTCTGAAGCTTGATTTTGAGTCTTGAATGGTTCTTCATGCAGACTTTTGATTTGAACCTTGATGCTTGTTAGCTGCAGGTGCTAGTTCATTCTTCTATGGTTTCTTCGGATCAAGACGCGACATGCAAAACTTGTGACTTCAGTCATGTCTTGAGCAGTCCACATCCTTTCATCTGCTTCTGCATTTCAGATTTACTTCTTTTCTTTTTCTTTTCTTTATTTTGGATTGAGACTTCTTTTTTGGTCATCTTGAACCCTGTGCCTCGAGGTAAAAATCTTATTCCTCAAGCAACTCGTGCTACTTCTGATTTAAATTGAAAACAAAACTGGAGATTACCCCTATTCTTCAGGCGGGATCCTGTTGTCTCTGACATGAACTTGAAAATTGAAACTCGACCCTGTTCTTCAGGCGGGCTCCTGATGCTGACTTTAAACTTGGAATAAATTCTGAAATGAATTCCCTCGTTCTCAAGGTGGGCGCCTACTGACTTAAAAACTTGAAATGAATTCCCTCATTTTTCAGGTGGGTGCCTGATGTTGACTTAACACTTGAAATAAATTCCCTCGTTCTCCAGGTGGGCGCCTGATGACTTAAAACTTGAAATAAATTCCCTCGTTCTCCAGGTGGGAGCCTGATGCTGACTCAAAACTTGAAATAAATTCCCTCATTTTCCAGGTGGGCGCCTGATGACTTAAAACTTGAAATAAATTCTCTCGTTCTCCAAGTGGGCGCCTGATGACTTAAAACTTGAAATAAATTCCCTCGTTCTTCAGGTGGGCGCCTGATTTTGACTTAAAACTGAAATGAATTCCCTCGTTCTCCAGGTGGGTGCCCGATGACTTAAAACTTGAAATAAATTCCCTCGTTCTCCAGGTGGACGCCTGATTTTGACTTAAAGCTAAAATGAATTCCCTCGTTCTCCAGGTGGGCGCCTGATGACTTAAAACTGAAATGAATTCCCTCGTTCTCCAGGTGGGCGCCTGATTTTGACTTAAAGCTAAAATGAATTCCCTCGTTCTCCAGGTGGGAGCCTGATGGCTTAAAGCTAAAATGAATTCCCTCGTTCTCCAGGTGGGTGCCTGATGACTTAAAACTGAAATGAATTCCCTCGTTCTCCAGGTGGGCGCCTGATGACTTAAAACTTGAATTAAATTCCCTCGTTCTCCAGGTAGGCGCCTGATGACTTAAAACTTGAAATAAATTCCCTCGTTCTCCAGGTGGGCGCCTGATTTTGACTTAAAACTGAAATGAATTCCCTCGTTCTCCAGGTGGGCGCCTGATGACTTAAAACTTAAAATGAATTCCCTCGTTCTCCAGGTGGGCGCCTGATTTTGACTTAAAGCTAAAATGAATTCCCTCATTCTCCAGGTGGGCGCCTGATGGCTTAAAGCTAAAATGAATTCCCTCGTTCTCCAGGTGGGCGCCTGATGACTTAAAATTGAAATGAATTCCCTCGTTCTCCTGGTGGGCGCCTGATGACTTAAAACTTGAAATAAATTCTCTCGTTCTCCAGGTGGGCGCCTGATTTTGCCTTAAAACTTAAATGAATTCCCTCGTTCCCCAGGTGGGCGCCTGATGACTTAAAACTTGAAATAAATTCCCTTGTACCCCAGGTGGGTGCCTGATGACTTAAAACTTGAAATAAATTCCCTCGTTCTCCATGTAGGCGCTTGCTATCACCACAACACAGACAAAACAGAGAAAAATTTCTGCCCCAGTTTGTACCAGGAACATTCATTGATTGTTAGTTGCATCCCATTATCCAGGAGGGTCCTGAAAACTTAAAATTAGATCCCATTATCCAGGAGGGTCCTGAAAACTTAAGATTGAACTTATCTGGAACATGCTTTCCTCATGGGGATTTCCTGGCAAAGCGAAAAAGATTTCTTGCCCCTGCTTAAAACAAAGAAAATTTGTTAGTTTGAAAATGTGGCGGTTAGTTTGCGGCATCCTTGCTGAAAGTGTCTGCTTCTGCCACTATCCCGCTTCATTCTGATTAGATGCTTCGGGCTACAAAAAATTGTTTGACCTTTCAATCGGACCTCGACCACAAAACCTCTGAATGACTTGAATCCCTTACACTCAACTCGTCGTATGGCACTTTCATTCTGACAACTGTTGAACCTTTGCATTTCCTACAAATTCACGAATCACTTGACCACCCGAACTTCAGTTACCACCACATTGCTCATTCTAAATCTTGTCCCTTGTGATGTGCCTGGCTGAATTTCGCTTGGTGCAAATAAAAAGCTGGTAATGAGCTTTGAAGTCCTTTCTTGCTTGCTTAACAAAAGACTAATTTGACAGAGACTTAGAAAAATAGACCCAAAAGAAACGAAGCGAAGTGACTTTGAGAATTAGGAATAAAAAAGAAAAAAACAAAGATGACTATTTGAAGAAAAATGGAAAAGAGACTTATCTGAATGAAGCAACTGGCTCCAATGATCATGACATGCATTTCGGACTGATCGGCCTAATCCATCCAACTAATCACATTTCAGTTCATGCCATGTCTTCAGACTTCAAAATCGTGTTTTCCATAATTCAATTTCTCTGTAAAGTCATGAACCTCATTCGGCTTGTAATGCCCCGAGGGGTTTTCACCAGCAAACCTCTCTCATTTGCTCCTCTCTCAACTCATTGTCGCCTTATAGTGCCCGTAAGGGTTTTCACCAATAAGACTCTCTCATTTGAATTTTCTCTCGACTCACCATCGCTCTATGGTGCCCGTGAGGGTTTTCACCAATAAGACTCTCTCATTTAAATTTTCTCTCAACTCACCATCGCCCTATGGTGCCCGTGAGGGTTTTCACCAATAAGACTCTCTCATTTATTCACTTTTCCTTCTGCCCATGAACAAAGGTGCTACCCATGATGTAAATAATACCTCCATCTCACTTGACTTGGCATCCTCAAAGTTGATCGGAAGGTCTTTCTTTGGACTGTAGTGTAGGTTTTGGACAGGGTTAGAAAGAAAGGGTGGCATGCAGGCTCAAAATAATTTAAGATGAAGGGGTTCAAAATTACAACTTTTGGAATTAAATCTTTTTTTTTTCAAAACTAAAACTTCTGCCCCAGTTTTTTCGAATCTGGGAAATTTTAAATTTTTATTTTGATAGTACCGAACCGTGTAAGGCTGCCTACATATCCTTAAAAGGAATCAGGTCAAACGTAGTTCAAACTAGTAAAAGTTGTTTTGTTTTTGTTACTTTGCTTTTCTTTTTCTTTTTCTCTTTTCTTTCTTTTGCTTTTCTCTTTTTTTTTCCTTTTCTTTTTCTATTTCCAGCTCTACTTCTGATTCCAAAAGAGGAGTATGAAATAACATAAATAAGGCTCAAAAGGGGTAACAAATGATAAAAGTGTTTGGGATAGCAGAATAAAATGCCTTCGTCATTCCAACTTTGAACATGCTTAGTACAAAATGCGATTGAAGATAAGCAAAATAATCATACATAATATCTCTTTACTGCATCAGAATTGATGGCCATATCCACACATTTACCTTCTATGTCTGTTAAATACAAAGCACCATTGGGCAACACCTTTGTCACAATGAACGACCCCTGCCAGTTTGGGGCGAACTTGCCTTTAGCTTCAGCCTGATGTGGAAGGATGCATTTCAACACCAACTGACCCACCTCAAATTTTCGGGGACGCACCTTCTTGTTGTATGCTCTTGCCATTCTTTTCTGATACAATTGACCGTGACATACTGCTGCCAATCTTTTTTCATCAATCAAACTCAATTGCTCTAGCCGGGTCTTGACCCACTCATCATCATCAATTTCAGCTTCAGCAATGATCCACAGGGATGGAATCTCAACTTCCGCAGGTATAACTACCTCGGTTCCATATACCAGCAAATAGGGAGTTGCACCAATTGAAGTGCGAACAGTAGTGCGATAACCCAGTAAAGCAAAAGGTAACTTTTCATGCCATTGCCTGGAACCTTGCACCATCTTACGAAGTATCTTCTTTATGTTCTTGTTAGTAGCCTCAACAGCTCCATTTGCCTTAGGACGATACGGAGTGGAGTTTCGATGCATAATCTTGAACTGTTGGCATACCTCTTTCATCAAATGACTGT
Organism: Nicotiana tomentosiformis; assembly: GCF_000390325.3. Lineage (NCBI taxonomy): Eukaryota > Viridiplantae > Streptophyta > Magnoliopsida > Solanales > Solanaceae > Nicotiana > Nicotiana tomentosiformis. Next base: position 1,768,388 of record NC_090820.1, on the reverse strand, counting down.
TGAGGTTAGAAGCATTATCTGTGATGATTACCTTGGGAATTCCGAACCGGAAAATGATGTTTGAATGAACAAAATCTACCATCGCCTTCTTGGTCACGGACTTGAAAGTTACAGCTTCGACCCATTTGGTAAAGTAATCAATGGCCACCAGAATAAACCTATGCCCGTTTGATGCTGCCGGCTCAATTGGTCCAATGACATCCATGCCCTAAACAACAAAGGGCCAAGGTGTAGACATTGTGTGCAACTCAGATGGCGGGGAATGAATCAAATCACCATGCACCTGGCATTGATGACATTTGCAAACGAAGCTGATGCAATCTCGTTCCATGGTGAGCCAATAATAACCTGCTCGAAGAATCTTCTTTGCCAAGACATACCCACTCATATGCAGCCCGCAAACTCCGGAATGCACTTCGGCCATGATAGTCGAAGCTTGTTTAGCATCTAAGCACCTTAGTAATCCTAGATCTGGAGTTCTCTTGTACAATATTCCCCCACTTAAGAAAAATCCACTAGCCAGACGTTGAATGGTTCTCTTTTGATCACATGTGGCATGTACCGGATATACCCCCGATTTGATGTATTCCTTGACATCATGGAACCAAGGCTCACCATCAGGTTCCTCCTCAATCACATTGCAATAGGCATGCTGATCAATATGCAGAGGGTCGACATAAGTCTTATCTGGATGGTGTAACATTGACGCCAGAGTAGCCAAGGCATCGGCAATCTCATAATGAATCCTGGGAATATGCCTGAATTCTACCGACCTGAATCATTGACAAAGATCATGCAAACATTGTCGATACGGTATGAGCTTCAAATCCCGAGTCTCCCATTCTCCCTGAATCTGGTGAACCAACAAATCTGAATCTCCCAAAACCAATATTTCTTGAACTCCCATGTCTATAGCTAGCCTCAAACCCAGAATGCATGCCTCGTATTCAGCCATGTTGTTAGTGTAATAAAATCGAAGCTGAGCTGTTACGGGGTAGTAATGCCTTGTTTCAGAAATGAGTACAGCCCCTATTCCGACACCTTTCATATTAGCAGCTCCATCAAAGAAGAGTTTCCAACCTGGCTTTTCATCATGATCAGCCTCGTCAACATACATCACTTCTTCATCAGGAAAATAAGTCTTCAGTGGCTCATATTCTTCATCCACCGGATTCTCGGCCAAGTGATCGGCCAGGGCTTGGGCTTTCATCGCGGTCCGAGTCACATAGATGATATCAAACTCTGTGAGTAAAATCTGCCACTTTGCCAATCTTCCTGTGGGCATAGGCTTCTGAAAGATATACTTTAGAGGATCCATGCGAAATGAGGTAAGTAGTGTAGGATGATAGATAATGCTTCAACTTTTGTGCCACCCAAGTCAGGGCGCAACATGTCCTTTCAAGAAGAGTATACTTAACCTTATAAGGAGTGAACTTCTTGCTGAGATAATAAATGGCTTGCTCTTTCTTGCCCGTGATGTCGTGTTGACCCAACACACAACCGAAAGAATTATCCAATACCGTCAAATAGAGAATTAAAGGTCTCCCAGGTTCTGGCGGGACCAGCACAGGTGGGTTTGACAGGTAACTTTTGATCTTATCAAATGCTTCCTGACACTCATCAGTCCACTTAACCGCAACATTCTTCTTCAGCAACTTAAAGATGGGCTCACAAGTTGTCGTGAGTTGAGCAATAAACCTGCTGATGTAGTTTAACCTTCCGAGAAGGCTCATTACCTCGGTTTTGTTCTTTGGCGGTGGTAATTCTTGGATGGATTTGATCTTTGATGGGTCCAACTCAATACCGCATCGACTGACTATGAATCCCAACAGTTTTTCGGACGGGACACCAAATGCATATTTTGCCGGATTGAGCTTGAGGTTGTACCTGCGGAGCCTTTGGAAGAACTTTCTCAAGTCTCCAACATGGTCGGACTGCTTCTTTGACTTTATGATCACATCATCTACATAAACCTCAATTTCCTTGTGTATCATGTCATGAAATATGGTAGGCATTGCCCTCATATAAGTTGCCCCAGCATTCTTCAAACTAACTGGCATTACCCGGTAGCAGTATGTCCCCCATGGTGTGATGAACGTTGTCTTTTCTGCATCTTCCTCATCCATCAGGATCTGGTGATATCCTGCGTAGCAATCCACAAAAGACCCAATCTCATGCTTGGCACAATTGTCGATCAGAATATGAATGTTCGGCAATGGAAAGTTATCTTTTGGACTTGCCTTATTGAGATCACGATAATCAACACAGACCCTGGTCTTACCATCCTTCTTTGGTACTAGCACGACATTAGCTAACCAAGTGGGATATCGAGTGACCCGAATGACCTTTGCGTCAAGCTGCTTTGTGATTTCTTCTTTGATCTTCACACTCATGTCAGTCTTGAACTTCCTTAACTTTTGCTTGACTGGAGGGAATGCCGGATCAGTTGGCAATTTTTGAACTACCAAATCAGTGCTCAAACCCGGCATGTCGTCATACGACCATGCAAAAACATCTTTATATTCAAACAGTGCTTTGATTATTTCTTCCTTGATTTGTGGTTCCAGATGCAAACTTATCTTGGTTTCCCTGATATTATCTTGATCTCCTAAATTGATTGCTTCAGTTTCATTCAAATTAGGCTTGGGTTTTTCTTCAAAGTGATTTAGTTCTCTACTGATTTCCTGAAATGCTGCTTCTTCATCATATTCTGTTTCATCATCACACTCTACTTCTTGGATTGTTGTTTCGGAATTAGATTGGCTTTTAAGATTTGGCTGAAAATTCCTCATGCATGTCATGTCATTGAAACCAGCATAAAAAGAACTGTACAGAAAAAAAGAAACAAAACAAAATTGAAACGCTATCAGGAATAATGGAAAACGGGAAATTGTATTTCATTGAAAATAAAAGATAGAAGGGTTTGTACATCAAAACAAGCAAAAAATAAAAAATTTGGATTACAACCCTGGAATAACCCAGATAACAAAAAGGAAAACAAAGCAAACTACCAAAACTCCTTCCGGGTGGGGAGAGGAATAGCTTTCCAATTGCTAAGCTTCACATTTGGCCCAACGAGCTGCACATCGGCATTACTGGAACCTTCCCCGATTTCCACCATGTTAGCCTCATCAAACAAACTCTGGAACCTCCTGATCAGCTCTTCATCAAAGTCGACCACAGGTTTTGGGACCGCTGATATTGGGCGTTTTGCGACCCCTGGCTTGACAAAAGACTTGGAGATATGTGGAACAGGCTTAGGAAGTGACCATGCCTTTCTTTTCAAAATTTTAGCCTTTTTCATGTCCTTCCCTATGAGTGTGAATCCCAAACCAAATGTACCGAAACTTTCATGTGGACACACCGGATGTGCAATACCCTGCAGAGACGAACCCAGGCCTTTGCCCGGCACAAAACCATTCTTCAATATTTCATTTGCTACCATGACGGACGCGGAGGGTAGCTTTGGACCTGGAATGCATTCTCCTTCAGGAATCTTCTCGACAGACACTGTTTCAAACGTTTGGTACACCCAAGGCCCTTTATTATCTTCAACTTCAATAAATGGAACAATTGTGTCATTGTAAGCAGATAAGTTCTCATCACCGTGCACAACTATTTCCTGCCTGTCCCATTCGAACTTTACCATTTGATGCAGAGAATACGGGATTGCCTTGGCAGCATGTATCCATGGCCTGCCCAATAACAAGTTGTAGGAGACAGCCATATCTAGCTCTTGGAACTCCATAGTGAACTCAACTGGCCCTATTGACAATTCGAGCATTATATCACCGATAGAATCTTTCCCTCCTCCATCAAAGCCTCGAACACATACATTGTTCATGTGGATCCTTTCAGTGCCGATCTTCAACTTTTGCGAAGTGGACAGAGGGCAGACATTTGCACTAGAACCATTATCAACCAATACCCTTGAGACAGCAGAATCCTCACACTTCACTGTAAGATAAAGAGCTCGGTTGTGCTCCGTACCCTCCATAGGAAGTTCATCATCTGAGAAAGTGATCCTGTTTGCATCGAAAATCTTGTTAGCAATCTTTTCCAATTGGTTTACCGTGATCTTATCATGAACATGGGCCTCATTTAAAATCTTCATCAGGGCTTTGCGGTGTTCATCTGAATGTATCAGCAAAGACAAAAGAGAGATCTGAGCTGGTGTTTTCCTTAACTGCTCTACAATGGAATAGTCTTGCATTTTCATCTTTTTCAGGAACTCTTCAGCCTCTTCTTCGGTGACCGGCTTCTTTACTGAGAGGTGTCCATCCTTGAATGGCTTAGCTTTCCTTAGTTCTTCTGGGGTAAAACATCTCCTAGAACGAGTCAGTCCTCCAGTTTTATTGACTTCTTCCTCTACTTCTTTCCCCTTATATGTTACTATCACCTGTTTGTAATTCCACAGGACGGCTTTTGTGTCAACCATTGGTAATTGGGTCACTGGCTTAATAATAACGGGGGTAATACGAGCTCCTGGTACAATCACTTTTTGCTTTTCCTGGTTCGCTTCAACATCAATCAGAGGCCCTTTCATAACCAATACAGATGGCTTCACGCCGAGCATGCTTAGCTTCTCCGACACCCCTTCAACTGTCAAGGTCGTTGCTTTTGCAAAATCTGGATCTTTAAATGGATTACTTTCGCTAGCCCGGATCATCAAGATAGACTTGGAAGAATTCTTGGGCTCCCCATACTTATGAACTATCTCAATCATATGTGTCTCTGCATGAGCCGGCAAAGGATTTTGGTTGATGTTTGGCACCTCCGGGATCTGGACCACAATTTGATTTGTATCAATAAGCTCTTGGATCGCCCTCTTCAAATGCCAACACTTCTTTGTGTCGTGCCCTGGGGCATCAGTACAATATGCGCATCTGAGGGAATAATCAAGGTTCCTTGGAGGTGGATTTGGTGTCTTTGGCTCAGGCCTCAAAACGTCCAACTGCCTCAACCTTTGAAACAAATTGGTATACGACTCTCTAAGAGGGGTGAAGGTTTCTTTCCGCTGCTGCCTCTCTTTTCTATAATTTGGCCTCGATCGAAAGCTTGGACCAGTAGGGTTTCGGTATGGTTGTGGGGGTGGATAAGGATTTTGTGGAGTTGGAGCATGCCATTGCGGGTAAGAAGGGGGTTGCGCATATGACTGTGCATGGTGAACATGGTATTGGGGTGGTCTGACTGAATATTGAGGGTCTTGTGGTGGGAAATAATGTTGGGATGGATTATATGGAGCTAGGGTGTAGGCTTGAGGTTGGGGTCGAGGTTGGGTGTACTGGTGAGGCGAACCCCTTGGGCCACGCCCTGATCCAGAGACAAACATAGCGACATCATCTTTCTTCTTTTTGCCTAACAGGCTTCCGGTGCCACTTTGAATTGCCTGTGTGGTTGCTTTTATGGTGGAGTAGCTCATGATCTTGCTTGACTTGAGTCCCTCTTCCACCATTCATCCCATCTTTACCACATCGTTGAAGGACTTACCTATGGCTGAGATCAAATGGCCAAAATAAGTAGGTTCTAATGCTTGAAGAAAGTACTCGACCATCTCATCTTCTTCCATTGGAGGATTGACCCGTGCAGCTTGTTCTCTCCATCTGAAACCATATTCCCTAAAGCTCTCACTGGGCTTCTTCTCTACCTTGGTCAAAGATAGGCGATCCGGGATAATGTCTATATTGTACTGAAAGTGCCGAGCAAAGGCCTGAGCCAAGTTGTCCCATGTGTACCACCTGCTAGCGTCTTGGCGGGTGTACCATTCCAAAGCCGCCCCACTCAGACTCTGACTGAAATACGCCATTAATAATTCGTCTTTCCCACCGGCGCCTCTCATCTTGCTGGAAAAGCCTCTCAAATGGGCCACGGGATCTCCATGTCCATCGTACAGGTCAAACTTGGGCATCTTGAACCCAGCGGGCAGTTGGACATCAGGGAATAAGCATAAATCCTTGTAAGCCACACTTACTTGGCTTCCTATCCCTTGCATGTTCTTCAAAGATTGTTCTAGACTCTTCACTTTCCTGAATATCTCATCCTGCTCCACGTTCCGGGATGGTTTCTCAGTTTCAACAGGAGGTTCAAAGTAAGGGGTGTAGGAATAAGGATCCGTGACTTTGAAAGTTGGTTCCAGAGCATAATATTGGGTATCTGGAGCTTGGAACGCGGGTTCACTAGAAGATCAGTGGAGGGTAATTCGCGGAGGGGCTACGAAAACAGGAGCAGATGTCAGAGCCGGGTATGCGGTTGTTTTGGCTGGTGGAGCATGGAAAGTTTAGGACGAGGTGCCGGGGTAGTGGTGGAAAGGGGTAAAACCCGGTGCATGCCGAGGGGAAAGATCAACGGTAGTGGGATTCTGGGCTTGTGCCAGTGATGGGATGAAAGCGGGATTTTCTGTGTAGTTAGCGGGAAATGAAGGTGGAGGATGCCCCCTGATCCAGGCTTGATACATTTCATCCATTTGATGCTTCAACCTGTGGACCTCCTCTTTCAATTCAGACTCTGATTCTACAATCTCCCTCGGCGGGTCAACAACACCCGTGTCCGACTCTTTGCTAGTCATGACTGCCTTGCGCTTTGATCTGGTATTATAGGGGTGACTTGCCAGGATGCCAACAAACTAACCACCTAAACAGAACCTGTCTTTCTTTGCACACAAAAATAACTTGGTCAGTTTTGAAGCATTTAACAGATAGGGAATCGCATATTGGGGATGCAATGCACCTAAGCAGTTAAACGTTTCTAAATGCTTTGCGACGGCTTATGTGTTTCATCCCGGCTCTTTTCCCAAATTTCGAATCCTGATTTTTTCCTCTCTCCTTTTGCTGTGTTTCGCTCTTTTAATTCTCATTCTCTTTTTCTTCTTTTGTTTGGCCCCTCTTTTCTTTCTTCCCTCCTTTTTTTATTTTCCTCTTCTTCTTTTTTTGTTTTCTTTTCTCTATTTTCTTTTAAGACTATGATCGAATCCTATGGGGATTGCCTACGTATCATGACGCCGCATGAATCAGATCATTACGTAGTTCAGGAAAATAAATGCGAAATGATTTTTTTTTCAATATTTCATTAATAAAAGACATCTTTTAGATTTTCTATTACAAGGACTTAAAAGTAGTGATGACTACAAAAGAAAAATCTACAGACTCAAAATAAAGCAATAAGAAACCTTGACAAGGATGAACAAAACTCGAGGAAAGTAAAATACAGACTCAAAAACTAACTAAAAAAAAATCAAAAATACATAAGAGCCTCCACTGGTACTCCGGGGGCTTGCGGGACATCAGCCGGTCTCCGCACGGGCCTACGGGCAATATCTTCTTGAAGGTGGTCTAGGTCAACCATCACCTGTCGAACGAATCTCATTACAGAAGCAAAAAACATAGACTTGGTCATGTCTTTACATTCATGGCATTTCATTACAACATAATCAGCTATCTCTTTAATCCTCATTCTGATGACACCCTTTTCTTGAAGCAAACGTCCAATCTGCTGGGCCCGAGCCTCTAACACTTGTGTATCTGTGTTGTTTTGGTCTTGTAACTGTTGCAGGCTTTCTTGTAGTTGGTAAATCAATGCATAGCAATGCTCTCTTTTTGTCTTGAAATCCTTTATTTGCTTGACTATTTCATTTTCCATGGCAACCAGCTTTTTCTGTAAAATTGCTACTTCTTTATCATATTTCAGCTTCAACTGGTGGGCTAATCTAGCATGTTCTTCTGCACTTTTGGCCAACTTTGCTTGAGCATTTAACAAGTCCTTTTCAGCCTTTGTCAAGTCAAAACCATAATCATGCACTTTTCGCCTTAGGTTGGTTATAATTTTCTCATCTCTCTCACTTCTTACCGGTGTCTCGGCGGCTATTTTCATTCTCTGGATTTGGGCTCGAATGGCTTCATTTTCCCTAGCCAACCTCTTCTTTTCCCCTTCATCTTCAGCTGCCTGCAAACTACTATCAAATTTGATTTTTTCAATTTGTTCTTCTAGTTTGTTTATAGTAGTCCGGTATTCCTTTTCTTTAGCTAACCAAACTCATTGCTCTCGTGCTCCATCGGTGAATTGTTGGACATGGGGCCTTTTGGCGGGCTGTTCTCGTACTTGAGTCTGTGGTTCCAAGAACCTACATTGGTGCCAAATCTGACGAACCCTTTCTTCTGGAAATGTGGCTTTTAGGCATAGTTCAATAACCTGTGGACTCAAATCTTCGTCATAGGGGACTGTTTGGTATCTGCCCAATTGGCGTAGGACCCGATGCGGGGCATATGGCTGAATAATCCGAAGACCCATTAATAAAAGAAAGCACACTCCGGCGGACATGTAAATAACTTCATCGACCGGGAGCCAACCAAAAATCCACTCAATTCGATTTGCATTTAAAGAACCCAAATACGCGAACCATGCCTCAATACCTTCTGGCAACTCATGACCATTTACTCGGTTTTCATATTCTTCGATGCAATTGAGTCCGGTCAGACCGTAGTTCATGTAACCTAGGCGGTGACAAAGATGTTCTACTAACCACATTTGTAAAAGCAAGTTGCAACCCTCAAAAAATTTTGTCCCGGCTCGACAAGCGGTTAAAGCTCGGTAAATTTCTGTGAGAATCATCGATATGATAGTGCCATTGGCCTTTTTGACCATAAAGTCGGCCACTCCTGCGAGCCCCAATTCTATATGTCTGTCACTCCTTGGGCATATCAGAGTGCCTAAAAATGCCACCACAAAGACCAAACCCCTGCGTGCTTCCCATTTGTCTTTATTTCCCTGATGATTCAAACCAGTGTCCGGAGCCTCAAATCTGTGGGGGTCCCCATACCGGCTGTATAAGAAACGGAATGTGCAGAATCCTCCGGCTAAATTTTCATCTTTAACCTGCCGGCTAATACTGAGGAGGTCCAAAAACTTATGAGAGGTTACAGTTCTTGGTGCTACTGGATATTGATACCTTAACTTCCCTTCGAAACCAACATAACCTGCTATCTCCTCTAGTGTAGGGGTCAACTCGAAATCAGAGAAGTGGAAAACATTGTGTGTCGGGTCCCAAAACGGTATCAAAGCTTCGATTATATCAACCCTTGGTTTAATTTCCAGAAGACCAGTAAGCCCACCTAAAGCCTTTTTCACAGAACGCTTGCTGACCTCCCCCAGGTCGTTCCACCACATATGGAGTCCTAGTGGAATCTCGTCTACGACTCGAAAAGGTATATTTTCAACAGTGCTCATCCTGCACATTTTTATTTAAGGCGACTGGTTAAAAACAAGTGATTTTTTATTTTATTTTTATTTTTGACCCCAAAAGAAAGATTATTTGTGCAAAATAAAACTCAAACAACTCAAGGCCACCTTTGCAAATACGGCCCTTCAGCCCTTCATAAATGAAGATTTTAAAGTTGTTCTTGCTAAGTGGCCAAAATTAGGAAAAGAGCCATATGTGGCTATTCTGGTAAAACAAACTTCCTGTGTCCCGTCGGGACGTTTCTGGCTACTTGGACAGAAAGTGACATCCCCTAAATTTATTTATGACAATATGACGCATTTTCATATTTTCTAGTTATTTTTTGCAAAAACGGGGCCGAACCCGATGAGGGTTGCCTACGTATCTCACATCCGGTGAGAATCAAACCCGCATAGTTCGGTCCATCTTGATGCACAGAAAGATATGATTTGTTTTGAAATGATTTTTTTTCTTTTTTTTTGAAACTTTGGTAGAGTAACGGGATTTTTGAATATCGGGATTATCAAAATCGGGCATTTTTCTATCCTACCTCACTCTTGGTTTTTCTTTTTCTTTTTTTTCTTAATTTTCTTTCCTTACTCTAGAAGCCGGTCAACATACAAGCCAAGCAAATTAATTCACAAGTAGCACGTAAAGAATGCATCAGGATGGTTTTTTGATTTTCGGGTGCACCTATCCTAGACGGACCCAACCCCTGTGTTGAGTCCCCTAAGTCAAATGCACGTGATGCAAGCAAACGTACCTACTAGGGATCCAGCATGAGGCTGTGTTTTCTAAGTTTCAAATCCTGGGTGTATTGTTCTAGACCTGGCTTACCCGAGCGGAGCAGACAACTCGAGCCGGGGGGGGCAGCGTACCGGGAATACAGAAGCTTCACCGGCTTTGCAACTTGTCCGAACCTCGTTCTAAAATTAGGATATGACTCTAACAGAAAAGAAGCCACGCGAAGCGCACGCTCCCCAGAAGATTTAGAAGACTCAGAGAGAAGGAGGGTTTCGTAGTAGTTTATATACAGTTCAAACAATATCAAAGCGGTAAAAAGCGGCATTTAGCACATTATGCTCAAACACGTAAAAATCAGATAATATACAAAAATCAAGTATAACAGTTATTCTAAGCTCGAATTCTGAACCCTGAACCAGAGATTCTGGGTTCTTGTCCCCAGCAGAGTCGCCAGAGCTGTCACACCTCCTTTTTCCCACTGGGGATATGGGATAGGAGAGTTTTTCCAATTAAAGTGACAATATTCGAAATGAGATTATTTATTTGATCAGAGTCGCCACTTGGAATAAGTTATGGTGTCCCAAGTCACCGGTTTATTTTAAATCCCAAATCGAGGAAATTTAACTCTATTTATGGTCTGCGAACACAGAAGACTGGGTAAGGAATTCTGTTAATACGGGAGAAGGTGTGAGGCACTCTCGAGTTCCGTGATTTTCGCACAGTCGCTTAACAATTAATTCTTGGCCTAATTATCTGATTTATTACATATTTTAGAACTATTTATGTGTTAATGCTTCTATACCGCTTTTAATTATTTATGAAATTATTTCTGGAACAAGTCACGATGTCGTACACTTGTCGTTTTGGCACACGTCGCAAACCGCGCCACATGAAATGCACCCGCGATTTACGACATGCTTATTTTTATTATTATTCGAAGTTGTAGTCGAGTCACGTGAAACGCACACTCGAATTGGGGATTATGTATCATGACCATGCCACGAGAACCGTACTCATAGTCACGATGATCTATTATTCGCGCCTAAAGCAAGCTACGAATGTTTATAAGTTATTTTCCTAAAGCTAATTTAAGATTATTGTAAGGTCACGGATTATGGACATTGAATGAGTTGGAGGCCCCATTATGGTTTAGCTATTCGAAACTATTTATTACGAAGGAAAGGGAATAGTTTTGATTAATACGTTCAAGCCTAGAAGCCCATAAAACGTTAACCAACCAAAGTGACTTAAGCCCAAATCCTTGTCTAATTTATCCAAGACCCAACAGAATATCTTAAAAGAGTGTGGCTCATCCTACTCCCAAACTAAATAAAAATCCCTCATTCTTATTCTCTCTCCAATCTCAGAATAACACAATAGTCGTATCAATACAACTGATCAGACAAGATAACATCAAATGGGTTAGAAAAGAGAATTATTAAGCTATCGAAATATCATGCTCACATTTAGCGTGTAAGTGAACAACTCACAGTTTCAAGCATTTGTTAACCTAGCTTCAAATAAACTAAGTAAATCAAAAGAATAAACAAAGCAATTAAAGGAGAATAACCAGGAAAAAATAATATTTTAACAAATCATAAAAGGAAAATGTCTAACTAATGAGAAACAGCAACAATAATTAAGAAATAGAAATTCATAGCATAAGGTGAAGAAAATAAACCTTTGAGCAAAATAAAATTCTTTAAATTGATTAAAATTTACAGCATCTAAAATCAACGGCGGATGAGCTCGAACCGAGAAAGCTGAAAACTTTGACCGAAACCAGATCGGAAACTTCAACGGACCTCTCTAAAGGAAACTTCGCTGGAAATCTCGTAACTCCACGAATTCCTTAGCTCGACTCCGACGTATTTTTGGATGGAAAATTAGTGACTTTTGTGACTTATATGATGTTTGGAAATTGGGTTTAAAGGGCGTTTGAAAGTGAGGTTTCTAATGGAGTTTGGGACTGTTTTGGGAGTGAAAAATGGACGAAAAAAAAATAGTTGGTTTTGGGTAGTTTAAAGGGTAAAAGAAGCTGATTTTGATGGAGCTTGGGATGGGATTTTAGTTAGCTTCTGACGCATTCCTCTTGCAAAGAAGAAGACCCGAATTTTTGCTTCTCCGTTTTCTATTAGCTCTTTTTTGGTCTATCGGGTGCTAGTTCCCCCAAATCCGTTTTCTCTCTTCAGACCCTATCCCCCTCTTTGTTTTTTCCGTCTTAGGTGTCCTTCCTCCTTGTGTGTTGGGTGAGTGAAAAATATATAGGTGTAGGTATAAGGATTAATTGGTGGCCAAGAAAAAGAGTGTGTATGGGCATGTGCATTTTTTGAGAGAGAGCATGTGAGTTTGTTACAAAAGATAAGGAAGAATCTTGCCACATGAAAATGACTCATTGACTCTTGCTTTAATTAATTTTTTTTTTTAAGAGTGTAAAATAAAAATACTAGCTAAATATTTAAAAATCAAGAACATATAATTTTTGTGATTTTTAATTTTCGTAAATAAACCTACTAAAAATGAAGTTAAAGTTAAAATATGTAGATTAAACTTAAAATTATTTATATGCTAAAAAGTGTTTAAAAATCACAAGTATGGTAAAATATTAGGTGCTCACAATAGCGCTTGGGCTGAAGGAGCCCCTCCGGAATCTGTACATACCCCTAGTGAGCGCAATTACCTACTGAGTACGAGTGCCGAGTGATGAGTGACTGGGAGGCATGAGTGATTGTGAGGTATGCCCGATGGGCTGTTTACGAATGATTGTGAGGTAAGCCCGAGGGGATGTATACGAGTGATTGTGAGGTCTGCCTGAGGGACTGTTTATGATTTTATCACTGAGTTGCATAGCATTGGCATGCACACATGACATACAGGCATAAAGATGTATTTTCCTCATGATGTACAGCATCACATCATTCATGATTTCCCACATATTTTGGCAGATGGGTATAGTGATGCATTTGTTTTTACACGGGTTATCCGGAAGGAAAATAAAACATCTTATTTATTATTGAAAAGATTTTGGGAGAAATTTATTGTTTTCAAACTATTCATATTTTTGGCAACTTCGGCAAAAGATTTGGGTTTTCACTGATGTACTTGAAAGGAAGAACTATTATTGTTGAAATCATGATTTGACTGAGCATTTTATCTGTGAGTTACTTCTGGTATTATTTGCTTTATGTTATTATGGACTGTTGTGGATTAGTGATTTTGGACCCGACCTTGGTAGAAGCTCGTCACTACTTTCAACCTAAGACTAGGTTTGTTACTTACTCAGTATATGGGGTCGGTTGTACTGATACTACACTTCTGCACATTGCGTGCAGATGTTGGCTGATGTTGTTGTTGTGCTCGATAGTTGCGGAATTTGAAGATGTACCTGCATTCCTGTTGTAGCTGCCTCTTGTTCATGGTAGCCTTAGATTTATAAAAGCTCTGCTTATGTATTATTCAAACAGACTATGTATTTATTTTATTTCTGGTTTGTAAACTCTATTCTTAGAAGCTCATGATTTGTACTACCAGTTCTTGGGGAGATGTATTGGTTTTAGATATTTTTTTTAATTAAGTTCAATAAAATTGGACAGTTGGTAATTGGCTTACCTAACGGATTAGGTTAGGTACCATCACGACTATTTGAATTTTGGGCCGTGACACTTTTATTGTATGCTCTTCGCCATTGCCGACGTGAAGCAAAAAATCACTAAATGATGGATCTGTCTTTGCTCTCATATTTATTGTTAGTTGAATCTTTTCCATTTTAGGCCATAAGTACGATCTAACCAAGCTAGCATTTACAGTCTCAACTCGTGTTGATTTTGGAACTACAGGTAGTACTTGACGAAAATCACCTCCAAAAATCATTACTTTTCCACCAAACGGTTCATCTACATCCATTATATCTCGGAAGCTCCTGACAATTGTTTCGATTGTTTGACGCCTTGCCATAGGCGCTTCATCCCATACTATCAACTTTGCTTTTCGTATCAATTTAACTCCACCACTCTGCTTCGACATATTTGTGATGGTTGTTTCACTCGTTTGAAGAGGTATGTCGAATCTAGAGTGAGCGGTACGACCCCCTGGTAAAATTACTGCTGCTACACCACTTGTTGTTGTTGCTAATACTATCATACCTCTTGATCTGACATTTGCAAGTAATGCACGATAAAGGAATATTTTTCCGGTTCCTCCTGGGGCATCTACAAAGAACAAACCTGCTCTACCAGAATCAACTCTTTGCAATATAATCTTGAAAGCTTGCTCTTGTTCAGGATTTAGCTTTGATTGTACATTAAAATCTTCTTCAGACACTTGTATAGCCTTTTCTTCAATAATCTCTCTGCATTCTGTGGGAACATTTTCATCTCGACACTGATCGGGTTTAGGTAAATCATATTTTTCAGCACTCTTGCCCATACTTTGTAGGAAATAATTAACGCTCTTCAACGTGTATTGCAGTTGAGTATCAGATGAATTTTCATGTATTCTTCGAAAGTCCTCTGACATATCCTCGTAATATGTGTCCCGCAATTTTCTAACGTCCATTGGATTACAATGTACCAATATAGTTGCAAACAAGTTTCTAAGAGCCGATGGCATTTTGAAGAGAACCGCCTCGCGCAAGCATTCAGATATACTGTTATCTGATTCTAGTAACCCTCTTTCTTTTGCAGCTTCCTTGAATGTTTGACACTCTCTTTCATTAACCATGAGTAAGTCTTCAAACGAAAAGGGTCCTCCGACATGATTCAGCAACAATCTCAAGTAGTACCCTTCACCTTCTCTAGGATTAGCTGCATTGTTCAAGATAAAAGGAAAATAGATGAAATTTCTAAAAAGATATAAAAAATTTATTGAGTAATATTAATTTCGTTACCTGTAGCAATTCGACCAATTACCGATATTTTTTGTCTTTTTGCCCATTTCTTTGATTGAGAGTTCCATACATAATACTCTGGGAATTCTTTGTATAGGTACATTCGTGCTTCCCCGTCTGTTGAGCATATCTTGAAATACTCAGTGAGCATTGTATTTTTGACATTGTCTGATGCTATAACAGTTTGCAAATTTTGCCTTTTCCAGTAGTACACTAAATAAAGATATAAAATTATAGGTCAGTATATCTTGTGTTAAAGTTATAAAACCAATAACGTGAGCACAACATATTTGAACACAATATATCTCATGTGGCCGAAAAAGACATAAGAACTAAAAACTTGTATTTAACAGTGAATGTGGCAAATGCAATAACCTACACACAAATTTGAACCTTCGTCAAAGCAGGATATCATGGAATGCGTTTTGTCACTCATTGCATACGAAAGAGACATTGAAAGTTGGGGGGAAAAGTAGCAGCTTAGAAGGTAATAAAGAGAATTAAATTATCATGGTTATGAAAAGAAAAATCCTGCATTGTAACTTAATATATTTGAAATCCTGAGACCCGACAAATCCTGTAGAAGATAGGGAACTAAAGAAAAATGAAGACAATAAAGGTTTGAAAGGGTCTTTCATGTTATGCACTATCGAAAAATGAAGACAATAAATTGTTTCTGTTTTCATAATTTAATATGAATTTGATTTAAAAATTCATGGCAGAAGTATGCAACTGAGCATAGTATATTCAATGGAATATAGTTATTAAACTTCTATTAGAAACTTAGATAACTTTCTTCAGGTCACTTTAATCTTAATTAGTAAGAATACTGTAACAAAGTTCACTTTAGATATAAAAATTATACCTGCTTTTTTATCTGGAAGATGTATCTGAAGGTTAATGACCGGAGGTTGCATCTCATTGAGAATAAACTCATAAATTCTCCAAAGTGCTTCTGACGGAGACACCCAACGCGCATCTTGGAAGTTTTTAATTTCATCAACTATTCTTTTCCCATCATCTGACTCAATATAAACAGCACACCTATCGTGACCTTTATATATATATATATTTGTACAAATATTCTATTGCCTTAACTCCGGAGCAAGCTTCCACATTAATATGACAATTGTATCGAGTTAGTAGATAAGGATTATACGGCACAACCCACTGGTTATTCATGAACGTGCCACAAACTTTTACGCTCTTCCCATCATTTCTTCTCCTATAAATAAGGTATCCATCCTTTCCCTGTATTGACTTATTGCTAAATGGTCGAGGATAATGGTTTTTGCACTGACCATGATTTGATGGACGATAGTTTCCACATGGACCGTGCATCATATTCTTGACAACTAATTCATGCAATAGTGGATATTCGTCTTTGTCTGGCAGTTTCGTTGTAATAAACTTGCTATGCGGATCTGGTGATGTTATCTTGTGTCCTTCTTTAAGTATTAATAAAAGGTGTATGTGAGGTAGACCTCTTTTTTGAAATTCAACCACAAATACATGCGTTGCGACTGGCCCAAATATTTGTTTGTGGAATATTTGATCCTTTAAGTCCTGCAATTTAGCTCTGAAAACTCTTGTCACCAATTAGTCAGGCCTGTCTTGAGGAAGTTGGCCCTCACATAAATTTTCTTGAATCTCCCCCAATCAGCATTACATGTCATTGTGATAACTAGGCCTGGTTTGCCAAAACGTTGAACCAGTGTCATAGCATCCATATATCGGCAACGCATATCCCTAGGACCTCCGATAAATGATGTCGGAAGTATTACTCTCTGACCAACTTTATCTCCTCGACATTCTCCAACCATGATACTATCGACTATACCTTGCAATATTTCCCTTCTAAAATTTGATTGGTCAAATATGAAATACTCAAGTCTCGTTATTTCCAATTTGATGTACATGTCAACCACAAATTATTGCAATAATCGTCCACATAGTAGCATATCCAGAAAATTTTTTAGTATGGCTAGTTTGAGTCCAGAAAATCTTTCGCAAATTATGATAAATATAGGATTATGAAACTTGCTACACACTATCCGAACGAGTTCACTGATTCTATGCTTGAGGATCTTAGTTTTGAGCTTGACATCTATATTGACTATGTGCGAGAAGCGGGCAATGAATTTTCTAACTTTAAAAGACTTGGTGATCTTTCAGAGACGTTGGTTAAAACAAATTTGCACATGACTTGGAGACTTATTTATTTGCTTGTAAAGTTAAGTTTAATATTGCATGTCGCTACAGCAACGGTAGAAAGAGCTTTTTCTTCGATGAAGTACGTTAAAAATGACTTGCGAAGCAGAATTGGTGATGAATTTTTGAATGATTGTTTAGTTTGTTATATAGAGGATGAAGTATTTGAAAGTGTACCTAATGATGCGATCATTGATCATTTTCAAAATATGATAAGTCGTCGAATACAATTGTAATGATAATGTTTATATTCATATGTTTTCTTTAAGTATTTTGTATTTTGAAATTTATGTTGAATATCGATATTCAATCCTTAGTTCGATTATTATGATATATTGACTTAAAATTGCGGTAGGAACCCATACACTTCAATTCCTAGATCCGCCTCTGTGTATTGATAAAATGTTACATGTATTCTAAACGAGGTATACACAACAAGGTTTCACTTGTCTTGCTCTATTCCGCCACGCGGAAATTAAAATTTTAAAGCCAATTGATTTAAGACAAATTTGATCTTATTATATGTATAATATTTTAATTTTTAACATATGTATATATAATTCGAGCAGTGAGTTTACCACAACCTCTAATCTTGTCATCTTATAATCCTTAAGTAACTCTTTTAAGGTATTCCTTCTCCACAAACAAATCTAATTATACTAGTAAAAGGATCATACTTCTATGGAATCTATTTTATTTGCTTGATTGTGAAATTAATTAGGACCAACAACCTAGCTTGTCAACAAGGGCGAAGCTATGTGTAGCCAAGGATAGTCAACTGAACAATCTTCGCCAAAAAATTATATTATGTATAGGATAAAATATTATTTGTTATTGATATAAAAATAGACCTTCAACACTTCTGTATAGCAAAAGGAATTTAAAATTTGAACACTCTTATTGAATTTTCTGACTTCGTCACTGCTCGCCGAAGTATAACATTATGGTAGATTACGGAATCTATGGGTCAGAAATCTCTGAGATGCTTTTGACGGTAAATGATGCCATATCTATAAATTAGGTAGTCTCTACTCTCTCCATTAATATCTATATATTAATATAAAGCAGGGCAATAAAAAAGTGATGTGGCGCCTCTATATAATCAAGAAAGCTATTTATGTTTTTTCTCATTTTTTTTCTTCATTTTGCGTGTTCAACATCTATTTTCTACTTCCATAACGAAGAAATGCAACGGTTATTATAACGGTGCATGCAAATATTACTCCATATAATTTAAGAGGACGCCATTCAACGGTTAGGAAATGCGTGGCAACTGACAATCATGATATTTTTTGCTAAGTTCTACGACAGCTAGTCTTCTTTGAAATACCAAGCCACCAATGCTATGTACGTGTTGTTTGATTGTATTAAATATTTAAAAAGTTAGTAGTTCTTTCCTATCGATAGTGACAAGTTTTTTCAAGTGCCGTTGTTCAATTTTAATAAATATATAATAGTTTTGATTGGTAATTAATTTAATATGTACTGGTATGTAGTTTATTCAATTTATAAACAAAAGTTTTCTATATCACTATGCTGATCAGTGAGATGTAATAATATGCATGTGTTTGTTTCCTCAGGATTTTGACTGCAATGTCTATATCCAGGTATGAATAAAATTCACAGTTCTTCCTCCATTCTTTTCACCAACTTATGTTTAAGAATTCAAAAACGCTCTATTAAATATTTTTCGCTTCCTTATAATGAATATTTATTAATATGTAGTTAATATTGCTTGAAATTCAGGGTGTAAGAGAATTTCAAGAGCGTTTAGTGCTATATGAAAAACAAGGTTGAAAAAGCTCTACTTTCATGGAGGAAGTCCAACGGGTCAGGACCGAAAAGTGAAGTCGAAGAAGTTGAGATATTTTATTCCAATCTTTTTAGGATGTTCTTCGGTTTCAAAGGAGGTTGGTAGTGATAATATATCCAAATACACATGAGTTTGAAAGGATTGTCAACTTATTTAGAGAGACGGAGTCAGAATTTGAAGTTTATGGGTTCGAGATTCTAAACCTTTTAAGTTATTGAATTCTAAATTACTAATGTGTACATATTCGATGAATTTCATAAGATAAATAAATGGTTTTGACCAAAGTTACTGGATTCGACCAACATGTACAGTCTATTCTCCGTCCGCCCCTGCATATCTATATTCTGATCCGTCACAAAAATGGTGAAAATTTTAGACTTGGAATCTGCAGATATGAAACATTCAATAAGACAATAATAATACTCCTACGGAACTTGATAGTAATTCGTTTGCACGAGAAGAAAGTAATGATTTAAAAAAAAAAAAACTAAAAAATGTTCAGGCAACAAGTACTACTCACAATAGGTAAAATTGAATCCTTCTTTACGTTTTTGTTTTAATTTTCAAATACAATTTAACAATGTTTGAGCAAGATTTGTAATTCTACTTTATCAAAATCAGTTGCAAGTGTTCAGGCCACCAAAATTTTAAACACTACAACGGTTCCTTCAATGACCTTGGAAATTGCAATTATTAATTAAAAGTAAAACTCTTTTTCAACTGCGATAGGATACCATTCCGAAACATTTAATAAATAGAGTAGGCAAAAATAGGCAACTATAAGGATAGAAGAAAAATAAAGGGGAAAACAGGAATGAAGGGAAGAGAAGGATAGATAAAAAGAATAAATGTGTAAATTTGGGTTTGATAATTGATTCTGTCATTGACGAAACTATTTTTCTAAATAATATACATGTAACCAAATTATTTACTAAGCAAGATAATACAACTATCGTAGAGTTTCTAAAACAGTTTAATAATTTATTTATTCATATGTACGTCTTGCCTTTTATTTATTGTTTTGTTTGTGAAATTTATGTGTTTGGAAGAAGTTTTAAGTTAACAAGAAATAGATGTATAAAGTAATTTTCTTTAATCTAAAATCGCACTAAGGACGAAAAATTCACTAGTTATTAAACTAATCACCAGTTAAATGATTCCAAGCAGCGTCCTTGCAAGAAAATTAATTTCCCCAAAGACCTTTTTATACATAGAGATAACTAAATAGAGCCTCAAAATGCAATCGTCAGAAACAATTACAAGTTAACAACAACAATAATAACAAACTCAGTATAATTTCATAAGTGAGATATGGGGAAGATAGTTTATACACAGACCTTAGCCCCACTTTGAAGGTCGAAAGACTGTTTCCCATATAGGCCTTCGGCTCACGAGAAAAAAAAATCTAGCACTAACAACAATAAGATAGTAAGAAATCGAGACGCAAAGAACAACAGGTAAAAAAGGACTAACACTAATACTCTCAACTACCTACTAGCCGTCCATCTTGATTTTCGATCTCCTCACCTTCCTAATTACAAAGCGCAATTAACTAATAGAGCGCAGTTGGAATAAAATGCAATTGAAATAAGATTTATAAAGCGCAATACTCAAATGCGATTTATACATCGCGATTAGCAAATACGATTTATTAATCGCAATTGCTATTGCAAATTTATAGGGCGCAAGCAATACAAATCCTATTTGTAATTAAACTCATCTATTAATTTACACTAATGCTCCTCTGTGTCACCCTTGGGTACAGAATAAAATTCATATATAATAAAGGTGGGAGGAAATAATAACTTGGATAAGTTTGATGTAAATCCTACATTAGTTGTATCCAATCATTTAAGGCCAAAATGTTTTGCTAGAAGAAGAAGAAGATAATAGAATCTGTCAAGGTCAGCTTATCAAAAAACTATGCATATCAACATCTTCTAGAAACTGAACAAACATCATTTTCTCACCAAATAAGAGTGAATGCTTTCTTTCATCCTCACTACTATTCTTGTTCTAGAAACATTATGAGACATTTCCCTACATTTCAAACTTGACAGGGGAAAAAGTTAGGAAGAATTAACCCGAATAGTCGCCCACCAAATCGGTTAAACTAAAAATAGTCAGTGAAGGTATAATATACGCATAATTTACGTATTATATGTGAATAATTATGTATAATCAATATATAAACGATGTATATGATTAGAAAAAATAAATAATGAATATAACTGATTATTTGCGTAAAGAATGGGAACAGTCATACCTTGGATAATGCTATTTAGTAGTAGGTGGATCATTTTTAATGAGGCACTAGGATGTTCAATATAGCTAGAGTATACACCCATCTACCACCTTAATATAGATTATTTCTTCAGTCTGATCTTATCTCTTAAGCCGTTTTTGCAAAAATAATAGGTAAAGAGATAGATAACATGAAATTTCCTCACTCTCTTAAAAAATGGAGTAAAAGATAAGGCCTTAATTTGTCCTATCAAATTCTTCCTCTTCCAAAGAATGAAAAAAATATATTATAAAATGAAATTTCTCTTACAGTAACATGGTAGGGGCTGCATTTATCACAAGTCTATGGAAAAAAGAATATTGTTAATAAAGAACTGACGTCTTATGTCGACCATATATAAAGTGAAATAAATTACAATGACAGGACTAATTATCAGTTATTTCATGATGTATAATTTAAATTAAACAATTAATAATTATTATCTTTTCTGATTGTTTTAAACTAATTTTACTGTGAAGATATTCTGCTATTCAATCTTGATCTACCAAAATTGCTATATTCACTTCATAAGTTCTTTTTTCTTTAAAATAAAATTATAGGATGTGTTAATAAAAAGTTTTGGTAAGACCATCAAAATCTACTAAGATCATTGCAGTGATATGACCTTGAAGCAACAGACTGTAATGATAGAAGATGATTCTCAATAATTGGCAAATCAACCTGTGACAAAATTTGCAACATTTTCTGCTATGCTGTTAAGTGGTAGTTACATTAGTTGGTGTAGGGTCACCTGTTTATATGGATGTAAATGGGGCGGGGCAAGACAAGCCTTGACCTGCCCTGTCCCGTCTAGCATTTTTCCAAAATGTTGCCCTACCTTGCACTGCCCTGCCCTTCGAGCAGGGGCGGAACCAGTCTTTTGGCTACGGATTCGGCCGAACCCAGTATTTTTGGTCCAAACCTTATATTTGTCTTAAGAAACTTATTGAATATGCACAAATTATTAAGTTAGAACCCAGTAACTTAAAAGAACTTGAATCCTGAACGCATAAGCTTCAAATCATGGCTCCGCCTCTGCCTTCCAGCCATGACCCATTTAGTTAACTTTCATCTTTTTTGCATTATTTTTGGCAAGTACATTAGTTGGTGTATGGTCACCTGTTTATAATTGAGAAACCAACTTACAACAAAGAATCTTACCCTACCATCACCACCACCACTATTCCACCACTATATCCATATCCAAGATCAAGATATTATCAAAGATTCGGAATCAATCTTCACTATAGGAAGAAGAAACAACAATCAACTTTTTGACAATGACCTATCAACATTGAAATAAGAATAGAATAACATTAACTTACAATTTTCAAATGAAAACTCAAGATAAGCTGAGCCATTATTTCTTTAGTAGGAATATTTATGAAAAGAACAAGAAACATAAAAAGATGCATTTTGTGGCTTTCTTCAGTGCACTGCGTCTCTACCTTCAAGATAAGGGTAAGATCTGTGTACACACTATCTTTCGCAGACCTCACTAGTGGGATTACACAGTATTTGTTGTTGTTGTTGATTTCTTCAGTGCCCTGATCTCCAGTATCTAGCATTCTCAAAACCATTCTTGCAATACTGATAATCTTCAAATGTTTGATCAATTTCAGCTTGTGAATTCATCACAAAAGGACCATGTTGAACCACAGGTTCATTAATAGGTTGTCCACCTAATAAAACAAATCTTAATGGCTTTGAAGATTTGTTCCACACACTAAGTCCTTCTCCAGGGCCTAAAACCAAGCAATGGTGAGCTGATACAGGACCTGAATTTGGAATTCCGAATACTCCTTCTCCTTCAACTATATATACGAACGCGTTCCAAGACTCAGGAGTGGCTTGATGATAATAAGATGTTGGTTGTAGGGTGAAATCGAGGTACATTGTAGGCGTTCGCGTATAAACTGGAGATTGAACTCCCATTGCTTCACCTGCTATGATTTTTACTTCAACTCCTTCATTTTCTGCTCTTGGTATATCCTCATTCAGCAGTTCTTGATACCTTGGCGCAATCCTGCAGTTGTATTTTCAATTTAGTGAACAGAGAGAATCATTTTTCATTCCATTGAATCATCAGAATAGGAACTAGAATAGTTTATAATCTATCACTTCTAATATATTTCAAATATTGTAATTTAAAAGGCAATAGCTCCAACATCAAACATGATTCGACTGATACGGAGCCAATTCCAATAGACTTTTTGGAGTGTCCCATTGGCGCCACAAAGTCTTCATTTTTCGTGCTATAACTTGACTTGGGAAAATATTGGTTCACACTAAATCAAAGTGAGCTATAGGACAAGCAGGAAAACTGACTTTTTTAAAGTCCATTTTGACATGATTAGAGAAGATATACATGAATTTGACAGCAAGTCTAGATGTCACATTTATAGTTCTATATTTCTAGAACATCTTATCATAAGATGTCCAAAATCTTGAGCACTTAATCAAAGTGAATGATTAACCTCAACAAAAAACATCAAAAAGAAAGGTGTTTTTTATGCTGCATACTACTAACACCCCCCCCCCACCCCCCAAAACCCCAACACAACAGCCCAGTATAGTCTCACTAGTAGGGTCTGGGGAGGGTAGTGTGTACGCAGACCTTATCCCTACCCTGGGATAGAGAGGCTGTTTCCAATAGACCCTCGGCTCCCTCCCTCCGAGAACTCCCCACCTTGCTCTTGGGGTGACTCGAACTCACAACCTCTTAATTGGGAGTGGAGCTAACACACACACACAAAAAAAAAAAAAAAAAAAAAGGTAGATAAGAGCTAACATTATTTTTTACTAATATGTTAAAAGTCAAGTACAATAGATAAGAAGTGGTGGTGTGAAAAGTATCTAGATGGGGTCAAGTCAAAAGGGATGAAAAGCACTGAAATCCTATAGTGTAAATTTCCAATGGACCGTAGAAAAGAGAAGACAAAACTGATGTAAATGACTTACATTTTGTCCTTAGAAGAAAGATTTATCCAAAGTTGCAACCCCTTTTGACTGCCTTCTCCTGCAGGCATTTCTGAGTGAATTATTCCTCTTCCTGCTGTCATCCACTGCAATATATATCATCCAAAAGAAAAATATATCAGATTATCAACAACCAAAAAGAATTCTCTTTGTTCTTGTAGCTAAAAATGTTAAGAGCTGATAATTCTGTACCTGCACATCACCAGTATTGATTGTACCCTTGTGACCAGCAAAATCTTGATGAGTAAAAGCACCCTAAAATATTAAAACACCACATTAGCATTTTCAATGTTTTACTTTTAAAATTATAGGTTCAAAAATTTAGTGTCCGTTGACATTTTAGTGATTTTTCACACGCATATCTATTTTACGTGTCAAAATACTAGGTTCAAGTAAATGCTACATCCGCCTCTGTACGAATTCAACAGTGTCAACAGGTCATGGTCAAATATTATTATATTGGATTGAATTATGGAACTTAATTATTTACCTCTAGCATGTAAGTTACTGTCTCAAAACCTCTGTGTGGATGGTCAGGAAATCCAGCAGGAGCAGAAACTGAAACAATAAAACAGTACTATTTCAACTTCATTTGACTCAACAAAACTAAGAGAAATAAATAAACAATATATTCCAGTTAGAAGCTCAATACAGTACCTGAAAATTCATCCAACATGAGGAATGGATCAAGATTCCTCAATTCAGGCCTGCAAAATCAAATTATACAAAACAAAATTCAACATTTCATGAACAACCAGATGAAAAATCCAAAAACAAAATAATATATATATATATACACACACATATATCATCAAGACAAAGACTTTACAAAATGAAACAAATCAAGGTCCAAGTTTCAAACACATATATTCCTCACTTTTTTCAGGGGCTGAGAATTTTAGTGGCGAAGGCGGAAAAATCTCTATAATTGTTCAAGATTTAATATATATATATATATATACAAAAAATAATGTTTTTCGACGAATGGTGTTCACCTTGAACCTATGTGCACATGCTGAGATTATTTAAGGGAATTTTTTCTGTTTTAGACTCCAAAATGAAGAAATTCATTTTTTTATTTAAAAAAAGGAGAATAACCAGATGACAAAAAGTTGTAAAATTAAGAAAAAAAGGGACAAATATGAAAATCTCAAATTCCAATATATACCTCCCAATGCTTCTTCTAACAACAGCTCTATTCCCTTCACTTTGAGGCTTAGCCAAAACTTTCTTAATTACCAATCTTGGTCTATCAAAACAAGAATCATATTGATTTGATTCAGACATAATATTTCTGATAGAAGTTGACTTTCTTGATAGTATTTTAGCTCTAACAAATGGGAAATAATTCACTAACAATTGTTTAAAAATAGCTCTCATAAATGGCCAATTCTTGGAAATTTTTTGTGTCTCTCTTGTAAACTATGTTCTCCTATTTATATGAGAGTTTTTAGAATGTGGGAAATGAGACAATGGGAGTTCAGATTGAGGAAACTCTGTAAGTTGAATGTTGAAAGGGACAGCTAATTTTATTTTTTTTTAATATCTTTTGGAGTTTAGTTTGTGGATATTCAAGTATGATGATTTCATGCTTTTGTCATCATGATGGAGGCTATTCTCCTTTGTGTGAAAAGCTCTTTTAAAGTCAAATGTATTTGTAGAAATTACTAAATGGGGAAAAACCTTTGTAAAAGAAAATTTTTGAAAGCAATTTTGTTGATAAAGAAGAATATTTAGCATACACTATCAAAATTTCTACCAAAGGGAATGAAAATGTTTGTTGGATTATACTGGTTATGTTGTTGTTATTGGAATGAGATTTTTTAATGGAGCTTCTTTCAAATTTTGAAGAAGAGTTTCAACCCCATTTTTAATTTCTTTTTGTAAAAAATATTTTTCAAATGAACATTTTTTCAACATTTTTCCAACTAAACATCAAGAAACGAAAAGTTTTAGTTTTTTAAGTTTTTCAACATAGAGCATTTCATCAATAAGGAATGAATGTTATGTACTGGTTGGAGGTAGCAGGTGCTCCGCGAAGTTAATCGAAGTATATGCAAGCTGGCTCGTATACCATAGTTATAAAAAACTATATAATAAATGTCGAAATTTCATATTTTCCTTTGATTATTTCAAAATTTTGGTTCTCTTTAAAAATTGCAATTTATATCCCTTTATAAGTTTATATATACATTCTTGTCATTCCATATATTCAATTACAATAGAAAAAATTGTTCCCTTATTTGTAGTTTAATATTATGTGATTTTCATTGTTGTAAGTAAGGATGGAACTAGAGTATTATCTGCCAATTCAAATGAACCCAGTAGTTTTTGCATAAATCTTATATTTGTACTATAAAATTTATTAGATATGTATAAATATTTAATTACGAACCAGATATAAGATAACTATGTAAAGTTTGACCAATATTTTAAAATATTTTTTTACCATATTGACATGAGAAAAATTATAATTTATAGTTCTTTTCGGAAGTTGAACTAATCTAATTTAACTGAGTGAAGTCAAGCTAGCCTCAGCAAATCGGACGGTTAAATACCTATAACAAAAAAAGGCCAAAGCCCGCTGAAGCACTGGAAAAATGTTGACCACGATTTCTAACGCTTTTCAAAAACCATTTGCTTGCAACGCCCTTTCCCCAGCCTCCAATCGTCTCAGAAGAGAAGACTAAGCTCAGACGAATTGCAGTCCCCCACTAGCAACCCGCGTTTCCGACCCGAAAAGAATGGAAAATGAAAGAAGAATTGGGCTCCTAGAATATGGCGCCCTTGGGGCTTTCTATTTGATTGTATCGAAAGGCCCAATGAATTGGGATTTCCCTATTGGTCCAGGTCATTTCGGGGCAAGCGGATCATTTATGATAAATTTAATCAAATTGACTTCGAATAAATGAAATATTTCATCAAAATTGAAAAAGAGGGAGTTACGAGTAAGTGTTTCAAAAAGTTAAAAGTGCGTTATCCATTCATCATGCCTTTTGTGGGCAAAGTTTCTAGAAGAAGTCCTTAGTTGCACTTTTCATTATAATACTGTAGTGCATATTGCATTTAGAGTTGAAAAAACTTTATGTGCATGAACGTAATACATTGTGGAATTTAAGGTAGTGCTTTTCCTCCTTTCTTTTCTTTATTGATTGTAAATTGATATATTATTATACCAAAATATTAAAGATTGCGTGGAATAGATACTATTTATCTACTTTTAATCAGCGATTTCGACTTCGAACCTTGTTAATAAAAATAACTTTTGATAGAGAAATAATAAACTTTACGTGACACAAAATTTAAATTAATTGAGATCACAAAAATTAATACAGAATATCACGTGGAAAAAACAAATAAATTAGTAGCTTATTTAACATTATACCAATGCCGTTGAATTAAATTCTATTTATAGGAAAGAAGAACCGACGGTACAACGTTTAAGAAGAGAAGAAATCGATTGTTGGAAAATGATTTTCATAAAAGATAAATTTCATGTTTGCTTCCTTTTTTTGGGGTAAATATAAATTTGGTGAAATTTGAAAGTTACGTTCACTGTATATATCTCATAAAACTTTTCTTTTTTCCTTTCAAGATTCCCTCTTCTTTTATAATTTTATAGTTTTTTATAAACCAAATAAGAACAGAATCCTTTACTCTTTTTCACTCCCTTTTCATCCTATTCTTTCCATTCAAAGAATAACGTCGTCAAATCTTTTATTCCATTTTTGATGCCTTAGATCCTTAATAGACAAGATTTTGTACAAGAAAGAAATTAGGATAAACGACTTTTTAAAGTCTCAATTAACATAACAAATGAACACGTTTTATAGAGCATTTTTTTTAATTTTATTATAATAAAAGTGATTTGTGCCTCTTGTAAGCATAACATCATTTGGTACTGTCATTTTTGTTGTCATTACATAGTCACGTCTCAATAACTGATTTCGTAGTTGCTGACTGTAGCTTCCTGATCTTTTATTTATTTATTTATTTATTTATTTATTTATATTATCTATTCTTCTTCTGCTTTGCTGTCCCGAAGGACGGCCCAGTTAGTTTGGAAGGTGTTGTCCACAACGGCAACGCGCAGTGGCGAATCTAGAAATTTTTTCAAGTGTGTTCAAATTTGAAAAAAGGAAAAAAAAAAATTTCGACAAAAAGTGTTCAATATATGTAATGTACCTCTAAAACATGATATTTTACCTATATACGCAATGTAATTTCACAACAAAGGGTGGTCAGTTGACCACCCTCACCAATGTGTAGCTTCGCCACTGGCGACGCGGGTTTGATCCCCCCTCAATGCCCTCTGGGTCTGAGCATGTCGCACGAGGTTTGCCTAGTGCGGTTTACATCCCCTGTATGATTTGTAGGCCATTATACAGTGGGGAGTTTACCCAGTGCGCACAGAGTACTCACCCGAAGGGCAGATACTGTGGCAGAAGTTGTAGCGACTGCGGATTTTCCTGGGATTAAAAAAAAAAAAATCTTTTCTCTTCTTAAAATTGAAGACATAAATGACAAAAAAAAAAAAAAAAAAGATCGTGTCAAATTTCTCTTCTGGTTAAGGTAACTTATCTTTTCATTATTCAAGTTGATTTGTCATATTCTGGTGAAGATTTCTTCATTTAATTTGTACATTTAGTTCTACCAAAAATAAATTATATAATACCTTCCAAACATAACATTTAACAAAAGAGTTCTTTGTCCTTTCCAAACTAACAAGACAAGATAACGTCCAGTCAAAGGTGAGCGCAGAATAAACTAATTGGTGCCTCAATTCGTTGACCATGGAAAACGAGTTCTCTTTTTCCTTTAATTGTTTTCGTTTAAGAGGATAATTAATTTCAGTCTATTGGTTTGAAGACTAAATTATAGTACTAAATTATTTGTAAGCATAGCTCATGAATGAGCTTATCATGGTGTAGTAACACATTTTTATTAAAAATCAATTAGAGAAAAGTAAAGACGCACGAGCGGAAAAAAAAAATCTATAACCTATTCAAAGAAGGTTGATAGTAGGTGGCTCAATTGTTCGAATGCAATGCAGTGATATTAGTTCTATTTGATAAAAATAATATATTTGGACAATAAGTAGCAAACATGTTCGTATGTCATGTGCCCGTGCCTTAATATGGAGTCCTTATTTTGAAGGGAACAGTTTACCCCAAAAGTTAGACTGTTTAGGGCGAATCCCGATTAATCGAGCCCCAAAGAAAGTAACAAACACCAATAAGGAAAAAAAAAATAAAAAAATTCTAACACTTCTTTGAGATTACACCATGTCAAAACAAGGTCAACTAAAATTGTATTCTAATGACATAAACTATCATTAGTTGACTTCGTATTGTGTCCTCTCTTTGTTGCTACCATATTGGGGAGATTCCACAAAGTGTAGTGCCTTTTAAAAGTATCCTCCAACTCTATCTTAATGGTTTGAGTATGGGATCCCACTAGGAGTAATAAGTAAGCTTATCTAGCACTTAAATGTAGCCAATCATCAATAAAAGTTATGGAGGGGTAAGTATTCCTTTGTCATAATTAAAGGTTTTGAGTTTGAATTTTGAATACAAAATCGTGTTTGTTAGGGAGCGATTATCCTAATATAGGACTTTCTGATGCGACTCTAAATTTAGTCGGGCCTACACGAATACTGGAGATCGGGGAAGAAACTGAAAAATATGTAGTGGATCGCTTGATCACTATTTTTCTTGTATTCATAGGAGAAATATTTCCTTCTAGCATCTTGTACTTGTACTATACATGATAAGGTCTTGACAAGGCATATTAGAATGCACATGAATTTAAAATTTTCTAACTTTTAGGATGTCTTTTGCATAATTCCGAGTTAGAAGAACAAAAAAAAGGTGAAAACAAGTATGGTTTTTGTAATGGTCGTAAAATTAAGATGAAAGGAGAGTTTTAATTTATCGATAAAAGACAACTGATTAGTGCACGAAGTATCTTATGTTCACGTAGGATTCGGGGAAGGGCTGCAGCCCAAAAAGTATAATGTTTAGGCAGCCTATATTCTGTAAATTCCAATGGGAGGTATCCTAAGAAAAACGTACATTATACACCTTCACTAAAAGAAAAAAAAAAAAATGCTCGAATCGAAAAATCCATCACAATTTTGTCACAAATATGACTTTGTAACGAATTTGTCACAATTTATTGACTGTCACAATTTTGAGCATCGCAAATATTATGTCAAATTAGCTCGAAGAAAGAAAAGAGAAGATAAAAAGAGAGCAAATGATTTTTTTTTATAGATTCTAATTATTCATTTCCTCTATAAGTCTCCTAACTTCGTTGAAGAAGTGGCGATATACATAAGACTGAGACGTTAAACCCCTCTTCTACTAACTTTACTAACCACTTAACTTATTAATCTTGATTTCCTAACTACTCTTTCTCTCAATATATATGCATGATCCATATGATATTAAGCAGATTTTTATTTTCCTTTTAAGTAAAAAATAAAGGGAAACTACTAGCTATATCCATTTATAAGTAACTTATTACAAAAATTGGTCAATTCATAAAATATTACTAATATATTAGCCAATTCACTATTTGTAACCAAAAAAAAAAAGGCTAAATTTTTGCTTTCTTTTGAGTGGTGTTATTAGAATGATTAGGTATATCTTAAGGAGCTTGAATCTCAATTTGAGATAATTTGATGAAGTTTTGAGGTGATTTGAATTGAAAATTCTAAATAGAAGATAAACGAACATGAAAAAAATGATATGTGTATCATATATGTATCATATTTGTATCAAATGTGTATCACGTGTATATTCATGTATACCTATTTGTGAGATACATGCGTGATATAGGTTTGATACAAGTGTCACTGAAGAATTTTTTGAAATCGATTTTAACTACGAAATTTGATGTCAAATCAGTCCAAATCACCTCTAATCTTCCTCAAAATTTGTATATTGACTCATCCATATGTTTTCAATGAATTCCAATCATACCCATTGAAAAAAGATCATTTTTCTCCTTAGATTTCTGAAATCTTGTATATATATATATATATATATATATATATATATATATATATTTGTATTTCATCACCTTGTTTGCTATCTCATCCATGAAATTTTTTTTCTGTATTGCATCTAATATTGCTGATCACGCTTAAAAATATGGAAGGAGATCTTTGTGTGTGATTCTTGGAGAGAAAGAATCTTATTTATTTGAGTTTTTCAATTTTATATGTGTTTGGCTAGTTTTGGTAAGTGTATGATTAATGACTAGAGGTTGGTAAGTTTTGAATTTATTTGGGACATTTATAAGATTCCCAAAAATAAATAAATATTAATCTCAACTCTAAATGTGCCAGTGGATGGATCAGACAAGACTAGCTCTCAAAAAATTATAACAAACCTAACTAATAAATTGAAGACTGGACTTCAATTAAAGCCCAATAAAGTGGTCAATCCATGGACTTATGTGGCGAAAGTAGCAGGCTAGCCATTTTCGAGCCAGTTATTGAAAAATAAATAAAGGGAAAGTTTCATAAGTGGGCAATATTTAAAAAGTAATTATACCAACCCAGCAGGGTTACTTAATAAACAAAGATAACAGTAAAATAATTATAAAATTAGCAAAAACGTATCCGTATATGTCGCCCACTCAACCCCATTAACTATTTTCCTATTTTATCGATAAATATCCAACAAAAAGGATTAGATCCCCTTGTTGCCTTTGGCACAGTACATCACAATGGACACTTGCATATGGCTGTAATATTTGTCTAAGTTTATATGCGTTATCCACTATTGCATATATTAATTGCATCATGTGTTATGTTATATACATTGTATAAATAGTAATATAATGTGTATTTAAGTGTGAATATAAAGATATATAAATTAAAAATACATGATATATAAATTGTATAATAATGGTACAATCATATTTATAATGTTTATATAAGTGGGAATCAAGGTATATAAATTAAACATACTTGTTATTTAAGTTAAAATATCACATCCTACAATGTAAAAATACATTGTATATATACTAGGAAAAATACATGGTATGTAATATGAATTATAATATGATTTATACAAATATAATTTCTTAAAAATTATTATAAATTATACTAGATATATACATGGTATATAATATGTCAATTTTGCATTCTTTAATTCATCACTTTTAGCAAAACTATAATGAATGAAGACTTGGTAAAAAAGCAAAAGATGAACAATAAAAGGCAGCGATGTTCACATGAGAATAGCAGCTATTCAAATTTTTTATATCCTTCTTTCATATGAGAATAGCTCTATTTTCCTTACAATTTTTTCTTCTTAATTTCCTTTTTTCTTTGTTTTCCAAAAATATGCCCCTTGCTATAATAAACTTATACTATCATAAGCAACTGCGATATTCTGATGGTTATAAATTGTATAATTATCGTATCATGTGTATTTAAGTGTGAATCAAGATAAATATAAATTAACAATACCAAATCCTATAATTCACAAAAGCTACATAGTATATATATATGAACTATATATATTATGATTTGTACAACAAACAAGATTTTAAAAACATTAATAATTATACAAGGAATATTTATGGTATATAATATATTCATTATATATTTATGAAATAATTTTGGCATATAGCATATCTAATTAAAAATATTTTATTATATAAATGATATGTTAATGGTATAATGTATATGTGTTTGCGCATGTTTGTTTTAGCTAGAACATATTCTTGTATATTTATGGAATTGATAAAAATACATAGCATAATATTCATTATATATTATGAAACAATGAAAGAGCCATTATGGTCCAGTTGAAAAAGATGAAGATGTAAGATGAGAGGGGAGAGAGAGAATGGAGTCGTCTGTATAAAGGGAAGAGAGAGAGAGAGAGATTAGGTATAGAGGGATAAATTAACGAGAACAAATTAGTAATCCATCCCTTAATTAGTGATTCCTTAATTAATGAATCTTTTAAAACTTATAGGCAAATAAACGTATGAGATTTTAAAATATGCCATAATTGTAAATCAATTTGATGTTTTTGGAATAAAGCAAAAGTAATACCATTTATATTATTAACTCTTTAAAAAAGATTATTCACGTAAAAATCTCAAAAATAGACGATCTTTTTTCCCCAAAGACCTTAATATACATAGAGATAACTAAATAGGGCTTCAACATGCGAGTTGTGAAATGCAATAGGTAAACGCAATAGTAATCTTTTTTTTCTTCTTTTTCCCAAGAAGTAATTGAGTAAACCATTGACGGTAGTTCCACGGGCATCGAAAAGGAAGAGTAAATCTCACTGATTTTTAACGTCTGAACCATGATATGAAATAAGTCGATAAATCATAAATCCAATTTCAAAAATTCGAAAGCGGTAAATACACAATATGTGACTCACATGAAGATCTTATTCTGCATAATGTGATTTATCTATATCTATATCTATATTATATTAAAAGCACGAAAACTCTTAGTAAAATATCGTTCGTCATTTTTACCCTTTTAAAATAGCGTTTACATTGGATAAAAGTGCAATTTAATATTTTTCTAATATTTATAGATTTGAAATTAGCTAAAATTTTAGTTATTAAATTTTTCCTTATTTGAACTAGAAAACCCTAATGTTTAAGCTTATTAATCCCACAAAAACGCAGTGCAATATAATGAATTTTATGGAGTTCCAATTAACTCCAACTCCTACGGGGATCTAATTGCTTTGCGTAAAGGAGAAGAAGGAGATGTTCATCTCCGTTACAGCACATTGGTACTATCTTCTTTCTCTTTAATTTTGCTTTCGCCTTTTTAATCCATCTTATATTTATTTTAATGTGTGATTTATGTTCAATTTTTCATGAATTTTGTTTTATATAACATCTTGTTTTTCTTTTCAATACCTTTTTCATATTCTCAAATTCATTATTTTTTTATTTCTATTTATTATGTCTATTTCACATATCAAGATAACCGTTATTTCCTTAATTTTCACACGTAGTTAGTCATACGTAATAAGTCGGAGAGTGATGAGATTTTATTGAATTATTGTGAAATTCAAATCAGATTCATATTAAATGAACAATAAATAACTTTTTATTTAATTTTCTTTTCTAATAAAATTTCTCACTTGATTTGGTAAATGTGAATCTCTTACTGCAATGTTTCTTGATTTTATTATATATTCTTATTAAATCTGTTGTATACATATTTAATTTGACAATATATTGTACAGTTAAATTTGATTTCTTATAAATGCATTTTTTTTATGTGTAAATTTGATAGTAGACGTGTGATGACCTAAAATGTCATCTTTAAATTTAATGATTAATTATGTGATCTAAGCACTATTTACCATTACTCGACTTGCGTGTACAGTCCGAAAAAAAAATTTCAAAAAGTTTTCAGGTGAAAAATAGATTAAGATGTGAATTAGATGCTTAAAACACAACTAAGTTGACTTTGGTCAACATTTTGAGCAAACGGACTCGCATCAGTATTTTGACAATTCTGGTAGGTCCGTATCGTAAATTGGGACTTGAGCATATGCCCGGAATCAAATTCCGAAGTCCCTAACCCGAGATATGGAATTTTGACGAAAAATTTAAAGTTTAAGTTTAAATAGTGATCGGATGTCGAATTATGTGCAAATGACCCCGGAATAGAATTTTGATGATTCCAACAATTCTGTATGGTGATTTTGGACTTAGGAGCATAATCGAAATTTTATTTGGAAGTCCGTAGTGGAATTATGCTTGAAATGTCGAAAGTTGAATTTTTGGGAAGTTTGACCGAGGGGTTGACTTTTTGATATCGGGGTCGAAATTCGATTCTGAAAATTTTTATAGCTCCGTTATGTTATTTATGACTTGCGTGCAAAATTTGAGGTCAATCGGACTTGATTTGATAGGTTCCGGTGTTGTTTGTAGAAATTGAAAGTTTCAAAGTTCATTAAACTTGAATCTATGTGTGATTCTTGATTTTAGCGTTTTTTGATGTGATTTGAGGTTTCAAATAAGTTCGTATGATATTTTAGGACTTGTTAGTGTATTGGGTTGAGGTCCCGAGGGCCTCGGGTGAGTTTCGGATGGTTAACGGATCAAAAATGGGACTTAAATAGCTGCTGCAAAAGCTGTTGCAAATTCTCTTCTGCTGTGCAATCGAGCCGAGGATCGAAGGTGTGATGACCCAAAATGTCATCTTTAAATTTAATAGTTAATTTTGTATTCTAAGACCTCGAAAAGTACTATTTATCATTCCTCAACTTGCGTACGCAGTCCGTAAAATTTTCCGGAAAAGTTTTCAGGTGAAAAATGGATTAAAATGTGAATTAGAGCTTTAAAACTCAACTGAGTTGACTTTGGTCAACATTTTGAGCAAACGGACTCGGATAAGTGTTTTGACAGTTCCGGTAGGTCCGTATCGTTATTTGGGACTTAGGCGTATGCCCGGATTCAAATTCCGAGATATGAAATTTTGATGAAAAATTTAAAGTTTAAGTTCAAATAGTGACCGGATGTCGAATTATGTGTAAATGACCCCAGAATAAAATTTTGATGATTTCAACAGCTCCGTATGATGATTTTGGACATAGGAGCGTGATCAAAATTTTATTTGGAAGTCCGTAGTGGAATTAGGTTTGAAATGCCGAAAGTTGAATTTTTGGGAAGTTTGTCCGAGGGGTTGACTTTTTGATATCAGGGTCGAAATCTGATTCTGAAAATTTTCATAAATCCATTATATCATTTATGACTTGTGTGCAAAATTTGAGGTCAATCGGAATTGATTTGATATGTTTCGGCGCAAAATATAGAAGTTGGAATATTTGAAAGCTCATAATTCGATTCGATGCGCGATTCGTAATTTCGGCGTTGTTTGGCATGGTTTGAAACCTCAACTAAGTTCATATTGTATTTTGGGACATATTGGTATATTTAGTTAAGGTCCCGAGGGTATGGGGTGGATTTCGGAAGGTTAACGGAATGAATTTCGGACAAAAAGGAACTGCTGGAATATTTCTGTTGCAGAAGCTATTTTTGGACAGCAACCGGTGCAATCGCAGAGCTGACTTTGGAAGCTTATATCTCGAAACTTATAAGGAATCTGAACATTATCAAAACATAAAAGTTGTAGCCCTTTGATTCTAGTTTCCAGAATGATAAACCATTTATCATTCAGACATTTATACAAAATGTTATGATCGATTGACTGAAGCTGATACTGCAGATTTTGGCTACAGCAGTGTGCATCGCCAGAAATTTCTGCTGCACAGAACTGACTTTGGGAGCTTATATCTCGCAATTTATAAGGAGATAGGCGATGAGAAAAACATGAAAGTTGTAGTACTTTGTATCTAGTTTGCAGAACTTTAAACCGTTTGGCAGTTGGAGTTGAGTACAAGAAGTTATGATTGATACACTACAGGCTGTCGAGGAAGAGTTTGATGTTTTCAACATAAGCATGTAATGATTCAAAAGTCCATTTTTCGTTCTAGAGATCGAAATTCGATTTTGAGACTTTCGACATTTTGATAATGAATTATAGGAGTGATCTAGAAAGTTTGGTCTAATTTCATCAAGTCGCGATTGAGTTTTAAGCGCGAAATATGAGTTAATTGTTTAACGAGCGAAACTGGTATCACATTGATCAAATGAGCTCCGAATTGAGTTTCGATTGAACGAATGGGTTCATAGTTTTATTTGTGACTCATAGGAATAAGAATCGTCGAATTCCGAGTTCGTATGATAGAGTTAGAGCCTTTTTAGTGAAATATAACTGCTGGTGTAAATAGTCCTGGTGTGCACCTTTAGCGACCAGATGTGACACTTTTAGCGACGGGATTGGACTTTTAGCGACCGGAATAGTGTTTTTGGGCAGAAACTTAAGGACCAAAAATGGTCATTTCCTTCATTTCGTTTTGGAGTTTTGGAGCACGGTTCTTGGGCGATTTTGAGGATTTCTTCAAGACTTCAACTTGGTTAAGTGTCCTATATCCAAATGTGATTATATTTCATAAATCCATGGTCATATTCATCATTAATTTCGGATTTAAATGGAAGAAATCAAGATTTTTGCAAAATCTTCCAAAAATAAAAATTTAAGATTTGGAGGTCGAGTTGTTATCGGATTTTGGTAAAATTGGTATGGGTGGACTCGTAATTGAATGGGTTGTCGGATTTTGTAAGTTTCGTCGGATTCCGAGATGTGGGCCCCACGGGCAAATTTTGAGCTAATTTCGAATGTTAATGAAAATGTAATATTTTCTTATGAAATTGATTACTATAATTTTTGTTGACTGTATCGAATTAATTATGACTAGATACGAGTCGATCGGAGTCGGAAATTTGAGGAAAAAACATAATACTTGGTTAAATTGATGTGATTATTGAAATGTGTTGAAAGTCGTGTGTACGAGGTGACGAGTGTGTACACGGGCTAAATTGCGAAAGATTATATTTTTAAATTGTGTAGATCACTGTTGCGCATTTATTAAATTATTTTATCTTGTTATATTCTTCATCATTGATCTGAGATATATACTTCAAATTTGTTTGATCTTTTCTTACTAATTGGTTTACCTGTTTAGTTGAAACTCGGTTTCTTTTATTCTGTGCATTATTTGAAGGTTGATTTTCTTTAAATTAAATATTATTAATATGAAGTATTTGACATTTTTAAACTTGATATTGAAGCAACGTAGTAAAGATTTTGAAATATTATTTCCCTAAATTATTTACTCCTTAATATTTTTATACTCATTGTGAGGGAGCCGTGAGCTCTTTATTGTGGAAGAATAGTATTGTTGAATTATTTTGACATGAGCCGTGAGCTCTTTATTGTGGAAAAATATTATTGATGAATTATTCTGACATGAGCCGTGAGCTCTTTATTGTGAAAAATTATTATTGATGATTTATTTTGGCATGAGCCGTGAGCTCTTTATTGTGAAAAAAATATTTTTGTTGAATTATTTTGGCAAGTTAAATTATTTGAGCACTTGAGGTGCAAATTGTGATATATTGTGATATTGATACTCATGCGGTGGTATGAGGTCTGGGTTTTGAAACGCATGCGGTGAGATAAGGGTGGCTTGATACGCGTGGCTAGTAGGGGAACTATTAGAAGTCATGCGGTGTGATAAGGGTGGCTAAAATGCGGGATGTTATTTCGGGAAAAAAATATTTTCTTTAAATAAATTGTGAAGGCTCCCGCGGTGATATAAGGAAATAAAATATTGTGAATTTATTTATGATTTGGGACTACGAGGCGGTACCTCGGGAGTGCCCTTGTTGATATTGATTTATGGTCGTAGTTGCCTTTGATTATTGTTGTGATTTTCTTAAAGTTGAAAAGAATTCTGTTTTGTTTCAACGAGGTATTTATTTGCCATTATTTGATGTAATTAAATGTGACATACTACTTCTATCTTACTATGTTGTCTTCCTTATTTGCTTTAGACTCTGATGTATAGAGACATAAAGAATAAATTCTTAGAAGCTTGTGACTTATTTCTACCGGGTTTTGGGAGTTGAAATTGTTTGAATTGTAGTTTATTTATTTCAGATATTTATTATTATTCCGCATTGATAGGCTTACCTAGTCTTAGAGATTAGGTGCCATCACGACATCCTACGAAGGGAATTTGGGGTCGTGACAAGTTGGTATCAGAGCACTAGGTTCATAGGTGTCATGAGTCACAAGCAGGTTTAGTAGAGTCTTGCAGATCGGTACGGAGACGTCTGTACTCATCTTCGAGAGGCTATGGAACTGTTAGGAAATATTCACTTCTTTGACTCCTTATCGTGCGGCATTGATTTAGCTTGAAACATATATCTTATATTCCTTTGTATCCACTCGTGTATGATATTGCGCACTCGGTATCAGTTGTGCGTCGACGGTTCGTGATGCCGTAGATGGACTATGAGGGAGTCAGAGATGCTCAAACATTGCCTCAACGTGTGGTTCCGATTGAAGATGCGGACGTATTGAGAGATCACCTAGTGAATCATGTGGGGGTGCAACGGACGTTGGCGTCTGGTTGATTTATACAAGCTGTGAAGATTATTATTGTGGATCATCGGACGTTGTGACCTATGACTTCGCGCTGAGTAGGGGGAGTCCACTACCAATGGGTGGATTGCGGGTCATGTATTATATCAGTTTTGGCCTGAAATATATATATGTGGTACTAAAAGGTTCACTAAAATTTACACATATTTAAGACCTGAGATTTTGTAGAGGATAAGGTTGGGACTTGCGGTATGTCCGCCTCCTTAATAATCATATACTTCAATACCAAAGGAGTTATAGAAACAACTCTAAATTTATAGAAGGTCTACTCAGCGTGGACGTCACTGTTGCGGATTTTGGGGTGCTTCGGAGTAAGTACACTTGTTGACGAGAGTCTGGACTATGTGGTTCGTGACAAGATTTATCTGTATGGAGCTCTACTTTTGTGATCGTTGTGTATAAATAGGGGTAAGGGTTACCCCAAAGAAGAATCAAAGAGTATGTTAAGAAATGGGTGAGCTCAACAGTGTTGAGTCAGCATAACAAAAGAAGAAATTTGCCTTGGGAGAGATAATTCTCCACCAGTGTTCGTGGTAAGCCTATGAAGAGGGCAGACCAGCCAATGCAACACCGCCCACTTGGCTCAGGCAGTCGTCCAGCCCAGTCCACACATCGGATTACTAGGGGTGCTCTAGTAAGTTCTTTTAATGCACCACCGACATGAGTTCCTACAATGGTTATTCCAGTTATATGGCA
The DNA here is from genome assembly GCF_000390325.3 of Nicotiana tomentosiformis. Classification (NCBI taxonomy): domain Eukaryota; kingdom Viridiplantae; phylum Streptophyta; class Magnoliopsida; order Solanales; family Solanaceae; genus Nicotiana; species Nicotiana tomentosiformis. The sequence goes on along the minus strand of NC_090820.1, from coordinate 1,728,483 downwards.
CAAACTCAATATGAGCAGCCTATCCCGCAAAGGGGTTATTATGAATACGGTGATACTGGAACATCAGGAGAAAATTTTCCCAAACTCGGGAGAGACTTATTTCATTAAATCACTCAGGCTATGTGCCCCATTGCAGTTACTACACCATCCACACGACCAGTTAGGGGTGGAGGACAGACGGGTAAAAGGCGTCCTAGAGGTGAAGACCCAGCCATTGATATATTTCTTTTATGGTATGGCGGAGGTCGCTACATCAGTTGATGTCGTTACAGGTACGACCTTGATATAATATAAAGGAATTATTTCCTTAAGTTGATTCGGTTTTCAATATCGAAACGAGTCTTCCTATTGTGCTCCACTTATGAGTGAGCTTCTTAATTCTATAATTTACTTATGTGTTTACCCATGTTGGGAGATTTTATGGAGATAACTACGCCTATCATTTCGTGTTGGTCACTAATAAGAGCTGCGAGGCTAAATGTGGCTTTCTGTTACTCATTTCGGTAAATTTGATGTAAATTTCGAATAATTAATTGCAAATTATGAATTATATGCCCTACCGGTGTGGGGTTCATTATGTGTTGTGATTTGGTGTAACCGAAATTATTTAAAAGGAGAAAATAGAAATTTTCAATTGGCACGATGTGCATATTACTTGTGATTCAGAATTGAGGACGAGATCATCACATTTTTATATAAATTGATATGTTTAAACCGGGCTACGAGCTGCGGTGGAATTTATATAAGGACGAGATCCTTGTGAGAAAAATTCTTGTGTTTAAGTTCTCCCTTGTGAAATTAAATTTGTACTATAGTACTAATAGAGAGTCATGCCTGTTAGGCTTATTTGAAAATTCTTATATGAAATTCTCTGTGCATAGTTGTCAAATTCGTGTTGTAATTATTAATTTCTAACCTACGAGGTAGGTGCCCACCTAGGTAGCGTTAAATGTGACTCGTTAATTCAGGTAAATAATTATGAAGTCTTCATGCCTTACATATAGTTATCAGTATTGTGAAGGTTTGCAATGATATTTTTGTTAACATGAGGTTAAATGACGATTCTGTAATTGATTATGAATAACTATTAAGACCAAATTGATCCAAGAGGGTGCCCCATTTACAGGGTCAGACGAGTGTGAGTTAAGCTTTCAGAAGCTCAAGATCACTTTGACTCCGACACAAACGTTGGTATTACTTACATGTTCAAGGTCTTATACTGTGTATTGTGACGCGTCGCGTATTGGTCTCGGCACGATGTTGATGCAAGACGGTAGGGTGATTGCCTACGCGTCTAGACAGTTAAAGGTACAAAGAAAAAAACAAAAAAAAAATTCGGTCCACGACCTTAAGTTAGCAGCTATTGTTCGTGCCTTGAAGAATTTGGCGGCATTATTTGTACGGTGTCCATTGTGAGGTCTACATCGATCACCGAAGTCTACAACATATGTTTAAACAGAAGGATCTTAATTTGCGGCATCGAAGATGGTTGGAGTTGCTTAAGGATTATGATATCACCATTCTCTATCATCTTGGGAAGGCCAATGTAGTGGCCGATGCCTTGAATCGTAAGGTGGAGAGTTTGGGCAGCTTAGCATATTTACCGGTAGTAGAGAGTCATTTGGCCTTGGATATTCAGGCCTTGGCCAACCAGTTTGTCAGATTGGATATTTCTGAATCGAGTCGAGTTTTGGCTTGTGTGGTTTCTCAGTCTTCTCTTTATGATCGTATCAGGGAGCGTCAGTATGATGACCCCCATTTTCTTGTCCTTAAGGATACAGTTCAGCACGGTGATGCCAAAGAAGTCGCAATTGGAGATGACGATGTATTACGGATGCAAGGCAGGCTATGTGTGCCTAATGTAGATGGTTTTCATGAATTGATTCTCCATGAGGCTCACAGTTCGCGGTACTCCATATATCCGGGTGCTGCGAAGATGTAGCAGGACTTGAGGCAACATTATTGGTGGAGGAAGATGAAGAAAGACATAGTGGAGTATGTAGCTCGGTGTCTAAATGGTCAACAAGTGAAATATGAGCATCAACGACAGAGTGGATTGCTTCAGAAGTTAGTGATTCCAGAATGGAAATGGGAGAGGATCACTATGGATTTCGTTGTTGGGCTCTCAAGGACTCAGAGGAAGTTCGATGCAGTTTGGGTGATTGTGGATAGATTGACTAAGTCAGCTCATTATATTCCTGTGATTACTACTTACTCTTTAGAGCAGCTGGCTCAGGTATATATTCGCGAGATTGTCAGACTTTACGGTGTACCGGTATCCATCATCTTTGACCGGGGTACACAGTTTACCTCACGGTTTTGGAGGGCTTTACATAGAGGGTTAGGTACTCGTGTAGAGTTGAGTACAACATTTCACCCTCAGATGGACGGCCAGTCCGAACGCACTATTCAAATACTAGAGGGTATGCTTCGTGCGTGTGTGATAGATTTTGGGGGTGCTTGGGATTAGTTCTTACCACTTGCGTAGTTTGCTTACAACAACAGTTGTCAGTCAAGCATTCAGATGGCTCCGTATGAGGCCTTGTATGGTAGGTAGTGCCAGTCCCCAGTGGGTTGGTTAGAACCGGGCGAGGCTAGGCTACGCTATTGGGTACAGACTTGGTTCAGGATGCCTTGGAAAAGGTTAAGTTGATTCAGGATTGACTTCGTACAGCCCAATCTAGACAGAAGAGTTATGCGAATCAGAAGGTTCACGATATTGCATTCATGGTTGGTGAGCGGGTATTGCTCCGGGTTTCGCCTATGAAGGTTGTGATGAGGTTCGGGAAGAAAGGCAAGTTGAGCCCTAGGTATATTGGGCCATTTGAGATTCTTGAGAGAGTTGGAGAGATGGCTTACAAGCTTGCACTACCACCTAGTCTCTCTGGGGTTCATCCGGTATTCCATGTTTTCATACTTCGGAAATATCACGGCGATCCGTCTCATGTGTTAGACTTCAGTTCGGTTCAGTTGGACAAAGATCTATCTTATGTTGAGGAACCAATGACTATTTTGGATAGGCAGGATCGAAAGCTGAGGTCAAAGAATATTGCTTCCGTGAAGGTTCAGTGGACGGGTCATCCAGTCGAAGAGGTGACTTGGGAGACCGAGCATGATATGCACAACTGTTATCCACACTTATTCACCAGCTTAGGTACTTTTTCTAACTCCGTTCGAGAACGAACGTTTGTTTTAGAGGTGAAGAATGTGATGACCCAAAATGTCATCTTTAAATTTAATAGTTAATTTTGTGTTCTAAGACCTCTAAAGCACTATTTATCATTCCTCAACTTGCGTGCGCAGTCTGTAAAATTTTTCGGAAAAGTTTTCAGGTGAAAAATGGATTAAAATATGAATTAGAGCTTTAAAACTCAACAGAGTTGACTTTGGTCAACATTTTGAGCAAACAGACTCGGATAAGTATTTTGACAGTTTCGGTAGGTCCGTATCGTTATTTGGGACTTAGGCGTATGCCCGGAATCAAATTTCGAGATCCCTAGCCCGAGATATGGAATTTTGATGAAAAATTTAAAGTTTAAGTTCAAATAGTGACCGGATATCGAATTATGTGCAAATGACCCCAGAATAGAATTTTGATGATTCCAACAGCTCCGTATGGTGATTTTGGACTTAGGAGCGTGATCGAAATTTTATTTGGAAGTCCGTAGTGGAATTAGGCTTGAAATGCCGAAAGTTGATTTTTTGGGAAGTTTGTCCGAGGGGTTGACTTTTTGATATCGGGGTCGAAATCCAATTCTGAAAATTTTCATAAATCTATTATGTCATTTATGACTTGTGTGCAAAATTTGAGGTCAATCGGAATTGATTTGATATGTTTCGGCACAAAATATAGAAGTTGGAAGATTTGAAAACTCATAATTCGATTCGATGCGCGATTCGTAATTTCGGCATTGTTTGGCATGGTTTGAAGCCTCAACTAAGTTCATATTGTATTCTGGGACATGTTGGTATATTTGGTTAAGGTCCCGAGGGCCTCGGTGGATTTTGGAAGGTTAACGGAATGGATTTCGGACAAAAAGGAACTGCTGGAATATTTCTGCTGCAGAAGCTATTTTTGGACAACAACCGGTGCAATCACAGAGCTGACTTTGGAAACTTATATCTCGAAACCTATAAGGAATCTGAACATTATCAAAACATGAAAGTTGTAGCCCTTTGATTCTAGTTTCCAGAATGATAAACCATTTATCATTCAGACATTTATACAAAATGTTATGATCGATTGACTGAAGCTGGTACTGCAGATTTTGGCTACAGCAGTGTGCATCGCCAGAAATTTCTGCTGCACAAGGCTGACTTTGGGAGCTTATATCTCGCAATCTATAAGGTGTTGGGTGATGAGAAAAACATAAAAGTTGTAGTACTTTGTATCTAGTTTGCAGAACTTTAAACCGTTTGGCAGTTGGAGTTGAGTACAAGAAGTTATGATTGATAAACTATAGGCTGTCGAGGAAGAGTTTGATGTTTTCAACATAAGCATGTAATGATCCAAAAGTCCATTTTTAGTTCTAGAGATCGAAATTCGATTTTGAGACTTTCGACATTTTGATAATGAATTATAGGAGTGATTTGGAAAGTTTGGTCTAATTTCATCAAGTCGCGATTGAGTTTTAAGCGCGAAATATGAGTTAATTGTTTAACGAGCGAAATTGGTATCACATTGAGTAAATGAGCTCCGAATTGAGTTTCGATTAAACGAATGGGTTCATAGTTTTATTTGTGACTCATAGGAACAAGAATCGTCGAATTCAGAGTTCGTATGATGGAGTTAGAGCCTTTTTAGTGAAATACAACTGCTGGTGTAAATAGTCATGGTGTGCACCTTTAGCGACTAGATGTGACACTTTTAGCGACGAGATTGGACTTTTAGCGACCGGAATAGTGTTTTTGGGGCAGAAACTTAAGGACCAAAAATGGTCATTTCCTTCATTTCGTTTTGGAGTTTTGGAGCACGGTTCTTAGGCCATTTTGAGGATTTCTTCAAGACTTCAACTTGGATAAGTGTCCTATATCCAAATGTGATTATATTTCATAAATCCATTGTCATATTCATCATTAATTTCGGATTTAAATGGAAGAAATCAAGATTTTTGCAAAATCTTCTAAAAACGAAAATTTAAGATTTGGAGGTCGAGTTGTTATCGGATTTTGGTAAAATTGGTATGGATGGACTCGTAATTGAATGAGTTGTCGGATTTTATAAGTTTCGCCGGATTTCGAGATGTGGGCCCACGAGTAAATTTTAAGCTAATTTTAGATTTTAATGAAAATGTAATATTTTCTTATGAAATTGATTACTATAATTTTTGTTGACTGTATCGAATTAATTATGACTAGATACGAGTCGATTGGAGTCAGAAATTCGAGGAAAAAGCATAATACTTGGTTAAATTGGAGCAAGTCGAGGTAAGTGACTTGTTTAACCTTGTATGGGGGAAATTTCCCCTAGGATTGGTATTGATGTGATTATTGAAATGTGTTGAAAGTCGTGTGCACGAGGTGACGAGTGTGTACATGGGCTAAATTGCGAAAGATTATATTTTTAAATTGTGTAGATCACTGTTACGCATTTATTAAATTATTTTATCTTGTTATATTCTTCATCATTGATCTGAGATATATACTTCAAATTTGTTTGATCTTTTCTTACTAATTGTTTTACCTGTTTAGTTGAAACTCGGTTTCTTTTATTATGTGCATTATTTGAAGGTTGATTTTCTTTAAAGTAAATATTATTAATATGAAGTATTTGACATTTTTAAATTTGATATTGAAGCAATGTAGTAAAGATTTTGAAATATTATTTTCCTAAATTATTTACTCCTTAATATTTTTATACTCATTGTGAGGGAGCCGTGAGCTCTTTATTTTGGAAGAATAGTATTGTTGAATTATTTTGACATGAGCCGTGAGCTCTTTATTGTGGAAAAATATTATTGATGAATTATTTTGACATGAGCCGTGAGCTCTTTATTGTGGCAAATTATTATTGATGATTTATTTTGGCATGAGTCGTGAGCTCTTTATTGTGAAAAAATATTGTTGTTGAATTATTTTGGCAAGTTAAATTATTTGAGCACTTGAGGTGCAAATTGTGATATATTGTGATATTGATACGCATGCGGTGGTATAAGGTCTGAGTGTTGAAACGCATGCGGTGAGATAAGGGTGGCTTGATACGCGTGGCTAGTAGGGGAATTACTAGAAGTCGTGCAGTGTGATAAGGGTGGCTAAAACGCGGGATGTTATTTCGGGAAAAAAATATTTTCTTTAAATAAATTGTGAAGGCTCCCGTGGTGATATAAGGAAATGAGATATTGTGAATTTATTTATGATTTGGGACTACGAGGCGGTACCTCGGGAGTGCCCTTGTTGATATTGATTTATGGTCGTAGTTGCCTTTGATTATTGTTGTGATTTTTTAAAGTTGAAAAGAATTCTGTTTTGTTTCAACGAGGTATTTATTTGCCATTATTTGATGTAATTAAATGTGACATACTACTTGATTCATTTTCATTGTCATTTTATCTTATAATATTGTTTAAACATTTTACCATGCCATTATTTATTTTCTAGCTGGGCCTGACCTGACCTCGTCACTACTCTACCGAGGTTAGGCTTGGCACTTACTAGGTACCGCTGTGGTGTACTCATACTACGCTTCTGCACATCTTTTTGTGCAGATCCAGGTACATCTTATTAGACCACGCATCAGTAAACTAGATATACGAGGAGACTTCGAGGTATATCTGCCAGCGTACGCAGACTCCGGAGTCCCCTTCTATTTTACTATGTTGTCTTCCTTATTTGCTTTAGACTCTGATGTATAGAGACATAAAGAATAAATTCTTAGAAGCTTGTGACTTATTTCTACCGGGTTTTGGGAGTTGAAATTGTTTGAATTGTAGTTTATTTATTTCAGATATTTATTATTATTCCGCATTGATAGGCTTACCTAGTCTTAGAGATTAGGTGCCATCACGATATCCTACGGAGGGAATTTGGGGTCGTGACAGAAGGTAGGCTCGAGATCCATGATCGAAGGCCCAGGATCGAGGTTTATGACCAAGGCCAGTGATCGAAGGCCATAAAGATCGAAGCTATGATTGATAGCCAGGATCGACGACTGTGATCGAGCCCCAGGGTTGAGGGTCATGATCAGACTCCCCATGATCGGACTCCCATGATCGAGGTCCAAGATCGGACTCTCATGATCGAGGTCCAGGATCGGACTCCATGATCGAGGTCAGCTTGGACAGATCCGTAAGTTATAAAAACAAGAGAGTTTCGTCCCATTCGCCATTTTTAACAACTTGGAGCTTGAGCATAGGCGATTTTTTTTTATATATCTTCAAGGAAAAACATTGGAGTAAGTGTTCTTAACTCAATCTTGGTTAGATTACCCGAATCCATCATTATTTTTAACATTTAATTGGTGATTTAAGTTGGGAAAAAATTAAAAACCCTCTTGGATAGATTTGTGAATTTGAGGGTCGAATCGTTATTGGAATTTAGTCATTTTGGTATGGTTAGACTCGTGGTTGAATGGACGTTCGTATTTCATAATTTTCGCCGGATTCTGAAATGTGGGCCCCACGGGCAAATTTTGAGTTATTTTCGGATTTTATTGAAAAAAATGTAATATTTTCTTATGAAATTGATTTCTATAATTTTTGTTGACTGTATCGAATTAATTATGACTAGATACGAGTCGATCGCAGTCGGAAAATCGAGGAAAAAGCATAATATTTGATTAAATTGGAGCAAGTCGAGGTAAGTGACTTGTCTAACCTTGTGTGGGGGAAATTTTCCCCTAGAATTGATATTAATGTGATTATTGAAATGTGTTGAAAGTCGTGTACATGAGATGACGAGTGTGTACACGGGCTAAGTGTGAAAAATTATATTTTTAAATTGTGTAGATCATTGTTGCACATTTATTAAATTATTTTATCTTGTTATATTCTTCATCATTGATATGTGATATATATTTTAAATTTGTTTTCCTTTTTCCTGCTAATTGTTTTACCTGTTTAATTGAAACTTGGTTTCTTTTATACTGTGCATTATTTGAAGGTTGATTTTCTTTAAATTAAATATTATTAATATGAAATATTTGACATTTTTAATTTTGATATTGAAGCAACGTATTAAAATTTTGAAATATTATTTTTCTGAGTTATTTATTCTTGAATATTTTCATAAGATTTTCTTTTGGATTATTCTGGCATGAGCCGTGAGCTCTTTATTATTGAAAAATATTGTTGATGATTCTTTTGTGGAAAATTGGAATATTGGGCACTTGAGGTGCAAATTGTGATATATTGTGATATTGATAAGCATGCGGTGGTATAAGGTCTGGGTGTTGAAACGCATGCGGTGAGATAAGGGTGGCTTGATACGCGTGGCTAGTAGGGGTGACTACTAGAAGTCATGCGGTGTAATAACGGTGGCTAAAACGCGGGATGCTATTTCGGAAAAAATATTTTCTTTAAATAAATTGTGAAGGCTCCCGCGGTGATATAAGGAAATGAGATATTGTAAAATTATTTATAATTTGGGACTACGAGGCGGTACCTCGTTAGTGCCCTTGTTGATATTGATTTATGGCCATAGTTGCTTTCGATTAATTGTTGTGATTTTCATAAAGTTGAAGGAAATTATGTTTTGATTCCACGAGATATTATTTGCAATTATTTGGTGTCATTAAATGTGACATACTATTTGATTCATTTCCAATGTCATTTTATTTTACTATATTGATAAATATTTTACCATGCCATTATTATATTCCAGTAGGGTCTCACCTGACCTCGTCACTACTCTACCGATGTTAGGCTTGGCACTTACTGGGTACCGCTGTGGTGTACTCATACTATACTTCTGCACATCTTTTTGTGCAGATCCAGGTATATTTTACCAGCCTAGACGTCAGTGAGTTACCTGCGCACAGAGACTTCGAGGTATATCTGCCAGCGTCCACAGACTCCGGAGTCCCCTTCTATCATTTTATGTTGCTTCTTTATATTTTATTTAGACTTTGACATATAGAGACATTGAGAATAAATTCTTAGAAGCATGTGATTTATTTCTACCGGGTTTTGGGAGTTGAAATTGTTTGAATTGTAGTTTATTTACTTCAGATATTTATTATTATTCCGTATTGATAGGCTTACCTAGTCTTATAGACTAGATGTCATCATGACCTCCTACGGAGGGAATTTGGGGTCGTGACAAGACGGCTATGAACAATGAATCTTTATTTGATTTCTTTAGCTATGCTAAATTTTGGTTATTAAATCTTTTTTATTTAAATATGTAGGATTCCTAATTTGCAACTACATTATATCTTTAACCTATGACAACTTTATTATTTCCTTATATTCATCAATACCTTTATGTTAAGTTTTATATAATGAAGTTAATTACTTTTTATGCAAGGTCTCCTATTCATACTAAGTTATCTAGCAAAGTAGAAAACCCATTATATGAAGGAGACCTGTTTTCGTTGGCATCGTTTTTTCACATTTCAACGAGTGAAGCCAAGGTAATTTGCTAGAAATTAATTCGTATTACGATCCATGCGGTATTTCATCACTTTCGTTCAACAAATTGTCATTGATATTGCACGTTGTAGTACATATGTAGTACATAGTTTTATTCTTTTTCTATTTTTTGTCTAATTTAGTAACTATGTTAATTTTTTTGAACAAGATAAATCCTTAGATAACATAGAAGCGGAAGTGATACATGTCAGTTCAACAATAATCGCTAGCTTAATGTCATTACTACTATATACAAATTCTTCAACCATGTCATATGTCAGTTGGGAACATCCTTTATCACGTTTGGAAAATATCCAAACACCATCGCTGCAAATTTATAAAAAAGTTCACTTTAGCCACATATATGAGCAACGTAACATTTGGTAATTTAAGATCCATTAAAAATTTAATTTTTATTGAGTAATGTAATTTTATTTTTTCCATGTTACGGAAAAATATTTTACACTTGGGAGGGTTTAATATTAACTATTAAAAATGAATCAACAAAAATTAAATTGGTTTTTTAATGTTGAGAATAAATAATTAAGTTCTTAAATTAATTATTAACAAAAAACTCAATTCAGTTATACTCCAAATTCATCAAATAAGTAAAAATATTAAGTTGACAAAACTCTTAAACTACATAAATTTATTTTCATAAGAATAATATGACGGTAAAAGAAACTAGACAAAAGAGCGAGACTTGAAGCAGTAAGGATGAAACCTTGGAAGATGACATATTAATTGTCATTTATTTTTTTCCTTTTCCGCATACATTCCATTATTGCCCACTGTGCGGGATTACACCGTGTATGTTGTTATTATTGTTGTTGCATATATTCCAATGACAGTTCCCTATATTTTTTATATATTAATTTATTTGTCTTAAACTATTAACTCAATAATATTAGTCATTTTTAAATTTTATATAGTCAATACTATATTCCTGAATCACTAAAAGACTAAGAATTTTTTTTTTAATTTGTGTTATTTGATAAATCTTTGAAAATTTGTGATATTTTTTTTTTTTGTGACCTTTTGCTTTTCTCATAGAAATACTTATAACTTTTATAAGATATTCCCACGGGAAATCTTGAGAATCACGGTATAACTTCTAAGAACTTTTGTAGGATATGATTTTATGTTATAGTGCTAGCTAAATGTGATTCATTATTTTCAAGCTTATACTTTTTAAAGTTTTTATTTTATAATTCAAATACATTTTTAAATATGTTTTACGTAATTTTATAAAATTATGTATCAATTAATATGGGTACACGCACAAAACGCGTACGTCTTAGCTACCCTAACACTAGTAAAACGTAATTAACTAACGCGATTACACTAGGACTGCTTATTGGGCGGATTGAGCGGTTAATTACTCTTAACAGTTTGGCTTAACGGTTATCGGCTTTTAAATGTATTAATCCGCTAGCCATCCGATAAGATATCGGGCGGATTGGTAACGGTTTAGCTCTTATCGGGCGGTTATTGGGCGGTTTATCGGCCTAATTCAATCTATATGGCATTCATTAATTGTTTGTTGACCGCCTAGCATACAAATTTAGAATAGGAAATTACACATTGAGTCCAGACATACATGTCTGTTAACGCCTACATAAGAATGATGTAGTGTGTCATGTGTTGTAGAGTGAAAAGAGTTGTGGCACAACACTGTTGTTCTTCTATTAAACATAGACAACATGCATTAGTTTTAAAAAAACAAAAGCAGAGGTGAACCATAGACAACATCTTAAACAATCTTGTTGTAGGGTGGGAGAATAAGCTAAGCTAAGCCAAGCCTGGGATATTCTGATGCATAGTACGTAACGGTTCTGATTATTTAGGAATTAGGCGTTAGAAGTTAGAACTTAGAGATTGAGTACTGGAAGAAGTGGAAGGGTTTTTGATATTTAATATTTTATATATATATATATATATATATATATATATATATATATATTCTTAACGGGTTAACGGATTATCCGTTAAGAAAATTGAATAATCCGCCCCCAAACCGATAAGCCGTTAATAAAAATATTTCAATCCGTTCCCCGTCCGTTAAACCGTTAACCCGATACCAATAAACCATTAAGCTTCGGTTTCGGTTCGGTTTTGAACGCCACTGCATTACACAGCGCAATCGTGTTTGCAATCAAAATCATTTACCAATTTACAGTAATGCCCCTCTGTATCACCGTTGGATACTGAATAAAATTCGTTTCCTTTTATTAACGTTAAAACCGTAAACGTCAAAACGTGCCAACGTGATCCCTTCTTCCTTCCTTCCCCCTCAAAAATTTTTCATCAATGCAGAAATAGGCGAAGAAGAATATATCACCAGATATATTATAGGAACAAAAAATAAATAAAGGAAGGAAAAAAGGGGGGAAATTAAATTATGGCAGTTTCTTCATTGCATTTCAATTATGGACAAATGAGCCTTTTCGTTCTGATTTTATCATCATCAATAATAGCAGGACATGCTGCCCCTACTACCAATGTCCATAGCTCCTGCAGCAATGATATCAATATGGTAAATTATTTCCAAACTCGTTTTGCATATGTTATTTTTAGAGCAAAAAGAATTGTGGGTTTGGTTTTTGGGTGGTAATTTTGTGGAAAATGTCATGTCTTTGTATTATTTTTAATTTCATTTTATGGTTTTCATTAATAAAAATGGATGCTGAGCCTAACAACTCCAAAAAGTTAGCTCATGATGAGTATTGGCAAGAACATATTAGGATAACTTAACCTTCATTTTGTTTATCTTGGGTAGTAATTATGTGGAAAATTATGATGGGGTTATGAATTTTATTATTTTCTTTTGTGGGGTTTCTAAAGTTAAGAACTTTTTTTGTGGTGTTGTAATGAGATGATTTTTGAATGGGTGAGGAGGCTTTGCCTTTGGGTTAATGAATTTGGAGGGATTTGATTCTACAACAACAACAATATAATCCCACAAGTGACATTTGATTAAAAAGGGCAGCCCGATGCATTAAGCTCCTGCTATGCGCGTGATTCGGGGAAGGGCCGGACCACAAGAAACTATTGTACGCAGCCTTACCTTGCATTTCTATAACAGGCTGCTTCCACAGCTCGAACCCGTGACCTCCTAATCATGTGACAGCAACAAGTGACATTTGATTCTGAAATTAAATATTTTTGATGATTTAGAAATTCATCTGGAGCCAACCCTCAGGACCAACTGTGGACTTCGAAACTCGGAGATAATGGGCCCGCCTCTCTTTCTCCTCTTAAATACCAAGCTTAGTTCCTTATGATGCAATGCTCGAACCTGTGAGCCCGTGACCTAAGTCACAAGTCCCTCAACTTTTGATACTTGAGCTAAGCCTTGGGGCTTAATTAAATAATGTAATAATTCTGAGGTTCTGGTGTGTGTTTTTTGGATGTTACTGTATAAAGATTTATTCAGGAATTAAGAAAACTGCAATCTGATCATATCTCGAAGAGATGGAATTTAACAACATAGATAAGATTGGTTTGGTCCATTTTTTAGTTGGTCTAGAAGTATTCTCTGTTTTAGTTATGTTCAGCACATATGGAAACTTACTGATGTTATTGTATTTAATTCTTTTTCTTCCTTTTTTTCAAAGATTCTGGTGAAGTTGTGGGTTAATGGTGCTGAGAAAGATTCAATAGTTGGCTTGAGTGCGTCATTTGGATCTGTATTACCCACTGATACTAAACATGCCCCCAGATTGCCTGCTGTTTATACTCAACCGTCGAATAGCTGTTCTGCTTCCTCCACTAAGGTATTTACCCCACATTCCTTACACACCTTTACTTTTAGGTGGATACCGGAAATATAGTCCAAGGTGCTGCTTAAAGGGCAGCCCGGTGCACTAAGCTCCCGTTCAGGTGCTGCTTAAAGGGCAGCCCGGTGCACTAAGCTCCCGCTCATAGCGGGAGCTTAGTTCCCAATTTTGATAGTCCAAGGTGATGCTTGCTTAAATAATAGTCGTAGTTCTTTGACTGCCCAATTTTGTTTCTTTGATCTTTGTTGATGATCTTGCACCCGTCATTTGCTGATTTGAGAATATTGGAGAATGATAGAAGTCCTACCTTAAGAGCAACAAATTGCCTAAAGAAACTTTTTCTTTTACATGCGATACATAAACTTAGGTGACAACAAAGTTTGTTTTACATGCAATACATAAACTTAGGTGACAACGTCTATAGGTTAAGCATGCATTTAAGCATCAGGTAGTTAACTAAAATCAAGCTTCTAGAGTCTGCATAAAACAACTTATTTCAGCATATGAAAAACTTAAAGAGTAAGTTTCAAGTGTGAAAATCCAAAAGGTACTCTTTGCTAAAAGTAATCATATAATGGTCCAATTGCAGAAATTTCCCTTACTAACAATTTGTGAGTCTTCTAAAGTTGCAATTGTCTTTGCTTTTTCTTTCATTGAGCTTGTGTTGGTTTTAGAGATACATATACTAGTGGTGTTTGTGGACGAAAAGTACCCTTTTTGTGTTTAGAGCATAGATTTTAAGATTTGAAGAAGCCCTCAAACTCCACCAATTCTTTTGAGTTCAAATATTACTTTCGAAAGGATAAGATTAAATTTTTAGTTCCTATAAACAAGAACTTTCCTATCATGAAAACAACGATGGATATAGACTCCTAGATTGTGCAGAAATTGAATCACATACTAGTGTGGAAGAGTTTCAGTTATAAAATAACCTGAAAGGGTTACCACTAAGATCTGTCAGAAATTAAGTATAACTACGTTGGCTCATTTGTAATCTATAATGTTTGTTACAAACTGTTTTTACTTTGAAATACCAAAGAAGTCTAATTTTTCATTTCAGTTTGGCTGTTGCAAAAAATAGTTTTGGCATTGTCCTACGAAAACGAAAAAATAGTTGTAGTGTTAGTTTTACATTAAATAATGCAGAGATATCAATTGTTCTAGTTATCAGGCTCTATTGCACTAGCTCGTCGCGGTGAATGCGATTTTCTAATCAAGGCTACGGTTGCCCAAGCAGGAGGTGCATCAGGGGTTGTGCTAATAAATACTGAAGGAGGTTGTAACCCTGACTCACTTTGTCATCTTAGGTCTCAAGATCTATTTAGTTATGTTTCCTCTCATCTCTTTCTGAATGACACCACTTCCTGCATTATTTAGGTCCTCTGGAGATTGCGTGTCCCAACAATTCTACCGTATCTAATGTAACCGTTCCCGTCGTTTCAATTTCAAATGATGGGGGAAACATTATTGATAAATACATAGCTGCAGGAAAGAGAGGTAAAGCCCTGGCGTCATCTATATTGCTTAAATATTTTGTCAAGGATTAGCTTTTCTTTGGATTCTAAATTTGATTGTTAAGAGGTTGAGTAGCTTATGATGAAATGCACGTTTCTCGTATTACATATTATACAGTTTTTGCGATAAGTATGAAAATATAATCCCATATCTTTCTTGTTAACTTTTGGTGCAACCAAGAGATCATTGTTGCATAGATTATTGGTGTATTCCATAGGAAATCATATGAAAGTTATGCGTATTATTGAAAGCTTTTAGATGATAGTCAATTAATTGTTGTGTACGGGTGATGTACATTCGTTGCAAAAGCATGTCACAGGTTAATACTTTGAAAAAGCAGTTACGCGATGAGTTTGAGATGAAAGTTTATGGGATAGAGGTCAACATGCCTATATCAAGAAGTTTTTTCAGCGTTTCAACATGAACAATGCACAACTTATAACCATACATTGCTGCACGTTTCATGTATCTCCAGACATGTCAGTTAACAGATGAAGAGATGAGTATCATGTATAAGATGGTTTACGCTCATCTTGACATTTCACATTCTGTTAATGTATTGAGTAGATTCAGGGCATGTTCCAGGAAAGAACAATTACCACCAGGGAAATGGATGTGATGTCTATAAACACCTAAAAGCTAGCTCGAAAGGGATGTCTATAACTCATAGTTTTAACTGATGTGAAACTTCCAACATCCCCTCCCCCAGAAGCCCATGGTTGACATCTGGAGTGGGGACTGGGGTGTAACATAATATGGTTGGCCTGACATTGGGATGAGTCCAACTCTAATAGCATGTTAGAAAGGACATTGGGCCTAATTCCAACACTCAAAAGCTCTCTCAAGATGTATGAATTGTCCAAGACTATTATAAGGAGACTACAACTTATACACAATCTGTATTGGATGCTAACAGCTACAACAGAGATTGAGTATATGACTTTCATATTAATATATATATATAAAAAAAAGAGGTTGAGTGTATGACTCTCAAAGGTTATACTGGCTTGATTCTTGCTAAAAAGAAAGGGTTGCACTGGCTTGATGAGTTTAATAACTACCATTAAGGAATGATTGCTAAGCTGTGTTGACTAGAGTAAATGGCTTTTTATATATCTTTTTGCTAATCTTTTTATTTCTTGTTTGTTTTATTTCACTTGGAATACTTATGATATGTGTGTTTCTTTTACTTAATCCAGTGGAGCTGCTGTTATATTCGCCAGATCGCCCTATTGTGGACTACTCGGTGTCGTTCATATGGTTGATGGCTGTTGGAACAATTATCTGTGCAGCTCTTTGGAAAAGATTTACTCAATCTAAGGAAAGTGATGACTGTGAACTAAAAAAACAAATACACACACACACAAAATGAGAAGCTCTTCTTCACATTTGACATGCTAAGCTTCTAACATTCTATTAAATTCAGTTAGCAGCAATCCCATCTTTGCTTTTGTCTGCGGCTACTTTGATAAAATTGCCATTACTGAATCTTGAAGTTGATCTAGTTATTTAGATTACCCTGGCTGTTGGATTTTGGGTTACACAATTAGGTTATAGTTGTTGGTCTTTAAAAATTTAGCTACTTGCATCAGAAGAGCTGCGCAGAAAGTTGACATACATATGAGTTGACCAAGGTTGATATGTTCTGTGTAATTTTTTCACTACTCTGCCATTTGCTTTTCCAAATAATTCATTCTTGATACATACTTGCTCTGTGGATATTTTTGTTTCTGATCGTTGCTTTTCCAAATATAGTTTGGAGAACTCCTCATTTGTGTTAATATACAAATTATTTAGTATTGGAATGAAATATACCTGAATAGAGCGGAATGGAACCGAAGATTCATATATAACCTCAGTTGATGCGCGCGCAAACACACACATGCATCTATAACTGAATTTGACGTATGCTCTATATTTATGTGTTATGAGCATACTGTGAACATGTCTCCTTTAGTTTTCCTACTTGTAGTGTGTGTCAAATTTGGATAACACCTACTGATGCCTTGTCTGTAATGTCTTAAAAAATTGGTATGCTTTCGTTACAGGATGATGATGTAGCAGCCAAGGAGGATGATGACAGTGAAATTCTGCACATTACTGCATGGACTGCTATTGGGTTTGTCATCTCAGCATCCACATTTCTGGTGCTACTTTACTTTTTCATGTCGACGTGGTTTGTCTGGCTGCTGATAATACTTTTCTGTATCGGTGGAATTGAGGTATTCAAGTTCGGTCTTTCTCCATCTTGACTTTCCTCTAAGCCAATACAATTTGGTCTGATAAAACCATCTCATTTTTTTTTTAAAACTGTTGAATTAGTTGATAGTCTGGGGCCATGCATTTAGTATCTTACAGATGAGCAAGATAATGATATCATGCATCTGTTCGAATGTTACGCAAAGAAAATGGAAGATAAACTTGAAGTTCTAAAGATTTTTATAAGAATGTGTTTGTCAATGCCTAATAACTTATACTATGATGGATCTATGAATTATTATGTTACTGAACTATAATATTCCTCCTTGCAATATTTTCAGTGCATATAGAAGTTTTTCCTGTTAATCTAGTTCTCTACCTACAAAATAATCAGGGAAATGATACGACTTTGTGCTTTGGTAGTAACTGTTTCATAGCTGGTCAAATCGAGCGTTCAAGTGGACAAATATTTTGTCATGCTCCCACTCCCCGGCCTTAGAACCTTGATAAAAATATTCAAAGAGATTTCTGGGACAGGGAGTGCTAGTCCTGTATGATGTGTACAATCATATACCGTAAGGATTAACAAAAGTAGATCCTACGAAGCAATTGTTTGAGCATATCTAAGGAAGTCCCGAGTCTTCACTAGTGAACATTGCTTCCCGGACATCAAAGGTAGAGCTTGGGGATAGAACTAGACTTGAATTTACTAAAGGTATTCCTCTCCTTAAAAAGGTTTTTCTAATGTTTCCAACCAAAAGGTCCAAAGTGACCATTAAAGGGTTACTGTCCAGTTTTTGCTCTCTTTTCCATATTGTAGTAGTGCAAAGACGCGAAAGTCCTCACATTTTGGCACAACACACTGGGACAACATCCTACGTAGGCCCACCCAATTTCCATGGAGATTTACATGGTTCACACATTACTGAAAAAGAGGCATTTCAGATGAGTGGATTGCATTTTCTATTCACTTGTGCCAGGTTACAAGGTTAAAATAGTTACAATTAAATGCCCTTATCAGTTTAATGGTTCAAATCAATCGCTGGACTCTTGAATCGTACTACAAATGTTAAACGTTTCTTGATATGCGAAATTCATGCATTTCTGTGACCTGGTTGCTTAAATTGTTGAATTTTCCTCTATAAGGTGCTCTTCAATCACCAGGCCAGTTTTCTTTTTGGGCATGAAAAGTGAATTAGTAGCTTTGGAGTTGTATTTATTCAAAACACCTCATTTGTGCCTAGTATCCCTGGTTTATACTTTCACTTTCATGTTATCTTATGGTAGGAGATCATTGTTGGTTACATTGTCATGGAGCTATGCTTTCTTAACCACAAAGTCAAGGGAGTGCTGGGGCTGATTAGGTGTATTTAGGCTTAATTTTCTGGTTGCATCAAAGACCTTAAGTTATCTATGCTTTCCACTTGAGATCTTAGGAACGGTAAATTTATCCAACGTTTTGTGTGATACAAGCATTTTTCCATGATAATTGTGCCTGTCATAATCTTCTGAAAGGTTAACCTTTCCATCTGCTTATAGATGTAATTGTAATATGTGAACTTACAGATCCAAATGCTTTAGTTAGCTTTCACTTTTTCTTAGTTGACGTGCTCAAGTCCATATCTATGGTGCTTGGGAGGTTGGGTTACCTATTTTCTGACTACTCATTCACTTTCAAATTATTAGCATACATTTGATTTTGACGCTTGATTTGTGCAACATATGCAATTATATCATGATCATATGCACATTCTACGTTTTTGGCTGAGCAAAACTTAATCTTGTTTGCTCTTGGTCAGCATTTTTTTCTGCTTGTTGAACTTTTATTCTTTAATTGTTTCCTTCTCAGGGACTGCATAACTGCATAGTGTCGCTCATACTAAGGTATTCTCTATTGACCCATGATGTCTGTGTCATATTTATGTGTAGAATTTCTGATTAGATCTTCAACTATGCTTCCTACAATCTTTTAAGCAGCAAATGTAGAGGTTGTGGAAAGAAAACACTGAATTTGCCGCTTCTTGGGGAGGTCACTATTCTGTCTCTAGTTGTCCTAGTACTTTGTGTGGCGTTCGCCATCTTCTGGGCAGTAAACAGGAAAGAATCATACTCTTGGATTGGTCAAGACATTCTTGTAAGCTAATCTATAATTTCTTCCTAAACTATTTCATGTTGTCGTTTGTGTGATAGACCTTTGCAGTTGGATATTTATTTGTGTTATTCGTTGAGTGATCTCCTTAAATCTGCTATATGATTTCTAGGATAATAGAGTTTAATGCATCCATATCACCAAGTCTCACTCTTCTAGATATTTACACCAGCTGAAAACTGTTTAAAATAAAAGAGAACTTTATTTTTGCCAGGGAATTGCTTTGATGATCACTGTTCTGCAGTTGGCTCAGTTGCCTAATATAAAGGTGTGTTGATAGCTTCTATAAACTCACTAGTGAAAACAGTATTTCTTGTTTTTCTTTACCTATGTTTACTAATGTACTTCTCATTTGTGTCATTCCTTTCTCTTTTTAGGTCGCTACAGTGCTTCTGTGTTGCGCATTTGTCTATGACATCTTCTGGGTTTTCCTATCTCCTACTATATTCCATGATAGTGTTATGATTTCAGTAAGTTTCTCTTTAGCTACAGTTTCAGTCTCTACCGCTGATGCATATAACTTATCTGTGTCGCAGACCTTTTTGGGGGATGTCTTGAGTGATATATTGGTTCGGAAAGTGTTCAAATCATATCATGAGTTGGTTTGAGATAAGATTTGGATGAGAAAATGAAGAAAAGTTAAATTAATCTAAAATTATATTTTTCTTAGTTTTGAGAAATAGTATATTTTAGAATCTAAAATTAATCTATAATTAGTCATTGCTTAGCATATGTAACATGCATGTGTGCAAAGTAGCAGTATACGTTTAACTTCTTTTGAGGCTCTTTGAGTATTTAACTGATTGACGTGGATTGTGGAAATTTCACAAAATGAAACAAAAGTTTTTTATTGATTTGCACAGAACTAGGTGATTATTTTTATTAAGCTGATCCAGATTGTTTAAAACATATTAGATGCACTTGTGTGATTTTAAATGTGCACACATGTATGTTTTATCTTTTAATGGTTTAAAATTTGCTTTTGTTTTTCTTTTTGGTATATGTTAATTGAATTTTATTTTGATTGGTTAATTGGTGGTGCTTTCTTTATTAAGCTGGATTGGATGGTGTGGTTATATCGAAACACGAATTTTGTCATGCACTTCATACCAGAACATAGTTTAGCTCTTCAGTATCTGTCATTAAGTTTTTGTGTTGGCGGGTTTGGCCCCTGTTGTAGGTTGCTAAAGGTAAGAAAGCTGGTGGAGAATCAATCCCGATGCTTCTGAGAGTTCCTAAAGTAACAGATCCTTATAATGGCTTTGATATGCTTGGCTTTGGGGATATTCTCTTCCCTGGTTTGCTAATTTGCTTTACGTACAGGTATTTTTGCTCTTCAGTCATCTTACAACGATAATTATTAAAAGGAAATATAAGCTCTTCAGTAGTCTTGCAACGATAATTGTTGCAGAGATGTTTTCAAGTCCACGGCTATTATTGACTATATAAATTGTAATGGCTTAGCTGCTATTTTTCAAAATTCACTCATTTTTTCCTACAGAATGATGGCGATTCAGTTTTGACTTCTTAATTAATGAATTATCCCATTTCCAGAACATAAACAATCGGACCTCTTGTTGATCTCCTCAATCTTCTTTTGCAGATTTGACGAAGCTAGAAGGAAGGGAGTACTAAAAGGATACTTCCTTTGGCTGATGATTGGTTATGGGACCGGTGGGTACTTCGCTTTTCTTTCTTCTTTTTTATTTTATTTATTTTTTGTTTTTCTGGTCCTTTCTGCTTTTACCTGCTCTTATTTTGTTAATCCAGATCTGCTTCTGGTAATGCATTACTGCTGCTCTTAGTTGCTTGAGACCATAAAAACCTTGAAAAGATCAAAAGACCCACATGTCTATCCGAAAATTTGCCGAGACACATTGAACAGAGTGGATTTTCATTTGTGTATAAATGACAATTAAGACTTAAAAGCACATACTCTGATAAAAACGTATTCAACATAATGGACAGAGTTACCCAGTATCTGTGCTAGTGGGAGGTAGCAAGTACCAGGTAGAATTAATCGAGGTGCACGCATGCTGTCCCGGACACCAAGGTTATCCAAAAAAATGAAATCTGCACATAACCGAAACTCAGAAAAAGAAGTCTCTCTTTACCGAGTTCGGCTCCCATAATGCAGATCGTCTTTAGATTCTCACTCCAACGTACAATTATTTCATTCAATGCCTCTAACCTCCAACTATTGTAATACAACAATGTTTCTTCTGCTTATTAGTCTGCACATAAATTGTTTGTGTGCCTCGTATATTAATTCTATTTTTTTACAGGTAAATCGATATTGATGATTTGTCATTCTTACTTTGTTTCCTTCTTGATTCTTGTAAATTTTCTAATGCTGCATTTCATTCATTCCTCACCTTAATCAATCTAAAATCCGTGCAGGTCTTTGCTTGACTTACTTGGGCTTGTATTTAATGGACGGACATGGTCAACCCGCTCTCCTGTATCTCGTGCCATGCACACTAGGTATGGCAAACTAATGACCACTTAGTTAAAGTTGATGTTAAGTTTTTCATCGTTTTCAAAACCTTTATTCTCTAGGAACATGTGTGGTACTGGGTTTGGTGAGAGGCGAATTGAAAGACCTTTGGAACGATAGCGATGAATCAAAACAAATGGCTGAAGAACGTCTGGGAAGCGCGCGTCTTGGAAGCGCTTGATAGAGCTTTCGAAAGTTTATTGCATGGGCAAGAAGAATATAAAGGTGACAAGCACAAGCCATTTGGTAAAAGCTGTTGATATATAGAATTTGAAAATTTTCAAGAGGAATGCCTTTCTTTCTTGCCTTTTTATGTATAACCATTCATCCCTTTGATTGTTTAACATCCAATTTCAGTACAGCTTTACCTTGATTGTTATGTAACATCACAATAATCACAGAACAGGGAGAATGTTGTAACTCATTCAAATACTTTCAATAGTAAAGAATTCCCCTTTTCTTGTAATTAAGATCCATTTTCTTTTAGTATTAGATGTTTTCCTTTCATATGCAAATGGCTTTTTTGGTTATACTATGGCTGTCCAACGGGACGGGACAAAATTAACGGGACGGGACGACATTTAGCCGGCACGGTGGTGGGACGGGATGAAACGGAACAGGACAAACGGGACGAAACGGTAGGCTTATCCCGCCCCGCTAACAAACGGGACGGACGGTAGGGCCATCCCGTCCCGCTAACAAACGAGATGGGACGGGACGGGTTCACTGGCCTTGAGTTCCGTTTTAAAAATAAAATTATTTAAGCATTGAGTTTGGCAACGGCTATTCTTTTGACAATGACTAAGTTTTAAAAGTTTGCAACAACTAGTTTTTTGACTTATTTAATAAACTTAAAAATTAAACGGAAATTAGGAAACTAAGTAAAGAATTATAAAATATTAAAACAAAAGACTTGTAATGAAATATTCTAGTAATTATAAATTTATAATAGAGTTATAATTTATTTAATATAATTTCAAGCCATTAAGTAACTAAATAAGAGTGTAAGACAATTCATAAAAAAAATTCAACGCTTAGAGCCTTTTATTTTATTAATAGAGAAATCTCACGTACAAATACAATTCTTTTGAAGAGCACCTAATCTAAGCAGCCACCTTCTAGGAAGAGTTCTGTTTGAACTAGGCCTCTTAGTAGCCAATTACAAATTATCATACTAATATTTGTAAGCTCCTATATAACTTCGTTGTAACTTATCTATAATTTCTCTCGGACATTGTTTTGGAATTGACAATGTTGATTGATGTTCCATGAGTTCCATGTCGTCATCGCTCCAAGTGCTAAGTATCTCATTGTATTCTTCTTCTTCTTCCCTATGATTTTTCAAAACCAAGATTTCTTCTTTCTGAATTAATCCAATCTCTGAATAATACGGAAATCTCTAGGCTGTCCTCCGCTATTGAATGTCTATGCTCTCCGATTTGAAATCTTGTCGCGTTAAAAGCACTCTCCGATGTTACTGATGATGCTTGAATAGCAAGGATATCTCGAGCCATTATTGAAAGTGTTGGAAAAGTCTTGCCATACTCCCTCCACCATGCCAAAAGTTGTTCGTTGCCTTCTTCGTCTTTAATACTTTCTAACCTTGATTAAGATAAGAATCAAGTTCATCATCAATAGAGGAATCAAAACCTGTTATATCATCCATATCTTCCCATAGAACTTCTACTCTAGACTTAGAAGTAGAAGGAGCAGTTTCACCACATGTTGTTTCCATAGATTTATATTTATCAAACATTGATCTAACATAAGCATATATGTTAGCTTGGCAGTATTCGAGAGATGGTTGTTCATTTTCTTGAATTGCTAAATTATCATAAATTTTACGAACAAGTCTATTTGCACCTCTTAATTTTAAAGATGAGTTAAGTATAGTAGAAATTAAATAAACTTGGGGAATATGGAAAAAATACTTCTTAAATTTTACAATCATTTCATTAATGGCCAGTGCATAAGTTGGATTAGTTTTATACTTCCCAAATACAATAAAAATTCCATAAATATACCATAATATTTGTGTAATAGTAGGATAATATATACCAGAAAATTGTTTTGTAGCATAATAAAATTTTTTAAAAAATTTAGTAAGCTCTTTGATATAATCCCAATCAAAATCAACAATTTGATCAGCGGAGATACCATTATGCATATTAAATACCTTTTGTATAGGCACCCGATAATCATAAGCAACTTTAAGCATTTCATAAGTAGAATTCCACCTAGTACAAATATCTTTTGGAACTTTTCTATATGGAAGGTTAGCACTAGCACATTGTTGAGAAAATTCACGAATTCTACTCGTTTTATTAGCACGAAAAATATAGCTGCAAGCATGTTGTACTTTACTACAAACATCAGAAAATAAATCAATACCATCTTTTACAACCAAGTTAAAAATATGGCATGCACATCTAACATGAAAAATTACTGGATTAATTGGACAAAGTCTAGTTCTTAAGCTACTTGCTGCAGTTGTGTTAGCAGAAGCATTATCTAAGGTGATAGTTAAATTTTTTTCAATGAGTCCATAAAAATCAACAATTTGTAGAACAGTAGTTGCAATATATGCTCTAGTGTATTTTGAATCAACAAATTTATAACCAATAATACGTTTTTGCATGTTCTAGTGATGATCAACCCAATGACATGTAACAGTTAAATAATCACAACCATTAGGGCTACGACCTATATCAGATGTGATAGACACTTTACAATCTAAGTGAAAAAATACACAACGAATATACTGAAGATATTCGGTTTGAAATTTAAAAACATCATTTCTAACTATGGTCTTAGGAAAATCTTGAAAAGCAGGATTATAAGTTTCATGTATATAATGCACAAAAGTAGGGTGAGAAGTAAAAGTAAAAAGTAAGCCACAAACAGTTATCATTTTTGCTAAGTTCTCACGATCTCTATCTTTATTATATGGGCGTAAAATAGTACTAGAAACATGGTCAAGCTGTTATTGTAAATAATTAGAACCCCGCCAAACTTTTTGCACTTTGTCACGGAGAAGGCTCCACCAAAAAATGCAAGAATAGTATTGAGTTGCCACTCTTTGGTGCTTACGTTTCAAATATTTTAAGGAACAATTGTGTTTTGGCTGAATGAGAATTTTAGAGCAACGGTAAAATTATCTTTGTGTGGTATATAAGTTACTAGTTCTAGTCTTGAAAGCAGCTACTAATATTTGTACAAGTGTAGATTGTCTATATCATTACCTTGGGGTGCAGTCTTTTTTCGGATCCTGCTTGAACGCGGATGTCTTGTGCATTTAATTGTGTTTTGGCTAAGAAAAATAACCTCAAAAGCTAGCCTCATTAGCCTGAGCATCTTTTGTTAACATATTAAAATATGTCACCTAATTGAGTCCTGCAGCTCACAAGCTTATTAAATGACAAAAGACAACGGAACGTTGAGTCATAAGTTGATTAAAATTAATCTTTATAACTACTTAGTTAAAATAATATGTACAGTAGTTCAAGGATCGAGAATTCAAATTTTCCGAAAAATATTGAAAGAGCACATATTACAATTATTTTTTATATTATACTCGTACCATTGGGCTACGTACAACCATGTGATGGAGAGTTTTAATTCGTTAAATCTGAACTTGAGTTTGATAAACAAATATTTATTTACATATTAATACTCCCATTGTGGAGTACTAATTATCACTCTCCTTTCCTATTCGCAGCTCCTCAATTTCAGTTTACTAGTTTTTTGACATGCATGATGCGCGTGTAATTCATATGAATGACAAAATTTAAAAACGTTATATTACTAAAATGTATTTGAGTTATAAAATTAGAAGTAATTAAATTCTTAAAAAATATAAATTTGATCTTATAAAATTAAAGAAACGAAGTATTTTTTGTATTCGAGTTCCAATCGAGAGTGAGGAATTGTGTTAGATTCCTCAAGTCCACATTGTCGTTTTGAACATTGAAGAGGGACCAAAATGCATTTGCATTTATGCCCAATTCGAATTCATAATGCTTTCTTTTAGGGAGGCGCACAATGGTTTTGATAAATTAAAAATGAAAAGATAAATAATTTTTAATATTTTATTGGTAAAATAAGCTTCTAATATTTTATTGGTAAAATAAGCATTCATAAGGACATTTCAACTTATCTTACTTCAAAGTGAGCCTAATAATTCATTGAGATACTTTTAGTATTATATCTTGAAATGTTTAATGAATCAATCAATGTAAATAGATAGCTTGCAGGAATTGGATTTGCATCTCAAAACATGAAATTCATTTTTAGTTTTCACATAGTAGTATGGATTGCTCACAAATAGTCAAATATTTTGCAATTTATTGGAAAAATATATTTGAGTGTTTAAAGTTTGAAAATAGAAATAAGAGGAAGAGAAAAAGAGAATAGTAACGGAATAAGTTGTTGGATGAAATTAGGCAAACAAAATATTCAAAGCGACTCCTCAAATTCTCCAAATATTTTACAGAAATGAAGAGAACATTGGTTAATGTAATTAAGTTTGCTACTATGCTTTTTTGTAAACCGGTTATGAAATTATAAAAGCTAGCTCTTAAATGGTGATACATGCATAGAAGGTTAGAAGAAGTTAATTTTTGAAAAATAAAAGTTAACCAATAGATTACAAATGACATAAATAATTCTTATTAGCTCATTATTTAGCAGCAAAAATAAATGGAAAATACAAGGTAATTAACGTCTAAACTTTATGATTTACCAGAAATGAACGTGTTGTTATAAGTCATCATTTAATAGGATTTTTAATTAACCACATTCATGTTAGCGGAGAATTATTTAACATTTAATAGGGTTATCTAACATTTAATAGGAGGTTACTTTTTAATGATGAAGATCAAAGGGTTGCCAACTTTGTCTTTGTTTCAATTAAATATTATCTTTTTAATTAATTTTCGTAGAATGTATATTTACACCTTTATACAAAATTATATTTGAAAAAATATTATGTTGAAGGATATTATAGTCACTCAATTTTATAAGATTATTTTGGTAATTCAATTCTCAACTTTGTGTTTAGCACTTATATAGTAGTATAATATTATCTTTTAGTCCAAAACCATAAAGTCAAACAACCGTAACATTAGTCTATCAACTACATCTTCTTGACAACAATTGAAGTTCTGCTGCAATGAAACAAGAAGATAAAAGGCACTTCGTTATATTATTCAACCATTATTCGGTACTCTAATTTTCTTAACAACAATTATTAGTTGTTTCAAATTTCATTTCTTTTCTAGTTAATAAATCCTATGTTACTAATACTCCCTCTTTCGACATAAGATTTCAATAAAAATAGTGATCGTCTTAAAGTCTTCTCAGCAATATACAAATTTGTGACAGGCTAATAGCTTCAAGAACAGGAGAAAGCTTAAAATTAGGTTAAATATTTCCCAGAAGAGAAGTTTGACTTTCAGACATTCATAATAGTTAATTTCCTGTCTTCCAGTATTACACATTTGCAACTGACATAAAAACAAGGATAGATTTAACTGCTTTTACAATCTACAGAGATAGTCATAGATTTTGTCCTCTAATTATCTTTTTCTTTTTTGATTCAACCACATTAATCTTCTAAAAATTGTTGTTTTCTTCAAATACTTCAAATCCTCTAAAAATTGTCATAGATGTTTTCATCAGACAGATGACTATTATTTCATACCTGGTACGCACCCAAGGGTGTGGCCTAATAGTCAGGTTTCAAGTTCAACTTCCCGCGGAGACAAAAATACTACTTTAGGTCATCTTCATCTGTCTAAACCTGGCCTTAGTTTCATTCAAGCTGACCTTGACACCACCGTTTTCATCTGCCTAAATTTTAGTGGACAAAGTAACCCGGTACATATGTTGGTGGGAGATAACAGATACCTGACCTTAGTTTCATTCAAGCTGACCCTGACACTACCGCTTTTCTCTGCTTAAACCTTAGTGGACAAAGTAACCGGTACCTGTATTGGTGGGAGGTAACATATACGTAGTCTTAGTTTCATTCAAGTTTACCCTGACGCTATCATCGTAGAAAATATTATTCTTTCAATTCCTAGGTCTAGTGGACTATTAAACTTTGACTTCTTTGCCAATTATCTAATTCTATGACGAGATTCTACCATAGTTAAGCACCACAGCGACTCTTCGATTTCTAACGGTGGATGAGAGCTGGGAATTACTTCAGAAGAAAGTATTTCAAGGTGGAATCTGTCCTACAGAGCTAGTCGAAGCAGGACAACAAGTTGCCGGAAACTGCAAAGGATTACCACTTGTGATCGTCTTGATTGCTGGAATTATTGCAGAGAAAAGGCAAGCCTCTTTGTGGCTTGAGGTTGCAAATGATCTAAGTTCCCATGCTTTAGGAGAACAAAGCATGAAGATAATAGAATCAAGTTATAACGATAATTTGGAAGACCATTTAAAGCCTTGCCTTCTTTACATGGTGTAATTATGGCCAATATTTTGGCTAATGAAGTCCATCTCCATAATCATAAGTATTTTTGCAAAGTGTAGACTTTGTTGACAATATTTTTTGGGACCCAAAAATATTGCATTGTGTGTTGGACATCATTTGCACAAGTTGTATCTCTTCTTTTACACCTAAGAGGTAAAAACTTTTTTGCCTATAAAATGGAAGGTCATTAGTTCATTTTAGACACACCAATAAGACTTGAATCTTCATTTCTTGTTTTTTCCTTTTCTCCTTTGTTAAGAGTGTTTTGTATGAGAGTTAAGTGTTAGGAAACACTTGTGTGAACCCTTTTTTTGGAGTGATCTTGTGAGGTTATTCCTTTAGGGTATTTGGGATTAATTAGAGTATTTACTCTAATTTTATACTCTCTTTTGTACTCTTATTGGTATAGTGAAAATGCTCTTCTTCGCTTGTGGACGTAGGTCACATTGACCGAACCATGTTAAATTGATGTCTTATTTATCTACTTTAATTGTCGTTATTATCAACTTGCATTGTCTTTGTTATTGTCATTATAACATTATTTGACTAAATTACACAATACCCGAGTTCCCGATCCTAACACATGGGATTGTTTCCAGAAGACTATAAATTCTTAGTGTCAATTTGCTAAGGTTGTGGATAGCTAAAAATTTTGTACAGGACATGGACACAGAGAACATGGAGGAAGCATCTAAATTTTGTTTAAATGATCTAGTGAACAGAAGCCTAGTAGTGGTTACTAACAGGAGAACTAATGGTGAGATTAAGTATTGTACTGTTCATGATTTAGTGCGTGAATTTTGCTTGAGAAAACTTACAAAAGAAAATTTTATGCAGCTCATAGCCCCATACAATCCATACCAACCTTTAGATTGCAGGGAACCGCGGTTATGCATATATATCCATTACGATCTTGCCGAACAAATGGTGCAGAATGAATATTCATCAGATAATTAAGATTCCAATGTTGGCACTCTGAGCCTTTTAATGATGAAGGGATACTTATATTTTAGAGTTTTTAGCCAAAATTATCCCTTATGTTTGGGGGTAAGTCTAACTTTATCCTTTATCTATTGCTCTAAGCACTTATTATCCTTTAAATTTGCTAAACTTGAGCAGGTTTAGTCAATTTAACAAAAGACCCAAAGGAGACCTAAAAACTAACAGTGATTTATTTCACTGAGTCAACTGGGTAAAGAAACTTTCTATACTCAAATTTTACAGAACCGATGTAGTGAACCTAGACCTGTTTAACGGGCCGGGTTGACCCGGTTCCGGACCGGCCTAGACCGGTAGTAAACCGGGTAGGGCTGGGTTTGGGGGGTTAGGGAGTTGGTCCGTATATATTTTCTTACCAGTTAATCGGACCGGTCAAATCCGATCAATAAAAATTACTGTTGAACTAGTTAACCGGCCCGACCTGATTCAACGACTATTTTTTAAATTGGTTTTTTAATTATCACACTTGTTTCTACAATCTTAAAGGTGGCAAAGGGGTGGGCCGGGTTGGGCCGACCCCTTAGACCCGGAACCGTTCCGGTTTAATTTTTCACCGGATGGGCCCGTACTCGTTAAGCCCGATTTTAAAAACTCAGTAACCGGTCAGGATTGGAGACTGACCGGTCACTATTTATCTCAATCGGGTCGGGCCAGTTAACTGGTTCAATAGTAATTTTTATTGATCGAGTTTGATCGGTCCGATTAACCGATAAAAAAATATATACGGATCAACCTCCAAACCCCTCAAACCCAGCCCTACCCGGCCCCCTTTCACCGGTCCGGTCAGGTCCGATTTACTACCGGTCTACGCCGGTCCGGAACCGAGTCAACCCGACCCGTTAAACAGGTCTAGGTTCACTACATCGGTTCTGCAAAATTTGAGTATCGAAAGTTTCTTTACCGAGTTGACTCAGTGAAATAAATCATTGTTAATTTTTAGGTCTCCTTTGGGTCTTTTGTTAAATGGACTAAACCTGCTCAAGTTTAGCAAACTTAAAGGATAATAAGTGCTCATGATAATAGATAAAGGACAAAGTTAAACTTACCCCCAAACATAAAGGACAATTTTCGCTAAAAACTCTATATCCTACCACAACCTTTGGTGTTAAGTATTGATTTACTCACTTTGATCATCTTCACACCATTGATCTACTCAAGTGTGCATTACATTGGTTAAGTTAATTTGTTTAATCACAAGAGATGGTATGATACCATGCCACCACTTTGAAGTGATCGGTAGTGTTAACTTGTCTCTCCCTACACTTTAAGGGTCGCTAACAAAAGGTGAAAGGAGGCCCTAGAGGAAAACGTTTTATACGAGTTCGAGGCATATAACTTATAGTTACAGTTAGCCGACTCAATAGAAGAATGAATTATGTGGGATCGGAGAGGGAAGTGACATCCAACTTGGGAAGCTCGGTACCACTAGTAAGATAATGCACATTTGAATTACATTAGTGATTTGAGTTATTATTTTTTAAGTAATAACTTGTTCCAAGTTGTGTTTTATCGGATATATAGTCCCAAGACTACTTTAAATTTTTTAGCTAATATTGTCCTTTAACTTTGAGGGTAGGTCTATTTTGGTCCCTCAAATATAGTTCTGAGCATATTTAGTCCCTTAAGTATGCTAAAGTGGAGCACCTTTAGTCTCACTAACACAATGTGTTAAAAAACTAACAATGTTACCCAACTCTGATTCATGAAGCAAATCTTTTACTCTGAAACAAAACGTTTCCTCTCCTTTTATTGGATAACGCAAATTATCACTTTAATTCCTCATTTTTAGATAATGTCTTCTAAAATTTTGACCTTGAAAATATCCTCTTCTGTGCCAATTTTCAATGAGAAAATAACACTGTATAGCCGCTGTAAAAATAATAGACGAAATATATATATATATATATATATATATATATATATATATATATATATATATATATATATATATGTATATGTATATGTGTGTGTGTGTGTGTGTGTGTGTGTGTTAATATACAAAAATTATACAAATTTCATATACTTTTTCCGCTAACAAATGTAAATAGTTTCTAGTACGGGCTAAAAGTGATAATACAACCTGGTTATTCGTTTGCTTCAATAATATGCCTAGAAGTGATCCTGGTAGCTCTATTTGTTTTTTAAATTTAACTTTTCTTTTTGAAAAAATCAACCGAAAATTTTAAATATATATATACAAAAATATATATAAATTTTATATATTTTTTCGGCTATTATTTTTACAGCGGCTATACAATGTCATTTTCTCATTGAAAACTGGCATAAAAGGGGATATTTTTAAGGTCAAAATTTTAGAAGACATTATCTAAAAATGAGTAATTGAGTTATAATTTCCGTTATCCAATAAAAGGAGATGAAACGTTTTGCTTCAAAGCAGAAGATTTGCTTCATGAATCAAAGTAGGGTAACACCGTTAGTTTTTGAATATATTGTGTCAGTGAAACTAAATGTGCTCCACTTGGACTAAATATGCTCAGAGTTATATTTGAAGGACCAAAATAGACTTACTCTCAAAGATGAGGGACAATATTTCAATTTTTTTAATTTCAAATTAATCTCGCTCGATTCACATATTGGTCCAACTCATAATTCACGTGAGCCCGTGTTGTCCAACATATCCAAGCAAACATATTATTGATGCATTTAATTATTATCGAATGAACAGACCATGACTTTAAATATTAGAGCTGTCGGCTACCAACCTAGTACTTATTTGAAGTTAAATTATAGTATACTGTATGTGCTTTCTGTAATTTAAGTTGACGATATGGATTTCTATTTGCATTTATGTTTTTTCTTTGTAGTTATATTAAGATCTCGTTCGTGCACATGCATCTGAAATAAATAAGGATTATCTTCACATGGATTCACTATGATGATGACACTTCTTGCTTCAGTGTGTCTCAATTTTTTCTAAGTGCTTGTAATAAATTTTTCTATGTCACCTTAGGGTTTTGGTTTAATGATAAGTGCGAAACGCATGATATGCTAAGCGCACACCACGTGTTTCAGATGTGTCATAGGCAAAAAATGATATTTAACGAGAAGGATAGAGAGATGAACTCATTATTTATCGAGATTCGTGTTATACATAGATTAGCTCTTAAAGAATGTTTGGTTGTAAAAAATCTTTGTAATCTAAATCTCTCCAAATAAATTAGGTAAAATCGAGTAGCAAATGTAATGCGTTTAGCTATATATCTTTAGAGTTTGAGAGATCTCTCCGGGATGCTATGTGTTGTAAAGATGTTTGTATAAGACTTAGGCCTCATTTGTTTTTTTTTTAAGATTAAGACGTATGAATCTGAATACACGTCTAAATATCAAAATGTGTATTAAGATTAAGACATTTGAATCTGAATACACATCTGAATGTCAAGATATGTATTAAGATCGGAATACTAAATGATTAAGACTGTTTGATTTTTAACATCTGAATGTATAAAATTTATATTTATTTAAAAATTAATAAACATAAAATTCAAATAAAATACGATTAATCTAATATTACATCACTAAAATATATAGCTTTTTAAAATATGATAGTTGCTGGTGGTGATGGCTAATGGTAGTGCTTATGAATGCCGACTAAAAGCGGTGGTTAGTGGTAGTTTAGGGTAGTAGCTAGTGGTGATTGGTAGTGGTAGCTATTATGATTGAAGATGGTGGTGGTGGATGGTGATATTTAATAATGGCGGGTGGTGGTAGTGATTGAGAAAAATGGCGGTGAGTGGTGGTAGTTTATAATGATGGGCAGTGCCATCTATGGTTGTTGATGGTGATAGGGTAGTTAGTTGTGGTAGTTGAGGTGGATGAGTGTTGGTTGTCGTTAAAGATGTTGGTGGGAGTGGTGGGGATGGTGGGTGGTAGTCGAAAATGATGGCGGCTATGATTGAGGATAATGGTGGTGGTGGGTGGCATGGTGGTAGTTGATAATGGTAGGCGATGGCGGGAGTTAATAATGAATATGGATGATAGCATCTTAATGAAATTAAGTCTCTGTTATAGATCGTAATGATACAGACCTATTCAGATACATTAAGTGATTGTGAATTAAAAAAAACAAACACACTTAACGATTAAGATCTGAATAATTTAGATTCATACTTTGAAAACAAACGCACTTAATGACTGAGATCTGAATGATTAAGATTCAGGCCTCCATTAAGTACAAACAAATGAGGCCTCATTTATTATTTTTAAGATTAAGACGTCTGAATCTGAATACACGTCTGAATATTAAAACGTGTATTGAGATTAAGACATCCGAATCTGAATACACATCTGAATGTCAAGATATGTATTAAGATCTGAATACTAAATGATTAAGACTGTTTGATTTTTAACATCTGAATATATAAAGTTTACATTTATTTAAAAATTAATAAACATAAAATTCAAATAATATACTTATTAATCTAATATTACATCACTAAAATATATAACTTTTTAAAATATGATAGTTGTTGGTGGTGATAGCTAATGGTAGTGGTTATGAATGCCGACTAAAAGTGATGGTTGGTGGTAGTTTATGATAGTAGCTAGTGGTGATTGGTAGTGGTAGCTATTATGATTGAGGATGGTGGTGGTGGGTGGTGATATTTAATAATGGCGGGTGGTGATAGTGATTGTTGTGATTGAGAAAGATGGCGGTAAGTGGTGGTAGTTTATAATGATGGGCAGTGCCATCTATGGTTGTTGATGGTGATGGGGTGGTTAGTTGTGGTATTTGAGGTGGATGAATGTTGGTTGTCATTAAAGATGGTGGTGGGAGTGGTGGGAATTGTGAGTGGTAGTCAAAAATGGTGGCGGCTATGATTGAGGATGATGGTGGTGGTAGGTGGCATTGTAGTAGTTGATAATGGTAGGCGGTGGCAGGAGTTAATAATGAATATGGATGATAGCATCTTAATGAAATTAAGTCCATGTTATAGATCGTAATGATACAGATCTATTCTGACACATTAAGTGGTTGTGAATTAAAAAAAATAAACACACATAAAGATTAAGATCTGAATAATTTAGATTCATACTTTAAAAACAAACGCACTTAATGATTAAGATTCAGACCTCCATTAAGTGAAAACAAATTAGGCCTTAGGCCTCATTTATTTTTTTTTAAGATTAAGACGTCTGAATCTGAATACACGTCTGAATATCAAAATGTATATTAAGATTAAGACATCTGAATCTGAATACATATCTGAATGTCAAGATATGTATTAAGATCTGAATACTAAATGATTAAGACTGTTTGATTTTTAACATCTGAATGTATAAAATTTACGTTTATTTAAAAATTAATAAACATAAAATTCAAATAAAATACTTATTAATCTAATATTACATCACTAAAATATATAGCTTTTTAAAATATGATAGTTGCTGGGGTGATGGCTAATGGTAGTGGTTATGAATGCCGACTAAAAGCGATGGTTGGTAGTAGTTTAGGGTAGTAACTAGTGGTGATTGGTAGTGGTAGCTATTGTGATTGAGGATGGTGGTGGTGGGTGGTGATATTTAATAATGGCGGGTGGTGGTAGTGATTGTTGTGATTGAGGAAGATGGCGGTGAGTGGTGGTAGTTTATAATGATGTGCAGTGCCATCTATGGTTGTTGATGGTGATGGGGTGGTTAGTTGTGGTAGTTGAGGTAGATGGGTGTTGGTTGTCGTTAAAGATGGTGGTGGGAGTGGTGGGGATTGTGGGTGGTAGTCGAAAATGGTGGCGGCTATGATTGAGGATGATGGTGGTGGTGGGTGGCATGGTGGTAGTTGATAATGGTAGGCGGTGGCGGGAGTTAATAATGAATATGGATGATAGCATCTTAATGAAATTAAGTCCATGTTATAGATCGTAATGATGCAGACCTATTCAGACACATTAAGTGATTGTGAATTAAAAAAAATAAACACACTTAACGATTAAGATCTGAATAATTTAGATTCAGACTTTGAAAACAAACGCACTTAATGACTGAGATCTGAATTATTAAGATTCAGACCTCCGTTAAGTGCAAACAAATGAGGCCTTAGGCCTCATTTATTTTTTTTTTAAAGATTAAGACGTCTGAATTTGAATACACGTCTGAATATTAAAATGTGTATTAAGATTAAAACATCCGAATCTGAATACACATGTGAATGTCAAGA
Organism: Nicotiana tomentosiformis; assembly: GCF_000390325.3. Lineage (NCBI taxonomy): Eukaryota > Viridiplantae > Streptophyta > Magnoliopsida > Solanales > Solanaceae > Nicotiana > Nicotiana tomentosiformis. The sequence continues at coordinate 1,693,126 of NC_090820.1, read as the reverse complement.
TATGTATTAAGATCTGAATATTAAATGATTAAGACTGTTTGATTTTTAACATCTGAATGTATAAAATTTACGTTTATTTGTAAATTAATAATCATAAAATTCAAATAAAATACTAATTAATCTAATATTACATCACTAAAATATATAGCTTTTTAAAATATGATAGTTGCTGGTGGTGATGGCTAATGGTAGTGCTTATGAATGCCGACTAAAAGCGGTGGTTAGTGGTAATTTAGGGTAGTAGCTAGTGGTGATTGGTAGTGGTAGCTATTATGATTGAGGATGGTGGTGGTGGGTGGTGATATTTAATAATGGCGGGTGGTGGTAGTGATTGTTGTGATTGAGAAAAATGGCGGTGAGTGGTGGTAGTTTATAATGATGTGCAGTGCCATCTATGGTTGTTGATGGTGATGGAATAGTTAGTTGTGGTAGTTGAGGTGGATGAGTGTTGGTTGTCATTAAAGATGGTGGTGTGAGTGGTGGGGATGGTGGTGGTAGTCGAAAATGATGGCGGCTATGATTGAGGATGATGGTGGTGGTGGGTGGCATGGTGGTAGTTGATAATGGTAGGCGGTGACGGGAGTTAATAATGAATATAGATGATAGTATCTTAATGAAATTAAGTCCCTGTTATAGATCGTAATGATACAGACCTATTCAGACACATTAAGTGGTTGTGAATTAAAAAAAACAAACACACTTAACGATTAAGATTTGAATAATTTAGATTCATACTTTGAAAACAAACGCATTTATTGACTGGGATTTGAATGATTAAGATTCAGACCTGCATTAAGTGCAAACAAATGAGGTCTTACTCCCTCTGTCTCATATTATTTATCGTGTTTCTCTTTTACATTGCTTCTTAAGAAATATTAATTAGGAAAGAGATTTAACTGTTATATCGCTATTTATGTATTAAGATATAATCTCTCTTCATTGAATATTTATTATATTTATGTGTTATTTTTATTTTCATGAATAATTATTACTAAGGGTAAAAAAGAAAAAAAAATCAGTTTTGTGTTGAACTTCTAAAATGACAAATAATTTGAGACAACTATTTTTAATAACCACGACTGTTAATATAAGACGGAGAGAGTATTAAGTAACTTTTATAGGTTATAGCCCTTACTAATAATATCTATTGTTTCTTCTGAAAATTAAACTTAACTCGAAGGTTTTGAGATTAACACTTTAAAATATTTTACCTAATTGAGTCCAGCTCATAAGTTTATTAAATGACAAAGACAAAGGAACATTGAGTCATAAATTATTTCAAATTACTAACCTATAAAACTCCTTAAGTAAAATTGTAAGTACTCTTTTCCATGGATCGAGAATTCAGATTTTCTTAAAAATTCAAAAGTAGATATCACAAATATTTTTGTATTCTAGTCGTACCATTGGGTTACGTACAGCCATGTGAAGAGCTTTCGATTTTCGTAAATATGAACTCAAGTTTGATCATTTAATTATTTATTTGGCAGCAAATGTTGGGTTGCTAAAGTCAAACATATATATTCATAAGATGAGGGTTGCAAGGACGCGGATGGTGAGATGAATGTGCCGTCATATAAGATTAATAACAATGAAAATGATCACATATGCCCGAAGGTGTAAGTAGCACGCAACAATGATAAATAGAAGGTCGGTTGAGATGGTATGATCATATTCTGCGTCCAACCCTACAGATGCGCCGACTCATAGGGGTAAATCAATAGGAAGTGAAGATGTTTGAAAGAAAGTTGTCTCGAAAAACTTACAAATCTTTAGAACCAGTGCAACTCATAAGGTTATTATACTACAAATATTTGATCAACACATATTTGTTTATTTATTTACAAGTTAATATTACTCCCACTACATTTATTTATTACTATGACTCTTCGCGAGTTTTTGACAAATATTGTCCTTTATCTTTGATGGTAGGTCTATTTTGGTCCCTCAAATATAACCCCGAGCATATTCAGTCTCTTAAGTATGCTAAAGTGGTGCACATTTAGTGTCACTGACACAATATGTTCAAAAACTAACGGTGTTACCCAATTCTGATTCATGAATCAAATCTTCTACTATGAAGCAAAACGTTTCCTCTCCTTTTATTGGATAACGCAAATTATCACTTTAATTCCTTTTTTTAGATAATGTCTTCTAAAATTTTAACCTTGAAAATATCCCCTTCTGTGCCAGTTTTCAATGAGAAAATGACACTGTATAACCGCTGTAAAAATAATAGCAAAAAAAAATATAAAATTTGTATATATATACACATTTAAAAATTTCGGTTAATTTTTAAAATTTGAAAAAAATAGAGCTGCCAGGATCACTTCTAGGCATATTATCACTTTTCGGTTGAACCAAACGAATAACCAGGTTGTATTATCACTTTTAGCCTGTGCCATAAACTGTTTTTATCTGGTAGCGGAAAAAGTATATAAAATTTGTATAATTTTAGTATATTAATATACAAAAAAAAAAAAAATACAAATTTTATATATTTTTTCGGCTATTATTTTTACAGCGGCTATACAGTGTCATTTTCTCATTGAAAACGGGCACAGAAGGGGATATTTTTCAAGGTCAAAATTTTAGAAGACATTATCTAAAAATGAGAAATTAAAGTGATAATTTGCGTTATCCAATAAAAGGAGAGGAAATATTTTGCTTCAGAGCAGAAAATTTTCTTCATGAATAAGAGTTGGGTAACACCGTTAGTTTTTGAACACATTGTGTCAGTGAGACTAAAGTTGCTGCACTTTAGTATACTTAAGAGATTAAATATGCTCATGACTATATTTGAGGGACCAAAATAGACTTAACCTCAAAGAGACAATATTGGCCAAAAACTCACTCTTCACTCTTAGAAATGTAATTACACCAAATTCTTTCATATTCCTAGCTCCTTCCATTTCAGTTTCTCTAGAGTCTAGACTAGTCCAAAACCATAAAAATAAAGAACCATTTGTCTCCTCCTCTCAGTAACACACGTTGAAGATTGACAGTCTTCAACTTCTTTTTCGTTTTTTTTGCTTTGTATCTTATTTAGCTGTAAATTAAATGTGATTGACTAGCAAAAATGTTAAGCTTTACATAAGAGAAGTCACAGCAGCTTACGCCATTTCCCTGTTTGTTTTTTGCCAGACGGAGCATGTCCTGAGTTGTTGATTAAATGGCCAAAGTTGGTGATTTCTATTCAAGGTAAGCTTCCATTGAAGAACTGATTTCTTTTGTGTTAAGATGAAAAATCTATTACATTAGTACTTGGTGATTTTCATACTAGATTAGAGCAGTGTGGCGAAATCATGATTTTAGCTAAGGAGATTCAAAAAATTAAAAGAGCAAACACGCAGAAAAGCTAAGGGATGCAACGTTCTAATATATATACATGAAAAACAATTGACCTTATATACACAGTATAGTTTTCTGCGAACCTTCTGCCCACCTAGCTCCGATTAAAGTCTTTCTTAAAATTTTATGAGTTGAATAATACTTGATTGTTCACTGTTGTAACCCTTGGAATTTACCTGTCCGTGTAAAGTGAGTTTCCACTGATAATGCATACTAATTATTCTCTTTCTTTTTTAGGAAAGACCTTACGACTATGGTCTTTTCTCTGAAGAAAAAGGAAACTCTCTTACAAATATTTATCTTAATAGAAGTTTCTGCAGTATTGGATTCTATTCTTTCAATCCCTATGTCTAGTAGATTAGTATTAAACTTTGACTTCTTTGCCAATGTAATCTATCTAATGTTGTGACTAATCTATCTAATTTTGTAACAAGCAATCAATTTTAACATAGTTATATTTACTTCCAACAGCAGTAAAGAGACCAAGCTAATTGACAACGAGTACACAGGTGAAAAAACTCATGTTCCTGCAACGGCTTCCACACAACGTAGTCTTCCATCAGTTGACGAGGAAGTAGTTGGTTTAGAGGATGATGCAGAAAGTATAATTCAACAATTGACTAGTCTTCCATCAATTGATGATGAAGTAGTTGGTTTTGATGATGATGCGAAAAGTATAATGCAACATTTGACTAATATTCCATCAATTAACGAGGAAGTAGTCGGCTTTGAGGCTGATACAAAAAGTATAATTCAACAATTGACTGGAGGAACAAAGGAAATAGACATTGTCTCGATTGTTGGAATGCCCGGATTGGGCAAAACAACTTTGGCTAGAAAGGTGTTCAATCATTTTATTGATAATAAACACTTTGATGTTCGAGCATGGTGCTCTATATCTAAGGAATATAGTTTTATGAAGGTGTTCGCAGAGATTCTTAAACAAGTTATAGGCAATTTGGATGATATCAAAGATGAAGACATGCCTGACAAGTTGCGTAAGAATCTAATGCGCAAGAGATACCTTATTGTATTAGATGATGTTTGGGAAGTTAAGGCATGGGAAGATTTTCGATTATCTTTCCCACAGGACGAAAATGGAAGCAGAATAGTTGTAACAACTAGAGATGAAGAAGTGGCTAGGCAACTTAAGCACCACAGTAATCCATATTCTCTTAGATTTCTCACGGTGGATGAGAGTTGGGAATTACTTCGAAAGAAAGTATTTCGAAAAGAGATCTGTCCCCCAGAGCTACTCAAAGCAGGATTAGGAGTTGCCAAAAACTGCAAAGGATTACCTCTTGTGATCGTCTTGATTGCTGGAATTATTGGAAAGCAAAGGGAAGTTTCTCTGTGGCATCAGGTTGCAATGATTCAAGTTCCCATGCTTTAGAAGACCAAAGCATGAAGACAATAGAATCAAGTTACGACCATTTGGAAGACCATTTAAAGCCTTGCCTTCTTTACATGGGATTATTTCCGGAAGACTACAAAATTCCTGTGTCCGATTTGCTAAAGTTGTGTACAAAACATGGACACAGAAAATATGGAGGAAGCATCTAAAATTTGCTTGTCTGGTCTAATAAACAGAAGCCTTGTAGTGGTTACTAAAAGGAGAACTAATGGTGAAATAAAGTACTGCACTCTTCACGATGTAGTACGTGAGTTTTGCTTGAGGAAACTTATAAAAGATAAGTTTATGCAGCTCATAGTTCCATACATTCCATACCAACCTTTATATGCAAAGGAATTACCTCGGTTATGCATGTATGTCCATGACGATCTTGTCCAAGAATTAGTGCAGTACGAATATTCATTGGATAAGATTCCAATGTTGGCAGGGTTGAAGGAAAGGGAGTCTTTTGCTCAATGTCATGTTAGGTCTCTTGAGTTCATTGCTCATCCAAAATTCTATGCATGGGACCAGATAAGTCTTTTCCCTTTACTTGATAACTTTAGACTTGTTCGCGTGTTGCATTTGCTGGATATCAATTTGGAAGGTTCTTGGAACATGGCAAGCTTATCACGCCCAACTATGCCTTATAAAAAGAACTAAGCGGTCGTTGCAAATATATTCCGGCTAATAAGTCCGGAGTCGAATCCCACAAGGAATTAACCTATCAAATACAGCTACTAGACTCGCACAAATTCACACAATCAATCTTCAGAAGGATTTAAGTAACAGATTGGTTTTTACTAACTAAATATTACGTAATTAAAATGTAATAATTAACAACTAACTACGAACGAGTTGTAAACAAGAATTGGAATGACCTAAGGTTGTGATTTCCCCTATTGTCAGAATCTTTTCCGCTACGTTTTCTACAAGTTTGCCTAAGTCTTCTCTACCGATCATGAGCACTCTAACTGTCGTAACTTTCTCCCGAGTAATTACCACAATTACTAGACATATTCTCCCGAATTACACTAGCTAGCATTAAGTACAGCTCACTCAGATCGCACCAAGGTTTCGTTATCCCTAAACCCACCTTTAAACCTCCGTATTGATCCCTCATATACGTTTAGGAGTGATGTTGTTCAACAACTACCTAAATATACACTCTCTCCCGAGTAATACATACTAAATAGGCACAACTAATTGAAGGCCTTTCAATCAACCACAAGAATAATATAGTTGGACAAATAGAGAAAATACTACGGTAAATCTATATTAACATAACAAGAAAATCATCCTTCAATAGGTTCCATCAAAACCCTAGATTAGGAATTTAGCTACTCATACTCATAATAACAGTATCCCAAATATTTTGCATAATTAAAATAGAGAGTAAAGATGAAAAGATATAAAAATGATGATTCTAACTCCAAGGAGTGATTCCACAAGCTCTTCTTGCCTCTAGCTGCCAAAAAACGTCCTTCCAAATGGTGTTTTAGGTCTATTTATATGTGTAGAAGAAACCCTAAACGTGTGGGCCGAGTCCTAGTCAAACCCGGAATGAATTAAGTCTTCAAAACTCGGATTGGACCTGGCCTCAGGCCTGGCGTCGCCAGCCTAACGCCTGGAATTTGGCTGGCCTCGCCAGGCTAAAGCCTGGTCCAGCCTGGCCTTAGGCTGGCCTCGCCAGGCTAAAGCCTGGTCCAGCCTGGCCTTTGGCTGGCCTCACCCAATCTCTCCTTTTCACTGTTCTCGAGCACACCTTTGATGTTTAAGTATTCGTTTTGCTCTACTTTCATCTCCAATTCACTTACACATAAAATAGACTCCATTATGCGCAAATAAAGTGTAATTTATCATTAAAGCATGTAAAATGCAAGGCACATAATGTACGAAACTATGAAATTATAGCCACACATCAATACCCCACACTTAAACATTGCTCGTCCTCGAGCAATCAAACTACACTTATAGATACGACCTTTTAAAGCAATTCTCCTAACTCATTATACCAAGAATTTTTAAAACAGTTTTATCACACAAGTGTGACATCTTCGCCTCAAGATTCGACTCACAAATACCATGCCTTATTCACAATTCACTTACTTACTTTGACATGGATATCAACAACATTACCTTTCCTTTATGAGTCATGTGCCCTCACCCAATCAAAGAGCTTAGTTCCACACACAATGAAGTTTTAAGAACATAGGAACTCAAGATAGACAAAATTCACTCGCTCTCAGAAATAACATTCATATGCTACAAATGATGCACCATAGGCTTGCCCGTAGTGTAATACTCTACGAATCGAGTTCATTCAGTCTAAGATCAAGTATGACTTTCATTGGTTGTAATGTAGGTTGCGGGTTGGGTATGATACATTTGGATATGAGTGACTATACCTCCCTTAGCACTTTAATATATATACTTTAACACACATCCCATACTTGTGCCAAACCAAACATTCCACCTTCACTTCAATTTATATTACCCCATATTTCTTTAAGCATAATTACATTAAGAGTCGCCACTTTCAACGAATATTCTCTTTTTTTTTCTTTTTCGATTCAAGCAACTCTTACTTTTTAAAAACAGTTCACCTTTCTCCTTATTTCATTGGTTCCACTCAAAAACCAAACCAATCACCCCACACTTTAACTTTTACAAAGTTCATAACAATTCAAGTGCTCATTCGAGGTGAAACGGTTCAAATAGACGGTTAATTCAAACAATTGGGTAAGGCTTGTTGTGTGGTGGTTGCCAAAGAAACAGGATTACAGACTCAAAGGGGTTAACTGCGTTACATAACTTTTAGGTAGGTAAACTATATATATCTGGCTTAACAAAGAAATGCCTATATCACTTCTCAGACTGAACAAGACTACTATTTCGCTTTGCACACACACAGGAAAAGTTCTAGACATCAAATGCAATGCACAGAATACATACAAAACTCACACACTCATGGCACATAAATAACTCAAGATTGGTTTCATCGCGACATTCTAGTCAAAGCAGCTAAGCAAAATTAGGAATCTACAATTTAAGGTACTTATGCGAAAGTCAAAAACCGAGCCTAAGCGTCACAACCTTAGTACTAACTATTCTCAAGGCATAACAAAGCTAAGAGATATTGCTACAATTAAATGCATAGCTTCGTGGTTCCCACTCCTAAAAATTAAAACTAACTATGCCCGGTTCAACTAAAAGCCCCTGGAAAAGAACTGCGGCCCAAAGAAAAACCAAGGGAGAATTACTACACTACCTGCACACAAAAAAAAAATCTTTTTGGTATTTTCTTTTGACTTACTTCCCTCAAGAAAACCATTTGGGAGATCCATCGTCGGGATGAGTCCAATTACTAAACTACTAAAAACACATACTAACACAATTAACATTAAATAACTAAATGACTAAAATTAACCATGTACAAGTCCCCACCCCACACTTAGATCATGCAATGTCCTCAGTGCATGCAAAAAATGACAAAACACGAAAACTGAGTAGGGTGTGAAGAAACTCCCTGATCAAGCAACCTTTTCATCCTCTGAAGCTCTCCACTCCTCATCATGTTCTTCCTCCTCCTCCTCATCTTCTCCCTCACCATCTGACTGCTCTGGATCAGCTTCAGACTGCTCCGGTGTGTTGATATCCTCATCATTGGGTAGTCTATATCCATCTCCTAACCCAACCAGCTGCTGAGCATAAGCATTGAACGGGTACCGATGCTCCAATTCAGTCCTCTCCTCAGATATGTCCTGTCGACCTCCTATCCTTAGCTGCAAATCCATCTTCCCATAGAGATGGGCCATAAAACTATCATCTCGAGCGTTGCGCTCGGTACTTGTCAATGAAGTCATAGCAGTCTCTTCTTTCAGTCGGAGGCTAGTGATGTCCATTTGTCGTAGGGGCTGATCAATGGTGTGGTCAAACTCTGGCTCCTCCTCAACCTCCTCGTGTCTTAAGTACTGAGTTAGAAAATTGGCAAATGGCATTCGATCGATCATTTTACTCGTTCTGACTACAAACATCTGGTAGCAGATTAGATGACCCACATTTACCCTTTGACCCGTCATGAGGAAGTAGAGTACACAGGTCCTCTCACGGCTAATGAGTGTGTCATGATTGCACGGTAGGAGCCGTGCATTTATCAGTTTAAGCCACACTTGAGCCTCCGCCCTCATCTTCTTTTTGGGAAACCTCTTATGCCGATTAGTTATCTTATCCCGGACCCATGCTGCCGTAGAATCGGCACCACAAAGCATGTGTCTCAACTCTCTGTATGTAGGCCGGCGAATGAAGTGGTCTAATGGCTTCACAGGAACATCCAGAGCACCTAAAAAGTTACATATGGCCGTGGGTGAGAAATCTATCAATCGTCCACGAATCGGCACTAGTTGTTCAGTACTCTGCGGATCAAACCCTGCATAAAATTCTCGGACTAAGTTGAGATTAATGTTCCCTATGTTCTTGAATACATAGCTCAACCCCATATCCTGAATGCCCCTCCAAATTGCCTGATACTTCGCTTTCAAGCTGTGTTCATAGATAGCTGCTTCCGGGTGTACATGTTTAGGCCTACAACGCCTGTACCAATCCTTAGTGTGCGGTGGTATGCTGTTGATGCCAAACTCCCTTTGGCCTTGTGGTTTTTGACACATAGCTGCTATAGCTGCCACAACTTGTATTCCACTTAGATTGGAGGTAGATCCCCCCCCCCCCCCCCCCCTTTTCTCTTCTTTGGGGGAGGTGCTGAGGTCGCCTTTACTTTAGCCGGCGCAGTGGAAGTAGCCTTGGCTTTTCCGGTGTCTTTTCTGAGAGGCATCTTTAGTCCTACACAAATAAGCAGTAGTAAGATAAAACTGCATTACACACTACACACATAATATTTTTCCCGACTTCCCGAGGTTACTCAGACTTCACCTCGTCTTTCCTTAATATTAGAATCAAAGAACAATACATGGGCTACCCGCGAACCACCCCACACTTAAGATTTTATCGTGGTGTATGACTTCAATACACTAGTCTATTAATCCCGGAGACTCGGGCTCTAATAGGGACAAGGAATGCCATTAAGGCATTATATCAAACACTTAACGTGCATTAGTGCCATGGTATTTCTTATGGATATGAAGGATTGCCTCATCCTCCCAAATCGGTTCGGGGGTTCCGTACTACCACATGTTTTCATAATCGCAGCACCATTCCTATGAGGTTTCATGGGGTTGGGGCACACAAACTCAATACCACACTGAAGAACAACCACCAATTTTTGTGTGTAATATTATACATGTACCTCTGTCGAAATTGCAAAGGGAAGAAGTGAAATCATACCTTTGAAGCTTTTAAGTGGAAGAAGCTGCCTGAGAATTTCTCACTAGTGTGAAAGAATAGCAAGACTAAACTTGACTTCAATGGGGATGGGGGATACCACTATGGCAATGTGTTGTTGAGTGTTTGTGGGTGAGGGCAATTCATGCAGTTTGTTTGGTTGAGAGCAACATTGATGAGAAGATGTGTGTGTGTGTGAATTTCTTTTCTAAAGCTTGATATGTTTTTGGTTTAAGTGAGGTTAGGGTTGTGTGTGTTGTGTTCAGTGTTTAAGGGAGATGTAATGTGAGGAGGTTCGACTAAAATAACGTGAGCTAGGATGAAATAACTTACCTGGCGTCGCCTGGCCCAGTACCTGGCGTTAGCCAAGCGTCGCCAGCCTAAGGCCAGGCAGACCCTGGCATTAGCCAGGCATCGCCAGCCTAAGGCCAGGCAGATCCTGGCGTTAGCCAGGCGTTGCCAGCCTAAGGCCAGGCAGACCCTGGCGTTAGCCAGGCGTCGCCAGCCCCAACGCCTGTTGTCCGTCAAGTGATGCTGAAACCCTATTCGACTTGCCCAACTCGCCTGCAAACTTGTTAGTACCTAAAAACAAAACCAAAACAAGGAAAAATTCTAAAGCCTGGTCCAGCCTGGTCCAGCATGGCCTTTGGCTGGCCTCACCAGGTCTCTCCTTTTCACTATTCTCGAGCATACCTTTGACGTTTAAGTATCCGTTTTTCTCTACTTTCATCTCCAATTCACCTACACATAAAATAGACTCCATTATGCACAAATGAAGTATAATTTATCATTAAAGCATGTAAAATGCAAGGCACATAATGTACGAAACTATGGAATTATAGCCACACATCACAAGCAGTACCTTATTTGAAGTATCTTGCGATTTATGCTAAAGAATTTGATTTCCAGTGGGTATCATACCTACTCGATCTACAATATTTGCGGGTGGTGTGGAAAGGGCATCTATATATGCCACTAGAGACATCATCTGCTATATGGAAAATGCAGAAACTAAGGCATATAGATATCGACAGATTTTCCTTCACATGGGAAGACAATGATATATCAATTTTTAAGGAATCTTCAGAAATTGTGTTACCGAACTTGAAGACTTTTGGGAGGTGCTACATATACTTGGCTGATAGGACTTCGGAGTTCTGGTGGAGATTTCCGACTTCAATCTCTTGAAGTAGCTTTCTTAAGGATGAGTACTGATGGAATGTATGAGTCCACCAAACTGTGTAGAGACCTGGTCCTATACCAGTTCCCACAAAAATAGCTAATGAACCAGTAAGTAAATGACACAGGAGATTTTACGTGAAAAAATCTCTGCTCAAGGGGATAAAAAATCACGACCTACACTTGTAGGATTTCAACTTCACTACTTGAGCAATCTTTAGATTACAACCTATTGTAACCTACGAATTAAACTCTTAATCCCTCACTAACTTGTAATACACTTATTACAAGACACTTTGTAATACACCTATTATAAAGACTTCAACTCATGACCAACTCTAGTCACGACACAAACTCTAAGGGCTTATGGTTTTTGGAGGTTCCTAGTTAAAGCTTCTAAATAAGCAAAGTAAGAATTACAATGAAAAACTAATACAAAGATTAAGCAAAGTAAGAATTACAATGAAAAACTAATACAAAGATACAACTCAACTAAGGACATACAAAAGACTTGTTGTACGAACTGGTCCGTAGTAGTATTGTACTTTGTTCTTGATGCACTTGTGACTTCAATGCTTGATAATCAGATCTTGAGTGCTTGAATTATTTCACAAGTGTTCAAGTGATGTTTTGTTGTAATCCTTCTTAATAATATCCTTTGAATGACATCACTTGGATGATGTAAACACTTGGTTGGTAAAAAAGCCCTTCCCAATGGGAAGTGACTGCTGCACTGTTTCTGTACTGTAGCATGTAAAGTGCAGGCAGTCACTTTCCAATTATAGAGTTGACTTCGTACTGTTGTCAGGGAATCTCAAAGGGATCAGGTCCCTGAGTTGATTCTTTTCTGTCTGAAGTCATACAGCACGCATTAGCTTGAGTCCGATGATAGAGATATATACCAAGTGTACATCAGGTCCTTTATCTGGTTCCTTAACAATAAGTTTGTTATATCATCAAAACATAAATCTAAGATACTTTAAACCCATCAATTTCCCCCTTTTTGATGATGACAACTTAAAAATTGAAAACCATTTGTAGAACACAATAACCAGATAAAGTACCTGGAATTTCACAAGTTCCCCCTGACTCTATGCTTCCCCCTTACTCAGATGCCCCTGCTTTAATTTATCTTCCCCCTTTTGGCATCATTTAAAATATACAAGCAAGTAATTAGCATAAAGAAGTCTAGCCCAGCTAACTCATGCCACATGTGTGCACACAACATGATAGAAAAGAGAAGCAGAAAAACACAAGCATTTAAGAGTAAAAAGAGAGTCTTCAATGATTTATAAACATAAGCCTCTACCAAGAAAGTAGAGGCAAGTTTGGACTGTTGAAAGCGAGAGCAGTTAAGGTGAAATCCATCCACATCACAAAAAAATAAAACAACTACAACAAGTCATCAAAACAAAAAAAAGAAACTTGACACTGGTCACTGGTCACTGGTCACTGGAAGATATTCCTAGGGAGCACTAGAGGATGAAGGCTTGGAGGAGGCCACAAGAGTATTTTGAACAAGGTCAATCCGAGCATTTGCGGACATCTGCTCTACGAGCTGTTTCTCTCACAGGTTCTCCACTTGTTGCCAGAGCTCAGCATTTTCTTTTGACAGACGAGCAACTTCTTCACTTGATGAACTGGAAGGTCCTGGTGCCCCTATAGCCTGACTTAGCTGAGTCTCGAGAATGGCATTCCTTGCCTTCAGCTTCCTGATCTCCTCTGTAGCACTATTCTGGGCATTGATCAGTTGGGAGATCGTCGAAGTGCTGCCCATTCCTCCAACCTTTTAAACACATTCACATTCCTCTAGTGTAATTTTTGAGAAGGTCGGTTTCCTGGTTCCCATTTTGGGCTGTCCTAAGGGCACATTAAAGAACTTGAAGACACGCGCGAGAAGAAAGCCATAAGGGAGTCCATGGTTCCCATCCTTGAAAGCTGCCACTTTCTGCATATGTTCAATCATAATGGTAGGTAAATTGATAGAGCGGAACTCATCCAATACTTCCATTAAGTATAGATCAGACCGGGATGTAATGGACCTTCTCTCAGCACGAGGGAGTAGAACCTTATTAACCAACTCAAATAACAGTTGGTACACAGGAAGCAGAGCCTTTTTGTGTACCCGTTCCCCATGCTGAACAACTTTCTCTTTCACAATGGCGCGCTTAAAATTAGATCCACAAGCGCCTCTTAAAGATGACAACCCTCCAGATGGAACCCTGAGAGTGTTTCCCAACATAGTAGCATCTATAACAATAACCACATCATTCACTTGGACACAAATGTGGTCATCTTCAATAGTGAAGAGTTCAGCACAGAAACTTTGGACCTCATCCTGATACACCCTGGGCACATCCTCTTTGAACAGATGGCCCCATTGCTGAAATTCCACCATCTCAAGAATTTGTCTCATACCCGCCATTTCAGAAATCTCTGGGTCAAACGTGCGACCCTACATTACCTTCTGGTACCACAACCTTTCTTACCCAAGCACACTTACACTTTTACCCTTTGACAGAACCAGGTGCCCCAACAGTTTCCAACTTTCTTTTACCAGACTTCTCAATGGACTTACCCTTGCTACTTGATTTCACCAGAATATCATCATCAGACACTGGTTGTTCCTCTACAACATGCTTAGACTTGATACTAACTTTCACAAACTTTTTACTTGATGTTTCAACAACTTCCTTTGAAGCACTCTCAACAGATTATTTCTTTTTCTGAGATCTCTTAACCAGGGAACTTGGTTCCTCTTGAGCATCCTCATCTACTTCCACTAAAGGTATACTTTTGTAATACATAATTTTCCCGTCCTTCACCAGCCTCTTATTCTTTTTCTTGCTACTCCATTTGCTTTTCTTCAAGGCAGACTCAAAAGCCTCATTCTGTTGCAACCTTGTGGTAGGTCGCTTAGGAGGGGGCTCAGGAGTGACCACGTGCTTTCTAATCTTAAAGTGTGCACTGAGAACCACATCATCATGTTCATCCTCATCACTAGATCTCACAACGGGAGGGATGGACTCCAACGGTTCAACATCAAAGTAAGGAGATGGAGAAGGATCGAAGCTGACCTGGGAAGATGATTCCTGACCTGTTTCCTCAGGTTGGGGATTAGGTTCATCAACAGGATTCCCAGTAGCTTCTTCAGGTGGAGAAGATACGAAGAGCACCATTGTTCCTTCTTCTCCTAAGAGCGGAGTCCATTCCCCCTGAAACTCAGGCATGGAAGAAGTGACCCCATTCACCAGTCTCTCGGCAGCAATGGCCAACATGTTTTTGATGGCCTCCTTTTCCTGAGGTTCCATAAAAGCAGCAATAACCAGAGGACTAGCACACTGATCAGTATCTTCCTTGGACACCCCCTTTCCTTGTTGAGTTTCACCCTTTTCATCATCCTTGTTATGTTCTTTGAGAGTATCAGGCAATAGAGAAGAAACACTATCTATTTTTGGTGCTTCTGAGTCCTCAACACTTAAGGAAGGAGTATCGGCAAAGGGAGTGATGAGAGAGATAAAGGGGTGAAAGGGAATCAGGTTTGGGTGTTTCTGGGTCAGCAATAGTGGAAGAGGGGACGTATGGTGGTGTTTCTAACATGGCGGATGAGTCAAGGGTTTTCTCTTCAGAGGTGGGTAGGTTTGCTTGCTCTTCAGCCATGGTAGATAGTTGGGTAGAAGGTTCGGGAAGAGTGGAAAGACAGAATGATGATCACTTAAGGTTAGGAGGTGTAGGGGTTTTAAGGAGGGAAAGGATAATTATGAGGGAAGAGAAACGGGTTCTGAAATGGCTGTAGGTTTGTGGGACGATGCAACGTTGTATATGGAAGTGAAAAGATTTGAAAGAAAAGACGTGATATACATGGTCTAAAAAAGTGGATGACGTGGCAGTTAATTTTGTTTCTTTTGAGATATGCATGAAAAGAACACAAGATTACTAACCTATGGTACAAGAACCAGGTTCTTGACCGGTCTTTCGGAAAAGATTTTTCAACTATATTTTACCGCTCATGCATTGTTTCTTCAGCTTCTATAATCATCATGCGTGTCTACCTGCAACGGTATAGAAGTGAGTTAGGCTTGGCCGGAAAACACTTTAGCTAGATTTACCTGAGTGTAACTTTCATAGCCATGTGGAAGGGAATCAGGTTCTCAATTAGGCTTGATTAACCCCAGTGCCATCCTATTTTTCTCAAAATGTTCCCTGCTATGAGCTTTGGTGAAGATGTCTGCAATTTGGTCTTCTGTACTATAGAACTTCATGCAAATAAGCCCCTTCTCCACATTATCTCTGAGAAAATGATGTCTCACATCAATGTGCTTGGTTCTCTTGTACTGGACCGGGTTCTTTGCCATGTTGAGTGCACTGGTGTTGTCACATAGAAGAGGTACACAGTCAGTGTACACTCTAAAATCCTCCAATTGTTGTTTGATACACAAGAAGTTGCAACAACATATTCTGCTTCAGCTGTTGAGAGAGCTATAGAGTTTTACTTCCTTGTACCCCATGAAATTAGACAGGATCCTAGGAAGTGAGCCATTCCGGATGTGCTTTTCCTGTCCACCAGATAACCTGCATAATCTGCATCAGCATACCCAACAAGATTAAAATTGTCACCTGAATACAGAACCAGGTCCTATGTTCCCTTAAGATATCTCAGAATCCTTTTGGCAGCCTTTAGGTGAGATTCCTTGGGGTTTGACTGGAACCTTGAACATAGCCCCACTCTGAATACAATATCTGGTCTACTGGTAGTGAGATAGAGGAGAGATCCAATAATGCCTCGATACATTGTTTGATTTACAGAAGAGCCAGATTCATCCAAGTCCAATCGAGTGGC
Organism: Nicotiana tomentosiformis; assembly: GCF_000390325.3. NCBI lineage: Eukaryota > Viridiplantae > Streptophyta > Magnoliopsida > Solanales > Solanaceae > Nicotiana > Nicotiana tomentosiformis. Next base: position 1,677,026 of record NC_090820.1, on the reverse strand, counting down.
AGTGGCAATGGGAGTGTCGATCACTTTTGATGCTTCCATATCGAACCTCTTCAAAATCTCTTTAATGTATTTCTGCTGACTGATACAGGTTCCCTTCGTGGACTACTTCACTTGAAGACCCAAGGAAAAGTTCAGTTCCCCCATCATGCTCATCTCAAACTCACTTCCCATGAGTTTTACAAATTCCTTACAAAGTGAGGCAGTTGTTTCCCCAAAGATAATATCATCAACGTATACCTGAACAATAAGCAGGTTCCTTCCTCGTTTCTTCAGAAATAGAGTGTTGTCAATTTTTCCTCTTGTAAAGCCATTTTCTAAGAGAAACTTTGACAACCTTTCATACCAAGCTCGAGGAGCCTGCTTCAAACCATACAGTGCCTTGTCCAATTTGAACACATATTTAGGATGTTCATCACATTCAAAACCTGGAGGTTGCTTAACATAGACTTCTTCCTTGAGAAAACCATTCAGAAATGCACTTTTGACATCCATTTGGAACAAGGTGAATTCCATATGTGATGCAAAGGCAATGAGAATTCTGATGGATTCCATACGAGCAACTGGAGCTAAGGTCTCATCATAATCAATCCCTTCCTCCTGATTGTAGCCTTGAACAACTAGCCTTGCCTTGTTCCTTGTAGTGTTTCCATGCTCATCAAGCTTGTTTCAAATTGATGCAACTCATAGGGAGTTTTGTTCAAGAAGGATCTGATCATGCACATGTTCACCAAGTAGCAGGCAGTATTTATGGCTTCTGCCCAGAAGTTTTTGGCTATCCCACTGTCAATAAGCATTGTTCTGGCCATATCTTCAAGGGTTCTGTTCTTCCTTTCTACAACTCCATTTTATTGTGGAGTTCTTGGAGCTGAGAAGTTGTGGGTGATGCCATTTTCACTGCAGAATTCATCAAACTTGAATGGAGTTCCATGATCGGATTTGATGCAAGCCACTTTTGATTCCATTTTCACTTGAAATTTCTTCACAAAGGCTACAAATACTTCGAAGGTCTCATCCTTTGTTCTGAGAAACAGCGTCCAAGTGAATCTTGAGTAGTCATCCACTATCACAAAAATATATCTTTTTCCTCCCCTGCTTGGCACTCTCATAGGGCCACATAGATCCATATGAAGTAGTTCAAGTGGCTTTGATGTGCTAACATCCTTCTTTGGCTTGAATGAAGATTTTACATGCTTCCCTCTAGCACATGCATCACATACTTTGTGCTCTTTGAACTTTGAATGTGGCAAGCCACGAACCAGGTCCTTCTGTATCAGCTTGTTCAGAAGAGAGAAGCTTGCATATCCCAGCTTTCTGTGCCACAGCTCGGCATCATCATCAATAACTTTCAGGCAGCTCATGTCACAACTTTGTAGGGACTCGAAATCAGCTACGTAGATGTTCTTGTATCTTTTGGCCACAAGTACCACTTCACCAGTTACCAGATTAGTAACTGTGCATATCTTTGACAAAAAACTCCACTTTGTTTCCCTTATCTCAAATTTGAGAAACACTCAAGAGACTGTACTTCAGACCATTGACATAATACATGCTCTTGATTGAGTGTGAGAGAGAATTTCCAATTTTTCCAACACAAAAATATACCTCTTTTTTCCATTTTCAAAGGATACATTCCCTCCTTGCAGGGTTTTCAGTGAAAGGAAGTTCATGGTATTCCCAGTCATGTGCTTAGAGCATCCGCTGTCCATGATTCATTGTTGACTGCTTCCTCTCAGTGTTCCCTGCACAAGGAATTCAAGGGTTAGATTTAGGAACCCAAATAAGTTTGGGTCCCTTGTAATAAGAAAAGGGATGAATGAGAGCTCTTCTAGTCCATGCAGGTAACATGCATTTTTTGTGAGTGGCACCTGGTCCTCTTACAATAGTTACTTTTTCAGCAAAAACTTTATTTTTCTTAACAGACTGGACTTTGGCTTGGCAATTTTCCTTGTAATGCCCATTATTCCCATAGTGGGTACAAAGCCAGTTATCAGGTACAATGACATACTTGCTATGAGGATTATAGGAAACTTTCTCCCTTTGGAACCCTATTCCCTGCTTGTTTCTACCATTGTTAAAATACATGGCAGTAATAGCATATGAGGACTAGGTCCACTTAAGAGATTTCTCAAGCTCATTTTTTTACTTTTTCCAATTCTTCTTGAAGCTGCCTATTTTTCTCAAGCTCAGCACATAAACCAGTTTTCACAATATTCAGATCATTTTTAAGTTTAATAGGTACCTCACTAGCAATTTTCTTTCCTTTTTTAGAATTTTCAGGCCTAGAGTGTGCTTTAAGTTCCTCAATTGTTTCCTCTAGGTCTGCAATCACCACTAGGAGATCATCTCTTTCTTTCTCAGTGATAGAAACTTTCTCCATTAAGGCATTCTTTTCTTTACTAAGGTTCTCAGTGATTTATTTCAAGTCAACTACAACTACCATCAAATCATCTCTTTCATGTTCTACATTAGCAATTATTTTTGTTTGAACCTCCTTTTTATTTTTTAGATTTTCTATGATTTCCTTCAGGTCAACTATACAAACAACCAAGTCATCTCTAGTTTGCTCAGCATCTCCTAACTCTATGGTTAAGGCATCCTTATCACTCACCAGACTATGATATGCATCAATCAATACATTAGCTAATGATATGGGTTTTTTAGGAGAATATGATTTCAAATTTCTCTGAACATCCCTAAAATTTACCTCATCATTGTCATTGTCTTCATCATCGTCTGACTAAGCCATCAAGGTGAATATTGAATCATATTTATTTGCTTCACTTTTAACTGCCAACATGGAGCTATCACCTGCATCATTTTCTTCTTCAGACTCACTGGAGGAGTCTCCCCATGCTGCAAGAGCTTGCTTCACAACATTGTGAGCTGCGTTTTTTCTTTTGAAGCGTTTGTTAGGAACCGAGTTCCTCTTGGCTGGTTTATCAGAGTTATGCTTGAAATGTTCTTGCTTCAGAAGAGGACAATCCTTGATGAAATACCCTGGATTTCCACACTTATGACAGAGGTCAGAATTCTTTGGTTTGCTAACTCGGAGTGATAAAATAACATCAAAGTGATAAGGACCACACTTATGACAGGCATCCTTATCACTTGGTCCATGTTGGGACGTATGGACCATCAAAAATAACATCCCATAACTCGGAGTCTTCTGCTATTATGAAGTCATGCATTTGAGTTTTCCACCAGCCATAGTATTGGTCGTTGAATCTCGGGGGCCTATAGGTTGATTGTCCTTCCTCAAAGTTTGGTGGAGCAACCATGGTGAGGATCCTCTCTAGGTGTTAACCTTTGAGAAAGAACCTGATCTGATACCAATTGATAGAATGTATGAGTCCACCAAACTGTATAGAGACTTGGTCCTATACCAGTTCCCACATAAATAGCTAATGAACCAGTAAGTAAATGACACAGGAGATTTTATGTAGAAATATCCCTGCTCAAGGAGATAAAAAATCACGACCTACACTTGTAGGATTTCAACTTCACTACTTGAGCAATCTTTAGATTACAACCTAGGAATTAAACTCTTAATCCCTCACTAACTTATAATACACCTGTTACAAGCCACTTTGCAATACACCTATTACAAAGACTTCAATTCATGACTAACTCTAGTCACGACACAAACTCTAAGGGTTAATAGTTTTTGGAAGTTCTTAGTTAAAACTTCTAAATAAGCAAAGTAGGAATTATAATGAAAAACTAATACAAAGATACAACTCAACTAAGGAAATACAAAAGACTTGTTATAGGAACTGGTCCGTAGTAGTGTTGTACTTTGTTCTTGATGCACTTGTGACTTCAATGCTTGATTATCAGATCTTGAGTGCTTGAATGATGTAAACACTTGGTTGGTAAAAAAGCTCTTCCCAATGGGAAGTGACTGCTGCACTGTAGCATGTACAGTGCAAGCAATCACTTTCCAACTGTAGAGTTGACTTCGTACTGCTGTTAGGGAAACTCAAAGGGATCAGGTCCCTGAGTTGATTCTTTTCTGTCTGAACTCTAAAGTCATACAACACACATTAGCTTGAGTCCGTTGATGGAGATATATACCAAGTGTACATCAGGTCCTTTATCTGGTTCCTTAACAATAAGTTTGTTAGATCATCAAAACATAAATATAAGATACTTTAAACCCTTCAAGTACAGACCACGAAGGCGTTGGATTCGGCAGTTGGTTTGCATTCCCTTCAAATCTAAAATATTTGTTCCTTCATAGCATTTTCCTAACAGAGAAAATGGTTTCAAATATTGCAAGATTGACAAGCCTTGAGAGACTCAAACTGCGTAGGATATACTTCAATGGCAAATATAGCATATGTTGGGATGTCAGTGATTACAAGTTCCAAGCACTCAAATACTTGAAATTACAGAATGTTCATATGATTGTATGGCACTCGTCAGAGGCATCCTTCCCTGTGCTTGAGAAACTAGTTATACATGAATGCACGCTTCACGGTATCCCTTCTAGCTTTGTGGATATCCCAACACTGAAGTTGATTAAATTGAGAAACTGCAGTCAGAACGTTCTGGATTCAGCTCTGGACATTAAAAAAGAAGTAGAAGAAATCACAGGATGTGATAGTCTCCAAGTTCATGCTCAGTACATATATAAAATATAATGGTAAGTGATTTCATATTTATGATACGCATGCAAGAAGAATAACCTCTTTCCTATGTTTTTCTGGACATGAATATACATTATTTTTCGTAATTTCTTAGCATAGTAAAGTGCAAATAGCAATTCAGACAGTTTCATAAATTACCATTTATGCTTTTGGATGGCTTCTTAGATAGTTATCGTTAACGTAAACGAAGCAAATCTTTTACATTATGTGCACTGTGATACATATCGAATTATACACTCTTCAGGAAAATTAGTCATCATATAACGTTTTGGCATAGCATCTTTGAGTTTTTCTGTATTTTGCTTTCTTTCTTCATAAAAATTTTCTCCTCCAATTTCTCAGTTGCAGATATAGCTTTTCCAACAGCTGTTATATAATGACGTTCTTCAGATACAAGAGACATCCATAGCAGCTATACTTTATATACCATTAATTAATATCGTCTCAATTCTTATATCTGTTTTTCTCAATAGCCACATGTATAGATGCAGAGCCGAAAGGAGTTTTTGCCTAATTTGTTGGTTGCTTGATTCTGCATTATTGTAACTATTTCCTATCATGGATCAATGAATATGTTGTTAGTTTCTCATCGTTTTTAAACCTTTACTATCTAGGAAATTATGTGCCGATCGAACAATAGCAACATAGAATGCATCACTTGTGTCTATCTTATGAAACATTCTTACAAGAAAAGATTCTGCATTATTGTCAGGTTGGCTGCAAACTAATACTTGTATTCAGTGTCTTTTCAGTTTTGTAATTAGCAGCTCTTCTAAAACAGTAATCACAGAACAAGGAGAATGATGTAAACTCAGTAATTACTTTCAACTGTATATAATTCCCATTATCTTTTACTAGTAGAAATAGTAGAGAAGTTCCATTTTCTTTTACTATTACATGTTTCCCCTTCATCTGCAAATCACATTTTCTTGATCACAAAAATCGTTAGTATTAGCAATTACCAAAAAAAGGGCAGGCATGTGTCAACGGCGGAACCAGAATTTTCATTAAGGGGAGTCAAAATATAAAGAAATAAACTCACCAATAAGTCAAGGAGTGTCAATATATAGTATATATACATATTTTTTTTTAAAAATTTACCCAGCTACATAGTATAATTTTCCGACGAATGGGTGCCGGTTGACACCCTTGGCTACATGTGGCTCCGCCACTGCCTGATGCACAAAGTATCCAGCGGGTACACAGAGTTCGGGAAAGGGCCGTACCCAAAAAGGAGTAATGCAGGCGGCCTACACTAATGCTTGCATAAGTAGCTGATTCCACGATTTGACGGTCACACGGAGGCAACCTTTGGTCCTAAGGCTCCCTTCAGTATTAGCAATTACTCTAAACCTTTTTCTTCCGTTGTCCCCTATTTTTTGCTAGGTCTGCCTGAATTCCAAAAACTAAAAAGAATGTAGGCACAAGGGAGATAAATGATACTTCTTTAAATTCAAGATCTTTGCTCTTTATCTGCACCCAATGAAAGCAATTGAATTACTCCTTATGAACTTGGAGAGAATGGTTCCAATATCTAGATCATGGCTCATTAGAAGTAGAAAACGCTATGGTGGTATCTTCACAAATAGAAAAAGATTGCAGTCGGTTTGACAATGATGAAGAACCAACGAAACCTCAAGCTCCATTTTAGCTCAATCTAAGAATGTCCTAGCGTCCCTCTTCCAAAATTTCTGTGGAAGGAACACTAGAATAATGGCTACTACCTTCTCTACTTCTTGGAGATCCTTTACTTTTTTGGGAAGAAAACAAAAAGAAGAAAGGAAGAAGTCCCGTACTAGGATTTTAGCTATTACTCCCTTTTCAACTTAGATGTATTACTCCTGGCGTGACTCGGCATGAATTTAAAAAAAAGTGAATGATTTTTGAAATTTGTGGTTTTAAAAATTTAAGGGGTAAAAGTTTTATGGAGTCATGACATTTGTGTGGTTATAAAAGTTTTTTATTAAAGGTAAAATAGGTAAAATGAAGAGTTTAAAGTTGAGTTATTTTCAAATTTATAAATGTGAAAGTAGCTCATCTAATTTAAAACGGAGATAGTAATATTTTTGAGCTTTTTTATTTTATTTCATTATATCAAAAAAAAAAAAAAACGAAAAGGGAAAGAACGAAATCAAAGAATGGAAAAACAAGAAAAGAAAATTGGAAGTGGTCCCCACTTCTCTATTTTTACTCCATATTCACGTGCCTTCCCATTTTTGACATTTTCTTCAAAACTCTTTCTCTTTCCTTAACCAATCAAATGTTGTCATCTCATCCTTCTACACTATTCTTTATAACAAATTCACTGCACATGCACTGAAAAATGAATTGGAAAGATATACATAGTAGGATGTTTAATTAATTACCACCAAAGCTTGTGCTATGGCGGTAAGTACTCAACTATTATGCAGATCTTAAGGGTGGAAGATCAAAAATAAATTCAGCATGTATTAATACACAGGAAAAATTTGATATAATCATAAAATTGTGTAGCATAACCCTCAAAACACCTATAAATTGAACATGAAAGTCATGATAGCAATGTATATTGGTCACCAGGCCCCTTCTTAAAGACATGCGAAAATTCAGGCCAATCGGAGTCCGTAAAAAATATTCTATAAAATCAACATGTACTAATACACACGAAAAAATGAATATAATCATAAATTCACATTATATGACCGCAAAACGCCATAAAATGAACCCGAAGGTCATAGTGAAGCAATAATTATTGGTCAGTAGGCCTTTACCTGTGGACCTACCAAAATTCAGGCCAATCGAAATCCGTCAATTTTTTTTTACAAAATTAACATGTACTAATACACACGAAAAAGTGGATATAATCACAAATTCGTATTGCATGACCACGAAACACTATAAAATGGACCCGAAAGTCATGGAGAAGCAACAAGTATTAGTCATTAGACCATTTCTCGTGGACCTACGAAATTCCAGGCGAACCAGAGACCGTCAACAAAATTCTACAAAAAATGAGCATGTAGTAATACACTTGAAAAAGTGTATATAATCACAAATTTGTATTGCATAATAATAAAGCGCCATAAAATGAATCCGAAAGTCATGAGGAAGCAATGAGTGTTGGTTAATAGGTCGTTTTCTATGGATCTACGAAAATTCAGGCCAATCGGAGTTTGTAAAAATATTCTACAATTGGCATGTCAATTACACAAGAAAAATCATGTTGCAATAACAACAACCGACCCAGTATATTCTCATCAGGTGGGAACTGGGGAGGGTAGTTTATACGGAGACCTTATCCCTAGTTAATAAAGGTCGAGAAATTATTTCCAATAGACCCTCGCCACAAAAAGGGTGAGAAGAGGAAGAAGAAGAAGGGAAAAAGCAAGAAAAGGATGAGAGAAGAAAAGGAGGGAGATAAAGGATAAGTAGGTACAAATAAATAACAACATGGAATACAATATTTGGGGTGAACAAAATCACGTAACGCAATAAAGCGTAAGAATATAAATGGACATACGAAATACGGAGGGAATATTTACTATGAGAATCCAAACTAATTTAATCAGTGTATTTTTGACACCGATAAAAAAAATTTAAAAAAAAGAACAAGTTTACCTGCCACATAATATTTTAATGGATAAATTTCTAAATAAGTGTCAAAGTTTGATAAGACAAGGCATACTGTATGTAAGCAATAATGCAAAAGGTATGCAGAAAGCTATGCTTGTAAAATGACATCTGCTGAATAATACAAAGAAGGTGAAGGTGATTGGAGAAGTGAGGTAACCATGAAATAGACTCGTCCTGAGAAAAAATATGGTATTTCAAAAGCACCCTCTTAGTTTGAAGCGTTTTATCCTCTAATATAGACTTTTTTGTGCCAATTTGAATTAATTGGGTTTATATGCACATATCAAATATCGACTGTTACCTAATTTGAGTCCAGCACAAAAGTTATTACTGAATGATTAAAGTGAACCATAACTTTAGTATAGTTATTCTATACAACTCCTTAGACCTTTAAGTAAAATAGTATACTTTTTCTAAGATGGAGCATTCTAGTAAAGTTATATCATTTGATCACTCTTCACTATTCAACATTGCCATCACCACACCATCTCCAGCTTTCCTATCCCAACAATTAATCATCTGCAACCACTCTCGTAATTGAAGGTAATTAGACATTTTGTTTTTGGGTTTTGCTGTCTATATATAAATATTTTTTTTCTTAAGTAGTTTCGGTCTTCGTACTTCTGATGTAGAAGAACAAGGACGAAAAAAAGATAGGTTTTCTTAGATTCTCTTTCTATATATAAAGATTGGTTTCCTCTGGTGAATTTGTATGGACAACTGTGTTACAGAGTACCCCTACTATTGAGTCTAATATTGCTAACATAGTTAAAAGACGTTAATTGAAAGTTGCAGGACAAAGATGCATATTTGGACTGTTATATCTGAGAAATCCTCGTTAACTTGAAACAAAAACTTTCGTAGGTCAAGAATTGGCAATCTATCTAAATCTAAGGCGAGCAATCAGTTCTAACATTGTTATGTTTACTTCCAACAGCTGTAAAGATAACGAGCTAATTGACATGGATAACATTGAAAGAACTCCTGCTCATGCAAGGGCTTCCACCCAACGTTGTTTTCCATCAATTGATGATGAAGTAGTTGGTTTTGAGAATGATGCACATAGTATAGTTCAACAATTGACTGGAGGAACAAAGGAACTAGACGTCGTCTCTATTGTTGGAATGCCTGGATTAGGCAAAACGACTTTGGCTAGAAAGGTGTTCAATCATTTTATTGATAATAGACACTTTGACGTCCGAGCATGGTGCTCTATATCTAAGGAATATAGTTTGACGAAGGTGTTCTCGGAGATTCTTAAACAAGTCATAGGCAATTTGGATGATATCAAAGAGGAAGACATACCTGACAAGTTGCGCAAGAGTCTAATGCGCAAGAGATACCTCATTGTATTAGATGATATATGGGAAGTTAAGGCATGGGAAGATTTTCGATTAACAACTCGAAATGAAGAAGTAGGTTGGCAGCTTAAGCACCATAGTAATCCATATTCTCTTAGATTTCTCACGGTGGATGAGAGTTGGGAATTACTTCAGAAGAAAGTATTTCAAGGAGAGATCTGTCCCCCCGAGCTACTCAGAGCAGGACAACGAGTTGCCAAAAACTGCAAAGGATTACCTCTTGTGATTGCTGGAATTATTGCAGAGAAAAAGGCAAGCCTATTTATGGTTTGAGGTCGCAAACGATTTAAGTTCCCATGCTTTAGAAGAGCAAAGCATGAAGATAATAGGATCAAGCTACGACCATCTGGAAGATCAATTAAAGTCTATCCTTGTTTACATGGGGTTGTTTCCAGAAGACTACACATTTCCAGTGTCCGATTTGCTAAAGTTGTGGATGGCTGAAATTTTGTACAGGTCATGGACACAGAGAACATGGAGGAAGAATATAAAAGTTGTGTATTCGGTCAAAACCGCTCCGTATGAATAATCGAGATTGGAATATGATAGATCAAGGTTTAACTTCGTGTAATATCAAGCCATGATGCGAAGTTAGGTTACTGTTCTCGAGACCCAAAGGTCGAGCAAAATAGAGACCGGTCAAGATCGAGATCGGCTAAGATCAAGGTCGAGCAAGTTTGAGACCGGTCAAGATCGAGATCGGCCAAGATCAAGGTCGAGCAAAATAGAGACCGGTCAAGATCGAGATCGGGCTAAATAGAGACCGGTCAAGGCCAAGATCGGCCTCGATCGAGGAAAGCTTATCGAGCCAAAAAACAGAAAGCCAGAATAACCGCATTTGGGCGAGAATCTCGGAGAAAATTCACGGCGCATATCAATGAGAGGCCAATTAATTAATCTATCATGGGATTCCTTGCTGTATTTAAAAATTATATTAAGAATAGGACTTCCCCACTGTATAAACGGTGGTCTGATTATTTGTAAGGCAGATTCGTTCAGATTCATAGAACATAAAGTAATATACTATCTTTCTTCTGGTTTTGATATCTAGTCATTTTGTTCTTCTATCGGTTACTCTCCATTCAGTTTGAGGGTGATAAAACTTAAAGGCTTAGGCTAATTAATCCATTCGGTTTGCATTCATCTCTTTCACAATTAATTTCGATATTCATTTATATACGTTTTTTAATTTGTACCGAATTATACCACATATCCTTAGAACAACGTATAAATTTCATTGATTATTCGTTTTTCGGTTAAACGGTTTGGCGCCTACCGTGGGGCTAAGGATAATAGTGGTTATTTGATACAAATCTTTGTAAAACACATTATTTTACATTTTCTCTTGGAAGTATCTTTGATTTCATGCTAAAAATGACGAACTCTCGATTAATACCCTTACATATTGACAACGAATATGGACATCAAGGGGAGAATAACAACGAGACGCCAAGGGATGGAAGGCCACCCACTGACCCCGTTGAGACTCGGGCCATGGATCCGATTGATGTTAATGAGCATGTGGCCATCGAAGCGAACCAACATTCTAGTCCCGAAAATAGCATCCATGGCAGAATCCGATCTGCAGTTCGAAATACCCAAAATGTTGGAGAAGACGGGATCAATCTGCGTATGATCTTCGAAATACTGCAAGCTCAACAGGTGGCGATAGCTCAGTTACAGAGCCAAATCCAGGCACCGAGCAGGGCCGAGCCCGGTTCACCCCAAGAAGTCACCCACAGAACGGATCCAGTTGTGGTAAGGTCAAATGAACAAGAATCGGAGACTAACCCCAAAATTATAAAGATGCTCGAGGAACTGACAAAGAGGATAGAATCAGGAGAAAAAAGGATCTAAGCAAACGACAAGAAAGTGGAAAACTATAACTCCAGGGTTGATCAAATCCCGGGGGCACCGCCAATTGAAGGGTTTAGATTCCAAAAAGTTCGTACAAAAGCCTTTCCCCCCGAGCGCATCTCCCAAACCGATCCCCAAGAAGTTCTGCATGCCCGAGATTCCTAAATATAATGGAACGACCAACCCCAACGAGTATGTCACCTCTTACACGTGTGACATTAAAGGGAACGATCTAGAGGATGATGAGATTGAATCTGTATTACTAAAGAAATTTGGGGAGACCCTGTCAAAGGGAGCAATGATATGGTGTCATTATTTACCATCTAACTCTATCGACTCTTTTGCTGTGCTTGCAGATTCTTTTGTAAAAGCACATGCCGGAGCCATAAAGGCCGAGACTAGGAAGTCGGACCTTTTCAAGGTAAAGCAAAAAGAGAACGAGATGCTAAGAGAGTTTGTATCTCGTTTTCAGATGGAACGAATGGATCTACCACCGGTCACAGATGATTAGGCCATTCAAGCTTTCACTCAAGAACTAAATGAATGAAGCTCAGTGGCTTCACAATAGTTGAAGCAGAACTTGATTGAGTACCCGGCTGTTACTTGAGCCGATATACATAATCGATATCAATCAAAGATTAGGGTCGAAGATGACGAGCTGGGCCTTCTGGTTTCGCTACCAAAAGAGACATCGATCGAGAACTGAGGATGAACATGTATCGATACCAGTCGTGTAATAGAGATCGTAGGGGAAATGGACACGGGCACAACTCCATATGAGGTAAGAGGAGAAGAGATCGAGGTCAAGGCTCCCTAGGGTTGATCAGCAATAATGGTTTTGACATGCACACCGGACCTAAGGAAGCGCCGCGATTGTCGGAGTATAAATTCAATGTTGATGCATCCGCCATCGTATCGGCTATCGGACGCATAAAAGATACTAAATGGCCTCAACCTCTGCAGACCGATCCAGCCCAAAGAAATACCAATCAAGTATGGAAGTATCATGGCACCCATGGCCACAAAATGGAAGATTGCAGGAAATTGAGAGAGGAAGTAGCCCGGTTATTCAATGAAGGGAACCTTAGGGAGTTTTTAAGTGATTGGGCCAAGAATCAGTTCAAAAGCAGAGAGTTCAATAGAAAAAACGAGCAAGAAGAACCGCAACACATTATTCACATGATTATCGGAGGGATCGATGTTCCCCAAGGGCCAATATTTAAACGCACTAAGGTCTCGATCGTAAAGGAGAAGCGATCTCAAGTTCAGGATTACATACCGAAAGGAACCTTATCCTTCAACGACGAAGGCGCAAAAGGAATCATATAGCCCCATAACGATGCACTGGTAATATATGTACTCATGAATAAGACTCAAGTTAAGCGTGTGTTAATTGATCCAGGTAGTTCGGCCAATATCATTCGATCGAAGGTCGTAAAGCAACTCGGTCTACAGGACCAGGTTGTGCCCGCGACCCTAGTACTAAACGGATTCAACATGGCATGTGAAACTACTAAGGGCGAGATAACTTTGCCAGTAAACGTGGCCGGGACTATCCAACAAATGAAGTTCCACGTGATCAAGGGAGACATGAGGTATAACGCCCTATTCGGGAGACCATGGATCCATAACATGAGAGCAGTACCCTCTACCCTTCACCAGGCTCTAAAATTCCCAACACCAGAGGGAATCAAAACAATCTACGGGGAGCAACCCGCCGCAAAGGAAATGTTTGTCGTCGACGAAGTGATTCCGATATCATCACTCTCATCGACAAAGGGGTCAAATTCGAAGGAGGAGACCAAATAGCAATCACAAACGCTGGCCTTGACCCAACTAGAAAAGCAGGAGTCTGACGAAGATGATGATTATTGGATCCCTCGACCCTTCATAGTCCCCGATGATTCTGACGCTGCCAAATCAACGGTCGAAGAGCTGGAGCAAATCACACTAATAGAACAACCGCCTGAACGAAAGGTATACCTAGGCACGGGGTTAAATCCCGAGCTGAGAAAAAAGCTTATTCAATTTCTTATAGCTAACATGGATTGTTTCGCTTGGTCCCATCTTGACATGACATGGATCCTAAAGGAAATCACCACCCATAAACTAAGCTTGGATCCGAAGTCCCATCCGGTGAAGCAAAAAAGAAGACCCTAGTCAGAGGTCAAACATGCTTTCGTCAAAGACGAGGTAACCAAACTTATTAAAATATGGTCAATCCATGAAGTAAAATACCCCGAATGCTTAGCAAACGTAGTAGTAGTCCCTAAAAGAGGAAACAAGCTTAGAATGTGGGTAGATTACAAGGATCTAAATAAAGCATGCCCCAAGGATTCTTTCTCTTTACCTAATATCGATCGAATGATCGATGCCACAACCGACCATGAGATCCTCAATTTTTTTGATGCCTATTCCGGGTACAATTAAATACAAATGAGCCCGGATGATCAAGAAAAGACCTCGTTTATCACCAAGTATGGTACCTACTGCTACAATGTAATTCCATTTGGATTAAAGAATGCTAGTGCCACTTATCAACGCCTAGTAAATCGGATGTTCAAAGAACAAATAGGAAAATCTATCGAAGTTTACATTGATGACATGCTAGTTAAGTCCCCATGAGCAGAGGACCATTTAAAGCACCTGCAGGAAACTTTCAGTTTATTAAAGAAGTACAACATGAAGCTAAACCCGGAAAAATATGCATTCGAGGTCGGGTCAGGAAAATTTCTCAGGTTCATGGTATCTAACCGGGGAATTGAGATCAATCCTGACAAGATCAAAGCTATCGATGGCATCACAGTGGTAGACAACGTAAAGGTCATGCAGAGGTTAACCGGACGCATGGCCTCCCTGGGGCGATTCATCTTGTGGTCCTCCGATAAAGGCCTCCGATTTTTCTCGTTACTAAAAAAGAAAAATAATTTCACATGGACCTCGGAATGCCAGCATGCCTTGGAAGAGCTTAAACGGTACTTATCGAGCCCGTCGCTGCTTCACACACCAAGGGCAGACGAACAACTTTACTTATATTTGGTAGTATCAGAGGTAGCGGTAAGTGGAGTCCTAGTCCGGAAAGAACGAGGTAGGCAATTTCCCATTCATTATGTCAGTCGGACCTTAGGAGAGGCCGAAACTAGATATCCCCACCTAGAAAAATTAGCGCTCTCTTTGATAAGCACCTCTAGGAAACTAAAACCATACTTTCAATGTCACCCCATATGTGTCGTAACAACTTATCCACTTCAAAATGTTTTGGATAAACCCGAGCTTTCGGGACGGTTGGCCAAATGGGCCATAGAAATCAGCGGGTATGATATCGAATATCGACCCTGAACAACAATTAAGTCTCAAATTTTGGCAGACTTTGTAGCTGACTTCACACTGGCCCTAGTACTCTAGGTCGAAAGAGAACTATTGATAAATTCAAGTACGTCCTTAGGAATTTGGACCCTCTTCACAAACGATGCTTCGAACGCGAAAGGGTCCGGGCTCGACATCGTACTAAAACCACCCATAGGCAACATGGTTAGAAAATCTATTAGAACTATGAAATTGACTAACAATGAGGCCAAATTTGAGGCCATGATTGCAGGTCTCGAACTAGCCAAAGGCTTGGGAGCGGAGGTGATCGCGGCCAAATGCGACTCTCTCCTCGTAGTGAATCAGATTAACGGAACCTTCGAAGTCATAGAATACCTAATGCAAAGATACCTAGATAAGTTACAAGTAACTTTGCACCGATTTAAGGAGTGGACTTTGCAACATGTGCCTCGAGATTAGAATAGTGAGGCCGATGCTCTCGCAAACTTACGGTCATCAATCGAGGACAATGAGCTCGATTCAGGGGCCGTCGTGCTACTCATGAGATCATTAGTTGAAGAGGGTCATGCCAGATAAATTCCACAAGCTTGACCTAGGATTGGAGAAATAAGTACTTAGAATATTTGAAGACCGGAAAGCTCCCCTCAGATCCGAAAGAATCTAGGGCCCTACGCACGAAGGCAGCACAGTTCACTTTGACCAAAGATGGGGCCTTGTTTAGGAGAATGTTCAATGGTCCATTAGCGATATGTCTGGGACCGGGAGACACCGAGTACGTTCTAAGGGAAGTTCATGAAGGCACTTGCGGAAATCACTCCGGTGCTGAATCATTAGTTCAAAAGGTAATCAGAGTCGGCTATTACTGGATCGACATGAAAAACGATACAAAAGAGTTTGTTCGAAAATGTGACGAATGTCAAAAGCATGCGCCAATGATTCACCAACTCGGGGAACTGCTCCATTTGTTCTTGTCACCATGGTCATTTATGAAATGGGGAATGGACATCGTTGGCCCCCTCCCATTGGCACCAGGAAAAGCTCAATTTATTTTGTTTATGACTGACCATATTTCTAAGTGGGTTGAAGCACAGGCTTTCGAGAAAGTTAGGGAGAAGAAAGTCATCGACTTCATTTGGGATCACATCATATGTCGATTCGAGATGCCATCCGAAATTGTGTGTGATAACAGGAAACAGTTCATCGATAGCAAAGTAACCAAATTTCTCGAAGATCATAAGATAAAAAAAATCCTATCAATACCTTATCATCCTAGAGGAAACGGGCAAGCCAAACTAACAAAACCATCATCCAAAATCTTAAGAAGAGGTTAACCGACGCCAAAGGAAAATGGAAGGAAATTCTACCCGAAGTTCTTTGGGCATATCGCACAACCTCGAAATCCAGTACTGGGGCTACCCCATTCTCATTAGTTTATGGCGCCGAAGCTCTAATACCGGTTGAAATCGGAGAGCCGAGTATCTGGTTCTGATATGCAACAAAGGAATCAAATAACAAGGCCATGAATACGAGCTTAGAACTATTGGACGAAAGGCGTGAACCCGCCCTCATCCGATTAGCTGCCCAAAAGCAATGAATTGAGAGATACTACAATCGAAGAACTAATCTTTGATATTTTAATATCGGGGACTTAGTACTAAGAAAAGTTACCCTCAACACCCGAAATCCTAATGAAGAAAAATTAAACCTGAATTGGGAAGGACCGTACCAAATTTTCAAGGTCACCGGAAAAGGATCTTACAAGCTCGGAACAATGAATGGGGAACAACTACCAAGAAATTGGAATATATCTCGCCTAAAACGGTACTAATGCTAAGGTACGCCTTTTCTTCATTCCTTTCCTATTTTCAGGTTAACACATACAAGTGGTCGACAAGAAACGACAACAGACTTTTTAGCTAATCGGCATGAAGTCCTTAGGTCTGAAAGCACATGTTGCACTCTTTTTTTCTCAGACCGAGTTTGTCCCAAAATGGGTTTTTTGGTAAGGTTTTTAACGAGGAAACAATGAATCGCGCTAGCTTAGAATCAAGCCCGATTACGAATCGGCATCGGAGATCCATTCGTCATTATCCGAGGTTCCTTTATAATCAACCTCGAATACTGGGGGACTACCCTCGGATATGCGATATCTTTGAATATCAACTCTATAAAGGAAACTACTTTATAAAAGAAGGATTGGATTTATTATAAGGGTCAAACGGTCAAATCGAACCGTGCCCATATAGATTGCTCGAACCCTGTTTCGATCAAGGATAAAGAGAAATATGTTCCTTACAAAAATCTTATGCTTTAAAATTAGCAGAATTTCTTTCTTCTTCCTTCTTTGCAAAAAGCTTCGTACTTTCGAATATAAACAAGCCCAAGGACAATACATAACCGGAATACGAACGATCTCTCCCTCACTCGGGGACTGCCATCCGACTCAAACAGCCCAAGTCATCGGGCCCCGGGAGCAAAAGACCTAATAGGCAATGCACCAATTTCTAAGAGTCACGGCCACCCCACTCGGAAACTATTATCTCGAGCAAGCCCAGATAAAACGGGAGAACAAGCCTAATGGGTAATTCCCAAACTAAAAGGCTACGGACGATTTAACACGGCTCGGAGACGTCCGAAATCCGTAACAAAAATGGGCCTTCGAAAAGCACAAAATTTTTTCACAACCAGTCCTAAAGGCTACCCTCGGCAAAATCTCAAACTTAAGAAAGGAAATAAAGGCAAGATTTGTTCGAACCCTCAAATACAACCTTATTGTTTTGTGCTAAGGCATTTTCAACCTTTGTAAATACAAATAAAGCAAAGGAAAAATACGAGAGCCGAAAGGGCAAGAAAAGCCATATATTTATACGCAATGGTTTTTTACAAATGCCAAATCGGCCTAAATTTACAACGGCCAAAACATAGACTCAGAAAAAATACAAAAGAAAAACAAGAAACCTAATGTCCTAAGTAGTTTGGTCTTCATCGGAGGCTGCATCCTCAAGATTTTCTCCATCTTCAGATTCGCTCGAGCTCTCGGAGTCTTCCTCAGGGAAGGCCAGCCTTTGGGCCCTGTCTTCCCCCTCTTTGGCATTTTATTTCGGCCACAATATCGAAGCCTTGAGCACTGACCCTCTCGAGAGATTCCCTTCGAGCATGCCATTTCGCATGCTCGACCATTCCCTTGGCCTTGTCTTGGTTGACCTCGACATCGACCCTCAACTGGGCCACTTTAGCATCAGCTCTTTTGTTAGTCTCATCCACCTCAGATCTGGCCACTTCGAGTTCATCTGCCAAGCTTGCCTTATCAAAAGTTGCCAAATCCAACTGATGCTGAAGCTCCCTAATCTGCATCGAGGCGTTCTCTTTTGCAGCTTGAAGCTGGGTCTCGGCCGACTCCAGTTGAGCTTGAACGATCTTCTTTTTGAGGCTAGAATGTCCATGTTCTTTTTGCATTCTACCGCCTAGGCCTTATCGCATCCACCTACGTTTGGAGCTGTCCGATTTGTTCGAACCTCTATCGGGCCTGCAGAATCGGATCATTAGTAGTTATCTCCAATTCATATTCACTATCATAAAGCACTCGATATACCTGCCCAGCAATCTCGGCATACTCATCCCGACCCATTGCCAAATCTACCCGAAGCTTATCACTAAGAAGTTTGTAGGTGTCACTCTTCTTAGGGAGGTTCCGAACCTCAACATCATGCCCCTCCCGAATTCAGAGGAAAGCCTCATGATGCAGCACCGAAGCCTGCAAATAAGGAAGAAGATGTTAGAATTATCTACAATTCTAAGTATAAAAGAAAAGGTAGAGATACCCTCGAAGTTACCCGATTCAGAGCATGTTGGGCCTCGTTGAAAAGGCAAGCGACTCCTAC
Source organism: Nicotiana tomentosiformis (assembly GCF_000390325.3). Classification (NCBI taxonomy): domain Eukaryota; kingdom Viridiplantae; phylum Streptophyta; class Magnoliopsida; order Solanales; family Solanaceae; genus Nicotiana; species Nicotiana tomentosiformis. The sequence continues at coordinate 1,658,339 of NC_090820.1, read as the reverse complement.
CACGTTAATCACGGCTTGATCCTCTTCGGTCACCAAGGACCTAATGTAACTAGGAATCCCCATGGGGAGAGAGAAAACTCGGGCATCCTCCGGGACGGAGAGCACTATTTTCCGCCTACGATCGGGATTAACACTCGAGGCCAGGAATCGGTCCACCAGTTTTGGGCCCGATGAAGACCCGATAGCACCCGGCCATGATACTTTTTTCTATACCGGTAATCCACCGAACCTGATTATCCTTCTAGGCAGCAGACTCGAGCCCATCCAGAAAGTCATGGATATCAATCGACTCCTGAATACCCTTGTTAGATCGACTTTCCAACAGGTTGGTCTCACTAATCATAACATCCGAAATATGAGAGGATCCAGTAATGTCGATTATCCCGAGCTCGTCCCTCGAAATATCTCCTTCTGCCCAAGAAGTCTTGCCCTCGGTCTCTTCTTCGACCATCTCAGCTCGGGACTGAATGTCCTCGGCTTTTCCTTGGTCAGGAATTATGGCCAGAGCTCCCTTATTAACCTCCGCCGATTCGGAGGATTGTTGTATCATAACGTTAGCCCGCACACATGCTAATTCCTCTTTTTCTTCTTCGGGCTAATCCCTTAATCGACGGATCGAGTCCGGAGGCATAATACCGGAGCCCCCCTGGTCTTGCGAGATTTCTTTGTCAGTTTTTTCTTTTCCGAGACCGGAGAACTCAGAGCCTCTTTTATCTTCTTCTCTTTGACCTGCTTCGAAGCAGGGACCTCTTTGTCACCAGATGGAGGCCTCATGGCAATATCCTTCCCAAGGCCTATAAAGGAAAAAAGGGGGTAAGCAAGAGAAGAAGATCAAACGATAAACAAACTAAGAAAGAGACTTACCATCGACCCTTTGATAGTTCCATCCAAGCGCGCTCGGAGTACGGTCTCTTCCGCACTAGACCTTCAACCCATTGTTCCGAAATCGGTTCCGGCATTCGGGCCATAGCTGTAACAAACATACAAAAAGCAGATCAAGAAAATGAAAAGTAGAGCCACAAAATTAAACATTCGAAGGGGAAAAGTACTCACGATTCATATTTCATTTCTTAGGAAATAGCATGTCATCAGCAAGGATCGGGTCCGAAGTTCTAACTCGAACGAATAGGCCTATCCAACCTCGGTCACAAGTCTTGTCTATGCTCGAGAACGCTGCTTTGGTGGCTCGACGAGCAAGTTTGATTAGCCCTCATCGATAGAGTCGGGGACTGTTAAGGCGCATGAGGTGATTGAGGGTGAAAAGACACCCCTCGATTTTGCTCGAGAAGAATCAGAGGAGAATCACTATTCTCCAAAACAAGGGTGGATCTGGCCGATGACAGGGTCATATCTCTTACAAAAAGTGACGATGACAGGGTTTAAGGGACCCAGCATGAAGGGATAAGTATAAACACTTAAGAACCCCTCCACATGGGTAGTAATTGATTCTTCAGGCGATGGGACTACCACGTGCTTTTCGCCCCAGTTGCATTCCAATTTAACTTTGTCGAGGATTTTCTCAGTGATTGTGCACTGGTACCTCGAGATAGGCTTACATCGGCCCGGTATCGAAGAGGTTTTTTCAACCTTAAAGTCGATGACAGTTGAGCACCCTACCAGAATGAATTCCTTAAGGTGAGGCTCCGCCGCATACTCGCCGCTGACGGGTCGTGATGAAAAAGCAGCCTCTTTTTGCGGCACTGTTTTGGAGGTTTTCTCCATTGATGATCAAAGGAAAAGAGAATTAGGGTTGTATGCGGTGTGAGAATTGTGAAGCAAAGGGATTTTTTTGAAGAAGATGCAAGAGTAGAGAAGACGTTTTGAGTGAAAAGTTTGAATGAATACGAAGGTTTGAATACTTACAGCCTGGTAATGACGGTTCAAAACTGGTAGTGGCCGACCAACGACTGACAGGCATTTAATGCCTTGGTAACTTAACCGACATGATGTTTTTCACATACGTCATAATCGGGCTCTTCGCTGACGTCGCCACCCATCGAGATAGAGTTCGGAAATTCATATCATTTCTCTTCATCATCTTTCCGAGAAACGAAGGGAATGTCTGTATACGGTCAAAACCGAGTTTGCCCTCCGTATGAATAATCGAGATTGGAACATGATAGACCAAGGTTCAACTTCGTGTAATATCAAGCCATGATGCGAAGTTAGGTTACCGAGCTCGAGACCCAGAGGTCGAGAAAAATAGAGACCGGTCAAGATCGAGGTCGAGCAAAATAGAGACCGGTCAAGACCGAGATCGGCCAAGATCAAGGTCGAGCAACATATGGCTTTATGTTCATCAAATAATCACTTTTCAATCTCTACAATGGTCATGTATTTAAATTGGTAACATATGGCTTCCAATCGCTATACCATAAGTTCTAATATTTAATTGATACTCATATTCCCATAATATACCCATACATGTAAGTCTAAGGGTGTAGGATTACCTTTTTGGAAGAAATCTTGCAAAACCCTCCTTTGAGTTCTTGAAGAAATTTCTTGAAGATCTAAGTATTTTATGTGTAGATTTCATCAATACTAGTATAGAAATAATGGAATTTCACATCAAGATAATGGGGGATTGCTACCTTGAAGAAGAGAGGAGTTGGTGGTCTTGAGAGAGTGGAGAAGAGCTCCAAAATTCGTCCAAATGAAGTGGGAAAAATGAACCCCGAAATTGTATCTATAGGCCCAGATTTCTGGGTTTCGGATGATGCCCCGGATGCTATGGCAGCACTTCACTGCCAACCCCTTTTTCGGATGCGGCTCTGGATGCTTCGCATCCGCAGTCTCCTCTGTCACCCTTTGGTAATTTGGTCATAACTTCTTGTAGAAAAGTCCAAATGACAAACGGTTTGAAGCGTTAGAAACTAGACTCGAAGATCTTTCATTTGATAAGTAATGCATCACATAACACCTTATATATATATGTAGATAATCTCATTCTAAGTTAGGTCTTGTGCCGAAACATAACAAATCGATCTGGAATGACCTCAAATTTTGCACACAAGTCGTAAATGACAAAACGAAGCTATTCAAATTTCCGGAATCGAAGTCCAAGCCCGATACATCAAGGTCAACTCCCGGTCAACATTTTTCTTAAAATCTTCCATTTTTCAACTTTCGCCAAAATACGTCGAATTTTCTTACGGACTTCCAAATCCAAATCCGGACATATGCCTAAGTTTGAAATCTCCATACAAATGATAGACCAAGGTTCAACTTCATGTAATATCAAGCCATGATGCGAAGTTAGGTTACCGAGCTCGAGACCCAGAGGTCGAGAAAAATAGAGACCGGTCAAGATCGAGGTCGAGCAAAATAGAGACCGGTCAAGACCGAGATCGGCCAAGATCAAGGTCGAGCAAAATAGAGACTGGTCAAGATCGAAATCAGGCTAAATAGAGACCGATCGAGGCTTCGATCGGCCTCGATCGAGGAAAGCTTATCGAGCCAAAAAATAAAAAGCTGGAATATCCGCAATTGGGCGAGAATCTTGGCGAAAATCACGGCGTATATCAAATGAGAGGACAATTAATTAATCTATCATGAGATTCCATGTTGTATATAAAAGTATATTAAGAATAAGACCTCCCCAGTATATAAATGGGGGTATGATTATTTGTAAGGCAGATTCGTTCAGATTCATAGAACATAAAGCAGTATAGTATCTTTCTTCTGGTTTTGATATCTAGTCATTTTGTTCTTCTATCAGTTACTCTCCATTCAGTTTGAGGGTGATAAAACTTGAAGGCTTAGGCTAATTAATCCATTCGGTTTGTATTCATTTCTTTCACAATTAATTTCGATATTCATTTATATACTTTTTTGAATTTGTACCGAATTATACCACATATACTTAGAACCGCGTATAAATTTAATTGATTATCTGTTTTTCGGGTAAACAAGGTGCTTGATTGATCTTGTGAACAGAAGCCTAGTAATGGTTTCGGAAAGCAGAGAAGATAATGGTGAGATAAATTATTGCACTCTTCATGATGTAGTGCGTGAGTTTTGTTTGATAAAACTTACAAAGGAAATATTTAGGCAGCTCATAGTCCCATGCCAGCCTTTGGATACAAAGGAACCTCGGTTATGCATGACTATTCATAAAGATCTTATGAAACAATTTGCGCAATATTGAAGAACTCAAGCTCCATATTCGTGACCTGGATTTTGGAAATAAAATCATCAAATTTTGTTCGGTTCCGAATTTTGAAGAACTTCCAATACAATCTCTCAATATGAGTTTCGATCTCCCGGAGTACCCCTTGAGATCCATGTAATGGAGCAACTATCTAAAGGACTTGGACCTTTGTCGCATTATACTTAAGGAAAAAACTGCTGCAAGTATTGCAACACTGCAAAAACAGAGACTAAAGAGCCCACTGTTTGAGGGTCAATATTGGTTAAATTGTGAAGAAAACAGATGTTGGGATGTTAGTGTCAAGCACTCACATACTTGAAATTACAGGACTGAGGTTGATTAGATTGAAGCATTGCAGGAAGTCAGTTGAGGATTCAGCTCTCAACATTAAAAAAGAAGTGGAAGATATGGAAGGATGTGACCGTCTTCAAGTTCATTCCCAGCAGACAATTATTGTATGTTTGAAAAGCCACCGAGTTAATTAGAATCGGTGTAGTAATTGCACAGCCTAGTAATTATAATGTATTGCAATTACGACGACATGTTTGTTTGTCATAGTATAATTACAAGGTTACTATTTGGCTGCACAAGTGTAATTACACCGATAGATTAAATTTTAAATGAAGTAATTATCAAAACTTGAAAGTCAATTAAATAAATATATGCCTATAAAAGATTTTTATAAGTATAAATGATATTAGATTTGGTATTTAAGATGTATATTTTTTCGTGAATATACATTAATTAGTAATCATATATTTATAATTAATATTATAAAAATAATTTTTATATATTTTTCAAATTAATAATATTTGATTTAGTTACTTACAAATACTAAAAACATACGTTTTATAAGAACATCATGGAATGCATGTTTGATAAAATAAATTAATATTTATAAATATAATGTCATCAACACAATTTCAAAATCCTCCAAAAAAAACAATAGTTTTAAGATATGTCAAATTCCAACATAACTCAAGATTAGGAAACATAATAAGTTTATAACCACATTCAACAACGAAATTTTACTTTAATTGTATCACTCATTATATGCCAAGTTTGTTAATGACTCATTATTTCTAATATTAGGAGGTGTAGTTTCAAAAACTAGAATAATAAAACAAATAAGAAATAAAATGTAAGCAATTACATGGAATCCCAAGAAGTAAATGTAGAGAAATTAAAGATAAATAATGTACAAAGAAAAATATATTTTAAAATTTCAAAAGAAATTATAAAGTAAAAATAAAAAAAAATATAATAATAGAAATATAATGTTATAAAGAAAATAAATTAAAATAAAAACAAAAAGGAAAGAAATTAAAAAGCAACCTGGTAATTATACAGTGTAATTACCACCAATTCTCACCTCCCCTTTGAGAATTGGAGAGTGTAATTACACTCCTCCAATTACACCCAATTTTATATTGAGCATGTAATTACTTGGTCAGATTACATCCAATTTCAATTCCTATGTGACTTTCCAAACAGGCTCTTAAAGAAGATAGGTAAAGTGATTTCATAATTATGATACATATATACAATAGACACTTGTGGTGCGGTCCTTCTCCGGATCTCACACATAACGAGAGTTTAGTGCACTAGGCTGCTTTGCATGCGAGAAGAAGCTAACTCTTTCCTGCGCTTTTTTACCCCTCTGACATGGGGAAAAAACTTTTTTTTTTGTTATTTCGTAGCATACTAAAGTTCAAAAATTTGCTTGGAAAGTTCATAAAGTACCAGACAAATGCAGCAAGTTTTTTACACTATGTGCACTGTGATATATTTACATAATTATACGCTCTTCCTAAAAAAATTTATCAAAACAAAACTTTTCATTCATTATATTACATTTTGACATACATCTTTTGAATTTTTCCCTATTTTGCTTTCATTCTTCATGATCTTTTCCTCTGGTTACTTTGTTCCTTATCGGACTGACAATACCATCAGGTACGATTGACGAGCGCAAAACACAACAAAAAATTTATGCTTGCTAGCCAAAGATAGTATAGATTAATTATCGTCTTCATGTGGATTGGAATTAAATAGTGCTCAAATAATTTTCAGTTGATTACTATCCAGGAAAATTAACACTTGATTTGGTGACTATTACTACGATTAACTACTACTGTTTACGCAAATAAAAATTGATCATAAAAGACCGCAGATGAGCACGAAGAAATATCAATGAGAGAAATAAGGGTAATTGATTAGATATGTGCATGATAACTGACTCGGGATCCAATTCTTGAGTTAATTCACTCTATAATACGGTCGATTCTTACGAATTCAACCGATAATCATATTACACTTGAAGCTAATATTCCTCTTTTGATTAAACATTATTTTCAGTAATTAATTCAATTGAAGCATGGTAAACAATTGCAACAATAAAATGATGTTTATGATCTAAAGGGTAACTTCTCACAAATATTCCCTATTTTCTAGTTCGATTAACAATTGAAGAGGCTCCTTCGATTACCATTTGAATCACGAATTTAAACTAGAGCATAGTGAAAAAATTCAATATCAAACTCCTCTTTCGATTAAGCAAAATACTAAATAACTCCACAATATATATCAAAGATCCATCAATTAATTCTAGCAATTAGCAAGAATTGAATCCCTAATCAAGTTATTGAAACACTATATCTATCAACACCCAAATAAAAATTACTCTATAGCAATGGAGTAAGATATCTCAAATACGTTTAAGAACGAAAACATCAATTCTAATAACTTGATACAAACTCTCGCATTGCACCGATTGTAGGTTAAAATCTTGATGAATTCTTGAGTCTTCTTCATTGTGTGGCTCTCCAATCTTCTCTAGGTCAAAAATGGTGTAAAATGGTATTTTTGGTGTATTTAAGTCGTCCCCAAAATAAATTCAGACAAAACTACCCTTTTTAGCCAAAATAGGAAAACACTCTAACAATTTTGTACTACAGTGCCGCACCCCGCGCCGCACTTGTGAAAAATTTCAGAACACTTTGCAAAATCCAATCGGGCCAAATTTTGCATTGCCGCCCGAGTTTCGCGGCGCGGCTGTGTAAATTTTACAGAGTAATTTCCTGTGATGGGGATGTTCAAATAATGTTGCTTGAGCATCTCCAAGAATCGCCCAAAATATTTGTCAAGTTTCTCCTGCTTCATCCTTTGAGGGAATAGTAGAGCTGTCATATGTCTACTCTCTTCATTCTCTTTTTGTACCCCACTATTCTGGCCTTTCTGCTCTTCACTCTCTTTCTATGCTGGTGTCTTAGTCTGTTTGTTCACCACCTCCGGTCTAGCTTTCACCACTGGGTCAGTTAATATTTTGCCACTTCTTAGAGATACAACTTTGATTGTTTCCTTTGGGTTCTTCTCAGTTTCAGAGGGAAGAGTCCTAGGAGCCCTCTCAGATAACAAATTTACAATTTGTCCCATTTGTCTTTCTAGATTCTGTATAATCGTGCCTTGAGTCTCGAATTTTTCATCTGTTTTGTTGATGAATGCCTTCATGAGATCTTTCATACTAGACTGATTTGGCTGTTGTGGCTGATATTGTTGTCTCTGATGGCTATGAAAACTTGGTGGTCCTTGACCCTGGGTCTTGGATTATTTTGATGCCATGAGTTCAGACTCCCACTAGGTGAACTCTATAAAAAAACTGGATATCTTTGACCCATATCATTATAGTTGTTCCCACCTTGGTAGTTTCTTTTATTAAAGTTCCCAATAATATTGACTTCCTCAGCTGATGCTTGACACTCATGGGTAGGGTGTCTCATTCCACAAAAGTCACATGCTGCTTGCGGCTCACTCTGTACCTTGGCCAATGTCAGCTTTCTTATCTCCTTGGCCATGGTGTCTAGCTGGGCTTGCATGGATGTGTTAAAGTCCACCTGGTGAACCCCAACTGATATTCTCTTATCATTATTCTCAGTCGGCCATTGATTAGCATCCTCATATAATTCATCAAGGATTAAGACAACCTTCTCTGGAGTTTTCTTCATTATTGGACCTCCGCATGCAGTATTCAGAGTTCATCTCGAGGACGGTGTCAGTCCGTCCAAAAAATCTTGGAGTTGCATTCACAAATCAATTCCATTGTGCTGACACTTTCTGACTATTTCCATGAAACTTTCCCTCGCTTCGAAGACCGTTTCTGTCTCCGTCCGACATAAATTGTGGATTTCCCTTTGGAACTTCCCTGTTTTTGCAGCTGAGAAGTACTTGCCAAGAAATTTTGTGGCCATATCTTCCCATGTCCTGAACGAACATGTGGGTATGCTACGAAGCTAGTGCTTCACATCATCTTTCAATAAAAAAGGGAATGTCCTTAAGTAGACTGCATCCTTTGATACTCCATTGTATTAGAAGGTATTCATGATTTCTTCAAAGTCCATCAGGTGAGTATTATGATCTTCCTTCACCTTCCCTCTGAAAATGCAGTTGGTTTGGATAGTTTGAAGCAAGCCTTACTTAAATTCTAAGTTATTTGCTGCTATGAGTGGAGGTCTGACACTTGACAGTCCTTGATTGTAGACTGGCCTAGCATAATCACCAAATGATCCTCCAGGCCGGGTGCTGCATTCTCGAATTAGTCTTCAACCAAGGTCGGTTTAGATTGAATCTTCTACACCCATTATGTTTGACTGTCTCATCAACAATTCTTCGTGCAACTTCTTGTTGTGCTGCCTCTCTTGCAGCTAAGTCTACTCCTTCATTCTCTTCATTTGCCATGGTATCTTGAGACAAAGTATGACCCTAGAACTTTTTTGTTAATTTTCTTTCTTTTCTCAGCTGTCGCAGGTGTTTCTCCAACTCTGGTTCGTAGGGTATCACCTTCCCTTGAAGAAGATCGAGTCATACACCAGAGAAATCAAACATGTATCCTGCACACAAATGAGAAAATGTGAATACACTAAAGTAAAAATTGGCTCCTGAATTAGTACTAAAAACTATTTTAAACACTATTGATTGATAATCCCCGGCAACAGCGCCAAAATTTGATGAGCGCTAAACGCAACACAAAATTTATGCTCGCTAGCCAAAGATAGTATAGATTAATTATCGTCTCCATATGGATTGGAATTAAACAGTGCTCGAATAATCTTAATCGATTACTATCCATAAAAATTAATACTTGATTTGATGACTATTACTACAATTAACTACTATAGTTTAAGCAAATAACAATTGATCATAAAAGACCGCAGATGAACGCGAAGAAATATCAATGAGGAAAATAAGGGTAATTGACTACATAGGTGCATGATAACTGACTCGGGATCCAATTTTTGAGTTAATTCACTCTATAATAATGTTGATTCTTACGAATTCAACCGATAATTAGATTACACTTGAAGCTAATATTCCTCTTCCGATTAAATATTAATTTCATTAATTAATCCAATTGTGCATGGTAAACAATTACAACAATAAAATAATGTTTATGATCTAAAGGGTAACTTCTCACGAATATTCCCTATTTTCTAGTTCGTTTAACAATTCAAGAGGCTCATTCGATTACCCATTTGAATCACGAATTTAAACTAGAGCATAAGATGTGAAGAAATTCAATATCAAACTTCTCTTTCGATTAAGCAAAATACTAAATAACTCCATAATACATATCAAAGCTCCATCAATTAATTCTAGCAATTATCAAGAATCAAATCCCTAATCAAGTTATTGAAACACCATATCTATCAACACCCAAATAGAAATTACTCCATAGCAATGGAGTAAGATATCTCAAATACGTTTAAGAACAAAGAAAACATCAATTCTAATGATTTGATACAAACTTTCGTATTGCACCGATTGTAGGTTGAAATCTTGATGAATTCTTGAGTCTTCTTCCTTGAGTGGCTCTCCAATCTTCTCTAGGTCAAAATATGCTGTAAAATGATGTTTTTTGGTGTATTTAAGCCGTCCCCAAAATAATTTGGACGAAATTACCCTTTTTAAAGCCGAAATAGGAAAACACTCTAACAATTTTCTACTACCGCGCCGCACCCAGTGCCGCGCCATGCGGCACGCTTGTGGAAAATTCTAGAACAATTTGCAAAATCCAATCTGGCCATATTTTGCACTACCGCGCGGCGCTTGCGGCGCAGCTGTGCAACTTTTACAAAGTAATTTCGTTTCGTCATTGTTTTGACATCATGACTTGGTCTTCGACCCCCGAACGTGATCCCGGCTTAATTTTTTGGGTTTCTACTCAGACTTCAAAGCTCCAACTTGTTCGATTTAGCTCCAAATTACCTTAATATGTGTAAATCATGACTTGTTTTGACATCATGACTCGGAATCGTTTCGTACAAGGCATAAAATACATAATAAGTGTAAATCACTATCGTTTAAGCTTAAACACACGTAAAATGCAGTAATTAGAGAGCAATATTACGGCTAAAATATGAGTTACTAGCCTAACATCAACGATGCGACGCGCTGGCACCTGAGGAGGCGTACCTTTTTTGGATATTGAGGTGGAGGGATTGAGTTTTACGTTCAAGATCTTGTGGAAAAATTCTGGGGTTTAATGATTTTCGATGTTTTTTGAAGCAAACTCGAATAAAGATGTTCTCTGATGATATTTTGGTACAAGTACTGGGATTTAGTTTTCAGCAAAGTTTATATATTTTAAATGGATATTTTGGAGTTGCCTGTTGCATCATCTGCAAGCAAATATGTGTATAGAGGATTTTAATGTCTTTTTAGTTTTGTAATTAACATCTTTTCTAAAAGGTATTTTATCACAAGTTCTATCACTACTTCCTATCATGTATCAATGAATAAATTATTAGTTGTTTGCGCAATTTTCTTATCCTATTTGAGTTCCTTCTCTTTGTTGGGTGCAACATATTTACCATAATTCGAGAGTGCAAGTCTTCCATATTTTTGCTCTTTCCTTTTCTTGGAGAAAAGGATTATCGACTCCAATACTATTGACTCATAATCCGTGAATTCAGTCAATTAATTGAACCAACTTAATTTTTGTGATCCCCCAGATATATTTCTTTTTTGTTGCTCAATTCGTCATTATTCAGAGTTTGCTTTGTTGAAACTTAAAAATAAATCGCGCTTGGCATATAAGAAAGTGTGTTGAAAACCTAAAAGAAGTAAATAAATTGGGTTTTCTCTAATAGTTTCATATTTTGGATAAAGTGATTCGTGTAATTCAACATAGTATTAGGAAGGCAGAGTCCTACGTTGTAGTCTCATCGTTATGCATTAACAAGAAAATAATTTTACGTGCTATATACATCCACACACACATATATTCAATGAATTAATTATTTTTATTTTTCCCTTACATTTTGTGTTCTCAAATACCATCATGTAAAAAGTTATGCAAAAGTTGAAATTGATCAAGAGAAACGATGTTCAAATAATCCAGCAGAGACAAGAAAAACTAAATGCTTTTTTTCCCACCTATCTAACTGTTTATCAACAAAATTCTTTTGTATATGTGTTGAGGAAGAAAATATGTATTGCGACAAGTAATTGAAACGTGTGCAAGCTGAATGAATTGGAAAGATACACTGTCATGATCCAAGCTCACTTAAAGGTCGAGATGGCGCCGGACACCGCTGTCAGACAAGCCAACAATACAAACTTCACTTAATTACACATTTAGTATTTTTGAAATCAAGATTTCTTTAATGAAACAACAAAGATAGAACTCATAGAGTAAATGATAAATATTTTTAGCAATTAAATTTCTAAACAATTCGTAACCATTCCCAAAATCCGGTGTCACAAGTGCATGAGCATTTACTAAGGAATTAAAAATAAAATACAGCATCTGTCCAGAATACAAATTAGACAGGAAAATATAAATAACTCTGAAGGAGACTCTGTTGGCTGTGGATCATAATATAGAATGCAGCTCACCTAACTCCCCGCATTTTAACCACACCTCTACGCCCACAAGGCTGCTAGACATATCTGTGCCTGCACAATAAAATGTGCAGCAAGTGTAGTATGAGTACGTAAACAACGTGTACCCAGTAAGTATCAAGCCTAATCTCGAAGTGGTAGAGACGAGATGACCGACATTGACACTCACTATGGTCAATAATAAAAATTGAAATAAAAACTAGAAATATCTAAATCACCATGATTCACAGAATTTACAATAATTTATTTAACCAGCAGAAATAATTAAATTCCTTCAAATGCAACAATTCTCAATATATTAATTGAATTCCTTCAATTCCAATAAATTTCTAATTTACCAATTAGTCTCATTTACAGGAATAACAATAATTCCTTAACAAGCATGAATAATAATTCTTTAAATTTTAAAGATTTTCAATTTATCAACTAGCTTCGCAAGCTGCAATAAACTATCAAAGTATCGTGTAATTATTATTATTAAGTACGATTTCTGCCGAGGTCATTTGGCCCGATCCAGAGTATTGTGTACACTGTCGAGGGACGTGCGGCACGATCCATAAATGCATCTATCCTGCCGAGGCGTTCGGCCCGATCCACAAGAAAGGAGGACATTTTCTTATGTACCTGCGGAATAAGAGTATTTATTGTAAAATTTATTCGAGAGGATAACAATTTATTTCAATAATTAATTAATCTAAACAAAAATTAAGCATATAAAAATTTCATCTTTTACTACCTTTCATAACAATTCACAATATATATATACATCAAATAATTTAATTAATAAAGAATAAAATTTACACAAGAGACTTACCTCGTCTTACTCCAATTTAATCTACTAGTAGGCCTTTTTCTCGATTATCCAACTTCGATTGGCTCGAATCTAATCACCAATAATTCGATACGATCACTAAAATTTATAGGAATCACCTCTATAAGAAAATACTATATTTTTATTAAAAATCCCGAAATTAATTAAATATTCGTTCATGGGGACCACATCTCGGAATCCGGCTAAAGTTATGAAATCCGACAATCTATTCAATTACGAGTCCAACCATACCATTTTCACTCAAATCCGACCCCAAATCGATACCGAAATCTCAAAAATTCGTTTCTATGAGATTTCTAAAAAATTTCCAAATTTCAATCTCAAAACACTAATTAAATGGTAAAAATAATGATATATTTGTGTATATAGACCAAATCTGAGTTGGAATCACTTACCCCAATGTCTTTCCTTGAAAATCTGTCAAAAGTCGTCTGCTCAAGCTCAAGTTCGTCCAAAATGGCAAATGGGAGGAATGCCCATATTTTTATAGCTTACAGATCTGTCCAGTCCGATCAGGGAGCTCGATTATGGAGTCCGATCAGGGAGCTCGATCATGGAGTCCGATCAGGGAGCTCGATCAAGGAGCTCGATCAGGGAGTTTGATCAGGGAGCTCGATCAGGGAGTCCGATCAGGGAGCTCGATTAGGGAGTCCGATCAGGGAGCTCGATCATGGGAGCTCTATCATGGGAACTCGATCTTCGGCCTCGATCTTGGGCACGATCTTGGGCTCGATCACAGCCTAGAATTTCCAGAAGAAGAGAAAAATTGCAGCAGCGTTTTAAGTCTAATTTTTGATCCGTAACCATCTGAAACTCACCCGAGGCCCTCTGGACCTCAACCAAATATACCAACAAGTCCTAAAATATCATACGAACTTATTTGAAACCTCAAATCATATAAAACGATACTAAAACCAGGAATTATGCTCTAATTCAAGCTTAATGAAATTTAAAATTTCCAACATCTACATTCGAAGTCGAAACCTATCAAATCAAGTCCGATTGACCTCAAATTTTACACACAAGTCATAAATGACATAACGGAGCTGTAAAAAATTTTAGAACTGAATTTCAACCCGATATCAAAAAGTCAACTCCCCGGTGAAACTTCCAAACTTTAAATTCCTATTTTAGCCATTTCAAGCCTAATTTCACTACGGACTTCCAAATAAAATTTTGATCACGCTCCTAAGTCCAAAATCACCATATGGAGCTGTTGGAATCATCAAAATTCTATTTTGGGGTCGTTTGCACATAATGTTGATCGAAGTCAAACTTGACCTTTTAAGGCTAACTTAAGGAACCAAGTGTTCCGATTTCAACCCGAACACTTCCAAATTCCGAACCAACCATCCCCGCAAGTCATAAATCAATAAAAGCACATCCGGGGAGTTTTATTTTAGGGAACGTGATTCTAAAAGTTAAAATGACCGGTTGGGTCATTACATTCTCTACCACTTAAATATACATTCGTCCTCGAACGTGCTAAGGACTGTTCCTGAGTTGTACAAAATCATTGTTTAATACCTTGTGCACCTACCCGTGCTACCACACCCAGTTAAGCACATTAGCTCGAGCCAATCTGAAGATTCTCCTCTTTATTTTGGCAAATAAGCCTTAGAGCCAAATTCTAACATCCATAATTTTCCACCATGCTCGTTTCTAACTTATGAACACCGTATCAATCACTACACGATGCACCAATACAGGATTGTATACCTTGGTTGAATTTAAACCATGCATCGCACCATTCACATGCCCATAATAACATACTCGATAACAATAGTCAAGATTCCATGAATCTGGTGTCCACAACACATCTCATTATACATATAAGTCATGTTCCAACTTTCGCAATGCTTTTACGATGGAAGAAATGTGTAGAAATTGATAACCAACTGTTGAGTCAATAATTTACTGAGTTTCTTCTTATGACAAGGACCATTATCTCATTCTGAGCTGAATAGCGATGTTTATTCTTTAATATACCTTATATAATTCTGATTGCACTGATTTTAGGTCCAATAGGCTCGTCTCACCCAGTATAAAATACGCAGAAAATAAGCCATCTCAAACCCTGACCAAGGTCTCGTATGACGCCGACAATGCGCCAACATGCTACAAACTGGAATGTGATACATAAGGAAAAATGAACTCTGGAAAGAACTACTCAACCCGCGTAACTAATTTGTAAACCGAAAAGGTGTCATGAACCTTCCTCAGAAAATGGGACATAAAACACACCAAATAGAATATAGGGGACTGTACTCAACATTAAACTGTTGCGGCGTGCAACCCGATCCAAACAACATACCCGTGGCGGCGTGCCACCCGATCCGCACAAAAAGAATCTATAAGGAAATACTTACCGAGCTAAAATGCTCATTACTACAAAACATCTGAATATCAGACACAAGCACGCTAAGTGCATAACACCATCCCTGGAAGGACCGACAGTGCCATACGCTAGAAACTCAAGCACAACTAAGGTGCGATATATGATCTGAATCTCGAGTGCCATCCTGCTCACATAACACCATCGCTACATGGAACCTCAACACATAAGAAATTTATCAAGTCGTTTCACAACTCACGCGACACAATATAGTATTACATGAAATAATCGATGACGAAACGACATCCAACGTCCGAATACTCCTCCATAGGGAGCGCTTATGCTGAAATGAACACATCCGGCCTGATATAAAGCCCGTATTCATATTTAAATCCATCCACATACCTCAAGTCGATTCTGATCGCACTGTAATAGGCTAATAACCTTTCACGGATCCATAATAACCCTTTTTTCCCATAACACACAAGAACAACCATCATAACCGGAACAAAATTCCACAATCCACAACCAAATGAACCGAGCGCCCTCCACGCATAAATTCTCGAATTAGCGATACCGCCACAATCTTTATACTTGGTTGTTAAATATTTAATCAATCAAGTGACTACTTGTCACACTTATACAATCTTCCCGTGGAATACGCTCCCACGACCTTCCGCAACAGATAACAAGTCTGCACATCGATACCATCGGCCATACTAATACTGTAAGGAGAATCAAGGATCCACAAATCAATACACAAAGCCTCTTACACATAACACCGATCTCAGGTGACACTGAAGATAATACCAGCTTGCTTTAAACCTCTAAATCCTTTTCTGCTTGTCCGAGCTTGTAACACTCTTGTCAAAACCGAACTGCAACCTCGATCCTCAACTTCCATATTCCCATGCCGTTCACTGTACCTAGCATGCCAATAATCGAGCGTACAAGAATTCCATCATAACTCTTGAACCACTAACAGACCCAACACTTCATCATATAGCAACCTTTTGCTTAACTCAATTTAGGAGAACCATTGCAACATGTGACTGAATTCCCATATCCGCAGGAAATAAACTCCTCAAGTAGTGGTCTAAACTACCATAACTCTCCCGGGATCCATCTACACATAACATGCCAAAATACTTGAATTCCTCCAAATACAATCAATTACGGCGGCCGTCAAACCTCGCACGTACCGCCACAAATCACATGCATAACTCAATGCGCTGAAGGAGCTGATCATTGCCACCATCATACCAATTCAACCATTGTTAGCTGACCCGTCTTTTCTAAATTTGTTCTCAAATTGCCTTAGAAATGATAATAGTCCCATTCATTATATCACAAATTCAAATCCGCACTCATCCCGAGTAACCTTATTTCACGAGACCACGCTGTTTCAAAACCCACGAATCATCTCATACTCTTCCTTGTGCGCACTTTTACATCTTTAACTAGTACACCTCTTCTGATACTTCTTTTATGAATCCAAAGTTATTTTCTTCCGTTTTTCTACTTCTATACCACAACCTGAAGATAACGCAGAGTACTCCAAGCCCCGTTTCATAATCTTCTGTAAAAGCTCGATACTCAACCATACTACGGACTCGAGATCCTTAGACATCGTACTTTAAATTTTTGAACCCACTACAACCGTTGTTGAGAGTCACTTGCTCTGACTTGTTCCCAAACATGATCAACTCTAAGGCTTTGTTAACACATGGACACTTTATCAATGAACACCCGACTGTCTCACTTCCCCTGTGCATTACATCTACACGAAGCATAAACTCTGAGTCTTCCCAAAGCCTGAACATGAATTGATAAGGCTAAATATGGCACACATTCCCCCAAATCCTTTGCTCAAATTACCACTGATGTTTTCTTTCCTTAGTTGAAACGACCCACCAATACACCGATAATCATAAACCTCACAAATAGACAACCATGCAATCCAATTGTAGATGGTGGGGCTCTCCCACTTAGCTTGAAGCTACAATTACATAAATTCTGGAATCCACTGAGATTCTTTCTTCATCATTGACGTGATTCTGCACACGCAACTCGCTATTTTGAAATCCTTCTATTAACCTTTAATAACCGTTCCGAACCACTAGCCACATTTACATATTAAATATCTTACCGGGTGGCCAGTAAAATTCTTCGCAGAAGCTTCGTCAACACCACGCGACCGCTAACTTGCTCATAGGAGATAACCCGCTTGTGAAAATTACATGCCGACATATTCCAACGTCGCTGCACTGAGTGCAATTACTACGAAATCAGTAGATCATCCTGAGCCCGAGCTCATTATCCAGTTGCACCAATACGTTCACTCCTCATGGACGTCAACTAGAGGTGCAACGATACATCCCAATCCAAAATCATGTTGCATCCCTCTTCATATTAAGCAATTCCCTCCTATCACGCCCAATCTTCCTCAATATAGCAGCCAATATTACAACTTTAAGTCCGTAGACCTAGTCACTGTCCATCATGAATTCCAAATCACTTCAAACTGTCCTCAAGTTGTGTAGTTATCCTACCACGTAACCCATGTGCTACCTTGCCACTCTCTCACTTTGGTCAAACCCTCTCTTTTAAGCAACTACTCGACTTTTGTTTCTCACACTTGGCCTTCTAAGAACTTAACCACCACAAGACACCTTCCACATGTCCTTCCTCATCCTTCGCTGCCCAAATATTGTATTAAATCAAACTCCATTTCTGTAACACCTGAACTAACAAATTGCTACCAGCCTTAATTCTCCTAGAAGATCATCTTCCTTAAGCCGTGACATTAGAAATACCAATTGAATCCTGAAGTGTTGCACACTACTATTTCCGACAACTGCTTCCCCGATACCAATTCCTAACACCCCGCTGTGAAGGCGAGTTAAAGAAAACCATAACACCGGCGAACCTTAACGCATTTAACCAGGCGATGACACCACATCACAATTGAAAATTTTACCACGCCCGAAAATATCAAGACTCATTACTCCATCAACCCCAAACCTGAACATTCATAGAACGATTACCTTCCCTTTGCTGGAATTAAACGTCGAACCTGAACCTTTTTTTTTCAAGTCGTTCACTGCGTCGGTACATAAACGAGCACCCCGTCATACATTAATTTTTCGAGATAATAACTCATGAACATCGTAGTAACCTGTGTGTAGCCTCAAAACCCTCCGAAATATAGCTATTGAGCTGAAATGACAGAACATCGTTCTACAAGATGACAACAATAGTCCAATCAATTACGCAAGGAGAAACATCCTACATCACATCTGTAGTACCATTACAATTCCTCAATTCCCGATGTATAATAAGCGTTTCACGTCGCATAAGATCGAGTAGGAAAGAAACAAAGGCATAAGCCTCAAAGGAATCGAATCACACGATGAGGAATCAAGAAGGGAAATGCTCCTAACATCCATGTAGCCTCTCAAAGATAAGTACAGACGTCTCCGTACTGATCCGCAAGGCTCTCCTAGACTTGCTTATGACTCGTGAGACCTAAGTGAACCTAGTGCTATGATACCATGTTGTCACGACCCAATCTCACCTAAAGGTCGTGATGGCGCCGGACACCGCTATCAGGCAAGCCAACAATACAAACTTCACTTAATTACACATTTAGTATTTTTGAAATCAAAATTTTTTTAATGAAACAACAAAGATAGAACTCATATAGTAAATGATAAATGTTTTTAGCAACTAAATTTCTAAACAATTCGTAACCGTTCCCAAAACCCGGAGTCACAAGTGCATGAGCATTTACTAAGGAATTAAAAATAAAATACAACATCTGTCCAGAATACAAATTAGACAGAAAAATATAAATAACTCTGAAGGAGACTCTGTTGGCTGTGGATCGTAATATAGAATGCAACTCACCTAATTCCCCGCATTTTATTCACACCTCTGCGCCCACAAGGCTGCTAGACATATTTGTGCTTGCACAATAAAATGTGCAGCAAGTGTAGTATGAGTACGTAAACAACGTGTACCTAGTAAGTATCAAGCCTAATCTCAAAGTGGTAGAGACGAGATGGCCGACATTGACACTCACTATGGTCAATAATAAAAATTAAAATAAAAACTAGAATATCTAAAGCAGCATGATTCACAGAATTTACAATAATTTATTTAACTATCAGAAATAATTAAATTCCTTCAAATGCAACAATTCTCAATATATTAATTGAATTCCTTTAATTCCAATAAATTTTTAATTTATCAATTAGTCTCATTTACAGGAATAACAATAATTCCTTAACAAGCAGGAATAATAATTCTTTAAATTTCAAAGATTTTCAATTTATCAATTAGCTTTGTAAGCTGCAATAAACTATCAAAGTATCGTATAATTATTGTTATTAAGCATGATTTCTGCCGAAGTCGTTCGGCCCGATCTAGAGTATTGTGTACACTGCCGAGGGACGTGCGGCACGATCCATAGATGCATCTATCCTGCCGAGGCATTCGGCCCGATCCACAATAAAGGAGGACATTTTCTTATGTACCTCCAGAATAAGAGTATTTATTGTAAAATTTATTCGAGAGGATAACAATTTATTTCAACAATTAATTAATCTAAAATTAAGCATATGAAAATTTCATCTTTTACTACCTTTCATAACAATTCACAATATATATACATCAAATAATTTAATTAATAAAGAATACAATTTACACAAGTAATTCATGTTTTGAGTCCTAAACTACCCGGACTTTAGTATTAATAGTAGCTACGTACGGACTCTTATCCCCTCGTGCGTACTTAGTCCTGTAATTAGCAATAATTATTTAATTTAATCACCTATGGGGTAAATTTCCCCCTCACAAGATTAGACAAGAGACTTACCTCGTCTAGCTCCAATTTAATTCACTAGTAGGCCTTTTCCTCGTTTATCCAACTTCGATTGGCTCGAATCTAACCAACTATAATTCGATACAATCACTAAATTTTATAGGAATCACTTCTATAAGAAAAAACTACATTTTCATTAAAAATCCCAAAATTAATTAAAAATTTGTCTGTGGGGTCCACATCTCGAAATCTGGCGAAAGTTATGAAATCCGACAACCCATTCAATTACGAGTCCAACCATATAAGTTTCACTCAAATCCGACTCTGAATCGATACCGAAATTCCAAAAATTCGTTTCTATGAGATTTCTAAAATTTTCCCAAATGTCAATCTCAAAACACTAATTAAATGGTGAAAACAATGATATATTTGTGTATATAGATCAAATCCGAGTTGGAATCACTTACCCCAATATCTTTCTTTGAAAATCCGTCAAAAGTCGCCTCTGCTCAAGCTCAAGTTCGTCAAAAATGGCAAATGGGATAAATGCCCATGTTTTCATAGCTTATAAATCTGTCCAGTCCGATCAGGGAGCTCGATCATGGAGTCCGATCAGGGAGCTCGATCATGGAGTCCGATAAGGGAGCTCGATCAGGGAGTCCGATCAGGGAGCTCGATCAGGGAGCTCGATCAGGGAGTTTGATCAGGGAGCTCGATCAGGGAGTCCGATCAGGGAGCTCGATCTTGGGCTCGATCACAGCCCAGAATGTCCAGCAGAAGAGAAAATTTACAGCAGCTGTTTAAGTCCAATTTTTGATCCGTTAACCATCCGAAACTCACCCGAGGCCCTCGGGAGCTCAACCAAATATACCAACAAGTCCTAAAATATCATACAAACTTATTTGAAACCTCAAATCACATAAAATGATGCTAAAATCATGAGTTATGCTCCAATTCAAGCTTAATGAAACTTAAAGTTTCCAACTTCTACATTCGAAGTCGAAACCTATCTAATCAAGTCCGATTAACATCAAATTTTGCACACAAGTCATAAATGACATAACGGAGTTGTAAAAATTTTTAGAACTGGATTCCGACCCCGATATCAAAAAGTCAACTCCTCGGTCAAACTTCTAAACTTTAAATTCCTATTTTAGCCATTTCAAGCCTAATTTTACTACGGACTTCCAAATAAAATTCTGATCACACTCCTAAGTCCAAAATCACCATACGGAGCTGTTGGAATCATCAAAATTTTATTCCCGGGTCGTTTGCACATAATATTGACCGAAGTAAAACTTGGCCTTTTAAGGTTAACTTAAAGAATCAAGTGTTCCGATTTAAGCCCGAACACTTCCAAATTCTGAACCAACCATCCCTGCAAGTCATAAATTAATAAAAGCACATTCAGGGAGTTTTATTTTAGGAAACGTGGTTCTAAAAGTTAAAATGACCGGTTGGGTCATTACATACACATAGTAGGATGCTTAATTAATTACCACCAAAGGTTTTGATAGGGTGGTATGTACTCAACTATTATGCAGATATTAAAGGGTGGAAGAACAAAAATAAAATCAACATGTACTAATACACAGAAAAAATTTGATATAATCACAAATAGTGTAGCATGAACCCAAAACATCTATAAATTGAACAGGAAAGTCATGATAGCAATGTATATTGGTCACTAGGCCGCTTCTTAAGGTCCTGCGAAAATTAAGGCCTATCAGAGTCCGTAAAAAAATATTCTATAAAATCAGCATGTACTAATACATACGAAAAAGTAAATATAATCAAAAATTCACATTACATGACCACAAAACGCCATAAAATGAACCCGAAAGTCATAGTCAAGCAATGTCTATTGGTTAGTAGGACTTTACCTATGGACCTACCAAAATTCAGGCCAATTAAAATCTGTCAATTTTTGTTTACGAAATTAAAATGTACTAATACACAGGGAAAAGTAGATATAATCACAATTTCGTATTACATGATCATGAAACGCTATAAAATGGACCTGAAAGTCATGGAGAAGCAACGGGTATTGGTCATTAGACCATTTCTTATGGTCCAACGAAATTTCAAGCGAACCGGAGACAGTCAAAAAAATTCTAAAAAATATGAGCATGTAGTAATACACATGAAAAAGTGTATATTATCACAAAATTGTATTGCATAACAATAAAATGCCATAAAATGAACCCGAAAGTCAGGAGAAAGCAATGAGTGTTGGTCAATAGGTCATTTTCTATGGACCTATGAAAATTCAGGCCAATCGGAGTCTGTAAAAATATTCTACAATTGGCATGTCAATTACACACGAAAAATCATGTTGCAACAACAACAACAACAATAACAGGCCTAGTATATTCCCAACATGTTGGATCTGACGAAGGTAGTCTGTACGCAGAGCTTACCCGCATACGAAATATGGAGGGAGTATTTACTATGAGAATCCGAACTAATTGAATCAATGTATTTTTGACACCGATAAATTTTTTTTAAAAAAAGAAAAAATTCACCGGCCACAGAATATTTTAATGGTATTATGAAATAAAAGCAATTTAGTAAAACATGAATAAGAAATAGAGATAGAGAGAAGGAAGAGATTTTCTTCTTCAATAGTATGTCTTTTCCTATCTATTATAAGGTCCTTATATAGGCATGAAAAGTGAAGAATCACTATTGTAAAATATGTCATTTAACATGTCATTAAGCATTTGAGAGGAAGATCATGGAGGAAGTTATGGAGTTACAATAATAATTCCATAAGTATTAGAGTAGTGTGAGTTATGGAGATAATGGAGAAGAGTAGACATCCACCATAATTTAATTTTTATTATAACACTCCCTATTGGATGTCCATATATAATGTGCCTCATTAAAGCCTTATTAGAAAAAAAAAACTTCATGGGAAAAAAAATCCTAGTGAAGGAAAAAGAGTGCACATATTTAGAAATACGTCTTTCGGTTGCCTCATTAAAAACCTTGCAAGAAAAATCCAGTGAGACAAAAACTTGTAAGTGAAAAAGAGTACAACGCGTATTAACTCCCCCTAATGAGAGTATCAATTCACATCCTTGAGCTTTCGCATCCCAATCTTGTACACTAGTTTCTTGAAGGTTTACGTCGGTAGAGATTTGGTGAACAAATAAACCATATTTATCACTTGAACGGATCTGTTGCACATTGATATCACCATTCTTTTGAAGATCATGTGTGAAAAATAATTTTGGTGACATGCGCTTTGTTCTATCTCCTTTTATGAATCCTCCCTTTGATTGGGGGCTATGCATGATGTATTGTCTTCATATAAATTTGTGGGTAGTTTGTCACACTTCAAACCACATTTGTCTCGAATAAGATGTATTATAGACCTCAACCATACACATTCTCGACTTGCTTCATGAATAGCAATTATCTCAGCATGATTAGATGAAGTAGCCACGATTGATTGCTTAGTCGGTCGCCAAGATATGGCAGTGCCTCCACATGTAAACACATAGTCTGTTTGAGATCGAGCCTTGTGTGGGTTAGATAAATACCCAGCACCGGCATAACCAACAAGATCGGAATTGAAATAATTGCCATAAAATAAGCCCATATCGATAGTCCCTTTTATATACCGTAATATGTGTTTGATTCTATTCCAATGTCTCATTGTAGGATCAGAGCTATATCTTGCTATGACATAAAAAGAAAAAGTTATGTCAGGCCTTGTAACGACCCGATCTAATTTTTTTATGAACTTTTGAATTATCTCATTAATTATATTTCTTGAATTATCTCATTAATTATATTTTCTTTATTTTTTATAGTTTACCTATACGTATATTTGTAGTCATTTTGTTAATATTTACATTTACGTAGCATGGGACAAAGAAGAGAGTTAAGAAAGTAAGTAGGGATTATTGGGCCATATGTAGTTCCGTATTTGGACTTTGGTAACTTTGGACAATAATTTAGTGAGATAAAAGGGTCAAGCCCACCCTTTTTGCTGGCAGTAATAGTAATCCCAATTAGGGATGCTTTATAAGTATTAAAGGAGAATATGATAATTATGGGAAAAGTTAAAGGGAGCTTCTGACAGTGCTATTCCAAAGACCATTGGATCGGTTACAAAGCTTTTCAACCTTGTTTTCTCGGGATTTAAGGCAAGCTAAATGTCCTCCAATTCGCGGTTTTCAGACGAAGCAACAGTGCCCTACAATCGCAAACTACAATTGTAGTTAATTTTCATTCAAGCTATTAAACTATTTTATGACATAATTATTATTCTTTTGACATGGGTATTCAAATATGAGATTTCTAATTGAACAACGAGCTGGATTTTGATATTTAAAAGAAAGTCTTTCACTTGTAGATTTATGATTTGAGACGTAGAACCTTGAGATATGCTCCTATGTTTGAAATTGGGTTGAAAATGGTAGAAAATTTCATAGACTTTAATTGAGGATTTGAAGTTCGAGTTGTGGTCGAATTTGAGTTATTTTGGTTTGGTTGGACTCGCAATTGAATGGTTTGTCGGATTTTGTGAGTTTCGTCGAGTTTGGAGACGTGGGCCCTACTGTCGATTTTTCGAGCGGAATTAGAATTTTTTATAAATTGTTAAATTGCAAGCATTGGAGTATATTTTGAATAATTTGCATGTTGTTTGACTAGTGTCGAATCGTTTGGCTTGGAACAGAGGAGATATGAAGGCATTCGGAGGTTGATACGCACAGAATGGAATTTCTGGAGTATTGTTTAGCTTGCTCGACATTGGATTCGTCTTATTCGAGGTAAGTAACTCTTCTAAACTTGGAGCTGAGAGTATGAACCTTGATTATATGTGTTATGTGAATTATTTGGAAGTGACACACATTCTAGGTGACGGGCGTATAGGCGTGCACCGTAAAAATTGAGACTCAGTTGATTCCGTAGAGTTGTATAGTCAATTAACTTGTATGTTTTCATATATTTGTATGTGTTAGAGATCATGATTAGGCAAATGCTGGTATTATTGGGACCCATTGAAGTCATTCCTGCTGTCGAATTATATGTTTAAATTGTAATTTCGTACTCCGTCATATACATTAATTGCATATCATATCTCAGTCTATGTTGTTATTTATTGATATATCATATCATCATTTTGGGCTAGTTTCATGACATTGAGAGCCCGAGAGACCGGGAAGATTGATGACTGAGTGAGGCCGAGGGCCTGATTGTGAGATATTTATACTATGGCACGTGAGTTGTCCGTGCAACACGTGAGTTGTCCGTGCAGCACGTGAGTTGTCCGTACGGATCTAGATATTTATATTGTAGCACGTGAGTTGTCTGTGTAGTACGTGAGTTGTCCGTACAGTTTATAGCGCGTGGGCTGAAGGAGCCCCTCCGGAGTTTGTACACACCCTAGTGAGCGCAGGTGCCTACTGAGTGTGAGTGCTGAGCGTTTGGGAGGATTGAGTGATTGTGAGGACTAAGTGATGGACTGAGTAAAATGATACTCTGAGAGTATGCATATGGTTTTATTACTGAGTTGCATCGCATTGACATGCACACTTGAGATACAGGCATAGAGATGCATTTTTCTCATGTTGTACGATATTGCGTCATTCATGACTTCACATACTCATTGACATGTAGGCATAGAGATGTATTTTTCTCATGACATATGATAATAAAAATTCTTATAGGTTATTAAAGTTTTTGAGAAAAATCACAGATTTCAGACTTACTCATATTTTCGGTGAATTTTCGGCAAAAAATTTGAGTTTTTTTGTTATATTGAAAAGCAAATAGTAAATTTCTGGAATTTTATATGAGCTGAGCATTTTATTATTGAGTTATTACTTGTGCTGCTTTAAATTATATTGTTATGAACTGTTGTTGGTTATTAGAGTTGGACTCTGACCTTGGTACAAGCCCATTACTACTTTCAACCTAAGGTTAGATTTGTTACTTATTGAGTACATGGGGTCGGTTGTACTCATACTACACTTCTGCACCTTGCGTGCAAATTTTGGATGTTGGCATTGTTGTGATCGACGGGAGCTGGATTTGAAGATGTACCCGTGTTCCGGTCATAGCTACCTCTTGTTCATGGTAGCTTTAGATTTTTTAATCTGTTCATGTAAATTTCGAACAGATGATGTATTTATTTCGTACCAACTTTATAAAGTTTAATCTTTAAAGCTCATGATTTGTACTACCAGTCCTTGGGGAATGTATTAGAGTCACTTAAATATTAATTGAATCGGATTATTGTACCTAGCGGGTGAGGTTAGGTGCCATCATGGCTAGTTGAATTTTGGGTCGTGGCAGGCCTTGTAGTGTTAGCAAGATACATCAGTGGACCAATTGCACTAAGATAAGGTATTTCACGACCAAGAAACTCTTTATTATTTTCATGAGGTCGGAATGGATCTTTATTTATATCGAGTGATCTTACAACCATCGGGGTACTCAATGGATGTGTTTTATCCATATAGAATCACTTTAAAAGCTTTTCAGTGTATGCTGATTGATAGACAAAAATTCCATCTATCATATACTCAATTTGTAGACCAAGACAAAATTTTGTCTTTCCAAAATCTTTCATTTCAAATTCTTTCTTAAACAGTCTACTCCTTTATGAAGCTCCCTAGGAGTTCCAATGATATTTAAATCATCAACATATATGGCGATTATAAAAAATTCAGATCCAAATCTTTTTATAAAGATACAAGGACAAATTGAAATATTCTTGTACCCTTCTTTCAACATGTACTCACTTAGGAGATTATACCATATGCGCCCTAATTGCTTCAATCCGTATAAGGATTTTTGAAGATTTATTTAATAAATTTCTTGGAAACCTTAATATGATTCAGAACAATTTAAATCCTATAATGATTTTCATTATTCGCACATCAAGTTTTTCATGTATTGCCAGATTAAAACCTGAAATGACTACATCTACCATAGGAGAACATGTCTCTATATAATCAATGCCAGGATATTTACAAATCTTCTTGTGATACAAGAAGTCTTTATTATGTCTATCGACTTGAATTTTTTTGCACAAAAACACATTTATACCTCCACTGGCTTTATACTTTCAGGTGTTTGGACTATCCGTCTAACTTCACATTTTTCAAGTGAAATCAATCTTAATTGCGTATTTTTGTTTATTTTAGCCAATCATTTATCTGTCTACATTCCATGACAGATTTGAGCTCAAGATCCTCGTCAATATTAATAATATTGAGTGCTATATTATATTAATAACATCGTTAATGATCATTTTATATCGATTCCATTATTACCCAATAAAGACATAACTCATTGAGATCTTTTTATCTCATTATTTTCAGGTACCTAAGCATCTCCCATGAGGTCTTATGAAGTGTTATGTTGTGGTGCTCTTCTAGAGCACTTGCCTCCTTATTATGACCATCTTGAACATTTGCTCCTCTCCTTCTTCAAGGAGTTTTATCTTTGGAATCGATTAGTCGATTACGCTTTATGTGTGCCATAAAATCTGTCCATCATGGACGTTATTCTATTTGGAGCATTAACAATTGAAATATAATATTTAGCTTTGGGTCAACAAATGCGTCTGGCAATAATTTACAAATGAATTATCACTTGAAATTCAAGTTCATATTTTCTAGTACGATGATCTATATGTATTCATAATAATTCATTCCACATATCAATTTTTCAATTGCCCTTTTTTCTCCTCCTAATGTTAGGCTTACCAACACATTTCTCAACCTTCTTTGGGAACCCATCTTTATGCATTGTGGTGGCATAATTAAATCATATAGCACATCCATATTTCTAGATGGAAATTAGTTGGTTCCTGACCTTGAACCGATTGTAATAGGGAGAATTTTTAATAACTTGGCTAGGTGCGTACAAGTGTTGTTGTACATTAAATAATACATCTCATACCAAATTTTATTTTGGCAGATTTGCTCTCATAACCAATGGATTAGCTATAATTGGAGGCATATAATTTCTACTAAACCAACTTCTATTTAAATCAATATTATCAAGATAAATCATCATAATTTATATTCTGAAACTTTGCTCTAATAATTTGCGCAAGTAACCTTGCAAAAGTCAAACTGCAAGTTGAACAAATGCACATGTGACCATAAAATAGATGCAGCTATTAAAATTATATAATAATAAATAGTCCACATGGCAGGTGACTGGGCCCATATATTTATCGCCTTTTATCTGCTCTAAAAATCAAGGGATTCAATCCCAACCTTAACTGGTATATCGTGAGAATAAGTAGCAAAAGAGAATTCTTGAAGAATCTTCTATTTCTTTAATATATGCCAATGCAATTCTCAATTAATTTTTCACATCATAATTGAACCAGATGGCCAACCGGTCATGCCAACTAATATTTATTTTCAGTAAAGCTCTAGTTTACTTGTGACATGCGATTGCATCATCATACATACACTTGTGTAGTACAAATAGAAGAAAAGTCAGGTAACCTTTCATATTTACCTGGTATGATTATAGTAATATAAAGATATTCAATCTTCCTTTCATTTATAGTCTCAATATGCCAATCACTTTGGCTAATACATTTGAAACTCATAATGTTTCTTTTGAGACTTACTACAATATCAGTGTCATGAATAATTTTATTCATCCGGGTAGTAACAAATTAGTTCTTTCAGAGCTCTCAACGGCTTTTGTACTACTAGATATTTTGTTACGCCATCCATATAATGAATATCTCCTTCACAGAGAAAATCATATCATAATAATTGTCATGGTCAAAATCATCGTAAACAACTTCATTTCTTGCTTTAATATTGCCTTTAATAACTTTTTATAAGGCATGGCACAATATTATTTTTTTTGTTGATATATTTATGTAACCATACAGTAATACTCATTATCTTATTTTTGCATAGTTGTCACGACCCAAACCGTAGGGCTGCGACGGGCACCCGGAGCCTAACTCAACCGACTACCAATTTAACGTATCATTCTTATCATACTATCATGGGTAAATGAATCGGAAAGGCTGTCATGAGATAACTAGAATTAAACATAAGGGAATACTCTATATGGGATGACCCAACATGATATAGAAGCATATGCATGAGACATACGGGCTTATAAGGCGGACATGATCATTTGTATACTCAAAACATAGGCCGACAAGGCCATACAAGTATCCATATACATGACATTTGTTTATAAGCCTGTAGGAATACATAAACATCATAGAGGTCGAGACAGGGTCCCACCATACCAATTAATACATGTCAAAATCATACTGACCAAATAGGTAACTCCAGAGCAAGTGGAGTGCTCCAACACTTTCCGCTGAGCTGATAGTCTACTAGGAGGACTCTCAACATGTGGGCTTGAAACGTAGCGTCCCCTGGCAAAAGGAACGTCAGTACAAATAAAGTACCGAGTATGTAAGGCATGACAGTAGTATATAAAAGACATGAAATAAACATGGAGTAAAAAACTCAACATGTAATTCTGAATAGCTTTGTGAATCATGAAAAATTTATAATGTCATGCATGTGCGTACAAATGCCATACCATGCATAGGTATATGCGCACATAATATCATCAAGTCTCTAAGGGCATCCCATCATATCATCTCAGCCACTATGGGCGAAATTATCAACGTATACTAGCTGATCAGGTGGTGGTGCGTATATAACGCCATAACCTTTCCCAATACCTCATATACATATAATATATGCGTATATAACGCCATCTGGTCATGGGTCAATGTACATATATAAATGAATGCAATTCATAATGAAGTAAGTCAATAAGATCTCTTGGAATGTCATAAGATCAATATGCCTTCGATTAATATCATTTTCTGAGACCCATGAACAGACGATATAATAATAGGACACATGGGGAATCAAGAACATAGGTACACCTAGTACTTCTATGAATAGAGTCATTTATGAAAGTTGTACGTTTGCTCGTTTCATTTATATCATATGGATGATAGCCTTAACATACCTTTGCAATCTTCTCTCCAATCGTCAACCAAGCTCAATATGATCTTCTTACGTCTACAATGAGTAACCCGACTTCGTCGTCATCATATAAGCATTGTAACTCTCATATTTCAAAAACAATATTCTACAAGAAAACAGAAAGCACCTCCCCTATTTTTACTACATCCCATAAGTTACTAAAAGTTACCAAATAGCCCAAACAACAACAATGTAATTCATAATAAACTCTCTGATTACTTCAACAACCATTTGAGCGGCAAGCTCGATTTACAATTAACAAAATATATTTTAATCCAATTCCTTTTCCATGAATCTGCATACAACTTATATAACATCATACTTATACTTACCATATCATTTTCATTCCAAAACATCATAAGAATAATCTTCAAAAATAGTCCACGCCTAACACCTTAACCTTTATCGTCAACCTCTTATTTTTCATGTTGTCTCCTTCAATCCACTGAATTAGCACATAGATAAGCTTAACAATAACAGCCAAAACATAATCAAACTATTTATAAAAATTTCTAGCCACAACCAACCATATATATAGCCTCAACACAGCCCACAAACAAAAAAGATAACGATTCCTTATGCCATGCCAATTACTATCTTGAAGATTTTAACTCAAACAACTCAAACAACACATGATTAACCTTAAGCACAACCAAGAACATGATTTACATACCTTAGGCAGTATATACAACTTGAAATTTCAGCCGTAACAACATATATGTATAGCCTTAAAACAACCCAACAAAAGATAACAACAACTCTTCCCCTTTCAAGTGTTATCTTGTAATCTTCATCCAATAACTTAACCAACACATAGATAATATTAATCCCAAGAAATAGGGTATTATACATACCATAAAGAATCTGGAAAAACTCAAACCAAAGCTTCCCTTATCTTACAATCACCCTTAATCACATCACGACACCATAGAGACTCTCTTCTTCACTTAGGCTAAACTTTGATGATGATTTGAATTGATTTCCCTTGAGTTTGGTTCTTGGGATCTTGGGATATGTTAGGGAGGGTTTTGGAGAGCTGTTAGATGAAATTTGGGTGATAAATGACCCGAAATGAGTCTGAAACACCTTTAAAAAAATGTAAGGTCGGAGATCGTCTCAAGTGGGTCCCAACCGAGCTGCTTGCGCAGTCTCGCAAAAATGCGGATATCTCTCTACTTTGACATCGTATCGATGAACGGTTTGCAGAGTTAGAAACTATATAGATGGGGCTTTAATTAAATATAAATGTATCCCTGTAACTCTCAATATATTGGGGGAAAACTGCCTCACAACCTGTCCTATAAACCTGCCAGTTTCTCCGAAGTGCGGCGACGTGACTTGGCGACCCTACTTTAAAAATCCATATTTCTCTACCCCGATATTGTATGAATAAATGATTTGAAAAGTTGGAAACAAGGTTCAAATACCTTTATTTTGGTATAATATATGTCCCAAAATGACATCATAAAGCTTACGAATTAATTTCTCAAAACGGCTCGTTACAAGGCAAACCTTAGCTCGATTTTTCCGCAACTTAAATCCAACTTTTCCCAAACTTTATATATCATATCCAAACATCATATATATTCATATCATGGCTTTAAACACATTTAAATCATGAGTAACAAGTCTCATATTCATCTTAACTTACTTAAGACTTCGGTAAACCTTTCTTATCCTTGTAGCAGGATTTTATCCTTTTTGAGCTTACATTAGATAATCCTATAATGACACTGACGTCTAAAATACGGGATGTAACAACATGTCCCCTTAGAAACATTTGTTCCCGAATGATAACTCTTAAAGGCTTGCGAAAATGGAATGTAACATCATTAAATCACTTTATATACTTTCAAAGAGGATCTCATTTCCAAGCTTATATCAATTCACTTACGACGTACTTTCACGTACAAAAACATGGGGTGTAACATCATTCCCCCCTTTGGAACATTCGTCCTTGAATGTTGACTGATGCCCTTATCATTCTCATAAACTATGGCTCTTTTGAATACTTTAATATTGTCCTTTGCCATCTAGGCAACTGTTCTATGTATAAATCTGAGGGTGAGGGAACTCCCCCCTTTAGGCCTCTTTCTCACGCCATGACTTGTGGTAGGAATTCTTCCAATCTCGTAACTTTGACTACCTTCTATAATGCAGCATGTATGACTCTGTCCTTTTATGAGTGGATTTTCTCTCCTTTTTCTTCTAGCTTTTTGCCAATCTCTTGGCCTTACTTTGTGAACATATACTGGACTACGACAAGTTGTCCCTCTGGGCATCTATAGGTATATTGAAGTTCTTAGCTGGGTACTTTGTTGAATGTACCACTATTGCTATATTTTGTTTCCTAGCCTTGGTTATATATCCTTATGGCATTAGTGCATCTAGGTAGATCATACCGTACTATAACACTTACTTTGGTTTATTATTACCAAGGTATGCTACCCAACTCCAGGTTACTCTCTCACTGTTTATCCTATATGTATAAATTTAAGTCCTTTAATGTTTCCTTATTACTATTCATCTAAAGAATGGCATCATAACCTCCTCTTATACTTTGGAATTTTTATCCATCTATTGTTGATTCACCTTAATGTTGATCTATATCTACCACTGAGAACTTGAGTCCTCTTACGTAATACATTGTCACTAGGGTTCACGTCTCATCGGGGAACATCTGAAGTGATTTCCTGATCCACCTAGGGATGATACTATACTTCAATAACTGTATTTCATGGCATCCCAACGTGATTCATCATATGGGTTCTAATCCAGTGCAATTTATGAAATCCTTTTTTTTTTCTCAAAATCATTACTCAATCAAAGGCCTAAACGTCATCCTCTTATCTGTCACAAATACACCCTTATTCTACTACCAGGGCAGCATTTCATCTCTTCTAATCGCTCCTAGTCTTAGACTCCTTTGAGTCAATTCAAGCTATACTGAGATTTCTATAACTTACGGAAACTATCAGCTCTCTTATTTTGATGAGCTTAATCCCGAGGCCTTACCTATTCTTGTCACCTTCTCACTCATCTTTACTTATCCTTACTCCTATCTACCTAAACCCTTGTCGCTCTACGATACTTTAGCTTGTGACCTACATATATCTATTCATACTACTCGCAACCTTCCTTTAATTTTCTAGCACCATAGATTTCCTTTCGTGCCTTATCAGTTGCCTTTAAACATAAGCAATTACTTTTCCTGGTCGTTCGGCCACTTGTTGCATGAATACATGGCTTATTAGCATGTACCTTTAAAAAAAATTAACATGTACCTTTAATAAAGTTTTCAATCGAATCGGTCAAAAATTACAACTGAATTAAATCGGTCAAAATTATTCAATTATAAATTTACTGTTTTTTAGGGGCTCTTATACAATGAAGGTAGATAGAATTTTTTTAATGGACCTCGACTCGAAAAGAGTGAGAAGATCAGGAAGAAGAAGAACATACGAAATACGGAGTGAGTATTTACTATGAGAATCCGAACTAATTGGATCAGTATATTTTTGACACCGCTAAAAAAAAATTTCATAAAAGAACAAGTTCACCTGCCACAGATTGTTTTAATGGATAAATTTTCTAAGTGTCAAGTTTGATAAGACAAGACATATGTATGTAAGCAATAATGCAAAAGGTATGCAGAAAGCTATGTTTGTAAAACGACATCTGGTGAATAATACAAAGAAGGCGAAGGTGATTGGACAAGTGAGGTAAACGTAAAATAGACTTGTCTTGAGAAAAAATATGGTATTTCAAAAGCGAGTCCAGAATCCATTTGTGATTATTTTTGGACAAGTATGATGAAAATGTGTGTTTAAAAAAATGAGTGATATTTTTATATATAACGCTCTTTTAAAGAGCGCTATACTTTAACGTAGTTTTGACCGTTAAAG
The DNA here is from genome assembly GCF_000390325.3 of Nicotiana tomentosiformis. NCBI lineage: Eukaryota > Viridiplantae > Streptophyta > Magnoliopsida > Solanales > Solanaceae > Nicotiana > Nicotiana tomentosiformis. The sequence continues at coordinate 1,624,374 of NC_090820.1, read as the reverse complement.
TATAGCGCTCTTTAAAAGAACGCTATATATATATATATATAACGCTCTTTTAAACCGCGTTATATATATAGCGCGGTATATAACCGCACTATATCTATTTTGTGGGCCCACCAATAAGTCTCATGCGTTTAACTGACATAATAATAATTTAAATGGGTATAGCGCTCTTTAAAAGCGATACCTAAAACAATTCAGCCCACCGAGTTAGGCATTGCCTTATTTAAAGGCGTTAGGATTTTACAAAAATCCATTCAAAAATATTCCTAACTCTCGTTCAAATTTTTCTTCTTGTTAAATTCTCAAGCATTTTTTCATAATGTCTGAAAAGCGAAAAGTAAGGGTTTCATTATATTTGGAGGTGAGGTTGTGGTGGCGAATAACTCTGTGACCTATAGTTTATCTCCACAGTGTCATGTTAAGTTGCCACTTACAATAGAGTATGATAGATTGGTATCGTTGTTATGTAATAAAATGAGTGTGAGGAAACGTTCGGTGAACCTTAAAGTAACCGGAAGATATCCGTATTCCGTCACTCCGCAAGGGTTGCTTGTTACGCTGAGTTTAACATCGACGATGATAAAACTTTGAGGGATTTTTTGAGGACTCCGGATGAATATCGAGAATTTCTTGTGATAAAAATGTTGAAAATGTACGTCAAGGTCGAAGACGTTCACAATAATGAGGATGCTCATAGTAGGGATAACCCTCAGTCATCGGGTGGTTATTCTGGAGCAGTTTTTGCCGGACAGGTTCCGGATGAAAGAGTTTGCCCTGATTTAAACTTATCACCACGGGCGAATGAGGAGCGAGGAAATAATTTCTCTCCTGCTTTAAATAATCTACAAGACGAGTGGTAAACTTCAATTTTTCTTAGTGTTACGATGTATATTTTTATTGTATTAAATTTGTATTAACACTCATATATTTCACAGGGGGTACCGGCCAGATATGACTTTTACATGTTATGAACCCACGCTCAGTTGGAATATGCGTAGTTCTGGTGTGTTGGATCATGGTGGTCCATCCGGGAGTTATCACCGACAGGATAATGTCCATCAAGGAATGTCAACACGTTACGACTTGTAAGTGAAGTGATACAGCTATATGGAAAGTATTTATTAATTTCAGTAGCTTATTATTTTGTTGTTTGTGCAGTGAAAACGAGCAAGTTGAACCACCTGTCCTCACTCAATTGCCTGAAGACGACATATTAAATCGGGCATGCCAAACTGGCGAAGTACCCGCTCCGTGGCATGATGCTCCACAATATCGAGGCACATGAGCAGGATGAAAGTGCTCCAAATCAGTCGGTCGGCCGAGCAATAATCGGGCATGCCACCTATCAAGTCGTCGTTGTATGGCGTCCAGATTAACTATCAAATAACAACAGAAAACGTGAGTATGCGCAACACATGTGAAGCTATACCAAGTAAGTTTAGGTACACATTTATCTGTGCGCCCTCCAGCATATCCAACACATCCCTGCAAAGGGAGAGATTATGCCGAGCCTCGTAATCTCGTACCTATCCACGCCGGAGAACCCACCTCCTAGCTAGAGGGAGAAACGGAGGTGGCGCATCCGGAGGTAAGGGTGGTAGAGATGGCTACAACTACAGGAACCACTCCCAGGCCCAAACCTAACATACAAAGTTGACGTAAAGTTTAAGAAATTTTTTGACTAGATAGAATTGGAAGGAATGAACAGAGTATTTGAATATGTTGTCACTTGTAGAAGCGGCAAAAATCTACATACGTCATGCTGGGTGCCCATGCTCGCCCGACACAGATGCCTGTACAAGTAGGCGAGAACAGCAACACCCCAGCTGTACTGGGGTAAATCAACTTGCAGCTGAAGATGATGAAGAAATCGCAAGCTGACTAGGTTCCCCGAAGTATTCGGGAACAAGACCCCCCAAACAGAAGGAGCAGCAGCAACCTCGTATACCGGTGAATATGCAGATCATCTGTCTCTCCGGTGATGTCGGGGTGCAATATCTCCAAATGCTATCGAATAGCTGTCAAACTCATGCGACTGGCCCCTGAGTGTGAAGTCTCATCCTGTGGCCTGAAACCAGTGAACTGCTGCAGCATGTCTAAATACTTCCCACACATCTTCTCTCTCATGGCCTGAGGCAGTGCAACAGGCAGTCCATCAACAGGCATCCCATATAAAACCTCCATGTCCAGCAGCGTGATGGTGGCCTTGCCAATGGACAGGTGGAAAGTGTGCGTCTCCAGTCGCTATCGCTCTATCAGGGCCGTGATCAAAGACCAGTCGAGCTGCAGCCGCCCGATCTCCAAAATCCTGTAGAAGCTCGTATCCTGCAGGCGCTGGACTACATTGGGATGGAGATCTCTGTCCTTCATAAAATCCCACATGTCGTCCATTCTCCTGGCGCGGAGAGTCTCCAGTAACTCTCCCCCTCATACGTAGGCGGACCTTGATCGCCCTGTAATACTAATAGCTCATCGGAGACAGGTTCGGGATGCAAAGGCGGCACGTCCATGTCGTCTACTGTAAATTAAACAACATTAATTGTATGTTTGATCTGTAAATTAAATAATTATTTTTTATAATTATACAATATTTAATTGGACAGAGTATATATCTATGGGTTTCAGGCTCGATATTTGATGCCCAGTAGGACCAAGCTATCATGAGTTCTTGTGTGTGTCAATTTTATTATTTTCGTAATTTTGTAAATTAAATAATTAATTTTTATCATATTTAATTGGACAGAGTATATACTTATAGGTTCCAGGCTCGATATTTGAGGCCCAGTAATACCAAGCTATCCAGAATTCTTGTGTGTGTCAATTTTAATATTTTCATAATTTTGTATGTTTGTTTTGTAAATTAAAAAATTAATTTTTATCATATTTAATTGGACAGAGTATATACCTATGGGTTCCAGGCTCGATATTTGAGGCCCAGTAGTACCAAGCTATCCTGAATTCTTGTGTGTGTCAATTTTAATTTTTTCATAATTTTATATATTTGTTTTATAAATTAAATAATTAATTTTTATCATATTTAATTGGACAGAGTATATACCTATGGGTTCCAGGCTCGATATTTGAGGCCCACTAGCACCAAGCTATCCTGAGTTCTTGTGTGTGTCAATTTTAATATTTTTATAATTTTGTATGTTTGTTTTGTAAATTAAATAATTAATTTTTATCATATTTAATTGGACAGAGTATATACCTATGGGTTCCAGGCTCGATATTTGAGGCCCAGTAGCACCAAGCTATCCTGAATTTTTGTGTGTGTTAATTTTAATATTTTTATAATTTTGTATGTTTGTTTTGTATCTATCAGTATAAAAGATACTTAAACTACAGGGATTCAACACTAAAAGGCTCTACACTTTACTACGCTAAAAGGGCACTAGTTTTAAAGCAAATAAATAATTTAAACTAGATAAAAATAATAAATATATTTTAATCACAAAACAAATACAAAACACTAATAGCTTAGTCCGGATAAAAATAACATAATAGTTTAATCACAAATAAAACACAAAACAACAAGGAAACACATACAAAATAATTAATATGCATTATTATACGAGTTTCGACATAAACTAAATCGGAATACCTCGATTTATGTTTTTCGGAAAGTCGATGAATTGAAAATTTGAGCTCGAAACGAGGAAACCACAACAATAGAAGGCTTGGCTAGGATGTGGGACCTACAATCTTATCTTTTTGTGTGACGGGTGGGGTCCAGTAAAATATTTTTAGAAGAAAATTTGGGAAGGGGGTTAAGAATTTTGAAATGGGAATGGGGGCAGGGGGAGGGCGTCTGGTTCGAATGTGGGGAAGAAGGAGGGGGACCGTTTATTTATGTATGTATAGCATGGTATATAACTGCGCTAAACATATATAGCGCGGTTATATACCGCGCTATGCATAACTGTCTTATCAGCCCTGTATAGCGCGGTTTAAAAGAGCGTTATATATATATATATATATATATATATATATCGCTCTTTTAAAGAGCGCTATAATTTAACGGCCAAAACTCCGTTAAAGTATAACGCTCTTTAAAAGAGCGCTAAATATAAAAATATCACTCTTTTTTTTAAATACACATTTTCGTCACACTTGTCCAAAAAACCACAAATGGGTTCTGGACTCTTTCAAAAGCACCCTCTTAGTTTGAGAGTCCAGAACCTAAATGTGGTTCTTTTTGCCATGTAGGACGAAAATAAATATAAAAAAAGAGTGACTTATCTATGTATAACGCTTTTTAAAAAGAGCGTTATACATTAACGGACGTTTTAGATGTTATATATCTATATGTATAGCGCTTTTTAAAAGAGCGCTATACATATTATTGGATGCTGTGCATTATTATGGGATTGATTAGTGTATATTATAATACCATAATCAAAGATAATGCCAACAACTTTATTCTAACATCATCAATCAAAATCATTATATAAGCTTTCAAAAAGCATACGAAGTAGTGTCAGACACCATAATCACCTACTACATCTTTTCTTTCAAATAAAAATTCATCAATCAGTTTAATATTATTATCTCATCAGCTTTCCTGTTCCTCAACAAAGGAGGTATATCGCTCTTTAAAAAAACGTTATATATATATATATATATATATATATATATATATATATATATATATAACGCTTTTTTGAAGAGAACTATTCCTTAACGTCCAAACTGTCCGTTAATATATAGCGCTCTTTAAAAGAGCGTTATACATAAATAAGTCATTATTTATTTTTACACTTATTTCTGTCCTGCATGGCAAAAAGAATCACATTTAGGTTATGGACTCTTTAGTTTGAAGCGTTTTATTTTATGGAGCGTTGCGGACCGCTTTATCCTCTAATTTGAACTCTTTTGTGCGAATTTGAATTAATTGAATTTAATGCAGATATTAAATACCGAATAAAAATAAATAAAAAAACATGCTTTAACTCTTCTTTTTATATAGTGGAATTGACGGTTACCTAATTGAGTCGAGCTCAAAAGTTTATTACTGAATGACTAAAGTGAGTCACAACTTTATTAAAGTTATTCTGTACAACTCCTTATAACTTTACGTAAAATATTACTCCCTACGTTTAACCTTTTTTTTTTTTTTTAAGTAAAAAACAAATGATCTCTTTTTAAATTTGAAAATAATTTAGATTAAATTTTTAATTCTATCCTTAATGAGAAACTTTTATAACCACACAAATAATTTGAGCCCTTTTTTGACTTGTTTAGAATCACAAATTATAAAAGTCTTCATTTATTTTTTAAACCCCGTATCCGGTCAATTATACATAAATTGGAACCGAGGAGAGGGGTATGCTTTTTCTAAGATGGAGCATTCTAGTAAAGTTATATCATTGGGCATCAGCACATATTTGTTTGATCACTCTGTGGAAAATAAAAACTTGAGATTGAATTGAGATAAATTATCTGAATCCATTCTCATTGATGAGTGTATGTATTTATACATGTATCTGAATAAAAAACAAATAAATAGCTATACACTTGTCTATTCTCCATTGGACTAAAAATAACAGAAAAGTTCCTTTTATAGAGGTGTCTAGAGAATCTAATCTCTCAACTCTTATCTTTTCTATTAAATGAACGGTCATGATGAAAAACTATATAATCTGATCCAACGCTCCTAAGCTGCCCCTTGTTTCATTCAAGACCCGAGAAAGGGAAGATATAGATACAAAACATAGATCGGAAAATATGGCCTCTTTCCCTTTCTTCTCTACACAATCAGCATCACAATTAGAGCATAGATTAACAGTATTTCCAACACACTCTTGACTCTTCAACATTGCCATCGCACCATCTCCAGCTTTCACATCCCAGCTAGCTCCTCCATTTCCGTAATTCTCTACTCCAGAACCATAAAGTTAAAGAACCATCAAGTAATTAATCATCTGCAGCCACTCTCCTAATTGAAGGTAATTAAATTCTTTTCTTCTTCTTTTTTCTTTTTGGGTTTTTGCTGTCTATATATAAATGAGCAACGGTAAAGTGTTCGCGGGTGACTTACTGTGGTAGGTATGCGATCTCGCTTTTGCGAGTAAAATCTCGTAGCAGCCTAGCCTTCGCACCTGCGCGCTTCCCATTGCATCTGCGATGCCGCTGAAGCGAAGTCAACTGGAGCCTTAGACTCGCACCTGCGATAGGCCCCCTTTCGGTCACCTAACCTTGGTCGTTCATCGAATCGGGAATGGACATTGTACGCCCCCTCCCGGCTCCGGTTGTCAACATCACACCCTTAGGGGTGTGGCGCTTCCCGGATCCTGATGCTTTGGGCACCGGGCTACTTTTTTGATTTGTCTATGTATAAATATTTTTTTCTTAAGTAGTTTCGATCTTCGTACCTCTGGTGTAAAAGAACAAGGACGATAAAAAGATTGGTTTTCTTAAATTCTCTTTCTACTTTTGACCTGAATAATATGAATTTGTTTGGACAACTGTGTTACAGAGTACTCCTACTATTGAGTCTAATATTGCTAACATAGTTAAAAGATGTTAATTGAAAGTTGCGGGACAAAGATGCATATCTGGACTGTTACATACATTTGAGAAATCCTCGTTAACTTGGAACAAAAATTTTCGTAGGTCAAGGATTGGCAATCTATCTAAATCTAAGGCGAGCAATCAGTTCTAACATTGTTATATTTACTTCCAACAGCTGTAAAAAGACCAATCTAATTGACATGGAGAAGGGTCTGACTGGTGAAAGAACTAATGCTCATGCAACGACATCAATTGCTGAGGAAGTAGTTGGTTTTGAGGATGATGCACATAGTATAATTCAACAATTGACTGGAGGAACAAAGGAACTAGACGTTGTCTCGATTGTTGGAATGCCTGGCTTAGGCAAAACAACTTTGGCTAGAAAGGTGTTCAATCATTTTATTGATAATAGACACTTTGATGTCCGATCATGGTGCTCTATATCTAAGGAATATAGTTTGATGAAGGTGTTCTCGGAGATTCTTAAACAAGTCATAGGCAATTTGGATAATATCAAAGATGAAGACATGCCTAACACGTTGCGCAAGAGTCTAATGCGCAAGAGATACCTCATTGTATTAGATGATGTATGGGAAGTTAAGGCATGGGAAGATTTTCGATTATCTTTCCCACAGGATGAAAATGGAAGTAGAATACTAGTAACAACTCGAAATGAAGAAGTGGGTTGGCAGCTTAAGCACCATAGTAATCCATATTCTCTTAGATTTCTCACAGGGGATGAGAGTTGGGAATTACTACAGAAGAAAGTATTTCAAGGAGAGATCTGTCCCCCCGAGCTACTCAGAGAAGGACAACGAGTTGCCAAAAACTGCAAAGGATTACCACTTGTGATCGTCTTGATTGCTGGAACTATTACAGAGAAAAGGCAAGCCTCTTTATGGCTTGAGGTCGCAAACGATTTAAGTTCCCATGCTTTAGAAGAGCAAAGCATGAAGATAATAGAGTCAAGTTATGATAATTTGGAAGACCATTTAAAGCCTATCCTTCTTTACATGGGGTTGTTTCCCGAAGACCACAAATTTCCAGTGTCCGATTTACTAAAGTTGTGGATGGCTGAAAATTTTGTACAGGACATGGACACAGAAAACATGGAGGAAGCATCTAAAATATGTTTGAACGATCTAGTGAACAGAAGCCTAGTAGTGGTTACTAAAAGGAGAAGTAATGGTGAGTTTAAGTATTGTACTGTTCATGATTTAGTGCGCGAGTTTTGCTTGAGAAAACTTACAAAAGAAAAGTTTATGCAGCTCATAGTCCCATACAATCCATACCAACCTTTAGATTCAAAGGAACCTCAGTTATGCATGTATATCCATGACGATCTTGTCAAACAATTGGTGCAGTATGAATATTCATTGGATAGGATTCCAACGTTAGCAGGATGTCAAAGATGTGTCGAGTTCATTGCTCATCCAACATTCTGTCCATGGTATCATATAAGTCTTTTCTCTTTACTTGATAACTTTAGACTTATTCGGGTGTTGAATTTGTTGGATATCTACTCGGAAATTAGTTCTTGGGATACGGCAATGCAAGCAGTAACTCACTTGAGGTATCTTGCAATTCGTACCAAAGAATTTGATTTCCAGCGGGTATCACACCTACTCGATCTACAAACCTTGCGAGTGGTGCGGAAAGATTCAAGTAAGCATATACTTAAGACATCACCTGCTATTTGGAAATTGCATAAACTAAGGCATCTAGATATACAGGACTTTTCCTTTACATGGGAAGACAAAGATCGAGTAATTTTTGAAGAATCTTCAGAAACTGTCTTACCGAACTTGAAGACTTTTGGCAAGTGTTGGATATACTTAGCTGATATGACTCCGGAGTTTTGGTGGAGATTTCCAAATATTGAACAACTCAACCTCCACTTTGTTGAACCCACATATTATTCCATTAACGTCAAGGAAGTTGATAGCTTGAATCTTGAACAACTCCCACTTCAATCTCTCGAACTGCGTTTCTCGACCTACATATCCATTGGATTGAGTGGCTGTGTTATCTTCCCTTCAAATTTAAAGAATTTGTCCCTTCATAGTATTTTCCTAACAGAAAAATTTGTTTCAAATATTGCAAGACTGCAAAATCTTGAGAAACTCAAACTAAATAGGATATACTTCAGGCCCAAGGATAGAGGATATAGAAGATGTTGGGATGTCAGTAATTTCAAGTTTCAAGCACTCAAAATCTTGAAACTACACTTTGTTACTATGACAGAATGGTGCTCCTCAGATATATCCTTCCCTGTGCTTGAGAAATTAGTTATAGATAACTGTTGGAGACTTCAAGATATCCCTTCTAGCTTTGTGGATATCCCAACACTGAAGTTGATTAAACTGGGTTATTGCAGCAAGTCACTTCAGGATTCAGCTCTCAACATTAAAAAAGAAGTTGAAGAGATCAGAGGATGTGATAGTCTCCAAGTTGATGCCCCGTATCGTTGAATAAAGGTGAGGTAGTACGGTGCACTAAGCTCCCGCTATGCGCGGGGTCCGGAAAAAGGCCCGACCACAAGGGGTCTATCGTTAAATAAAGGTAAGTGATTTCATAATTATGATACAAAGTTTTTGGCAAAAATCATCCTTGAACTATAACCCAAACCTAAAGTACATCCTTGTGATGCCTCATTGAACAAAAAACATCCTTATACTATTTAAGCTATTGTAAGAATCATCCCTAATCGTCTTCCACCTTCACCAAAAAAGATTTAAGGCATCAAAAAATAAAGTTTCTAACTTCAGAGTTATCTAGGGGAAACTCCTGAGCAAAAAGAGAAGCAAGGGCTATTTTTTCACGCCTCACAAACAAGGTAAAGAATCAATAGTCAAAAAGTTAGATATTTTTCGATTCTATTACGATTTTTGCTATTTCTCAAACTGAATTAGTTGGTTAATGTATTTGGCTTCTTACTGTACGTCTTCTTTGTCACTTTAATTTGAAAGAGATTACTGCATGTGTAAAGGACAATTAGAAATAACCAAATCCCTTACCTGTTGAAATGTCAGAAAAATTTACTAATTTTTCTTTTTTTTTCTGTTCTGGTTTGAATAATCCCAATGTTGCACTCATTTTGCCCCAAAAGAAAATATTGGAGAAGAAGATGCTAGTTTAGAAGTTCTTCATCTAGAATTAGAATTGTTAGTTTCAGGAGTCTACATTAGATAATTACATTTTCTGCCGCAAAAGAAAATATTTTTCTACTTACAAGTTTACATTAAAGACCATTTCTTCAGAGATATTTAAATTTTTTCTCTTTGTTGCAGCAACAGTGGAATAGCATAATGTAAGATCCTTCATTTGATTCAAAAACTCTCGGGAAAAGTAGTTGTTCGCGAAGTAAAATTTAAAGATCATTGTAGCAATGAGAAGCAAATTGGAGAAATTGGATGTCGTGGTTAAACAAGAGCAACGAATAGTCTTAAAATTCGAGAGGAAAATTGAGAAATTAAAGAGGAAAAATTGAGGCAAAATTTGATTGTACTATTCGTTTATTTGTAGTTTTATATTAAATTTGTTATATATGTACAAGTTCAATAAAAAGTAGTCTTGCTTCCTAAGAGTATTATTTTGTTTTTTCTGAACAAGTGCACTAATACCGCTAATTCTTTATTTTTGTTAAGGTGAAGCAGTAAGATGTTGCAATAAAGTATTTATCAGTTAACTTTTCATCTTTGTTAATAATTAAAACCAGTGAAAAACCAACAACAAGGAACACCTTTATACCCTTTACTACTTCATACCTTTAGACCATCACACTAGTACCAACAAAAGGCAATAATGAGCAGGGGAAAACAACAAACAACCGCAAAAAAAAAAACAAAAAATTTCAGCAAAAACCAGTATCCATATACTACAATACCATTGATTAATAAAAGATAAAAACCAACAACATAGCACTAATGCAGAAACCAGTAACTAATTAATAAGAAATAAAAAATTCTAAACACCAGAAAACAAATTAAAGACAAGAAAGTATGAATATTTCTTCAATATAATAAGAAGGCAAAATTCTTCAAGAATTGTGTTTTGTTGAGATGATGAAAAGATGCAACTTTGTTGAGTGACGCTATGTACCTCTTCTAACTTGAAAGAACAAATTAAAACACTAAATATGACTCTCTTTATTTGTAAACTGAAATAAATAAATAAAAACAAAAATAAATATTTTTACCAGTAGCTTTTCAACGTTATGAAAACTTGACACTCCCTCGACCATAATAGAGAGTCCAAACTGCTAGGGTACTCTGGTGGATGAATTTCAATAGCATCTAAGGAAGAAGTGCAAGTTCTACTGTTGTGGCCGGCCACATTTCTTTCAATCAACTGATTTTGATCTCTTTTTTAACTTCGTCCTGCTAGCTCCTTGCTCATCATCTTCTTTCCTTCTTAATTTATGTTTCCCTCCTTTCTTCTTCTTCAAGTAAGAAGGTGGCAATGGTGGAGAATTTGGTGACTTAGGCCATACATCAGGGCCATTCATAGGCAATATGGAGGCTTCATAAATTTTTCTATATGTCTCGTTCTTGTAGCAATCATCAATATAGTCTAGAACCTCATCCCTTTTCAACCAAATGGCCGATATAGCATACTTTTAAGGAATTCCCGAATGTTCCCATTTCCTACAGCGACATGTTTTGTTATATAAGTCAATAGCCCAAGTATCACCTTCGATAGGTCTAATGACTTCATAATTCCATGTGTTCGACTTTTTAGGAATATAACTAGCATCATCCTTCATAGTTTTGGCCAACATCTTTTTAATAGTAGGACAAATATCACCCACATTCCATTTTTCTGCTTTCTCTCTATTTGAATTAATTCTAGTCATGAGCAAGTGCCTAATGGTCTCTAAAAGTTTCAGAATTAGTTTGTCTCTCACGTCAAGAATAAACTTATTAAACACCTCACATAAGGTGTTCAAAGAATATTTCCCTCCTTTCTTCTTCTTCAAGTAAGAAGGTGGCAATGGTGGAGAATTTGGTGACTTAGGCCATACATCAGGGCCATTCATAGGCAATATGGAGGCTTCATAAATTTTTCTATATGTCTTGTTCTTGTAGCAATCATCAATATAGTCTAGAACCTCATCCCTTTTCAACCAAATGGCCGATATAGCATACTTATAAGGAATTCCCGAATGTTCCCATTTCCTACAGCGACATGTTTTGTTATATAAGTCAATAGCCCAAGTATCACCTTCGATAGGTCTAATGACTTCATAATTCCATGTGTTCGACTTTTTAGGAATATAACTAGCATCATCCTTCATAGTTTTGGCCAACATCTTTTTAATAGTAGGACAAATATCACCCACATTCCATTTTTCTGCTTTCTCTCTATTTGAATTAATTCTAGTCATGAGCAAGTGCCTAATGGTCTCTAAAAGTTTCAGAATTAGTTTGTCTCTCACGTCAAGAATAAACTTATTAAACACCTCACATAAGGTGTTCAAAGAATATCGCACTTAGGAAGCGAAGAGAAATGTGATCTTAACCATTCACTTGGCAATTTAGTAGAAAGTCATTCACATGCATTTTCATCTAATCCAAATAAATCAGTCATACAAGCATCAAACCTATTAACAGTTGTTGCTGAAGCTGCCTTCCAAAGAGCATTTTTTAAAGCCATTCCACTATACCCAGCTCTCTTGAAATTGGTATGCAAATGTCGCACACAAAATCTATGAGAAACACTAAGCAACACTGTTTCAAAAGCTTCAAGGAGTCCTTTTTTCTTATCTCGCATAAAAGTCCATAAATATTGCTCTTCAATCTCAAGATCATTCATCAAATAGGTTAAGAACCATTGCCATGTTTCTTTATTTTTCTTCTCGTCAATTGCATAAGCTATTGGAAAGATATTGTTATTTTCGTCTAAAGTAACTGCTGACAGTAATTGTGCCCCATACTATGTTGTAGTCTCATCGTTATGCATTAACAAGAAAATATTTTTACGTTCTACATACGTCCACACACATATACATATATTTCATGAATTAATTGTCTTTATTTTTCTCTTAAATTTTGTGTTTCTCAAATACCATCATATAAAAAGTAATGAAGTAAAAAATAATCACGGGAAACGATGTTCAAATAATCCAGCAGAAACAAGGAAAAAATAAATGATTTCCCCCACCTATTAACTGTTTATCAACAAAATTCCTTTGTATATGTGTTGAGGAAGAAAATATGTATTACGACAAGTAATTGAAACGGGTGCAAGCTGAAAAATAAATTGGAAAGAATAAATAACTGTGGTAATTGACTTATATCACATAGTAGTATGTTTAATTAACTACCACCAAAGGAAGTGACAGGGTGGTAAGCACTCAACCATTGCACAGATACTAGAGGGTGGAAGACTAAAAGTAAAATTGGCATATACTAATACACACGATGATATAATCACAAATTTGTGTAGCATGACCCCAAAACACATAAAAATGAATCATAGCGAAGAATGAATATTGGTCAATAGGTTGTTTTTTATGGACCTGCGAAAATTCAAACTAATCAGAGTCCGTCAAAAAACTTCTACAAAATCACCATGTATTAATAATACACACGAAACAATTGATATAATCACAAATTCATATTAAAGGACCACAAAATATAAACATGAACCTGAAATAATGGCGAAGAGATGTTAGTCACTACGTTATTTTCTATGGATCTACAAAAATTCAGGCCAATCGGGTTTGTCAAAAAAGTTTTACAAATCAACATGTACTAATAAACATGGAAAAGCTGATATAATAAAAAGTTTGTATTGCATGACCACAAAACACAAATAATTAATCTGAAAGTCATGACGAAGCAACTAGTATTGGTCACAAGGACATGTAGGGACCTATAAAATTTCAGGCCAATCAAAGTCCGTCAAAGAAACTATACAAAAATTAGCATTTACTAATACTTACAAAAAAGTTGATGTAATCACAAATTCGTACCACAAAACGCCGCAAAATGAACCCGAAAGTCATGAAAAAGTAAAGAGTATTGGTCATTAGTCTGTTTTCTATGAACGTACAAAAGTTCAGGCCTATCATAGCCTGTCAAAAAAATTCTATAAAATCACCATGTACTAACACATACGAAAAAATGGATATAATCACAATTTTGTGTTGCATGACCTAAAAACACCAAAACATAAACTCGAAAGTCATGGCGAAGCGATGAGTATTGGTTAGTAGGTCGTTTCCTATGGGCTTACAAAATTTAAGGTGAATCAGAGTCTGTCAAAAGAATTCTACAAAATCAGCATGTACTAAATACAAAAAAGGGGACATAATCATAAATTCGTATTGCATGAACTCGAAACGCCATAAAATGAACCCGAATTTCATGGTGAAGCGATGCGTATTAGTCACTAGGCCGAAAAGCATAGTCATGGCGAAGTGATGAGTATTGGTCACTAGGTAGTTTTCGATGGACCTAAGGAATTTCGGACCAATCGGAGTCCTTAAATAAAGATACAAAATCAGCAAACACACACGAAAAGGTGGATATAAATTCATGTTGCATGACCACAAAACGCCACAAAATGAACCCCAAAGTACGAAATTATCACTATTATTTATTATGTCATTTCTTAATATCCCACAAAACGTTTAGGCGATTCGGAGCCCATCACCCGAATTCATGAAGATGGTATGGATATTAGTACACGAAAAATTAGAAACCGTCCTGATTTCCTGTTTTATGGCTCTAAAACATAAAAAACGAGGAATGGTCATGGTAAAGCGATGACGGTTGCTCGTTAGGTAATTTCTAATGCGCCCACAAAATTTTTAGCGATTCGGAACCCGTCGCCCGAATTCATGAAGATGGCGTGGACATCGGCATACGAAAAATTGGAAGTCGTCCTAAATTCTTATTTTATGGCCCTAAAATACCAAAAGAATGAGGAACTCTCGTGGCGAAAAAATGACTATTGTTCATTAGGTAATTTCTGATGGGCTTACAAAAGTTTAGGCTATTCAGAGCCCGTCGCCCGAATTCATGAAGATATCATGAACATTAGCACACAAAAAAGTGAAAATCATCCTGAAATCTCGTTTTATGACCCTAAATTGCCAAGAAATTAGGAACGGACATGAAAAACAATGATTATTGTTAATTATATCGTTTCTTATGGGGCACAAACTTTTAGACGATTTGGAGTTCGTAGCCCGAATTCATGAAGATGGCTAGGACATTAGCATACAAAAAATTAGTAATCATCCTAAATTCCTATTTTATTGCCCTAAAACACCAACAAACAAGGAATAGTCATGAAAAGAAATGACTATTATTCATAAAATCATTTCTGATGTGCCCACAAACGTTTAGGCGATTCGGATCCTGTCGCATGAATTCATGAGGATTGGCATGGATATTAGCACACGAAAAATTGGATATCGTCCTGAATTTCTGTTTTATGGCCCTAAAATACCAAAAAATGATGAACAATCATGGCAAAACAATGACCTGTTTCTTATTTGACTCACAAAATTTCAGGCGATTCGGAACCCGTCGCTCGAATTGATGAAGATGGCATGGACATTAGCACATGAAAAATTAGAAATCATCCAGAATTCCTCTTATATAGTCCTAAAACCCCAAAAACAAAGAACGGTCATGGCAAAGCGATGACTATTGTTCCTTAGGTCATTTTTAATGGGCCCATAAAAAATTTAGACGATTCGGAACCTGTCGCCCAAATTCATGAAGATGACATTGACATTAGCACACGTAAAATTCAAAATTGTCTTGAATTCCCATTTTATGGACCTAAAATACCAAAAACAAATGAGGAACGGTCATGGCGACGTAATGCCTATTATTTATTAGGTCAATTTTTATGGGCCCACAAAACGTTAGGTGATTCGGAGCTCGTCACCTGATTTCATGAAGATGGCGTGGACAAGCACACAAAAAATTTAAAATTATCCTGAATTTCTGTTGTATCGCAAAAGCACCAAAAATGAGGAATAGTTATCTCGAAGCAATGACTATTTCTCATTGGGTCAATTCTTATGGGACCATACAATTTTAGGATTCGGAACCTATCACCCGAATTCATGAAGATATCGTCTTGAATTCTTATTTTATGACCTTAAAATACTAAAAATGAGGAACACCCATGGCTAAGAGTGGACTATTGTTCATTAGGTCGTTCTTCGGCTCAAAAATATTTAGGCAATTTAGAGCGCATCTCCCGAATTTATGAAGATGGTGTGGACATTATCACGCGAAAAATCAAAATTATCTTGAATTCCTCTTTTATAGCTCTAAAACGCCAAAAAATGAGGAACGAACATGGAAAGATGATGACAATTGTTCCTTAGATCATTTTTCATGGGCCCACAAAATTTAGGCGGTTCGGAGCATGTCGTTCGAATTCATAAAGATGGCGTGGATATTATAGCACATGAAAAATTGGAAATGGTCATCGATTCCTATTTTATGGCCCGAAAATGCCAAAAAGTGAGAAACATCCATAGCAAAGCGATGACTATTATTCATTAGGTCATTTCTAATGGGCCCACAAAATTTTAGGCAATTTTGAGCCCGCCGCCTGAATTCAGATGTCGTGGACATAAGCACATGAAAAATTTGAAATCATCTAGAATTCCTGTTTTATGGCCATAAAACCCCAATATTGAGAAACAATCATTTCGAAATAACAAATATTGTTCATTAGGTCATTTCTAATGGGCCCACAAAAATTTAGGCGATTCAGAGCTCGTCTCCCGAATTCATGAAGATATTGTGAAAAATTGGAAATCATCCTGAATTCCTGATTTATGACCATAAAATGCCAAAAATGAGGAACGTTTGTGAAAACACCATGACTATTATTCATTAGGTAGTTTTCTGATGGAAGCACAAAATATTAGGAGATTCGGATCCCATCGTCCGAATTCATGAACATGGCATAGGATGCACACGAAAAATTAAAAATCATCTTGAATTCTTGTTTTATTACCCTAAAATGCCAAAAATGAGAAACGGTCATGAAAAAGTAATGTCAATTGTTCATTAGGTCATTTTTTATGGGCCCACAAAATACTAGGCGATTCCGAGACCATCGCCTGAATTCTGAATATGGTGTAGACACTAACACATGAAAAATTAGAAATCGTCTTGTATTACTGTTTTATGGCCCTAAAATTACAAACAAATGAGGAACGACCATAGCGAGGTAATGACTATTATTTATTAGGTCATTTCTGATGGGCTCACAAAGTTTTATGTGATTTTAGCCCTTTGATTGCTTTTTATGGTCCCAACAATATTTTAGGCGGTCCGGGTCCAGGGGGTCCGGGCCCATACTGAAGGCGTGGGCTATAACACACAAACATCTTAAAATCGGGCGGAATTCCAGTTTTACATCCCTAAAACACCAAAAAAAACAAGGAACGGTTATGGCGAGGCGGTGACTATTGTTCCTTAGTTATTTTTAATGGCCCAAAAAGATTTTAGGCGGTCAGAGTATGGGGGCCCGAGCGCATACAGAAGGCGTGGGTTATAGCACACGAAAATATGGGAATCATGCGGAATTCCAATTTTATGGCCCTAAAACGCCAAAACGAAGGAGCAGTCATGGCGAGGCGGTGACTATGATTACTTGGGTGGGTCATTTTTTATGGCTCGGAAAATATTTTGAAGGTCTGGGGGGCCGGGCCCATGGAGAAGGTATGGGCTATAGTACACGAAAATCTGGGAATCGGGCAGAATTCCAGTTTTATGGCCCTAAAACGTTACAAAATGAGGAATGGTCATGGAGAGGCGGTATCTATGGTTTCATAGGTCATTTTTGATGGCCCAACAAAATTTTAAGTGGTCCGGGGGTTTGGGCCCATGCAGAAGGCATGAGCAATATCACACGAAAATTGGGTACGGGGAAGAATTGCAGTTTTATGGCCGTAAAATGCCAAAACACGAGGAACGGTCATGGCAACGCGATGACTATGATTCCTTATGTCATTTTTTATAGCCCCGCAAAATATTAGGTGGTCCGGGTCTAGGGGACATGCCCATGTAGATGGCGTGGGCTGTAGCACATGAAAATCTGGAGATCGGACGGAATTCTAGTTGTACGGCCATGAAACGCCAAAAATGAGGAACGGTCATGCCAAGGCAGTGACTATTTTCCTTAGTTCATTTTTATGGCCAGCAAATTTTTAGGCAATCCGGGTCCGCGGGCCCTGGCCCATGGAGAAGGGATGGGCTATCGCACACGAAAATCTGGGAATCGGGAGGAATTCCAGTTTTATGGCCCTAAAATGCCAAAAAGTGATGAACGGTCATAGCGAGGCAGTGAATATCTTTTCTTAATTCGTTTTGATGGCCTGAAAATCTTTTAGACGGTTCCGTGGAGAAGATGTGGGTCATAACACACGAAAATCTTGGAAACGGGCGGAATTATAGTTTTATAGCCCTAAAACGCCAACAAGCGAGGAATGGTCATGGTGAGGCGGTGACTATGGTTCCTTAAGTCGTTTTGGATGGCCTGACAAAGTTTTAGACAGTCCGGGTTCGGGGGCCCGGGAACATGCTGAGGACATGGGCTATAGCACACGAAAATATAGGAATCGTGCAGAATTGCAGTTTTATGAACCTAAAATGCTAAAAATGAGGAATGGTCATATCGAGGCGGTGACTATGGTTGATTAGATCGTTTTTGATTACCCGGCAAGATTTCAAGATGTTTGTGTCCAAGGGCCCGGGCCCATTGAGAAGGTGTGAGCTATAACACACGAAAATCTGGTTTGGGGGAGAAATTCCCTGTCATGGCGAGACAGTGACTATGGTTTCATAGGTGGTTTTTGATGGCCCAAAAAAATTTTAAGTGGTTCCGGGTCCGGGGGCCCAGGCCTATGCAGAAGATATGTGCTATGCACACGAAAATCTGGGAATCGGGTAGAATTTCAGTTTTATGGCCGTACAAATCCAAACAAAAAGAGGAACAATCATGGGGAGGCGGTGACGATGGTTCCTTAAATCATTTTGCATGGCCTAGAAAAATTTTAGGTGGTCCGGGGACTCGGGCCCATGTAGAAGGCGTGGGCTATAGCACATGAAAATCTAGGAATCAGGCAGAATTCTAGTTTTATGGCCCTAAAACTCCAAAAACAAAGGAACGATCATGGCTAGGCGGTGAATATGGTTCCTTAGGTCATTTTGGATGGCCCGACAATTTTTTAGGCGGTCCGCGTCCGAGGGATCGGGCCCATGCTGAAGGCGTGGGCTATAGCACACGAATATCTAGGAATCAAGCAGAATTCCAATTTTATGGCCCTAAAATGCCAAAAATAAGGCATGGTCATAGTGATGTAGTGACTATGGTTCCTTAGGTTGTTTTGGTTTGACCAACACAATTTTAGGCGGTCCATGTCCGGGAGCCCGACCCCATGATGAAGGCGTCGTATAGAACACGAAAATCTAGAAAATGGGCGAAATTCAAATTTTTTGGTCTTAAAATGCCAAAAAATGAGGGAATGATCAAGGCAAGGCGGTGACTATGATTCCTTAGTTCGTTTTGGATGGCCTGGCAAAATATTAGGTGGTCCGGGTCTGGGAACATGGGGCCTTGCTGAAGGCGTGAGCTATAACAAGCGAAAATCTAGAAATTGGGGAAGTTTTATTGCTTTATAACGTTAAGAAATGAGGAACGGTCATGGAGAGGTGGTGACTATGGTTCCTTTGGTCATTTTTGATTGCCCGGCAAAATTTTAGGAAGTGTGTGTCAGGGGGCCCGGGCCCATGGATAAGACGTGGGCTATAGAACAAGAAAATTTGGGAATCGGGTGGAATTTCAATTTTAAGGTCCTAAAATGCTAAAACACGAGGTACGGTCATGGAGAGGCAGGCGGTACGGGTCCGGAGGCACGGACCTATGCAGAATGCATGGGCTATAGCACATGAAAATCAAAGAATCAAAAAGAATTCTAGTTTTATGGCCCTAAAACGCAAAATAAACGAGGAAAGGTCATGGAGAGGCGGTGACTATGGTTTCTTAGGTCGTTTCTGATGGTCCGGAAAACTCTTTTGCAGCCAGGGTCCGGGGGCACTGACCCATGGAGAAGGCATGGACTATAGCACATGAAAATTTGAAAATCGGGCGAAAATCTAATTTTATGGCCCTAAAATGCCAAAACACAAGGAACTATCCTGGCGAGGCAATGACTATGGTTCTTTAGGTCATTTTTAATGACCCTACAAAATTTTAGGCGGTCCGGGATCGGGGGCCCGAACCCATGCAGATGACATGGGCTATAACACACGAATATTTGGGAATCAGGCGGAATGCAAGTTGTATGGCTCTAAAATGCCAAAATATGAGGAACGGTCAAGGCGAGGCAATGACTATGGTTTTTAGGTCATTTTTGATGGCCCGGAAAAAAGTTTGGCGGTCTGACTCCGGGGGCTCGGGCCTATACAGAAGGCGTGGGCTATATAGCACATGAAAATCTCGGAATCAGGCAGAATTCCAATTTTACGGCTCTAAAACGCCAAAAAACGAGGAACGATCATGGCGAGGTGGTGACTATGGTTCCTTAGGTCATTTTTTATGGCCCGAAAAAATTTTAGGTTGTCCGGGTTCGGGGAACCGGAACCATGCATAAGGCGTATAACATACGAACATATGGGAATCGGGGAGAACTCTTATTTTATGGCCTTAAAACGCCAAACAATGAGGAACTATTATGGAGAGGCGGTGACTGTTGCTTATTAGGTCATTTTTTATGGACCCACAAAATGTTTAGCGATTCGAAACATGTGGCCCGAATTCATGAAGATGGCGTGCACATCGACACAGAAAAATTGGAAGTCGTCCTAAATTCCTATTTTATGGCCCTAAAATACCAAAACAATGAGGAACGATTATGGTGAAGAAATGACCATTGTTAATTAGGTAGTTTCTGATGGGCCTACCAAATTTTAGGCGATTCGGAGCCCATCGCCCGAATTCATGAAGATAGCATGAACATTAGCACACAAAAAATTGGAAATCATCTTGAATTCCCGTTTTATGGCCCTAAAATACCAAGAAATGAGGAATAGTCATGGAAAAATAATGATTATTGTTAATTATGTTTTTTATGATGGGCCCACAAATGTTTAAACGATTTGGAGCCCGTAGCCCGAATTCATGAAGATGGCTTGGACATTAGCACAAAAAAAAAATAGTAATCGTCCTAAATTCCTATTTTATCGCCATAAAACACCAACAAACAAGGAACATTCATGAAAATGCAATGACTATTATTCATGAGGTCATTTCTGATGGGCCCACAAAATTTTAGGCTATTCGAATGGGCCCACAAAATGACTATTAGCACACGAAAAATTGGATATCGTCCTGAATTCTTGTTTTATGGCACTATAACACTAAAAAATGACAAACAATCTTGGCAAAGCAATGATTATAGTTCATTAGGTCGTTTCTTATTTGGTTCATAAAATTTTAGGCGATTCGGAACCCGTCGCCCGGATTACTGAAGATTGCATGGACATTAACACATAAAAAATTAGAAATCATCCAGAATTCATCTTTTATAGCCCTAAAACGGCAAAAACAAAGAACGGTCATGGAAAAGCGATGACTATTGTTCCTTAGATCGTTTCTAATGGGCCCATAAAATTTTTAGGCGATTCGGAGCCCACCGACCGAATCCATGAAGATGACATGAACATTAGCACACGAAAAATTGAAAACGGTCCTGAATTCTCATTTTATGGCCGTAAAATACCAAAATATGAGGAACGGTCATGGATAAGAAAGGCCTATTATTTATTAGGTCATTTTTATGAACCCACAAAATTTTAGACGATTCAGAGCTCGTCGCTCGATTTCATGAAGATAGCACACGAAAAATTTGAAATTGTCCTGGATTTTTGTTTTATTACCCAAAACACCAAAAACGAGAAACAATTATGGAGAAGCAATGACTATAACTCATTAGGTCAATTCTTATGGGACCATACAAATTTAGGCGATTCAAAACCCATCACCCGAATTCATGAAGAATGGCGGGGACATTAGCACACGAAAAATTAGATATCATCTTGAATTCCTATGTTATGGCCCTAAAACACCAAAATATGAGGAACACCCATGGCTAAGCATTGACTATTGTTCTTTAAGTCTTTCTTCGTCTCACAAAATTTTGCGCAATTCGGAGCGCATCGCACGAATTGAATTCATATTTTATAGTCCTAAAACGCCAAAAATTGAGGAACGAGCATGGAAAAACGATGACAATTGTTCCTTATATCATTTTTTATTGGCCCACAAAATTTAGGCAATTCGGAGCATGTCGTTCGAATTCATGAAGATGGTGTGGACATTAGCACATGAAAAATTGGAAATGGTCATAGATTCCTATTTTATGGCCAAAAAATGCCAAAAAGTGATAAACATCCATAGCGAAGCGATGACTATTGTTTATTAAGTCGTTTCTAATGGCGCACAAAAAAATTTGGCGATTCAGAGCCCGTCGCCCAAATTCATGAAGATGGCATGGACATAAGCACATGAAAAATTGGACATCATCTAGAATTCCTGTTTTATGGCCATACAACCAAAATAACGAGGAACAATCATTTTGAAGCAATGAATATTGTTCATTAGGTCATTTTTAATGGGCCCAAAATATTTTAGGCGATTCAGAGCTCCTCGCCCAAATTAATGAAGATTTTGTTGACGTTAGCATTTGAAAAATTGGAAATCATCGTGAATTGCTGGTTTATGGTCCTAAAATGCCAAAACTGAGGAACGATTATGAAAAAAACATGATTATTATTCATTAAGTAGTTTATGATGGAAGCACAAAATTTTAGGTGATTCGGATCTCATTGCCCGAATTCATAAACATGGCATGGGATGCAGACGAAAAATTGAAAATCATCTTGAATTCTTTTTCTATTACCCTAAAATGCCAAATATGAGAGACAGACATGGAAAAGCAACGCCCATTGTTAATTGGGTCATTTCTGTTGGGCCCACAAAATATTAGGCGATTCCAAAATCATCGCCCAAATTCTGAAAATGGTGTAGACATTAACACACGAAAAATTAGAAAATCATCCTCAATTCCTGTTTTGTGGTCCTAAAATTCCAACAAATAAGGAACGACCATAGCGAAGCAATGACTATTATTCATTATGTCATTTCTGATTGGCTCACAAAATTTTAGGTGATTTTGATCCCTTAGATCGTTTTGATGGTCCAAGCAAAATTTTAGGTTGTCTAGGGGGCCGGGCCCATACTGAAGGCGTGGGATATAACACATGAAAATCTGGAAGTTGGGCAGAATTCTAGTTTTACGGACCTAAAATACCAAAACATAAGGAACGGTTATGGAGAGGAGGTGACTATGGTTCCTTAGGCCATTTTTGATTTCCCAATAAAATTTTAGGCGGTCCAGGTACAGGGACCCGGTCCCATAAAGAAGGTGTGGGCTATAGCACACGAAAATCTAGAAATTGAGCAAAATTCCAGTTTCATGGCCCTAAAATGCCAAAAACAAGGAACGGTCATGCCGAGGCGGTGACTATGGTTCCTTAGGTCATTTTTTATGGCCAGGAAAAATTTTAGGTGGTCAGAGGGCACGGGCCCATGGAGAAGGCGAGGGCTAGAGCATACGAAAATCTAAGAAATAGGAGGAATTCCAGTTTTATGGCCCTAAAACGCCAAAAAGTGAGAAACAATCATGGCAAGGTGGTGTCTATGGTTCCTTTGGTCATTTTTTATGGCCCAGGAAAAATTTAAGTTGTCCAGGTCCGGGGCCTAGGACAATGCAGAAGGCGTGCTATATCACACGAAACTTTGGTTTGGGGAAGAATTGGAGTTTTATGGCCCTAAAACGCCAATAAACAAGGAACGGTCATGGAGACACGATGAAAATTGTTCCTTAGGTATTTTTTTATAGCGCCAAAAAATTTTAGGCGGTCTGGGTCCAGAGGTCTAGGCCCAAGCAAAAGGCGTGGGTTGTAGCACATGAAAATCTGGGAATTGGGCAGAATTCTAATTTTACGAACCTAAAACGCCAAAAAATGGGAAACGGTCATGGCGAGGCAATGACTATGGTTCCTTAGGCCGTTTTTATGGCCCGACAAAATTTTAATCGGTTCGGGTACGCGGGCCCTAGCCCATGGAGAAGGCGTGGACTATAGCACTTGAAAATCTATGAATTGGAAAGAATTCCAGTTTTAAGGCTCTAAAACGCCAAAAATGAGGAACGGTTATGGCGAGACAGTGACTATGGCTTCTTAGGTCGTATTGGATGGCCAAAAAAGTTTTAAGCGATTCTGGATCTGTGGTTCCTGGCACATGCAGATGGCATGTGCAATAGCACACGAAGATCTAGGAATCGGGTGAAAGTCTTGTTTTATGGCCCTAAAACACCAAAAAATGAGGAACGGTCATGGGGAGGCAGTGACTATGGTTCCTTAGGTCGATTTTGATGACCCGGCAAAAATTTTAAGTGGTCCGGGTCCTGGGCCCAGTCCCACGCAGAAGACATGGGCTATATAGCATACGAAAAGTTTGGAATCCGGCCGAATTCCAGTTTTATGGCCCTAAAATGCCAAAACACGAGGAATGGTAATGGAGAGGTGGTGACTATGGTTCATAACGTCAATTTTTATGTCCAGACAAAATTTTAGGCAGTTGGGTCCGGGGGCCCGGGCCCAAGCAGAAGGCGTGGGTTATAACACACGAAAATTTGGGAATCAGGCTGAATTCCATTTTTATGTCCCTAAAATGCCGCAAAACGAGGAACTGTCATAGCGAGGTGGTGACTATGGTTACATAGGTCATTTTTTATGACCCGGAATAATTTAAGGAGGTTGGGTTCGGGGGCTCGGGATAATGTAGAAGGCGTGGACTATAGCACACAAATGCCAAAAGCTGAGGAACGGTCATGGCGAGGCAGGGACTATGGTTCCTTATATCATTTCTTATGGCCCGACAAAATTTTAGGCGATCTGAGTCTATGCGCCCGGGCTAATGCAGAATGTGTGGGCTATAGCACACGAAAATCCGGGAATCAGGTGGAATTCCAGTTTTATGGACTTAATAATCCATAAAATGAGAAACGATCATGGAGAGGCGATAACTATAGTTCCTAAGGTCATTTTTTACGGTCCGGAAATTTTTTAGGCGGTCCAGGTCTGGAAACCTTGCCCATGCAGAAGGCGTGAGCTATAACACTCAAAAATCTGGGAATCAGGCGGAATTCTAGTGTTATGGCCTTAAAATACCAGAAAACGAGAAACGGTCATGACGAGACAGTGACAAAGGTTGCTTAGGTAATATTTGATGGCCGGAAAAATTTTAGGTGGTCCAGGTTCGGGGGCCTAGGCTCATGCAGAAGGCGTGGGCTATAGCACACGAAAATCTAGGTATCGAGCCGAATTCCAGCTTTATGGCCCTAAAACGCCAAAAGATGAGGAATAGTCATGGCGAGGTGGTAACTATGGTTTCATAGGTCATTTTTTATAACCCGGCATAATTTTAGGAGGTTCGGTTTGGGAGCCCGAACCCGTGCAGAAGGCGTGAGCTATAGCACATGAAGATATAGGAATCGTGCGAAATTCCAGTTTTGTGGCCCTAAAACACCAAACAATGAGGAATGGTCATGGAGAGGTAGGGACTATGGTTCCTTATATCATTTATTATGGTCCGACAAAATTTTAGGGGATCCGAGTCTGTGGGCCCAGGCCCATGCAGAATGCGTGGGTTATAGCACACGAAAATCTAGAAAATAGGTGGAATTCCTGTTTTATGGCCCTAAAACGCCAAAAAATGAGAAACGATCATGGTGAGGTGCTGTCTATGGTTCCTTTGGTCATTTGTGATGGCCCAGAAAATTTTAAGCGGTCCGGGTCCGGGGGCCTCGCACAATGCAGAAGGCGTGGGCTCACACAAAAATTTGGTCTAGGGTAGAATTGTAGTTTTATGGCCATAAAACGCCAATAAAAAAGGAACGGTCATGGCGACACAATGTCAATTGTTCCTTAGGTCATTTTGTATAGCCCCGAAAAATATTAGGCGGTCCGGAGACCTAGGCCCAAGCAAAAGGCATGGACTGTAGCATACGAAAATCTGAGAATCGGGCACAATTCAAATTTTACGGACCTAAAATGCCAAAAAATAGGGAACGGTCATGGCAAGGAAGTGACTATGGTTCCTTAGGCCGTTTTGATGGCCCAAAAAAATCTTAATCGGTCCGGGTTGGTAGGACCGAGCCCATGGAGAAGGCATGGACTATAACACTTGAAAATCTAGGAATCGGGAGAAATTCCAGTTTTAAGTCTCTAAAACGCCAAACAATGAGGAACGGTCATGGAGATATAGTGACTATGGCTTCTTAGGTCGTTTTTATGGCCCCAAAAAGTTTTAGGTGGTTCCAGTTCTGTGGTCCCGGGCCTATGCAGATGACGTGTGCAATAGCACAAGAAAATCTGAGAATCAGGCGGAATTCAAGTTTATGGCAATAAAAATCGAAAAGATGAGGAACTGTAATGGGGAGGCGATGATTATGGTTCCTTAGGACGATTTTAATGGCCAAAAAAATTTTTATGTGGTCCGGGTCTGGGGCTCGGGCCCATACAGAAGATATGGGCTATAGCACACGAAAATCTGGGAATCAGGCAGAATTCTAGTTTTATGGCCCTAAAAATCGAAAAACTGAGGAACGGTCATGGGGAGGCAGTGACTATGGTTCCTTAGGTTGATTTTGATGGCCCAGAAAATTTTTAGGCAGTTCGGGTCTGGGGCCAAGGCCTTTGCAGAAGACGTGGGCTATAACACACGAAAATCTGGGAATTGGGCGGAATTCCAGTTTTATGGCCCTAAAATGCCATAAAATGAGGAACGGTCATGGAGAGGTGGTGACTATGGTTCATAAGGTCATGTTTTATGTCCTGACTAAATTTTAGGCGGGTGGGTCTTGGGGTCCGGGACCATGCAGAAGGCGTGGGTTATAGCACACAAAAATCTAGGAATCGGACTGAATTCCATTTTATGGCCCTAAAATACCACAAAACGAGGAACAGTCATGGCGAGGTGGTAATTATGGTTCCATCGGTCATTTTTGATGGCCCGGAATAAATTAAGAAGGTTGGGTCCGGGGTCTGTCTCATGCAGAAGGCGTGGGCTATAGTACACGAAGATTTGGGAATCGGACGAAATTCCAGTTTTATGGCCCTAAAATGCGAAGAAATGAGGAACGGTCATGGATAGGCAGGGACTATGGTTCCTAATGTTATTTCTTATGGCCCGAAAGTTTTTCTAGGCGATATGTGTCTGTGGGCCCGGGCCCATGCAGAATGCGTAGGCTATAGCACACGAAAATCTGGAAATTAGGTGGAATTCCAGTTTTATGGCCCTAATAAGGCATAAAAGGAGAAATGATCATGGCGAGGCGTTGACTATAATTCCTAAGGTCATTTGTGATGGCTCGGCAAAATTTTAGGCGGTCCAGGTCTGGAAGCCGGGCCCATGCAGAAGGCGTGGGCTATAGCACACGAAAATTTGGGAATCAGACGATATTCAAGTTTTATGGCCCTAAAATGCCAAAAACGAGTAACATCCATGGCTAGGTGGTGGCTAAGGTTCCTAAGGTCGTTTTTGATGGCCCAACAAAAATTTAGGCGGTCCGGGTCCAGGGGCCCGGGCCCATGTAGAAGGCGTGGGCTATAACATTTGAAAATCTAAGAATCGGGCGTAATTCTAGTGTTATGGCCCTAAAATGCCAGGAAACGAGGAACAGTCATGGTGAGGCAGTGTCGAAGGTTCCTTAGTCATTTTCGATCGACCGGCAAAATTTTAGGCGGTCCAGGTTCGAGGGCCCATGCCCATGCAAAAGGCATGGGCTATAGCACACGAAAATCTGGGTATCGTGCCGAATTCCAGTTTTATGGCCCTAAAACGCCAAACAATGAGGAACGGTCATGGCGAGGCAGTAACTATGGTTCCATAGGTCATTTTTGATAACCCGACGTAATTTTAGGCGGTTGGGGCTGGAGTCCGAGCCCATGTAGAAGGCGTGGGCTATACCACACAAAGATCTGGGAATCGTGCGAAATTCCAGTTTTGTGGCCCTAAAACGCCAAACAATGAGGAACGGTTATGGAGAGGTGGTGACTATGGTTGCTTAGGTCATTTTTGATGACCCAGGAAATTTTAAGTTGTACGGGTCAGGGGGATCGGACCCATGCAGTAGGCGTGATCTATAGCACATAAACTTTGGGAATCATGCGGAATTTCATTTTTATGGCCCTAAAACGCCAGAAAATGAGGAACGATCTTGGTGAGGCGGTGTCTATGGTTCCTTAGTTTGGTTTTGATGGCCCGGAATAATTTTAGGCAGTCCGTCCCCCGGGGCTTGGGCCCATGTAGAAGGCGTGGACTATAACAATCGAGTTCTATGAATCAGTGGAATCCTAATTCTATGACCCTCAAACGCAAAAAATGGAAAACGTTCATGGTGAAGCGGTGACTATGGTTTGGTCATCTTTGATGGTCTGGTAAAATTATAGGCGGTCCGGGTCCAGAGGCCCCTGCCCATGTAGAAGGCATGGGCAATAGCATATGAAATTTTGGGAATTGTTTGTGGCCCAGTTTCAGGGCCCAAAAACACCAAAACACGAGGAACGTTCATGGAGAGGTGGTGGCTACGGTTCCTTAGGTCATTGTTTGTGGCCCGAAAATTTTTTAGGCTGTATGGGTCTGGGGGGGCTATAGAAGGCATGAGCTATACCATACGTAAATCTAGGAATCGGGCGGAATTCCTATTTTATGCCCCTTAAATACAAAAAAATGAGAAACGTTCATGGCAAGGTGGTGACTCATTGATGTCCTGGCAAAATATTAGGTGGTCCGGGTCCGAGGGCCAGGGCCCATGAAGAAGGCGTAGGCTATAGCACACAAAAATTTGGTCTGGGAACGGAATTTCAGTTTTATTGCCCTAAAACGCCAAAAAATGAGGAATGGTCATGGCGAGGCGGTGACTATGGTTCTTGATAAGTGGGAATTTTGACTACTTATTAGCGCTTTTTTGCTTTTGTTTTAGTCTAAAAGCATTGAATTGTGTTCCCTAAACTAATGAAAAGTGCAAAATTGCAGGAATGTTAGAAGTTGGACTCCCGAGATGAAATCCGACTTAAAAAGGAGTAGTTTGAGGTCAAGGCAACAAAAGGGTACATAAGCATACGAAGTGCGGTCCGCAGAAGAAATTATTGTCCGCAGAATTCCATCTGCAGCCGCAAACAACAAAGAACGTGAGACGGACTTCAGAGGGTGTGCAAAATTTCCAAGTTCCGAGACCCTCAGAATTGCGGACCGCACAAGAATTGTGCGGCCGCAGACATAAAAGTATGGACCACAGAAGACTAGGTTGCGGTCGCAGTTCTAAATCTTGGAATTATGTGGACCACATAAAAGTGTGGACCACAGAATCCTATATACTTCAAGATGAAGAATTATGTGGACCGCACATGGAATTATGCGGCCGTAGAACCTCCCAAAGGGCATTTTTGTTCGAAATTTCCATCTTTGTATAAATAGACGAGTTTCATAAAATAGATGAGTTTAATTAGTATTGTTTCTTATCTTTCTTCAATTTCAAGCATGAGTAACAAGATTTTTACTAGGGTTGTGACCCAACCCTAGTGTGCTCACCTTATGGGTAATTAGTGCTTGTTTATGATTGGGTGTTTATTATATAGCCTAGTTCAACCTTTAATTTGTGGAAGTAATGGTTGCAAACATTAGTTCATGCCTATTTGACTTAGTTTCTACTTGAAAAAGAGAGATTTAGTCTAGGAAAACTTGGCTAACAAGGAATTGGGTCAATCGAGAGATTGATTAACCCAATTAAAGAGTTCAACCTAGAGATAGTAATAACCCGACTTAAGCTTTTATCAAATGTATTGTGTGATACCCATTTGGTTTTGAGAAAGCCAAATTGGGCAAAACCATTCTCTGACCGAGAGGTATTGAGTGGGTAACTGAGATTTGATAACTATAATACACCCCGATCAACAAAATAAGCATTAAGGTTTTTATCCCATTAGGCAAACACCTAGGTAATAGTCAAATCCCTAGTCATTTACCTATTTGAAAAAAACATCAAAAACAATTATCTTAGTCTTATTTTTCTATTTTGCAAACTTTAGTGTTAAAATAGAAACAGAAACAAAACATTTTCTTGTGTAATCACAAATAAGATAATTCAATTTCACGAATTAGAATATATTCTCCTAACTCCCATCTATCTCCTTGTGGATTCGATCCCGACTCTTCGTTGGGTTACTATAATTGCAATCGACAGTTTCATACCTTGTTTTGAGGTGTGCATTTGAGCGTGGTTCAGTTCCTTAGGTCAATATTTATGGCCGATAAAACTTTAGGTTGTTCAGGTCCAGGGGCTTGGGCCCATGCAAAAGGCATGGGATATAGCACACGAAAATCTAGTAATCAGGGCCCTAAAACACCACAAGAACAAGAAACGATCATGGAGAGGCGATGACTATCGTTTCTTAGGTTGTATTTGATGGTCCGAAAAAATTTAAGACTATCCGGGTCCGGGGGCTCGGGCCCATGTAGAAGGCGTGGGCTATAGCATTGGAAAATCTGGGATTCGGGCGGAATTACAATTTTATGGCCCTAAAATACCAAATAACGAGGAACGGTCATGGAAAGGAGGTAATTATGGTTCCCTAGGTCGTTTTTGATGGCCCGGCAAAATTTTAGGCGGTCTGGATCCTGAGGACCAGGCCCATGAAAAATGCATAGGCTATAACATACGAAAATATGGGAATTTGGTGAAATTCTAGTTTTATAGCCCTAAAACACCAAAACACGAGGATCGACATTGGCAAGGCGATGACTATGGTTCCTTAGGTCATTATTTATGTCCCAGAAAATTTTTAGGTAGTCCAGGTCTGGGGGACCGAGCCCATGCATAAGGTGTGGGATATAGCACACGAAAATTTGGATACCGGACGGAATTCAAGTTTTATGGCCCTAAATCGCCAAAACATGAGGAATGATCATGGAGAGGCAGTGATTAGGGTTCCTTAAATCGTTTATGATGGCCCAACAAAATTTTAGGTGGACAGGGTCCGGGGGCTTGGCTCACGCAGAAGGTGTGGGCTATAGCACGCGAAAATCTAGGAATCAGGCGGAATTCTAATTTTATGGCCCTAAAACAGCCAAAAAATAAGGAACGGTCATGGCGAGGTGGTAACTATGGGTCCTTACTTAGGTAATTTTTGATGGCGCGGCAAAATTTTAGGTGGTCCGCTTCTGGGGGCATGGGCCCATGTAGAAGGTATGGGATATAGCACACGAAAATTTGAGAATTGGGCGAAATTCTAGTTTTATGGCCCAACAATGAGAAACGGTCATGGAGAGACGATGACTATTTTTTCTTAGGTCACTTTTGATAGCCCGAAAAGTTTTAGGCGATCCAGGTCCAGAGGCCTGGGCATATGAAAATATGAGAATCGGGTGTAATATCAGTTTTATGGCCCTAATACGCCATAAAATGAGAAACAATCATGGTGAGGCGGTGACTATTGTTTCTAAGGTCAATTCTGATGGCCCGACAAAATTTTAGTCGTCCAGGTCTGGGGGCTCGGGCCCATGCAGAAGGCGTGGATTATAGCACAAACAAATCGTGGAATAGGGTGGAATTCCATTTTTATGGACCTAAAATGCCAAAAAACGAGAAACGGTCATAGCGAGGTGGTGACGATGGTTCCTTAGGTCATTTTCGATGGCCCGCCAAAATTTAGGTGGTCCAGGGTGTTACATCTAGCAATTTCGTACGTTAAAGTTTCATCTTCAGATAAACGACATAGACTCGGGGATGAGATTATCGTGAAGTTATAAGCATTTATGCCATTTATAACAAGCGATAAGTAAGGGCCGTGAAGGTTAAAAGGTAAACGAATCAAAGAAAATGAGTTTCGTTGAAGGTTGTCAACTTGGGATAAAATTCGGTTCGAGCTACAATACCCGGATTTTATGGACCAGTGTCATACAAGGTACCCCATAACCATGATAGTAGGGTACATAAAGTGTGCTAAAAGTGAGTAGTGGTTTTAAGTAATTCGAGATAATTCTTAATTATGTGCGTAATTGGTCAATTATTGAGTAACGGGATATTTTCTAATTAACTAAGGAATTATGGGATAAAGATTTAACCTCCCCCCTAAAAAACAAAATGTGGCAGCACCCTATCACATTTAAAGTGACTCTTAAGTCTTGCATAGATGGCACATTTTGAAGAATTAGGGTGGCTTAGTCATCCACTAAGTGGGCCACACCCACTAAAGGCTTTCTACAATTAGCAATATGTTACATGCAATCTTACTCCAATTAGTTTGTTTCATGTTTATTCAATACGAATTCATGTGAGCCTTAAAATCCAATTCAATCTCTTATGTAAAAAGAGTGGGTTGATCGTGAGTAAATAAAAAAGCAAAACAATTCCATACCAAATATAGGTAACGTTGGTTGTTGATTCTGTAAAGCGTGAATTGCAAATTCTAAGAGAATCAGATCAGGTATGTTAAGGCTATCCCTTATTTCTTTTTGGCATGATCTATATGATACAAACGAAATGAGAAAATGCACAAATTCCATAAATGACTCTATTCATATAAATACTAGAGGTTCCTATGTTCTTGAATTTCCATGTATCTTATTATTATATCTTCTATTCATGGGTCTCAGAAAAATACATAATTGATAAAGTTTATCCGAAAGGTATATTGATCTTATTAACATACTTTTATGCATTTCATTCATTTATACATGTACATTGACCCATGACCAGATGACGTTATATATGTGTGTGTGTGTACTTATATGTATATGGGGTGTGTGAAAAGGTTACGGCGTTATATACGCATATATATATATATATATATATATATATATATATATATATATATAGGGATATGGGAAAAGGTTATAGCGTTATATATGCACCACCACCGGATCACCTGGTACATGTTGATGATTTTGCCTACAGTGGCCGAGATGATATGATAGGATGCCCTCAGAGGCTTGATTAAGTTATGTACACCTATACCTATGCATGACACGACATTTATACGCACGTGCATGACATTATAAATGTTTCAGGATTTATAAGGTGATTTAGACTTACAAGAGGAACTCTTTATTACATGTTTCATCTATGTCTGTTATGTACTGATGTTTATGCCTTACATACTCAGTATACTATTCATACTAACGCCTTATTTTCTGGGGCCTATGTTTAATGCACGCAGGTGCAGATAGACAAGCTGATGGTCCCCCTTCTTAGGATCCTTTATCAACGAGAGTTGGCATGCTCCATTTGATCCGGAGCTACTTTTGATTTTGGTACGATATGCATGTATACATATATGGGTATGACGTGGCCCAGTCCCGTCCTTGTACAACTGTATATTCTATTAGAGGTCTGTAAACAGTATGTATAGTTGGATTGCATGTGGCCTTGCCATCTTCCAGTTTTGGGTATATAGTTGTCTATAGCAGCCTTGTCGGCTCGCCCTAAGTATTCCGCACGTATATGTACATATGTCTTTTGGGCAGATTTCCCTCATATATGTTATTCTCGTAATTCAATATATGTTATTCATGTTTATATCTTATACACATGCTCAGGGGTGTTCGACAGGTAGGACTCGGGCACCCGTCATGGCCCATCAGTTTGGGTCATGACAAAAGTGGTATCAGATTAGTTCTATCCTAGGGTTGTCTACAGACCGTGTCTAGTAGAGTCTTGTTTATGGGTGTGTTGTACACCACACTTATAAACAGAAGGCTACAGGATATATAGGATGTTATCCTCTCTTCTTATCTTAGATCGTGCG
The DNA here is from genome assembly GCF_000390325.3 of Nicotiana tomentosiformis. Taxonomy (NCBI): domain Eukaryota; kingdom Viridiplantae; phylum Streptophyta; class Magnoliopsida; order Solanales; family Solanaceae; genus Nicotiana; species Nicotiana tomentosiformis. Next base: position 1,590,946 of record NC_090820.1, on the reverse strand, counting down.
ATATAAAAATTCATGTTCCTACAATATGCTACGTGTTCAGCGATGCCACTGAAGACCACAGCCGCCCAGAAGGGCAAGTCTGTGGATGGTGAGACTACTAGTCGAGCGCCACGAGTTACTAGGGCTCAGAGAGATAGTCTCATAGTGAGATTCCATCTCAGAATTCACATACCCCGCCCTCTCTAGAAGAGCTCCTAGGGGCACCAGCTCCAGCACCCGCCCATGTACGTCCAGCTCTTCAGCCATATGCATCGGTTCAGGAGATGATAGATACTATTTAGCTATTAACTCGATTAGCAGCCGCACAGGCTCGGCATCAGGAAGTAGGTATTGGTCATGCAGATAGGTCCGTTAGTGCGAGGGTTTGTGATTTCATTAATTTGGACCCTCCGATTTCACTGGGGCAGATCCGAACGAAGACCCTCATGTATTTATCGATAGAATGCAGAGGACTTTGAGGGTAATGAAGGCCACTGCGACTGAGTCAGTTGAGCTAGCTTCCTATAGACTTCAGGATGTTGCAGTTAATTGGTACGAGTCTTAGGAGTTGTCCAAAGGTGAGGATGCACCTCCAGCAGTATGACATGAGTTTATAGAGGCTTTTCTTCGTCATTATGTGCCACCAGAGCTCATACGGGCCAAAGTTGATAAGTTCTTGACCCTTCGACAGGGTAACATGAGTGTTCGAGAGTACATTCTTCAGTTTGATTTGTTGGCTAGGTATGCTCCCACTATTGTATCTAAGATGGAGGATCGGGTTCACCGGTTCGTGATGAGGTTAGAGCCGCACTTGCTTAACGATTGTATGTCGGTCTCACTTCAGTCAGACATGAATATTTCTCGTATGCAGGCATACGCTCAAGGTGTAGAGGAGCGTAAGTAGAAATAGAGGGTCGGTCATGAGAATGATAGGGCCCAAAATAAGAGAGCGAGGTCTTTGGGTCCTTCTGGTGAGTTTCGAGGTGGTCAGAGACAATAATACCCAAGGTATCTAGCCCAGCCATCAGCTAGCGCACCCCATCAGTTTCCTGATAAGAGATTTGATCGTTCCACATATTCAGGGCCTAAAGTTCTCAATATAGGGGCGAGTCAAGTCAGATGAGGCCGCCCTTGCTGCGATATGCTCAGTGTGGTAAGCAGCATGCTAGGCAATGCCGTATCGGGTTGGGTTTTTGTTATACTTATGGTTATCCGGGCCACGTTATGAGGGATTGTCTGACTAGAGGTGATGCAAGCATAGCTCATCCAGCGGGATCTGTAGCTGGTTTGTCATCATCAGTACACCTCCGTGGGCAAGGTTCACAAGCACCAATGGGTCGTGGTAGAGGTAGAGGCGGGGCATCTAGATCGAGCAGGACGACAGGATCAAGAATCATTACCCGATGTTGTTACAGGTATATGATCATTCTCCTCATATGATGTATATGCACTGATTGACCCAGGTTCCACCTTATCATATGTCACTCTGTTGGTTGTTAGTAAGTTTGGAATAAAACCTAAAATTGGTTAAACCTTTTGAGGTGTCTACACCTGTTGGGGACTCAGTGATAGCTAGGTGAGTATATAGAGATTGTATTATAGTAGTTCATAGTCGATCTACAGTAGCATACCTAATCGAGTTAGATATGGTAGAATTTGATGTTATAATAGGTATGGATTGGTTGGCTTCTTGTCATGCCAATGTTGATTGTAGATCAAAGATGGTCCGATTCCAATTTCCAGGGGAGCCTATTTTGGAATGGAAACGTAATACGGCATCGCCGAGAGGTAAATTTATTTCCTATCTCAAGGCAAGGAAGATGATAAGAAAGGGCTATATTTATCACTTATTTCGGGTTCAGGATGTGAAAGTAGAGTCACCAACCATTCAATCTATCCATGTGGTTAAGGAGTTTCCCGATGAGCTTCCGGGTCTTTCGCCATAACGAGAAATTGAGTTTGCTATTGACATATTAAAAGATACTCAACCAATATCTATCCCACCCTATATAATGGCACCCGCAGAGCTGAGAGAGTTGAAGGAACAACTAAAGGACTTGCTTGAAAAACGCTTTATCAGACCTAGTACATCACCGTGGGGAGAACCTGTGTTATTTGTGAAAAAAAAGATGGTTCCTTGCGGATGTGCATAGATTATAGAAAGTTAAATAAGTTGAGGATCAAAAATAAGTACCCACTCCTGAGGATTGATGATTTATTTGATCAGTTGCAATGTGCCAAGTGTTTCTCAAAAATAGACTTGAGTTTCGGGTACCACCAGGTAAGGGTCAAGGAGAAAGATATTTCGAAAACAGCATTCACGACCAGATATGGGCACTTTGAGTTTCGTGTTATGTCATTCGGCTTGACTAATGCCCCAGTAGTATTTATGAATTTGATGAACCGTGTGTTCAAACCCTTTCTAGATCTATTCGTAATTGTATTTATTCATGATATATTGGTATATTCTCGTTCAAAGACTTAGCATGCAGATCATTTGCGTATTGTGCTCATAGTTCTACAAAAAGGAAAGTTTTATGCAAAATTCTCTAAGTATGAATTCTGGTTGAGTTCTGTAGCTTTACTTGGGCATGTCATTTCAAGTAAAGGCATCTGAGTTGATACACAAAAGATTGAGGCAGTAAAGACTTGGCTAAGACCCACGACACCGACAGAGGTTCGTAGCTTTCTCGGTTTGGCAGGTTATTACAGGAGATTTGTAGAGGGATTCTCTTCTATTTCAGCACCTTCGACAAAGTTGACTCAGAAGGGAGCAAAGTTTCAATGGACTGATGCTTGCGAACGGAGTTTCTAGGCATTGAAGGACATATTAACTTCAGCACCGGTTCTAACGCTACCAGAAGGGACCGATGGTAATGTTATTTATTGTGATGCTCCGAGCGTTGGATTGGGTTGTGTACTAATGGAGCATGGTAGGGTTGTAGCTTATGCTTCTAGACAACTAAGAAAGCACAAGAAGAATTACCCGACCCACGACTTAGAATTAGCCGCGGTGATTCATGCACTAAAGATGTGGAGGAACTACTTGTATGGAATTCATGTTGATATCTATACGGATCATAAGAGCCCCCAGTATAGCACACGAAAATATAGGAAGCGGGCGAAATTCCAGCTTTATGGCCCTAAAATGCCAAAAACGAGGAACGTTCATGACAAGGCAATGACTATAGTTCCTTAGGTCATTTTTTATGGACTGGAAATATTTAATGCGGTCTGGGTATCGGGGTCCGTTCCCATGCAGAAGGACTGGGCTATAACACACGAAAATTTGGGGATCAGTCGAAATTCTAGTTTAATGGCCCTAAAACACCAAAAACCCGAGGAACGATCATGGCGAGGCAGTGACTACGGTTCCTTAGGTCGTTTTTGATAGCCTGTCAAAACTTTAGGCGGTCCAGGTCTGGGGGCCCGAGTTCATGCAGAAGGCGTATAGCACGCGAAAATCTGAGAATCATGCGAAATTCCAATTTTATGGCCCTAAAACGATAAACAAACGAGGAACGTTATGGCGAGGCAGTGATTATGGTTTCTTAGGTCATTTTTCATGGTCCGAAAAAACATTAGGCAATCTAGGTTCTTGGGTCCATGTAGAAGGCATGGGATATAGCACACAAAAATCTAAGTTTCGTGCGAAATTCTGGTTTTCTGGCCCTAAAATGCCAAAAAATGTGGAATGGTCATGGCCAGGCGGTGAATATGGTTCTTTGGGTCATTTTTGATGGCCCGAAAAAATGTTTAACAACCCGGGTCCGTGGGCCCGGTTCGTGTAGAAGGCATGGAATATAGTATCCAAATATCTGGGAATCGGGCGAAATTCAAGTTTATGGCCATAAAATGCCAAAAACCTAAGAACGGTCATGGCGAGGCGGTGACTATGGTTTCTTATATCATTTTTTATGGCCCGGAAAAATTTTAGTAGGTCTGGGGATCTAGGCCCATGCAGAAGGCTTGGGCTGTAGCACATGAAAATTTAGGAATCAGGCGAAATTCGAATTTTATTGCCCTAAAACACCAAAAACCGAGAAACGGTCATGGTGAGGCCAAAAACCGAGAAAGGCTTGGGCTATAGCACATGAAAATTTTTGGCATTCCGGGTCAGAAGGCCCGGGTCCATGCAGAAACGTGAGTTGTAGCATATGAAAATTTATATATCAGACGGAATTTCAGTTTTATGGCCCTAAAACATCAAAAAATGAGGAACGGTCATGGCGAGGCAGTGACTATAGTTTCTTAGGTCATTTTTGATAGCCAGGTAAAATGTTAGGCGGTCCAGGTTTGGGGGACTAGGCCCATCCAAAAGGCGTGGGTTATAGAACACAAAAATTTAGGAATCGGGCAAAATTTCAATTTTATGGCTCTAAAACGCCAAAAAATGAGGAACGTCCATGGAGAGGCGATGACTATGGTTCCTTAGGTCATTTTTATGGCATGGCAAAATTTTAGGCTACCTGAGCCATGGTTCCTTAAGTCATTTTTGTTGGACCAATAGAGGTTTAGGCGATCCAGGTCCGGGGCCCGGGCCCATTGAGAAGGTGTTGGATATAGCACACGAAAATCTCGGAATCAGGTGAAATTCTAATTTTATGACTCTAAAAAGCTAAAAAAGAGGAACGGTCATAGCGAGGTGGTGACTATGGTTCCTTAGGTCATTTTTTATTTCCCAGAAAAATTTTAGGGGGTCCGGTTCCTAGGGCTCGGGCGCATGGAGAAGGCGTGTGCTATAAATCTGAGAATCAGATGGAGTTCCAATTTTATGACCCTAAAATGACAAAAAATGAGGAACGGTCATGGCGAGGCGGTGACTATGGTTCCTTAGATAGTTTTTGATGAACCAGATAAATTGTAGGAGGTCCAGGTCTGGGGGCTCGGGCCCATCCAGAAGGCGTGGGCTATAACATAAGAAAATGTGGGAATTAGACGGAATTCTAGTTTTATGGCCCTAAAACGCCAAAAACCGAGGAACGGTCATGGCGAGGCGGTGGCTATGGTTCCTTAGGTTGTTTTTGATGGCCCGACAAAATTTAGGCGGCCCGTGTCCAGGATCCTGGGCCCTTGCAGAAGGCAGCATATGAAAATCTAGAAATCAGGCAAAATTTTAATTTTATAGCCCTAAAACGCCAAAAATGAGGAACGGTCATGGCGATGCGGTGACTATTGTTCCTTAGGTCATTTTTTATGGCCCGGGAAACAATTCGTCATGGCTTCTCCATGACATTCCCTTGTTTTTTGGTGTTTTAGGGCCATAAAACTAGAATTCCGCTTGATTCCTAAATTTTTGTGTGTTATAGCACACGCCATCGGCATGCATCTGGGTGACCAGACTCGAATCGCCTAAAAATTCTCCCATCCATCAAAAATGACCTAAGGAATAATAGTCATCACTTCTTCATGACCGCTCATCGGAATTTGGCATTTTAGGGCCATAACATTGGAATTCCGCCTGATTACCAGATTTTCGTGTGTTATAACCCACGCCATTTGCATGCATTCGGGAGATCAGACCTAAATAGCCTAAAGTTTTGTCGGCCCATTAAAAATGACCTAAGGAACAATAGGCATCGCTTCTCCATGACTGTTTCTCATTTTTTAGCGTTTTAGGGTAAGAAAACTGGAATTTTACCCGATTCCCAGATTTTCATGTGCAATAACCCACACAATCTACTAGCATCCATGTGACCGGACCCGAATCGCCTAAAACTTTGCCCGCCCATAAAAAATGACCTAAGGAACAATAGTCATCGCTATATTTTGGCATTTTTGGGCCATAAAACTGGAATTCCGCCTAATTCCCAGATTTTCATGTGTTATAGCCCACGCCATGTGCGTGCATCCGGGTGACTGGACCTGATTCTCCTAAAATTTTGTCAACCCATCAAAAATGTCCTAAGGAACACTATTCATCGCTTTGCTATAATCGTTCATCGTGTTTTGCCATTTTAAGGTCATAAAACTTGAGTTCCGTCATATTATTAGATATTTGTGTCCTATAACTCACACCATATGCATGCATCCAGGAGACCGGACCCGAATCGCCTAAAATTTTGTCGGCCCATCAAAAATTACCTAAGAAATAATAGTATCAGCTTCGCCATGACCGTTCCTCATTTTTTGGTGTTTTAGGGTCATAAAACTAGTATTTCGCCTGATACCCAGATTTTCGTGTGTTGTATCCCATGCCATCTACATGCATTCGGACGACCAGACCCGAATAGTCTAAAAATAATTTGGCCCATAAAAAGCGACCTAAGGAACAATAGTCATCGTTTCGCCATGATCGTTCCTCTTTTCTGACATTTAACGGCCAAAAAAATTGAATTCTACCTGATTTCTAGATTTTCGTATGCTATATAACCAACACCATCTGCATGCATCCGGGGGACCGGACTCGAATCGTTTATGTCACGACCCAAAACTAACCCCTGTCGTGATGGAGCCTATCGTGGAACTAGGCAAGCCGACTCATTTCCAAAACAAGCCAATATTTTCATTTTAAAGATAATTTCAACATTATTTAACATAAAAACCTTCGTAAAGGAGTTCCAATCAAAATAAAACTGCGGAAGGAAAAGCCCGACATCGGGGTGTCACTAGTCATGAGCATCTACTACAATCTGTCTAATAATATCAAGGCTAACCCAGCCTAGAAAATAGCTAAATACAACTAGAGGAAGATAAGAAGGAGAAGAGAAGGGGCTGCGATCGCCAAACAGTTACCTTGCTATCTCCAAGAAAATCTGCCACCAGAACAATTAATAGCCGCTACCGTGTCCAGCTACACCTGAATCTGCACACAAGGTGCAGGGAGTAACATGAGTACGCCAACTCAGTAAGAACAACAATAAATAAAGATTGAGCAGTAGTGACGAGAAATAAAGCATATAATGTTCATATCATGCAATCTCAGTAAAATACCTCGTGCTTTTTAAAAATCAGGATTTGAATCAAAATATCTCGTTTAAACACAGTTCCAGTAAAAATAATCATTTTAGGATATTTTTCAATAGATTTCAAACAGAGGAAAAATGCAAAGGTGAGCAAAATGATGAAATCATAAACAGCCCCTCGGGAAAAACATCACTCATATACAGCCCCTCAGGAAAAACCTCACATTCACTCGTGTCACTCGGGCATACCTCACAATCACTCATGCTTCCCAATCACTCAGCACTCAGCACTCGCACTTAGTAGGTACCAGCGCTCACTGGGGGGGGGGGTGTACAGACTCCGGAGGGGCTCTTTCAGCCCAAGCGCTATAATCTGCACGGACAACTCACGTGCTGCACGGATGTCTCACATGCTATAATAATAAAGTATGTTGCAGGCGGGCAGACCCGATCCACACTCATCCTCACAAATCAGGCCCTCGGCCTCACTCAGTCATAAACCTCTCAAGCCACTCGGGCATTTCAGTAAAATCGGGCATTCGGCCCAAAACATTTATATGCATCAAAATAGAGTCATAAAACTGAGTTATACGGTAAACAAGTATAAACATGACTGAGTATAGATTTTCAATCGAAAACAATGAGAGGATGGTAAGAAGCAGCCCCTAAGGGTCCAAACAGGATTGGTGCAAGGCCTAAACATGGCATTCAGCCCAATTTACAGAAATTCTTTCTAAAACATATAAGTATCATATGGTTTCAACAAAGTATGCAACTTTACAGTTGCTATGGGATGGACCAAGTCACAAATCCCCAACAGTGCATGCCCGCACGCCTGTCACCTAGCATGTGCGTCACTAAAAATAGTAGAATGATACAAAATCCCGGGTTTTGTACCCTCAGGACTAGATTTACAATAGTTACTTATCTCAAACCAGTAAAATCTCTACTCCGCAATGCTCTTGCCTCTGGACTCGGCCTCCAAATGCTCTGAATCTATTCACAATCACTACAATACCATCAATACGCGCTAATGGAATGAATTCAACAAGAAAAGCTAAAAAATTAGACCAAAATCAAAAATTGGCTCAAACCCGGCCCCCAGGACCATGCCTCAAAATCCGACAAAATTTACAAAACTAGAAAGCTCATTCACTCCCGAGTCTAACCATATCAATTTCATCAAAATCCGACATCGTTTGGTCCTTCAAATCCTTCAATTACTCTCCAAATATTCCAAGCCCTAACCCATCATTTTCACTAATTACAATGATTAAACAACGGAAAAATCACCATGTATACGAGTATTAGGCTCAAGTAACTTACCTTAATGGAAACCCCCTTGATTCCCTCTTCAAAACTCTCCAAAAAGCTCCAAATCCGAATAGAAATCGTGAAGAATGCCCAAAATTTCACGAAGTGTGCAATATGAACCCTCTGCCCAGGCTTCTCGCACCTGCGGCCATTTTCTCGCACCTGCAGTCCAAGGATCCTCACTTACGCGCCCAGACTCTGCATCTGCGGCAAACCTGTCGCGCCTGCGAAGGCGCATCTGCGCGTTTCCTCAGCCTCTGTGAAGCCTGCCCAGCATTGCCCTTTCTGCATCCGTGCCCCAAGTTTCGCACCTGCAGGCTCGCAGATGCGACCTCCAACTCGCACTTGTGCAATCTGCCTAGCCCAGTGTTGCTCGCACCTGCGCACTCCCCACACGCACCAGCGGCCTCGTACCTGCGACTCTTCGAAGTAGCATCTCCAGCTGCAAATTCCAATTTCGACAAATCCGTTAACCACCCGGAATCACCCCGAGGCCCTCGGGACCTCAACAAAAAATACCAACAGTCATATATCAACATACAAACTTAGTCGAACCTTCGAATCACTCAAAACAACATCAAATCATCAAATTACCCTCAGATTTTAGCCTAAGAACTTCTAATTTCCAAATTCTGCAACCGATGTCGAAACCAACCAAACCACGTCCGAATGACCTTCAATTTTGCACACACGTCACAAATGATACTACGAACCTACTCCAACTTCCGGAATTCCATTCCGACCACGATATCAAATTTTTCATTGCCGACCGAAAATCGCCAAATTTTCAATTTCGCCAATTCAAGCCTAATTCTACCACGGACCTCCAAATCACATTCCGAATGCACTCCTAATTCCAAAATCACCTAACGGGGCTAATGGAACCATCAGAATTTAAATCCGAGATCGTTTACACATAGGTCAACATCCTGTTGACTTTTCCAACTTAAGGTTCTAAATAAGAGACTAATAAGTGTCTCATTCCACTCCGAAACCATTTTGTGCCCGAACCAACTAACCCGGTATATCATAATATAGCTTAAGTGCATAAAGGAAACATAAATTGGGGAAACAGGGCTATAAATCCCAAAACGACCGGCCGGATCGTTACATCCTCCCCCACTTACGAACGTGCCGAGAGTTGTTCCAAAAGACAAGAAATGGATGTGTAACTTTCCCATGCACATACACAAGGGTGATCCCACGTCACCCTATCCCATACAGGTCTGATAGCACAGCATAACTGAAATTCCTCAATTCAACCTAGCCCACAAGCCTTCGAATCAAATTTTCGACATCCGAAATTTCTTATAAGATTAGAAGTTCGCATCTACATACCGTATAAGTCTGAACAAGTTATACCAAAAGCCGTAACCATAACTCAAATACTCAAATTCAAATACCGCATAGCTCGAATGCTTGAAGCAATGATTTCAAATCATAGTATCGACTCAAATCAACCTAGTGCTGGTAATAAACCTCATATCAGACAAAACCTCGTTCTAAAACCTTTGTACACTGCCGATGATGAAAGAAACATACTGAATTCATAATCATTCATTAGACCAACAGGTCATGGAGCTCTCGTTCCTTGTACAAGAACTATAGCCAATTTCAAAGTCGACTTCCGATATTATTCTCCCAATTATACCACAATCAAATCTGATAGCATCAATTCTAGGCCCAATGACCTCGTCTCATCCAACACGACCACTCTAGTGACATGACACATCAATACAATCTAAAGCCACAACCCGTGCAATCCGTGCACCAGATAGCAAAATTCCAAATGTACCCAATTGTAACAATGACCCAAATAGGAGAACCATTCCGCAAGCTCGACGAGTACCACCCCGACGCAATGCTAAGAACCCATCACACACCGCAGAACCATAACACACGAATCTTACACGAGGGATCATATTTCCACATAACTCTACTGCAATACACGACCCTATCCAAATACTGGTCCATATGAAACACCTCAAGCCACCCTGCTAAAATCAATAACCATGCGCAGTTCGATAGCAAGTACCCAAAATGCATTACCATAACCACGGAGAAGCAAACGACACCATGCCACATAAAACCCTAAAGAACATAACCAATACGTCATCAACCAAGCAATATCCAATACTATTCTCGCTCAAATTCCGCTATAAGGCCACAATAGAACCGCACCATATATTCATATAACCAACGAATCACAACTCCTCGTAGCATAGAAGAGTAACTCACAGATCATTTCAGAACACGAATAAGTTTCACATCAACCGAATGGCACATCCTTCAACAATATAAGTATGGAGCCAATCAATCCGGCTCGGTGTAGTATACACATCCTAATTGGGCCTACCAATGGGACCCAAATCAACTATGGTCAGCCACCAGAAGATAAACATCCTCCGAAAGTCCACAATGACGGAATCATAATACCTTCTATCATCTGTCTAGCTCCGGCCACAACTTCACTGTCCACAACTATGAAACAATCTGCTCCTTAGAACTCCCAATCTCCAATTCCATAGAACACATGAATCACCATATTCGATTCCACCTTCACCGCCTGAATTCCTAACATCTCTCTCATACACAATCATCCCACGAGAAATACTTTAAAAAAATTCTTCAGTGCCACCTCGCAAAAATTTGAATATCAATAGTCAATCAACTAGGAGAGTGTCGCAATACTAGCGAAGTACCCATAAATCAAAACACACTGCCCCTTCTGAAATGTACACTCTCATCAAGCTATACCAGTTAGTAATCTCATTTACCTAGTCATCGGAAACCGTTCATGCTGCCTAAGAATTTATGTCCTTCCCTTCAAAACTGATTTGTGACCTTGTACATGTAAATCTTCTTCCCGCACAACACAACACATCTATTATTCTATCATGTGACAAGCATAAGAATTCCATTATCAACTCTAAGTCACAAGAAAATTACATACCTTATTAGTCAGAAACCTCTTTCTAGCTTCTTTCTAGGAGGAAATCATAGCACACAACACGTTCCGTACATCGGTAGAAAATATTCGGTTCAAACAAAGGTAGAACCCATCATGAACACTTTGAAATCCATTTGCACATAACCAAGTTATCTGAACTGAATTCCTCTAACTCCACCAAGCTACACAGGTTGCCAAATTCGAGAGCATTGCCATGAAACACCTGTAGATACTAGCCACATCATAAGTAGCCAAAAAACCGATCATACCCATTAATGTGCTAACCAAACCTAATACCAAGCTGTCCTATTCCTCCAAGTTCTTTCTAAATTGCCGTCAAATTGCTACTTTTTCCTTGTTAGAACACTACTATCCTTAACTAAAACTTACCATACGAACTCTAGCATAGAATCACGCCGCCCTAAGGCTTATAAGCCGTCGAATTCCCTTTTTATGTATCCCAAAGGTTCCACAACCAAAAATGCTTACTCCGAAGAGACTTTATGTGAACCTAAAAATGTTTCCTTCACCTTCTTGATACTGAAATGCATAATTCACAATGATATAAGATGCCACGAGTCTCAACACCGTTCAATGCAACTCCCAATTTTCTAGCCATATTTATAAATCTTGAATCCATTGGAACCATTCTCGAGAGTCATCCACTCTACACAATTCTCGAATTAACCGACCAAACGGACCGAAACAACTTGTGCCCCATTAGCATACCAACACCCAAGGGAATAAAGAGTAACCCACACTCATACGCAACCGAGCAAATTCTCGCTCCATGTACACTACATTCTCTGTGAATAACCACTCAATTATTTTATGGTCCTCTTATAACCATAGAGGGTAATACTACTTTTGTCCAGAAATTCCTTTACCCGAGTCATCCTCGATCTCGACCTCTGCAAGTCATAACTAATTCACCGGTATACCCCGAACCGAAACTAATACGACCCATAACCGTGCAATCAACTCGTCGATAGCAGACTCCCCCACTTAGCCTTAAGATGCAATTATATAAAATTAGAAACCGTAAGGATTTCTCCTTCTCAATTACCAAGGTCTCGCACCGTTAACCTGCCAGACTTCTCGAAGTCCTTTATTAAGCCTTTCATGAACATTCTGAATCTCCAGCCAAAATCACATACGCGACCTCCTACCGGGTAGCAAGTAATATTCCTCGCAAAAGCTTCATCAACATCACGCCACCGCTAGCTGCACACAGGAGATAACCCACATGTGGAATTCCTTACCAACATCTTCCAATGACACTACACTGAGTGCAACGACCACTAAATCCGTAAACTCTCCTGAGTTCATGCTCGCCCACCATTTGTATATGTCTGCATTTTCCCTATTGACATCAATTGTACGTCAACAATACCTTCCGAACTCAAGTCATATTGCACCTGACACAATAATCAGATCTCCAAATAGGGTCTTCAGGATGATTCACATACTAACACGATTCCAAACCATTCTACACTTTCTCAAGGCTCACGACTACCCTACTAGTGAATTCATATGCTAATCTGCCACTCGTACTTCGGTTAAATCATCTCATTTAAGAAACTTCTCAATATCTACTTCTCCTACTTGACCTGCTAGTACTTCAACCACTGCGAAACACTTCCCGTCATGTCTTCCCTCATACTTTGCTACCCAATTGCTGCATCAAATCGAAATGTATCTCTGTCGCACCTGAACCAATAAAATGTTATCGACTCTAAGTCTCTTCGAAGATCATATTTCTCGAGCTATCAACATCAAAAATACCCATTCGCAACCACAATCACTTACTCTTCTTGAGTCCAAACTCATTGACAAGACATGAGAATTTAATTTTCCCCAAAATTTAACAACGTGAAAGATCCTTCAAAACATTCACACTCGAGACCGTACGTCACATCAAAATGAAAATCAAGTGACCAATGGACTTCCTTTACATTCCAAGGAAACACTTCTCGTCACATTCAAATCGTCTTAACACATCCCGCAGTTACATCATACTCATCACAAAGTCATTCCACCGCTCATCGAGCTACGAATTCCACTCGTAGGGGCATTACCGGACATATGAGTCCAAATGTACAGGTTACAACTGAAGCTATCGAGCCAAAACTACGGTTTACACCTGGCCTCAAGTCCTCCAGACTAGACCATCACTAAAACACATAATACACACCTCGAACCTCGTTCATAGAATCACAAGCCAGCGATGCACAACTGATACTGAGCGCTCATGTGCGCATACGAATGCGTGGAAGGAATACAAAGAATTTTGTTTCAAGTTAAATCAACTTCGCACGATAGAATACAAGAAAGTAAAATTTTCCTAAGGTTTCTATAGCCTCTCGAAGATAAATACAGACGTCTCTGTACCGATCCGCAAGACTCTACTAAACTCGCTCATGACTCGTGAGACATATGAAACCTAGGCTTTGATACCAATCTGTCACGACCCAAAACTAACCCATGTCGTGATGGCGCCTATCGTGGAACTAGGCAAGCCGACTCATTTCCAAAACAAACCGATATTTTTATTTTAAAGATAATTTCAAGGTTATTTAACATAAAAACCTCCGTAAAGGAGTTCCAATCAAATAAAAGTGCAGAAGGAAAAGCCCGACATCGGGGTGTCACTAGTCATGAGCATCTACTACAATCTATCTAACAATATCAAGGCTAACTCAGCCTAGAAAATAGCTAAATACAAATAGAGGAAGATAAGAGGGAGAAGAGCAGGGCCTGTGATCGCCAAATAGCTACCTTGCTATCTCCAAAACATCTGCCACCAAAACAATTAATAACAGCTACCGTGTCCAGCTACACCTGAATCTGCACACAAGGTGCAGGGAGTAACGTGAGTACGCCAACTCAGTAAGTAACAACAATAAATAAAGACTGAGCAGTAGTGACGAGCAATAAAGGATATAACGTTCATATCATGCAATCTCAGTAAAATACCTCGTGCTTTTTAAAATCAGGATTTGAATCAAAATATCTCGTTTAAACCCAGTTCCAGTAAAAATAATCATTTAAGGATATTTTTCAACAGATTTCAAACAGAGGAAAAATGCAAAGGTGAGCAAAATGATGAAATCATAAACAGCCCCTCGGGAAAAACATCACTCATACACATCCCATCAGGAAAAAAAACCTCACAGTCACTCGTGCCACTCGCGCATACCTCACAATCACTCTTGCCACTCGAGCATACCTCACAATCACTCATGCTTCCCAGTTACTCAGCACTCGGCACTCGGCACTCGCACTCAGTAGGTACCTGTGCTCATTGGGGTGTGTACAGACTCTGGAGGGGCTCTTTCAGCCCAAGAGCTATAATCTGCACGGATAACTCACGTGCTGCACGTACAACTCATGTGCTATAATAATAAAGTATGTTGCAGGAGGGAAGCCCCGATCCATACTCATCCTCACAAATCAGGCCCTCGGCCTCACTCAGTCATAAGCCTCTCGAGCCACTCGGGGATTTTAATAAAATAGGGCCTTTGGCCCAAAATATTTATATGCATCAAAATAGAGTCATAAAACTGAGTTATGCGGTAAACAAGTATAAACATGACTGAGTATAGATTTTCAATCGAAAACAATGAGAGGATGGTAAGAAACAGCCCCTAAGGGTCCAAACAGGATTGGCGCAAGGCCCAAACATGGCATTCAACCCAATTTACAGAAATTCTTTCTAAAACATATAAGTATCATATGGTTTCAACAAAGTATGCAACTTTACAGTTGCTATGGGATGGACCAAGTCACAAATCCCCAACAGTGCACGCCCACACGCCTGTCACCTAGCATGTGCGTCACTAAAAATAGTAGAATAATACAAAATCCCGGGTTTTTGTACCCTCGGGACTAGATTTACAATCGTTACTTACCTTAATCCGGTCAAATCTCTACCCCGCAATGCTCTTGCCTCTGGACTCGGCCTCCAAATGCTCCGAATCTATTCACAATCAGTACAATACCATCAATACGCGCTAATGGAATGAATTCCACAAGAAAAGCTATAAAATTAGACCAAAACCCGAAATTGGCTCAAACCCGGGCCCCATAACCTATAAGCATAAATACACAAGATGTACACAAAACGTCTAGACCCGGCAACTCCGAAGGACGTGGAGCTTACCGATAAAGCTAAATTCGGCAACACCTACTGAGGAGGTCTACCCGCATGTCTATCTGAACCTGCACACATGAAATGCAGTGTCCTCAGAAAAAGGGACGACAATACGAAATAATGCACCGAGTATGCAAGGAAATAATATAACTGAAAGCTAAAACTGAACTGATAATATAATAGCTGGAAGTAACTGAAAGTCAAAGATAATATGAAGATATGCTCACATGCTGATACTGACTCAACTCTCTCAATATTATAAATAAAATAGTTGTCCGACCCTATAAGGCTCGGTATATATATATATATATATATATATATATATATATATATATATATATAAATAACTGCTCTGTCGTAGTAGGCTTGCTCATAGGCGCTCGGCCATACTAGGCTCTGTATCTCGAGCCAACTGGGCTCGCTCATAGGTGGTCACAGTAGGCTCGGTATATAACTTATAACTTACCATCTGATTAGAGGTTGCCCAATAGGGGCCTGCCCATCGATTATAGCTCGATTGTAATAAAAATACTGTAATACAGTAAATATAGGCTCTCTGCTCTCTTGACTGGAAGAAGACAATACTCAATTAAATATGAAGTTCCGATAAGGAGAATACTGTAATTTACGAGACTAGGATAATGTATATAAATTTAGAAGTATGAACTTCTCTTTATGCCTCATTATCAAACACATGTAATTACGAGATCATGCCAAAATGAAGGAAAGTTTATCCTTAACATACCTGGAGTAGGGAAAATCCGTGTGATATTCTTGAGAAGGATTACACTGTATTTCCTTAAAATTGCAAAATCTCACATTGCTTAAGATACTATGAAATCTCTATTTGAATTATTGAAGCTCTGTACCCTTCTGCGTTGCTTCAGATTGCCTTTTACGTTGCTATTCTTTTAAACTGTTGAAAGATACATATTTATCTTTAAATTGTTGAAAGATACATATCTATCTTTGATATCTTTGAATACATATCTATCTTTGAATTGAAAGATACGTAGTTTCAGATTGCTTTATGTTGAATTGATTGCCACCTAGCCCATAATGACTAAGAGTCATATGGTTTGGTGGTGTATTGCTGCCACGTGGGGGTGGGGATGGGAGTAGTTTTAATCTTTATTCATAACTTATTAATTAATTAGGTAATATCCCGTTACCTAATAATTAACCATTTTTTCGCATAATTAAGAATTATCTCAACTTACTTAAAATACTACTCACTTTTTAATATACCTTGTACACCTTACTATCATGGTCATGTATTACCTTGTATGGCACTAGTCCATAAATATCGGGTATTATCGCTCGGACCGTATTTTATCCCAAATCGACAACCTTCAACGAAACTCATTTTCTTTGATTCGTTTACCCTTTTCCTTTTACGGCACTTACTTATTACTTGATATAAATATCATAAATGCTTATAATCTCAAGATAATCTCATCCCCGAGTCTACGTCAATTAATTGAAGATGAAACTTTAATCGTACGAAAAGCGAGATGTAACATCCTTCCCCCCTTAGAAACATTCGTCCTCGAATGTTTACTCTTAGATACTTTGGGAAATTTTTTGCCAGAGTCTCCTACATACACTATACTAAAACTAACTTGTACGCTGCCAGAAAACATACTATACATGCCATACATGGCCACTGTCTATAAATAGCAACAATTCGCTTCACAAAACTGTCCGTTATAAATTTTGAGAGTCAAAAATGAGAGCTTACCTGATGACCTACTGGCATGAATAGAGTTGTGCTGAGGTATCCCACCTCAAGCCATATCTTCAGTTTGAAATAGGTGGGGGTATTTAGGCTTTTCCCACGTCATCTCTTTCACATTCTTGCTTCTCCATAAAACCTTCACGGAGGCTACCTCCTTATTCCGTAGCTTGCGGATTTGTCTGTCTAGGATGGAAATCGGAATTTCCTCGTGTGACAAGTCCTCCGTAATCCGTACATTATCCGTGGGCACCACCCGGGTAGGATCGCAAATGCACTTCCGTAACATAGATACGTGAAAAACTGGATGGAGAGACTCCAATTCCGACAGCAATTCCAACTCATAAGCTACTTGGCCCACTCTCTGAATGATCTTATAAGGCCCAATATACTGTGGGCTTAGCTTGCCTTTCTTGCCAAACCTCATCACGCCCTTTATAGGCGACACCTTTAAGAATACCCAGTCATTAACCCCGAACTCTAAGTCTCGTCGCCGCACGTTATAATATGACTTCTGACGACTCTGGGTTGTCAACAGTCGCTCCCGGATAAGCTTTACTTTCTTTATGGCCTGCTAAACCAGGTCTGGCCTATGTAACCCAGATTCTCCAACATCAAACCACCCTATAGGAGATCTGCACTTACACCCATACAAAGCCTCGTACGGAGCCATCTGGATACTGGAGTGGTAACTGTTATTATATGCAAACTCGATAAGAGGTAAATGTTCATCCCAACTTCTTTTATAATCCAACACACATGCTCGTAACATATCTTCGAGCATTTGAATTGGCTTGTCCATCAGTCTGTGGATCAAAAGCTGTGTTGAGATTCACCTGAGTCCCTAGACCTCTCTGAAATGAACTCCAAAAATATGTTGTAAACTGGGCCCCACAGTCAGATATAATAGATACTGGTACTCCGTGTAACCGCACTATCTCCTTAATATATAACCTTGCATAGTCTTCTACCGTATATGTAGATCTGACCGGTAGGAAATAAGCTGATTTCATGAGCCTATCGACTATCACCCATATGGAATCGAATTTACGATGAGAACGAGGTAAACCCGTGATAAAGTCCATGTTTATCGCCTCCCATTTCCACGTCGTGATCTCTATAGTCTGCATTAGCCCTCCGGGCTTCTGGTGCTCTACCTTCACCTGCTAGCAACTAGGACACTGAGCGATAAACTCAGCAATGTTCTTCTTCATATTGTTCCACCAATACACATCCTTAATGTCATGGTACATCTTCATCGACCCAGGATGAATGGAGTACCACGAATAATGTGCCTCTAACATAATCCTGTCTCGTAGCCCTGCTACATATGGAACACACAGACGACCCCTATATCTGAGAACTCCATCTCCCTTGATCTCTAACAATGGCTTCTTCTGCTGTGGAACTCACTCTCTCAACTCAACCAACTCTAGATCCTCGTATTGCCTCTCCTTTACTTCAGCTATGAGAGATGATTTTGCAGTATTTTGGAGTACAACTCCACCATCACCAGAGTCTACTAACCGAACCCCCAAACAAGCCAATTGATGAATCTCTCTAGCTAATTTTCTTTTTTCGGCCTCTACATGTGTTAAGCTACCCATAGATCGACGACTTAAGGCGTCTGCTACCACGTTAGCTTTGCCTGGATGGTACAGATTGTTAACATCATAATCTTTCAATAACTCAAGCCATCACCTCTGTCGCAAATGCAATTCTTTCTGCTTGAAGATATATTATAGGCTTTTATGATCTGTAAATACATCAACATGAACGCCATATAAATAATGTCGCCATATCTTAAGTGCATGGACAACTGCAGCTAATTCGAGGTCGTGGGTCGGATAATTCCTCTCATGCTTCCTTAACTGCCTTGAAGCATATGCAATTACCTTCCTATGTTGCATCAGGACACACCCTAACCCGACACCTAAGGCATCACAATACATAGCATAACCATTTGGACCCTCTAGAATTGCTAGAACTGGCACTGAGGTCAACCTGTTCTTAAGCTCTTGGAAACTCTGCTTGCAAGCCTCCATCCACTGAAACTTAGCTTCTTTCTGCATAAACTTCGTTAATGGTACCGAAAGAGAAGAAAAAAACCCTCTACGAACCTCTGGTAGTATCCTGCTAAGCCTAGAAAGCTACGATCCTCTGTTGGAGTGGTAGGTCTAAGCCAGGATTTCACAACCTCCATCTTTTTAGTGTCTACCTTTATACCTCCATCGGATACAATGTGCCCCAAGAATGCTATAGACTTCAACCAGAACTCACATTTAGAAAACTTAGCATATAATTTACTATCACGGAGGGTTTGGAGTATCGCTCGCAGGTGGTCTGCATGCTCATCCTCTGAACGTGAATAAACCAAAATATCATCAATAAATACTATCACAAACATATCTAAAAATGGCCGGAATAGGCTATTCATCAAGTCCATAAATACGGCAGGTGCATTCGTCAACCCGAAGGACATGACAAGGAACTCGAAGTGACCATATCGGGTCTTGAAGGCTGTCTTGGGAATATCTTTCTCTCGAACTCTGACCTGGTGGTACCCTGACCTCAAATCTATCTTTGAAAAGCATCTAGCTCCCTGCAACTGATCATCTATCCTTGGAAGTGGATACTTATTCTTAATAGTTACCTTGTTTAGTTGCCTATAATCGATACACATCCTCAGCGAGCCGCCTTTCTTCCGTACAAACAGTACCGGTGCACCCCAAGGTGAGGTACTGGGCCTGATGAAACCTTTCTCCAACAAATCATTTAACTGCTCCTTCAACTCCTTCAATTTGGCACGTGCCATTCTATATGGAGGGATGGATATTGGTTGAGTTCTCGGAAGCAAATCGATGCCAAAATCAATCTCTCACTCTGGAGGAATACCTAGAAGTTCATCTGGGAATACATTTGCGTACTCTTTGACTACTGGAATAGATTGAAGTGTAGGTATCTCAGCATCTGCATCTCTAACTCGCACAATATGATAAATGCACCCTTTGGCGATCATCTCCCTCGCCTTCAAATAAGAAATAAACCTACCTCTGGGTGTCGCTGTATTACCTACCCATTCAAGGACTGGCTCACCCGGAAAATGAAATCTAGCTATCTTTGCTCGATAATCAACTGTGGCATAGCAAGCTGCCAACCAGTCAATGCCCATGATAGCATCAAAATCTAACATCTCTAGCTCAACTAGGTCGGCTGAGGCCTGACGACCACAAACTGACACCATACAACCTCGGTAAACATGTCTAGCAATAATCGATTCTCCGACCGGTGTAGATACCGCAAAAGGATCACTTAGTATTTTAGGCACTATACCAAACTTCCCCGCGACAAATAGGGTAATACACGATAAAGTAGATCCTGGATCTATCAAGGCATAAGCATTGTGAGAGCAAATGTTCAACATACCTGTCACAACGTCTGGTGAGGACTCCTAGTTTTGTCGACCCGCTAAAGCATAGCTACGATTCGGGTTACCACCTGAACCGGAACCTCTACCTCTACCTGCCGAAGACTAAGACTCATGCCCTAAGGATGCACAGACATAGATGATCCTGTTGTTGAATTCGCTGGTTGTGCCATACCCCCAAAATCTCTATTTGGTCAATCTCGCATCATATGCCCCAGACGTCCACATGTATAACAAGCATCGGAACCAGCTCGACATTGGCCCAAGTGTCCTCTACCACAGATGTCACACCACGGCGGAAATGGCCATGTCTGCCCTGAACCTCGCTGTCGCTGCAAACCCGACGCCCGGGAGATTTCACCTAGTCCTGACTGAGTATAGCAGTCATAACTGTAACCCTGTAGCTGAGGTGGTGGAGGCCTAGGTGGCCGTTCGAAGTATTGAGGCCTATAACTGGCCTGAGACTGCTCCTGAGACCTGGAAAACCTCATCCTCTTACGCTGTCCTAACTCAGTCCTCTATGTACCTTGCTATCAACGCCTACCCCTTTCTATATTCTGGGCGAATGCCTGAATCCGAGAGATATCCATACTATCCTGCAATGCAGCGGTGGCACATGCCTCGGTCAACTCTGGGGCCAACCCTACTATAAACCTGTGAATCCTGTCCCGCATAGTAGCAACTATGGATGGTGCATATCTGTCCAATGAGTCAAAATGGAGACTATACTCTCAAACACTCATATTGCCCTGCTTGAGGGCTAGAAACTGATCGACTCGAGCCTGTCGGATCTCCCGCGGTAAGTACTGGTCAAGGAAGGCATCCGAAAAATTCTCCCAAATAGCTGGAGGTGCATCACATCCCCTAGACCTTGCCCATCCCTCGTACTAAAGGATGGCTATATCTCGGAGTCAAAAAGCTGCTAGCTCAACTGCCTCTTTCTCCGTGGCATGCATAACCCGAAAGATCCTGTGAAACTGATCTATGAAATCCTGCGGGTCCTCCCTCTGATCTGTCCCCGTGAACTTTGGGGGACTCAAAGCAATAAACTCTCAGACCTTTGAATTCCCATAGCCCTCAGAAGATCCTGCACTAGCGGGTACCCGAGCCTATTGCTGGGTAGCTACCAACTGTGTCAACAAATGCACCGCACTCCTCAAGTCCTGATTGGATGGAAGCGGGGGGGGGGACTGGATGTGCGGTCTCCCTAGGAATCTCCTCAGGTAGTGGAGGAGCCGGTAATGGCTGAGTAGGGGTCTCTTCCTGGGCCTCAGATTGGGCCCCATCTACTGGGGGTACTAGTCCCCTCACCTACTATTGTATCTCTCTTCTGGCTAGCCGTAGTCTTCCTAGTCACCGTCATCTGTGCATACGAATGCCAACACATAAGTTCAACTCATATTTCCTATAATTCAGTTCTACAACACAATTTAGATTTGAAAGAAAGGTAACCAACTCCTAATTGCCCAGTAGTCCCCTGCTTATATAATGTGGTGCACCACACATCTATAAACAAGACCCTACTAGATACGGCTTGTAGACTCCCTAGGACAGAACTGATCTGAAACCACTTTTGTCACGTCTCGAGCCTGGGGGCGAGACCGGCACCCGGTGCCTCATCTATCCTTGTGTACCAACTTGCGACTCAGGAACTCTGGACATATAATGTCATACTTTTTCCAGGGGCCACATTGCAAGATAATTTACGAAGCAAAATATAAAACTAAATGGAAACTAACGCTGACTAAATGTCAAAATAAAGCTGGGCCGGCAAGGCCGTCATAACTACTACAACTGACAAGCCAACAAAATATACATACAAGGCCTACAAGCCCAACATACTGCACTAACTGACAGGATATACCTACAAGCCTCTACTAATGGATGTACCATGATCAGAACAGGGCCCCGGCCTACCCATAACCTATAAGCATAAATACATAAGATGTACACAAAACGTCTAGACCCGGCAACTCCGAAGGACGTGGAGCTTACCGATAAAGCTGAACTCGGCAACACCTACTGAGGAGTTCTACCCGCCTGTCTATCTGAACATGCACACATGAAATGCAGCGTCCTCGAAAAAAGGGACGTCAGTACGAAATGATGTACCGAGTATGCAAGGTAATAATATAACTGAAAGTTGAAATTGAACTGAAAATATAATAGCTGAAAGTAACTAGGAGTCAAAGATAATCTGAAGATATGCTCACCTGCTCATACTGACTCAACTCTCTCAATATAGTAAATAAAATAGTTGTCCGGCCCTATAAGGCTCTGTATATATATATATATATATATAATATAGTAAGTAAAATAGTTGTCCGGCCCTATAAGGCTCGGTATATATACAACTGCTCTACCGTAGTAGGCTCGCTCATAGGTGCTCGGCCATACTAGGCTCTGTATCTCGGCCAACTGGGCTCGCTCATAGGCGCTCGGCCGCGGTAGGCTCGGTATATAACTTACCATCTGATCAGAGGTTACCCAATAGGGGGCTGCCCATCGATTATAGCTCGATGGTAATGAAAATACTGTAATACTATAAATATAGGCTCTCTGCTCTCTTGACTGGAAGAAGACAATACTCAATTAAATATGAAGTCCCGATAAGGAGAATACTGTAATTTACGAGACTAGGATAATGTATATAAATTCAGGAGTATGAACTTCTCTTTATGCCTTGTTATCAAACACATGTAATTACGAGATCATAGCAAAATAAAGGAAAGTTTATCCTTAACATACCTAAAGTAGGGAAATATCCGCGTGATATTTTTGAGAAGGATTACACCGTACTTCCTTAAAATTGCAAAATCTCACGTTGCTTAAAATACTATGAAATCTCTATTTGAATTATTGAAGCTCCGTACCCTTCTACATTGCTTCAGATTGCCTTCTATGTTGCTATTCTTTTAAATTGTTGAAAGATTCATATCTATCTTTAAATTGTTGAAAGATACATATCTATCTTTGATATCTTTGAATACATATCTATCGTTGAATTGAAAGATACGTAGTTTCAGATTGCCTTATATTGAATTGATTGCCACCTAACCCATAATGACTAAGAGTCATATGGTTTGGTGGTGTCTTGCTGCCATGTGGGGGTGGGGGTGGTTTTAATCTTTATCCATAACTTATTAGTTAATTAGGTAATATCCTGTTACTCAATAATTAACCAATTTTCCACATAATTAAGAATTATTTCAACTTACTTAAAATACTACTCACTTTTAACATGCCTTGTACACCTTACTATCTTGATCATGTATTATTTTTTATGGCACTAGTCCATAAATATCGGGTATTATTGCTCGGACCGTATTTTATCCCAAATCGACAACCTTCAATGAAACTCATTTGTTTTTATTCGTTTACCCTTTTTCTTTCACGACACTTATTTATTGCTTGATATAAATATCATAAATGCTTATAATCTCAAAAAAAAATCTTATCCCCGAGTCTACGTCAATTAATTGAAGACGAAACTTTAATCGTACGAAAAGCGAGATGTAACAGATTTCTTGTGGAAAAAAAATGATTTGCTGAGGTGGAAAAAATATATCAAATTTCTACCAAGATAACTGGAAGTTCCAACTAATAAGAAGTTTAATGAACCTAAAAAAATGATAAAGGCCCGGGAAAAATTACTTAGTTTTCGAGACCCCGTTATAAGTTCTATCCATATATGTTATGATCGCCAAGTCATACTTTACCCGATTGTATTTTATTGTAATTGAGATAATACCCCAGAGAAATTTGATTTTACTTTTTTGTTTCCGAAGTAACTCTCATCAACTATCACTAGTTTGAGGTGGACTAGCACTAGTTTGATGTCAACCTTTAGGAGTAATTCATCAAATTGGTTAAATCTAAAATAACAACATACTCTTTATTTAATACGATCCCACTATACATATTGATATACATAGAGATTAACCGACTACATTTCAGCTATCCAGCGATCCTGATCTATTTGAAAATTGCTAGATATGATATATCCATATATCATATTTTTGCAGGCATAAGAGTTTTTTTCCTTTATGTTCGGTGAAAATCACATGTTATATTATATTCCAATAAATGGATATTTGTGTTATGATACAAGTCCACATTTTCAAAAATAAAATAGATGAGATTGGGTCGCAGCGGATCTAAACAATCTTTTTTTTTTTGAACATGTAGAAATAAAGAAGTCATTGCAATTCCCTGAAAGACTAGGCCTACTAACAGCACAAAAATAGATGGAAGGTTCAAATTTGTCATAGAAGGGGTACCTCGATTTACTATTTGTATATGTTATTATATAAATAAAGATATCTTATAATAATTATAATTAAATTAAGAATTTGAATTATAATTAATAATTAGAAATTAGATAATATTTATTATTAATATAATTTGAAGGATTTGAAATTCTTAGTATATATCTAAGTATCTATATATCTAAATCTAACTGAGTAGGTATAATAAGTGCAAAGAATGTATAACTGTAGAACTAAATAAATGGACTTATTCATCTCCTACATGAAAAAGATATGTATGATAATAAACTTTTTATTTTTCTTCATTTCTTTGTCTTTTGTTCTTGTCTTCTAATTTTCTAAAAATAGATAAAGAGTTTCTTACAGATTATCGAAAGATTCGTTTGAATCCGACCCAACATGAATTTTTAGCTTAAATGGTTTTTCGGGAGATAGAGAAAGATACAAAACTCTATTATCTATATTTGAATTTCAAATTATATACCTAAGACAAGAAGAAGAAATTCATTTTATTTTCCTAATTTCACGAAAGGAAGAACTCACTCTTGTTAATAAAGGCTTCTTGATTCGTAATCAGGATTATAGGTTTAAAAAAAAAGAGTTATCCTCAACTTTAGTTTTGTTCTTTCTACAATTAGATCTTCTATCACCAAAGAAAGCGCCAATACTATCTTATTTACTTTGATTCCGATAATCTAACTACTTTTTTGCTACAAACACAAATAAAATAATTGAACTTAGTGCTCTACTTAATTTTTCTTGACTTTTGATTCAAAGGAAAAAAGGCATGGAGCTTAAATAACTCACTCAGAACGCTTTTTAAAAGATTACGTGGTCTAATTAGGCCGAATAAACCCTTCTGGAATAAGTATTCAGCTGCTTGTGAACCTTCGGGTACTGTTTTATTCAATGTTTATTCAATTACTCTTTTACCTGCAAATGCAATGTAGGCATTGGGTTCGGCAATAATGATATCCCCCAACATACCAAAACATGCTGTCACTCCGCCAGTTGTCGGAGATGTAAGGATTGATACATAAAATAACTTTTTATTTAATTAATAATCATATAAAACATACGATATTTTATCCATTTGCATCAAGCTCAAACTTCCATAAATGGACCCGAACAATTAGGCAATATTCAAGTACCTAGAAGGGCTAGCTATATCAGAGTCATTATGTTGGAATTGAGTCGGATAGCTTCTCATTTGTTATGGCTAGGCCCTTTTATGGCGGATATTGGTGCGCAGACCCCTTTCTTCTATATTTTTCGAGAAAGAGAATTGATATATGACCTCTTCGAAGCTGCCACCGGTATGCGAATGATGCATAATTTTTTTCGTATCGGGGGAGTGGCTGCTGATCTACCCTATGGCTGGATAAATAAATGTTTGGATTTTTGCGATTATTTTTTAACATAGTATCAAAAACATATTACCCAGAATCCTATTTTTTTAGAATGAGTTGAAGGCGTTGGCATTATTGGGGGAGACGAAGCATTAAATTGGGGTTTATCAGGACAAATGCTACTAGCTTCCGGAATAGAATGGGATCTTCGTAAAGTTGATCATATGAGTCTTACGACGAATTTGATTGGTAGGTTCAATGGCAACGAGAAGGGGATTCATTAGCTCATTATTTAGTACGAATAGGTGAAATGACATAATCCATAAAGATTATTCAACAGGCTCTGGAAGCATTTTGACAGATTAAAAGATCCCGAATAGAATGATTTTGAATGTCGGTTTATTAGTAAAAAACCTTCTCCGACTTTTGAATTTTCAAAATAAGAACTTTATGTGAGAGTTGAAGCCCCAAAAGGAGAATTGTGAATTTTTCTCATAGGAGATCAGAGCATTTTTCCCTGGAGATGGAAAATTCACCCACCTGGTTTTATCAATTTGTAAATTCTTCCTCAGTTAGTTAAAAGAATGAAATTGGCTGATATTGTAATACCCCGACCGGTCGTTTTGCTTTCTAAAATCCCGTTCCCCTAAATAAGACTCCCCATATGTGCTTTTACTATTTTATGACTTGCGAAGATGGTGAGTTCGGTATTTGAAAGGGTTCGAGTTGAAATCGGAATACTTGGTTCCTTAGTTGACTTTAAAAAGGCTAAGTTTGACTTCGGTCAACATTTTGAGAAAACAACCCCGGAATCGGGATTTGGTGGTCTCAATAGGTTCGTATGATGATTTTGGACTAGGGGCGTATGTTCAAATCGGGTTTTGGATGACCCGAGCGTTTCAGCATTTAATAGTGAAAGTTAACTATTTGAGGTTTTAAAGTTTTTTAAATTTGGTTTGGAGTAGATTTTGGAGTAATTGAGGTCCGTTCAGAAATTCGGCCTGGGAATAGTTCCGTATGGTGATTTAAGACTTGCACGCAAAATTTGGAGTCATTCCAAATCGGCGCGTTCGGAGTAGGTTTAAAGAATTTGAAATTTCTAAGTTGAAAAAATTTGGTTTGAGGTATGATTCTTAGTATTTATGTTGTTTTACGCGTTCCGAGGGTTTAAGTGAGTCCGTTTTATGATTTCAAACTTATTGGTATGTTTGGGCGAGCCCCTGGGTGCCTCGGGAGTTAATCGGATGAGGCTCGGACCAAGTTGGAACTTGGAGCAACAGCTGAAGCTCCCAGCTTCTGGTGTAACCACACTTGCGCATGGACAGCCGTAGGTGCGAGCTCTCAAAAGCGAGCCATGAGCCACAGAAGCGGCCAAGAAGGGGGCTGCCAGTAACCGCAGAAGCAGTGAAATGGACCGCACCTACGAAGGCGCAGGTGCGAGGAAGGCAGCGCAAAAGCGGACAGAAGTCGCAGGTGCGATGCACGCACCGTAGAAGCGATCTCGCAAAAGTGAGCCGCTGGTCGCATAAGCAAAGGAGCCGGCTAGGGGAAGGACCGCATCTGCGAGGCGCTTTCCGCAGATGCGATGGTTGGGCCGTAGATGCGGAAACCACATAAGGCAGAACACTTTATTTAATATGGGACTTAGGCATTTTTGCTCATTTCTTACACTTCTTAGAGGCGATTTTGGAGTTGGTTAGAGAGGGATTTTTATCAACAAATTGAGGTAAGTAATTTCTACTGCGTGTGAGTTAAATACATAGTTTATGGATACATCTTAACATGTGAATTAGTGAAAAATCATGGGTTGGATGAAAAACCTAGGGTTTTGGTAAAAATAGTATTTAACCACGAAAATGGTTATGGAGTTTAGTGAAAATCATATATTTGAGTTTCTGAGGTTATGGGTAACGACTTTCTTCGAAAATTTCTGAAATCCGGGCATATGGGTCCGGGGGTAAATTTTAGGAATTTTTCAATTGGGGTTGGATAATCACTTTAATAATTGGGATATGAACTTTTGAGCATGTATTGACGGTTTTATATAACATTTGACTAGTTTCAAGTCGTTTGGCACCGAATTGAGGGTTTAAGCACAATCTTGGACCGGAAAGTAGGCCTTGAGACAAGGTAAGTCTATTTTCTAATATTGTAAGAGGGCATTAGCCCCATAGGTGAATGTAATTAATATGTGTTTCTATTTGTGGAAGCGACGTACGCATGAGGTGACGAGATCCCGTACGCAGCTACTAATTATGCTTATGTCCGAGTAGTTTTAGGTTTACACCATGCTTTGCTGACACCGTTAATTGATTATGCTTACTAATTGTCTTGGATAGAGCTGAGGTTGAGGATTTCAATATTTTAAAAGTTTCCAGTTGATTTTCTTATTTTGGAAAGAGTTGAGGGATATTATGATAATTTGAGAAATCTATGTTCAACTGCATCGTAAGTATATTCCACGAGCGGAGTAAATTTCCACTACTCTCATGGGAGCGGGCCGTTCGCCTCGGCAAGTTACTAGATGCATCTATGGTTCGTGTCGTTCGACCCTCGACAGTGCACACAATATATGTATATGTATTTTGGGATCGAGTCGTACGTCCTTGGCAAAATTCATGCGTATTAATACTAGGAGCCCAAGTATATTTGATATTGCCTCATTGGCTTGAGAGGCTAAATGATTAAATGAGGGAAATTGATTTGCCACTTACTATCGATGAAAGGATTATTTATTTATTTCTTTCCTCCGGGTTCTATTGTCATTTATATATTCCATGTTTAATTAGAATTTTATACATTTTATGGTTGGCCCATAGTAAGTGTCGAAATCGACCCCTCGTCACTACCTCTTCGAGGTTAGACTAGATACTTACTGGGTATAAGTTGTTTATGTACTCACGCTATAAATCTGCACTAAATGTGCAGGATCTGAGGCAGGTGCATCTGGATATCAGTCCGGCGCGCATCCTTGACTACTACGAGACTTTGCGGTGAGCTGCCTTCCGAGCCCGTTCTACAGCAACCGAAGTCTTCCTTTGCTTTATTTTCTATCTATTTCATTTCGGACAACAATGTAGTACTCTTTTATATATTCTACTAGTAGCTCATACACTTGTAACACCAGGTCTTGGAGATTTATGCTAGTAGACACTTGATGGGTTTGGATTATTTTACTTATCTCACTTGCTTTAAAAATTTCGATCTCGCATTTTTATTAAACTCTTACTTCTTATTTATGCATAAACTAATAATCAACTATTTCAAATCTTTAAAGAGAGGATCACAGAGTTAGTTCCTGATTGGCTTGCCTAGCGGTAACGTTGGGCGCCATCACGGCCTATAGGAAGAATTGGGTCGTGGCAGATATTATGACAATACTAGGTAGCATAGATATCATTATGGGAGAAGTTGATTGTTGAAATGATAATTGATACAACAGAATTAGAAACTATCAATTCTTTTTCCAAATTGGAATCCTTAAAAGAAGTCAATGGGATCATATGAATGCTTTTTCCTATTTTGACTCTTGTATTAGTAACCACAATAGGTGTACTAGTAATTGTTTGGTTAGAAAGAGAAATATTTGCAGGAATACAACAACGTATCGGACCTGAATATGATGGCCCTTTAGGATTTCTTCAAGCTCTAGCAGATGGGACAAAACTACTTTTGAAAGAGAACCTTATTCCATCTACAAGAGATACTCGTTTATTCAGTATCAGACCATCCATAGCAGTAATATCCATCTTTCTGAGTTATTCAGTAATTCCATTTGGTGATCACCTTGTTCTAGCCGATCTTAGTATTGGTGTTTTTTTCTGGATTGCCATTTCAAGTATTGCTCCCGTTGGACATCTTATGTCGTGATATGGATAAATAATAATTATTCCTTTTTAGGTGGTCTACGGGCAGCTGCTCAATCAATTAATTATGAAATACCATTAGCTCTATGTGTGTTATCAATATCTCTACGTGTGATTCGGTAAGACCTAAAATTTCTCCAAATTCTTTTCTTTCTAGAAACAAAGGTAAAAATATTTGATTGAATATATATATTTTCATTTTTATTCAGCATTTGGGTTGATGAACTAAACCAGATAGTTATATGAGTGAAATAAAATGACTTCTAAATTTGCAGTAAAATGGTTGAGTCTCATTTCCTATTGTCACGGCCCGAAATCTCACCCGTCGTGATGGCGCCTATCTCAATACTAGGCAAGCCGACAACATCAATAACCCACAATTTCTTTTAAATACGAAAATTATAATAATTACGTTTAAGAGAAAATTTCACAAATACTGGATATAAATACATTCCCAAAACCCGGTGTTACTGAGTACATAAACATCTATACATTTCAAGTCTGGAAAGCACGGTTTATAATAGTCTGAGACCAAATACAATAAACAAGGAGATAGGGAAGGAGAGACAAGGTCTGCGAAATACGACAGCTATCTCTGAATCTACGAAAAATCAACTGTGCAAAAGAATCAACGCCCATTGTGTCTGGGATCACCTGGATCTGCACACGAAGTGCAGGGTGTAGTATGAGTACAACCAACTCAGTAAGTAACAATAATAAATAAGAACTGAAAATAGTGACGAGCTTCACGGCTAAGTCCAAATACAGAAATTTTCAACACAAAAAGGTAGGCATGCTCTCAAGTTCAACATTTGAAATTCCACAGTAATTTCATATCAACTTTGACTGAAACAGAAGATAATGTCTTTCAGAAATTTCCAAAACAGTGATATATGACAGCTGAAATGTAACAATAATGAAATTAATGCATCCTCTCAGAGTAACAGTCACTCAGTCCTCCCATTCACTCCAACCTCACAGTCATTTTTTCCTCACAGTCACTCAGCACTCGGCACTCAGTAGGTACATGTGCTCACTAGGGGTGTGTACAGACTCCGGATGGGCTCTAGCCCAAGCGCTATATCAAGCCAATCATGGCATATAACAATGAACATGCTGCGGCGTGCAGCCCGATCCCATAAATATTCTCACAATTAGGCCCTCGGCCTCACTCAGTCATCAACCTCTCTAGTCTCTCGGGCTCTCAGAAATCATGATAAGCAGCCCAAATAGCAATGATATGATGGATCAATAAAGAGCAATAGAGACTGAGATGAAATGTGCAATAAAATTATGACTGAGTGCAAAACAACAATTCAGCAGATAATTCCACAAGTACATGACCTCTGTTGGTCCCAATAATGTAAACACATGGTTTAAACATGATTTATAGTTCGATTTATCTAAAACGTGAAAAATGTATGGATATCAAATGATTATTCAAGCCTACGGTGCTCCCCCACACCCCCGTCACCTAGCATATGCACCACCTTAAAACCAATCACATAACACATAATCCGGGGTTTATACCCTTAGGACCAAATTTAGAACTGTTACTTACCTCAAACCGTATAATTCTTTATTCTGCAATGCCTTTGCCTCGCGAATCGGCCTCCAAACGCCTCGAATCTAGCCACAATTAATCTGATTCGGTCAATATGAAAATATAAATTTTCCATCAAAAATCTAAAATTTCACCAAACATCGCTCGTGGGGCCCGCATCTCGGAATCCGACAAAAGTTAAAAAATTTAAAAACTCATTCAACCACGAGTCTAACCATACCAAATTTACCAAATTCCGACATCAACTCGACCCTCAAATCTTCAAATTAAACTGAGAGGCTTTTCTAAAATTTCCAACTTAATTCAATGATTAAATGTTAAAAACAATCATGGATTCGGGTAATTTGACCAATATTGAGTTAAGAATACATACCCCGTTATTTTCCTTGAAAATCTCCCGAAAATCGCCTATTCCCGAGCTCCAATTCGTCAAAATTGGAAGTCCCATTTTCCGAACTTAAACTTTTTTGTCCAGACTTTTCTTCTTCGCGAACGCAACAGGTCCCTTGCGTTCGCGAAGCACAAAATTGTGCTGTCCAACATTTCCCTTCATGAACGCGAGTCACTGCTCGCGAACACGATGTTTTACCGAGCTCCTCTTCGCGAATGCGAAGGCAAAAAATCCACCCCAACTATTTTCCCTTTCGCGAATGCGATAAACAACCTCACCTCACCCCAGCTCCTCTTCGCGAACGCAACACCCTATCGCGAACACGAAGAGAAAATCTTGCCTACCTCAAATTCCCCTTCGCGAACGCGAGAAGCCACTCGCGAACGCGAAGAAGGAAACCAAACATAGTCATCAGAAAATTCCTGCAGTTTTTTAATTCCACATTTCGATCTGTTAACCATCTGAAACTCACCCGAGGCCCCCGGGACCTCAACCAAATACACCAACAAGTCCTAAAATATCATACAAACTTTGTCAAAACCTCAAATCGCTTCAAATAATGCTAAAATCACCAATCACACCCCAATTCAAGCTTAACAAAAACTAACGAATTCCAACTTCTACATTCGATGCTGAAACCTATCAATTCAATTCCGATTGACCTCCAATTTTGCATACAAGTCATAAATGACATTACAGAGCTATGAAAATTTTCAGAATTGGATTCCGACCCCGATATCAAAATGTCAACTCCCCGGTCAAACTTCCAACTTAAATTTCTATTTTAGCCATTTCAAGCCTAATTTAGCTACGGACTTCCAAATAACTTTCCAAACACGCTCCTAAGTCCAAAATCACCATACAGATCTATTGGAATCATCAAAACTCTATTCTGGGGTCGTTTACATATAAGTCAACATTTGGTCACTATTTAAACTTAAGCTTTAAACCTTGGAACTAAGTGTTTTAATTCATTCCAAAACTTCATCGGACCCGAACCAATCACCCCGGCGAGTCACATAACAAATGTAAAGCTTAAATTGAACAGTAAATGAGGGAACGGGGTTCTAATACTCAAAACAACCGGTCGGGTCGTTACATTCTCCCCATCTTAAACAAACATTCGTCCTCGAACGAATTTAGATTTATACCTGGAGTCTCAAATAGGTGTGGATTTTGCTCAACATCTCCCGTTCAGTCTCCCAAGTAGCCTCTCCGGCTGGTTGGTCTCTCCACTGTACCTTCACTGACGCTATGTTCTTTGACCTCAGCTTTCGAACCTTTCGGTCTAAAATGGCCACTAGCTCCACATCATACGTCAAATTACCATCCAGCTGCACGGTACTAAAATCCAAAATATGAGATGAATCCTCGACATACTTCCGGAGCATGGATATATGGAACACTGGATGAACACCTGATAGACTAGGTTGCAAAGCAAGTTCATAAGCCACTTCTCCAATCTTCTTAAGTATCTCAAAAGGCCCAATATACCGAGGGCTCAACTTGCCCTTCTTCCCGAACCTCAACACACCCTTCATGGGTAAAATCTTGAGCAGAACCTTCTCCCCAACCATGTAAGCAACATCACAGACCTTCCTGCCAGCGTAACTCTTCTGTCTAGACTGTGCCGTGCGAAGCCACTCCTAAATCAATTTAAACTTCTCCAAAGCATCCTAAACCAATTCAGTACCCAATAGCCTAGCCTCACCTGGCTCAAACTAACCCACCGGAGACCGACACCATCTCCCATACAAAGCCTCATACGGAGCCATCTGAATGCTCGACTGGTAGCTGTTATTGTAAGCAAACTCCGCGAGTGGCAGAAACTGATCCCTAGAACCCCCAAAATCAATGACCCAAGCGCGCAACATATCCTCCAATATCTGAATAGTGCGCTCGGATTGTCCGTCCGTCTGAGGGCTAAATGATGTACTCAACTGAACCTGTGTGACCAATTCTTGCTGCACTGCTCTCCAAAACTTTTATGTAAATTGCGTGCCACGATCCGAAATGATGTACTCTGGCACACCGTGTAGGCAAACAATCTCGCAGATATAAATCTCAGCCAACCGCTCCGAAGAATAATTAGTACCAACTGCAATAAAATGTGCAGATTTGGTCATCCGATCTACAATCGCCCAAATAACATCAAACTTTATCAAGGTCCATGGGAGCCCAACTACAAAATCCATGGTAATACGCTCCCATTTCCATTCCGGAATTTCAAGTCTCTGAAGCAATCCTCCCATTCTCTGATGCTCGTATTTCACTTGTTGACAATTTAAACACCGAGCTACAAACTCAACTATATCTTTCTTCATTCGCCTCCACCAATAGTGCTGCCTCAAATCCTGATACATCTTCGCGGCACTTGGATGAATGGAGTACCGTGAACTGTGAGCATCCTGGAGAATCAACTCACGCAAACCATCTACATTAGGCACATATAGCTTGCCCTACATCTGTAATACAGTGTCATCTCTAATAGTAGCTTCCTTGGCATCACAGTGCTGAACCGTGTCCTTAAGGACAAACAAATGTGGGTCATCATACTAACGTTCTCTTATACGATCATAAAGAGAAGACTGAGAAACCACATAAGCCAAAACTCGGCTCGGCTCGGAAATATCCAATCTGACAAACTGGTTGGCCAAATCCTAAACATCCAAGGCTAAAGGCCTTTCTTCTACTGCTAAGTATGCTAAGCTGCCCAAACTCTCTGCCTTATGACTCAATGCATCAGCCACCACATTAGCCTTTCCGGGGTGATAGAGAATGGTGATGTAATAATCCTTAAGCAACTCCAACCACTTCCGTTGCCGCAAATTAAGATCCTTCTGTTTAAACAGATATTGTATACTCCGGTGATCGGTATAAACCTGACAATGGACACCGTACAAATAATGCCGCCAAATATTCAAGGCATGAACAATAGCTGCTAATTCAAGGTCGTGGACCGGATAATTCTTCTCATGTACCCTTAACTGTCTGGACGCATCGGCAATCACCTTACCGTCTTGCATCAGCACTGCACCGAGACTAGGGTTGTAGTCAAAGCCGTCTTGAGCTTCTGAAAGCTCTCTTCATACTCATCCGACCACTTGAACGGAGCATCTTTCTGGGTCAATTTAGTCATAGGCAATGTAATAGACGAGAAACCCTCCACAAATCGTCGATAATAATCGGCCAAACCGAGAAAACTCTGAATCTCCGTAGCTAAAGATGGCCTAGGCCAACTCTGAACTGCCTCTATCTTCTTCGGATCCACCTTAATTCCTTCACTGGACACTATGTGTCCCAAGAATGCCACCAAACTAAACCAGAACTCACACTTAGAGAATTTGGCATACAGTCTCTCCTCTCTCAGCCTCTCTAATATAATACCCAAGTGATGTGTATGCTCCTTCTGGCTACGTGAGTACACCAGGATATCATCAATAAATACCACGACAAATGAATCAAGATACGGCTGGAATACGTTATTCATCAAGTGCATAAATGTTGTTGGGGCGTTGGTTAGCCCAAAAGACATCACGAGAAATTCATAGTGACCATAACGGGTCCTGAATGTCGTCTTTAGAATATCCGAATCCCGAATTTTTAACTGGTGATACCCCGATCTAAAATCAATTTTGGAGAATACCCTCACTCATTGAAGTTGGTCAAATAAATCATCAATACGCGGCAAAGGATATTCATTTTTGATTGTAACTTTGTTCAGTTGTCTGTAATCAATGCACATACGCATAGTACCATCTTTCTTTTTCACAAACAAAACCGGTGCACCCCAAGGTGGCACACTAAGCCTAATAAACCCCTTATCAAGGAGTTCTTGAAGTTGCTCTTTCAATTCTTTCAATTCAGTTGGTGCCATACGATACGGAGGAATAGAAATGGACTGAGTGCTCGGCACCAAGTCAATACCGAAATCAATATCCCTGTCTAGTAGCATACCCGGCAGGTCTGCAGGAAATACATCCGGAAAGTCTCGCACGACCGGTACTGAATCAATAGTAGCAGTATCTGCATCAACATCTCTTACAAAGGCTAAATATGACAAACACCCCTTCCCAACCTTACGTTGGGCCTTCAAATAGGAAATTACCCTACTGGGAACATAATCTAGCGAACCTCTCCATTCGACCTTCGGCAACCCTAGCATTGCTAATCTCAAGATTTTTACATGACGGTCCAGAATATCATAACATGGAGACAATCAATCCATACCCAGAATTACATCAAAATCAACCATACTGAGCAATAAAAGATCGACTATAGTCTACAACCCCCAATAGTTACCACATACGACCGATACACACTTTCCATAGTAATAGTATCGCCCACCGGCGTAGATACATGAACAGGTGAAACTAAGAACTCACGGGGCATATCCAGATAATGAGCAAAATATGATGATACTTACGAATAGGTGGAACCAGGGTCAAATAATATAGAAGCCTCCCTCTGGCATACTAAAACATTACATGTGATCACTGTATCTGAAGCAACAACATCTGGCATGGCAGGAAAAGCATAGAATCAGGCCTGACCGCTACTTGATCGGTCTCCCCCTCTTGGGCGACCCCTAGCTGACAGAGCCCCACCCAGAGCTGGCTGGGCGGGTGGCGAAGTAACTGGTGCTGAAGTCGTAGTCTGACTCCTCTGCTGCACTGGACCTCCCAGGCGATGAGGACACTGCCTCCACATATGCCCAAACTCCCTTCACTCAAAGCAGCTCCCCGGTACTGGTGGTGGTACGGAATGAATCGGGCCCCGAGAACCAGAATAACTGCCAGAAGCATCCGGTGCAAATGAACCTTGAACTGAAGGGATATGGGACAAACTTTGGGCTGGAAGGGCACCGAGAGATGGCTGACCCTGATGAGAACTGTATGAACCATGGTTGGATGATGCACCACGGTGAACTGGACGAGCCGTCTAAGCGTGCTTTTAAGGACGACCCCTGCCGCGGTAAAACTGACCACTTGAAGGAACACCGTTGAAATCACCTTGTCCACGAGGCATCTTGGCCTCCCTCTCACCATGCTTCTAACTACGGACTACCTCTATCTTCCGAGCAATATCAACCACCTCGTCAAAAGTAGCACCACGTACCCTCTCCCTAGTCATAAGTAACTGCAACTGATATATGAGGCCATCAATGAACCTCTTAATCCTCTCCCTATCAGTGGGAACTAACCAAACTGCGTGACGGTCCAACTCAGAAAACCTCATCTCGTACTGGGTCACAGGCATACCATCCTGCCGAAGCTGCTCAAACTGTGTGCGCAACTCCTCCCTGCGAGACTGCGGCACGAACTTCTCCAAAAAGAGAATAGAGAACTCTTGCCATGTAAGTGGTACTGCACCGACCGGCCTATGCCTTTCATAAGCCTCCCACCATCAGAAGCCAGTCCTAGAAAACTGAAAAGTAGTGAACGAGACCCCACTGGTCTCCAAAATACCCGTTGTCCGAAGCATCCGCTAGCACTTATCCAGAAAAGCCTGAGCATCCTCTGACTCAGCACCACTAAATGATGGAGGTTGAAGCCTCCCAACTCTCTCAAGTCTCCTATGCTTATCATCGGCCATAACAGGGACTACTGGGGCCTGAACAGCTGCAGCCGGTTAGGCTGGTAATGCCCCTAGTATCTGAAGTCCCTGCACTACCTGATCTGGAGTATGGACAACAGGGGTATGAGTACCTCCCCCGGCCTGAGAAGTGGCAGGTGCGGCCTGAGCCAAAACCACCTGAGCAAGTCTAGTGCAAACTGTCAATATTTGTGCTAGAGCCTCCTGAAGGCTTGGAATCACAATAGGTGCAGTTGGTGCCTGAGCTGGTCCCACCGGCTCAACTATATCCGGGATCTGCACTTGAGCTGGAGCAACTGGTGGTGTTACAGGTGCTGCTCCAACTGTTGTACGAGCGACACCTCGACCTCTACCTCGGAACCGGCCTCTACTATGACTCTGGCCTCTCGCGACCCTAACTGGTGGCACTGGTGGCTGATCGCCCGATCCGATAGTACGTGTCCTCACCATCTGTGAGAGAATAGAAAAGCAGAAATTTAGTTTTTGGAATCAATAAATTCGCATGATAGAATGCAAGAAAGTGAAATTTTTCCTAAGGATCTGGCAACCCCTCGAAGATAAGTACAGACGTCTCTGTACCGATCCGCAAGACTCTACTAAACCTGCTCATGACTCTTGAGACCTATGTAACCTAGGCTCTGATACCAACTTATCACAACCCGAAATCTCACTCATAGTGATGGCGCCTATCTCTATACTAGGCAAGCCGACAACATCAATAACCCATAATTTCTTTTAAATACGGAAGACATAATAATTAAGTTTCAGAGAAAATCTCACAAATACTGGATATAAATATACTCCCAAAATTCGGTGTCACTGAGTACATAAGCATCTATACATTTCAAGCTTGGAAAGCACGGTTTATAATAGTCTGAGACAAAATATAGTAAACAAGGAGATAGGGAAGGAGAGACAAGGTCTGCAAAACACAGCAGCTACCTCTAAATCTCCGAAAACTCAATTGTGCGAAAGAATTAACACCCACTATGTCCGGAATCACCTGGATATGCACACGAAGTGCAGGGTATAGTATGAGTACAACCAACTCAGTAAGTAACAATAATAAATACGAACCGAAAGTAGTGACGAGTTTCACGGCTAAGTCAAAATACAGAAATTTTCAACACAAAAGGGTAGGCGTGCTCTCAAGTTCAACATTTGAAATTCCATAGTAATTTCATATCAACTTTGACTGAAACAGAAGATAATGTCTTTCAAAAATTTCCAAAACAGTGATATATGACAGCTGAAATGCAGCAATAATGAAATCATTGCATCATTTCAGAGTAACAGTCATTCAGTCCTCCCATTCACTCCAACCTCACAGTCACTCTTTCCTCACAATCACTCATTCCTCTCAGTCACTCAACACTCGGCACTCGCACTCAGTGGGTACCTGCGCTCACTGAGGGTGTGTACAGACTCCGGAGGGGCTCCTTTAGCCCAAGCGCTATATCAAGCCAATCATGGCATATAACAATGAACATGCTGCGACGTGTAGCCCGATCACATAAATATCCTCACAATTAGGCCCTCGGCCTCACTCAGTCATCAACCTCTCCAAGTCTCTCGGGCTCTCAGAAATCATGATAAGCAACCCAAATATCAATGATGTGATGCATCAATAATGAACAATAGAGACTGATATGAAATGTGCAATAAAACTATGACTGGGTGCAAAATAGTAATTTAGCAGATAATTTCACAAGTACACGACCTCGGTGGATCCCAACAGTGTAAACACATTGTTTAAACATGATTTATAGTTTGATTTCTCTAAAATGCAGAAAATGTACGGATATCAACAGATTATTCAACTACACAGTTTCATGGAATTGACCAAATCCCAATTCCTACGGTGCACGCCCACACGCACGTCACCTAGCATGTGCGCCACCTCAAAACTAATCACATAACACATAATCCGGGGTTTCATACCCTCAGGACCAAATTTTAAACTGTTACTTAACTCAAACCGTGTAATTTTTTATTATGCAATGCCTTTGCCTCGCGAATCGGCCTCCAAACGCCTCGAATCTAGCCACAAATAATCTGATTCAGTCAATAAAAATTATAGGAATTAATTCCATATGAAAAAATAAATTTTCCATCAAAAATCCGAAATTTCACCCAAAAAGCGTCTCGAAACCTGACAAAGGATACAAAATCCGAAAGTTCATTCAACCAAGAGTCTAACCATACCAATTTTACCAAATTCCGACATCAACTCGACCCTCAAATCTTCAAATTAAACTAAGAGGGTTTCTAAATTTTTTAACTTAATTCACCGATTAAATGTTAAAAACAACCATGGATTCGAGTAATTTGACCAATATTGAGTTAAGAACACTTACCCCGTTGTTTTTCTTGAAAATCTCCTGAAAATCGCCTCTTCCCGAGCTCCAATTCGTCAAAAATGGAATTCCCATTTTTCGAACTTAAACTTTATGTCCAGACTTTTCTTCTTTGCGAACGCGACAGGTCCCTCGCGTTCGCGAAGCACAAAATTGTACTTTTCAACTTTGCCCTTCGCAAACGCGAGTCACTGATCGCGGACGCGATGTTTTACCGAGCTCCTCTTCGAGAACGCGAGCTCCCCTTCGCGAACGCGAAGGCAAAAATCCACCCCAGCTATTTTCCCTTTCGCGAACGCGATGAGCAACCTCGTCTGACCCCAGCTCCTCTTCACGAACGCGAGACCCTCTCACGAACGCGAAGTGCAAATTTTGACTGCCTCAAATTCCCCTTCGCGAACGCGAGAACCCACCCGCGAATGCGAAGAAGGAAACCAGACACAAGCATCAGAAAATTCCAGCAGTTGTTTAAGTCCAAATTTCGATCCGTTAACCATACGAAACTCACTCGAGCCCTGTGACCTCAACCAAATATACCAACAAGTCCTAAAATATTATACGAACTTAGTCGAAACCTCAAATCACTTCAAACAATGCTACAATCACCGATCACACCCCAATTCAAGCTTAACAAAACTAACGAATTCTAACTTCTACATTCGATGGTGAAACCTATCAATTCAATTCCGATTGACCTCCAATTTTGCACACAAGTCATAAATGACATAATGGAGCTATTAAAATTTTCAGAACTGGATTCCGACTCCGATATAAAAAAGTCAACTCCCCAGTTAAACTTCCAACTTAAATTTCTATTTTAGGCATTTCAAGCCTAATTTAGCTACGAACTTTCAAATAATTTTTCGGACACGCTCCTAAGTCCAAAATCACCATACTGAGCTATTAGAATCATCAAAACTCTATTTCGAGTTTATTTACACATAAGTCGACATCCGGTCACTATTTTAACTTAAGCTTTAAACATTGGAACTAAGTGTTCCAATTCATTCCAAAACCTCACCGGACCCGAACCAATCACCCCGGCTAGTCACATAACAAATGTAAAGCGTAAATTGAGCAGTAAATGAGGGAACAATATTGTAACACTCAAAACAATCAGATGGGTCGTTACACCTATGTACAAGAATAAAATGGTGAAAAAAAGCAAACATAAGCAATAGAGATTGTTTACCCCAAGATTGGTGAATTATCACAATAGCTTGAAGCTGGTTCAAAAGATCAACTGTATGGAGTTTTTACTGTGTATTGCCATAGATGAATTTCCACAATAGGAGGTTGAAAGCAAAAATGAGTGGATGGTTAGGAAGACCAAGATACACAAAGGATTAGTAATTGAGATTATATAAGTTATCCAAGAGGATATTTCTGTACATAAAAAGAATTCGAACTGGGGCTTTACGTTCGTAGAAATGATCAAGAAGTACTCCCTATGATTTTGATCTAGAGTATATTCCTATCCACTGAGTAAATAAATAACTATCAAGAATGAAGTAATCTTTTATTTTGGTTAAAGGCCCTTTTTCTAAGAAAGGAAAATAGGAATGAAATAAAATAGAAATAGAAAGAAAAAAAATCTAATCGCAAAAGCAAAAGAGGGGATGTCTTTTTTTCTTACTTTTTTCTTTTTTTGTTTTTATTCTTTCTTTCCTATAATTCCATTTTGATTTATATTTCGAGAGAGAAATATTTTGTCATGATTCATGAACTAATGGACTCTCTAATTTTTTTCGTAATTGAAAATTCGAGGTTGAAATGTATATGTGATATTGCTATAAAGCTCATTTTATTTAATGATAAGGTTATTAATCAACAAAGTGGTAAAGTATGCGTACACACTACCCTCCCCAAACCCCACTAGCGAGATTATACTGGGTTGTTGTTGTTGTTGTTATTAATCAACAAAGAAAAATAAAAATTCTTAAAAGATGAGATCAATTCAGAAGCCTGTATTTATTAGTTTTAAATATAGCAGACATAATTCCATTGGTCTAATTCGAGACCTTAGGATAGATTTTGACTCTATTTGACAAACATATCAAGATAAAGAATAGGAAAGTGTCACGACCCAAAATTCATAAAGGTCATGATGGCGCCGGACTCCACTGTCAGGCAAGCTAACACTAAATAGTTAATTAAATCTTTATTTTAGTATTTTTGAAATCGTAAATTTACTTCAATTTATCTAGTAAAAGATGAATTTACAGAATAAATAATAATATTTCCCAATTCCAATAGTGAAAATCCCATAATCATCCCATAACCCGGTGTCACAAATGCATGAGCCTTTTCTAGAAATTTAAAATAAAATACGATAACTGTCCAGAATACAACTTGGATAGGAAAGAAAATACAATACTCTGAAGGAGACTCTGTTGGATGCGGTGCATCGTATAGAATGCAGCTCACCTAAGTCCCCGCCATAATCGCGCCTCTGCGCCCACAAGACCGCTAAACATATGTGTACCTGCACAAAAATGTGCAGCAAGTATAGTATGAGTACGTAAATCAACGTGTACCTAGTAAGTATCTCATCTAATCCAGAAAAAGTAGTGACGAGGGGTCAACTTCGACACTTACTAGTGGTCCAATAATATCAGGTATAGTAAAGAAGTGAATGAATATGAGACAGAGTAAATATATGAAACAAACAAGTATAAAATACGTAGTATAATTTTCCTCTTTACAATTACTCCAGCTCTCAACTAGCAAGTTCCCTCCATAACCGGAGCATATATATAGATATAGTGGATTTCATCGAAGAGGTTGTCATAATCCAAATCAGGAAAAAAAACCCTCAGATACACTGACTTCTTGCCAAACGTTACGCACGATTCCATGAGGATAATATATATAGAGGAAATGCTGAGGCGTACGACCCGATCTAACATAAATGTAAATCGTGCACTGCCGAGGGTCGAACGACGCGAACCATAAATGCATCTATTAACCTGTCGAGGCAAACGACCTGCTCCTATGAGAGTATGGTATATAAATCCTGCCGAGACGAATGACCCGATCCCATAAGAGTGGTAGAAGGAAATACCCCGCTCGTGAATCATACGTGCGACGCGGTCAAATATAAATTTAAGGAATCTCCCCACTCGCGGATCATACTTGCGACGCGGTCAAATATAAATTTAACATTTAAAATCATATCTCTTTCTTGATTCTTTTCAAAATAAGGGAAATTCAGCTTGTAGCTTTTTAAGAAAATTACCCTGCTCGCGAAACATACATGCGACGCGGTTACACATAGATTTCTTAAGCTATTATAGCATTACTCAACCCTTTTCGAAATTTTAAAGTTCAAACGAAACCTTTTAAATCTTACATTCTTCAA
Source organism: Nicotiana tomentosiformis (assembly GCF_000390325.3). Classification (NCBI taxonomy): domain Eukaryota; kingdom Viridiplantae; phylum Streptophyta; class Magnoliopsida; order Solanales; family Solanaceae; genus Nicotiana; species Nicotiana tomentosiformis. The sequence goes on along the minus strand of NC_090820.1, from coordinate 1,547,732 downwards.
TTTCAACTCCTTTCTAAACATTTAATAAGCAAACTCAATCTAACTCCCTCTCAAGGCAGATAATAAACATAAATCAATAACAATATCAACAAGGCATGATGTGAGCCTAAAACTACCCGGACATAGGCATAGCTAGTAGCTACGTATAGACTCTCGTCATCTCGTAAGTACGTAGCCCCCACAAATAGAAGCACACAGTAATTTAGTTCACCTATGGGGTTAATTCCCTCTTACAAGGTTAGAAAGGAGACTTACTTTACTTCGAAATTCCATAACCGGCTCCAAGGCTTCTCCGACAATTCAAATTAATACTCGTCGCTCCAAAACTAGTCAAATATAATGTAACCGAATCAAAATATACTCTAATACTCATAATTAATCATTTTATAATAATAGTCAACTTCGTTCGAAAAGTTGATAAATCACTCTCGGGCCCACGTGCTTGGATTTCAAAAAATTTCGAAGATAAACTTTACCCATAACCCCAATAACTCAAATATATAATTTATTCTCCATTTCATGCCCAAATTCGTGATCAAAATCTAAAAATACTAATTTCTAGGTTTTTCTTTAAAATCCCAAATTTCTACAAATTTTCATGTCTTAATCCATGTATAAACCTTGTATTTAACTCACAACTAGAAGAAATCACTTACCTCTTGATGATGATGGAACCCCCTCTCAAAATGCTCTAAACAATCGCCTGACTCCAAATGGGAAAATAAGGGAAATGAACTAAGTCTCGGAATAAAAGCCCTTGTCTCCAGTCGCAGATGTCGCATTTGCGATGGGGGGTTCGCAAATGCGACCTTCGAAAATGCGAACAAAGCATCGCAAATGTGACCCCTGACAGAGTTGGCCTTCATCGCAAATGCGATACAGAGTTCACAAATGCGAACTCCTCAGGCTTCGCAAAAGCGGCCATATTGTCGCAAATGCGATCCATTCCCTCAGCAGCCCAGGTTCGCAAATGCGAACACCGCCTCGCAAATGCGATGGTCGCATTTGCGACCAAAACATCGCAATTGCGTTCATGCCAGAACTAGCAATCCAACTTCTTAACAAAACACTCTGAAGCCGCTCCGAAACTCACCTGAGCCCCCGAGGCTCCAAACCAAATACCTACACAAGTCTAAAAACATAACACGAACCTGCTTGAGGTCTCAAATAATATCAAACAACGTCAAATTCATGAATCGCACCCATTCAAAGCTTAATGAACTTTAAACTTCAAACTTCTACATTCGATGCCGGAACCTATCAAATCACGACCGATTGACCTCAAATTTTGCACACAAGTCATAATTGACATTACGGACCTACTCCAACTTCCGGAATCAGAATCCGACCCCGATATAAAATAGTCCACTCCCGGTCAAACTCCTCGAAAACCTTCAAATTTTAGCTTTCGCCAAATGACCTACGGACCTCCAAATCCACATCCGGATGCGCTTCCAATACCAGAATCAACATACGGAGCTATTCTCAGGCTCAAAATCCCAAACGGATATCAATAACATTGAAATGCACTTCAACCCAAATTTAGTAAATTCTTCCAAAATGCCAACTTCCATAATAGGCGCCGAAACGCTTCCAGGTCATCCAAAATCCTATCCGGACATACTCCCAAGTCCAAAATCATCATACGAACTTGTTGGAACCCTCCAATCCCGATTCCGAGATCGTTTACTCAAAACATCGCACTTTAGTCAATTCCTCCAACTTAAGGCTTCTGAAATTAGAATTTTCTTCCCAAACTAACTCCGAACTTTTCAAAATTCATGTCCGACCATATGCACAAGTCATAATACCTGAAGTGAAACTACTCAAGGCCTCAAATCGCCGAACGATGCGCTAGAGCTCAAAACGGCCGATCAGATCGTTACAGAAAGGATCCTTAGATTTATTTATGACGCCGTATGAGGTGAAAATCTCACGTACGGTTCTGTAATAGCGATGGGCACAGTGATGTTATCATCGACTATGATTATCTAACAGTTCAAGTACATTTGATATAGCGGAAGAGTAGTCAAAATATGATTTTTGGGGGTTGAATTTGTGGCGTCAACCCATCGGGTTTATAGTTTTTCTAATTTCTTCTCTAAGCCGGGTGTGAAAGATTATATTTTGATTTACCAGAAGCAGAAGAAGAATTAGTAGCTGGGTATCAAACCGAATATTCATGTATCAAATTTGGTTTATTTTATATTGCTTTATATCTGAATCTACTAGTTTCTTCATTATTTGTAACAGTTCTTTACTTGGGAGGTTGGAATCTTTCTATTCCGTACATATTTGTTCTTGAGCTATTTAGCATAAATAAAAAGGGTAAAGTCTTTGGAACACTAATTGGTATCTTTATCACATTAGCCAAAACTTATTTATTTTTGTTCATTCCTATTGCAACAAGATTGACTTTACCGAGGCTGAGAATGGACCAACTATTAAATCTTGGGTGAATTTTTTTTTTTACCTATTTCTCTAGGTAATCTATTATTGACAACTTCGTCCCAACTTCTTTCACTGTAAAAGACTACAATATTCTAGATTCACGACTTGTCTCAAACAAGAGAAAGAAACAAGCATAAAATCTTTTTTTTTATAGATATTCTAAATATGTTCCCTATGATAACTGAATTCATAAATTATGGTCAAAAAATAATACGAGCCGCCAGATACATCGGCCAAGGTTTCATGATTACCCTCTCCCACGCAAATCGTTTACCTGTAACTATTCAATACCCCTATGAAAAATTGATCACATCGGAACGTTTCGAGGCCGAATCTACTTTGAATTTGATAAATGCATTGCTTGTGAAGTATGTGTGCGTATATGTCCTATAGATTTACCCGTTGTTGATTGGAAGTTAGAAACTGATATTTGAAAGAAACGATTGCTTAATTACAGTAATGATTTTGGAATCTGTATATTTTGTGGTAATTGCGTTGAGTATTGTCCAACAAATTGTTTATCAATGACCGAAGAATATGAACTTTCTACTTATGATTATCGTGAATTGAATTATAATCAAATCGTTTTGGCTCATTTACCAATGTCAGTAATTGTTGATTACACAATTCGAACAATTTCGAATTTACCTCTAATAAAAAATGAATAAACCCTAAATTCGAAAAAAAAATCGAATTACGAAGGCTTAGTTCGGATCTAAAAGAATGATATATTTTCTTGGTCAATTCAAACAAGTGGTTGGTTAATGAGATTCCTAGCTTAATTTAGATTGAAAGCAAGACGGATTTATATATTATAGTTATAATAATAGTAATGGTTTCAAAGTAGATAAATGATATCAAAAATCGATAAGTTTAAACTACTCGTTCGACGAATAAAAAATTGATAGTGGTCCAATAAAATAAAAGCATCTACGTCAATTCATACCCATTACAATTTCATTCAATTAACAATTAAGAAGTATCATAAAAAAATTGAAAAAACTTTTTTTTTCTGATCAGGTCAATAAAGTCATGAAATTCTCCTTTTTTGATTTTTTATAAAAAAAAATGGATTTATCTGAACCAATACATGATTTTCTTTTAGTCTTTCTAGGATCGGGTCTTATATTAGGGGTCTAGGAGTGGTATTACTTCCCAATCTAATTTATTCTGCCTTTTCCTTGGGATTGGTTCTTGTTTGTACATCGTTATTCTATATTCTATCTAACTCCTATTTTATAGTTGTTGCGCAACTACTTATTTACGTATGAGCTATAAATATTTTAATTATTTTTGCTGTGATGTTCATGAATGGTTCAGAATATTACGAAGATTTTCATCTTTGGACCGTAGGAGATAGAATTACTTCGATGGCTTGTATAAGTCTTTTTATTTTATTAATTACTATTATTTCAAATATGTCATGGTACGAGATTATTTGGACTATAAGATCAAACCAGATTATAGAGCAAGATTTTATAAGTAATAGTCAACAAATTGGAATTCATTTATCAATAGATTTTTTTCTTCCATTTGAACTGATTTCAATTATCCTTTTAGTTGCTTTAATAGGTGCATTTGCTGTAGCTCGTCAATAAAAAAATTCTATTAAAACTTGAAATTCAAATAAAATTTTGTTCTGTCTTATCACATTCATTTTCCTTCAATTCTATTTGAATTTCTGTTGTATAAATAGAAAGACTTTAGGTCAATCTAGTACCAATATATTTCTTTGTTCCATACTTGTTATATACTAGTCAATTAAATCAGTTGAATTGTTGTTCATATTAAAAGGAGTCGAGATTGATAAGGAGTTGTTTAATGATTCTCGAACATGTACTTGTTTTGAGTGCCTATTTATTTTCTATCGGGATCTATGGATTGATCACAAGTCAATATATGGTTAGAGCCCTTATGTGTCTTGAACTTATATTGAGTGCGGTTAATATAAATTTTGTAACATTTTCTGATTTTTTTGATAATCGTCAATTAAAAGGAGACATTTTCTCAATTTTTGTTATAGCTATTGCAGCCGCTGAAGCAGCCATTGGACTGGCTATTGTTTCATCAATTTACCGTAACCGAAAATCAACTCGTATCAACCAATCAAATTTGTTGAATAATTAGTATTAATCATGTAGATTTTAATATTGATAAATCAATTTTAATTAGCATGTTTGCTGCGTAAGGTGTGATCTTGTTTGCAAAACATAAGAAATCAAAGTATTTTGGCCCTCTCTCATATCTCATAAACCAATCTAGAAGGGGATTGATTAGAAAATTATGATAACTCATTGATTCATCTAGTATATAAATATATAATTATATGATTCGTTTCTAAGTTTACTAGATCAAAAATTTATAACATTCAAAAAAGTATAGACCCAATGTCACATTAAGTAAAGATTTATGATACGTGTATAGGATGTACTCAATGTATCCGAGTCTGTCCCACCGATGTTTTAGAAATGATAACTTGGGACGGTTGTAAGGTTAAACAAATTGCTTCTGCTCCACGAACAGAGGACTGTATTGGTTGTAAGAGATGTGAATCCGCCTGTCCAACAAATTTCTTGAGTGTCCGAGTTTATTTATGGCATGAAACAACTCGCAGTTTGGGTCTAGCTTATTGATACGTTCGAAAAAACTCTACTTGAATCCATTTAATTTTTTTACCGACAAACCTGTGCTCGAAAATCAAACTATTTTGAGCACGAGGTTTTATGGTCCAAGAGTATTTTGTCTTTACTACGAATTATTTTCCTTGGCTAACAATAATTATAGTTTTTCCAGTATTTCTGGGTTCCTTAATTTTCTTTCTCCCCCATAAAGGAAATAGGATAATTAGGTGGTATACCATATGTATATGTGGGCTTTTCAAAATGTTTTATTGTTAAGCATAGTCATCGAACAAAAGTCCATACCGGAATTTTATTACCTTATTCCTTAAACCCTAAAACAGAGACAAGGTATGCAAGCAAGTCATACGTGCTAATAAGTTCTTGCCTTTTTTATAGGTAAGACATGGGCCAATAAGCCCGCTTTCACAAATTTCCGTCTTTCTCGATCGAAAGCTAAGCGTGCCAAACCATCTAAGCAAAGTCCTATTTGTCAAAGAAGAGAGCCAAGACAAGCTCAAGTCATCCGGGATAAGAGAAGGTCCTATCCTAATAAGTCGGGGTAGGACCGGTCGAATAAGCAGTAATTCATCTTTGCAGAGATGAAGAATGGGCTACTTCCTCATAGATTGAAGACTTTAATACCAAGAAAGATCCTTCTGAAACATAATATTTTACTACCTCAATAAATGCCCGAGAGCATTTAATAAATCTTCCAGTTCTCTATCTACCCCACCCCCGGTTTAGCGCTTGTTCGTTCTATAAGACTTCCTTCTCGTTCTCGGTGAAGGAATCAGAGCTGCTATAGAATCAACATCTTACTCTTTAAGGGCAAGCTCAGTAACGAGAAGTTTTCCTCTACTAGAAAGCAGTCCTTCACGGATATGGGAGCTTACTCCGCTGTTGCTGGTTTAGTAAGCTATGCATTTCCATCCTTTATGATTATGAAAAATGTTACACCCTATATTTTCATACGTAAAAATGCGTCGTAAGCAAACTAATGTAGGACCAAAAATGAGATAATATTTAAAATTATATAAAGTAAGTTAATCATGTTACCTCTGAGGTTACAAATATTGAAGATCATGAACAACAAGTACAAAGAGGGTTAGACAGTTCAGAAGCTAAAGCAATTAAATAAAACAAGGTTTCGTCGAAAGTCGACAAGTTGGGAATGTTATAACATGTACCTTTGGGGTGAGACTAGGGTGATTAACATGATAAGGAGATTATGTTATGATTTATATTAGTCGTATAACATCCGTGTGTTATGTTTTGAAGTCAAGCGAGTTGTGGAACAAAAGTCGATGAAAGTCATCACAAGTTACATTCATAAGTTTTACTGAAACTTTGGGTCAAATGTAACTGCAATTTTCTCCCAATATACTTAGAGTTATGGGGTGTTCCACCCATCAAATTAAAGATCTATGAGTCTATTTTCCAACGCATTAAACCGTTTGTCAATACGACATTGGAGTAGAGAGATATGGGAATTTTTGCGATACTGCGTAAGCTGCTAGGTGACAAGTAGGTGTGTCACCTACTTGCTTAAATGAAAGCCCAAAAATGGGCCATTTCGGGTCGTCCAAAGAGGCCTTTTAAAGCCCCATTTTCTTCATATATTAGACTTAAAATATAGCATAATAACCAGACATAAGCTCTGCAAAGAATTCTCTCAAAAATTTCCCACAAACCCTAATTGATTTTCTCTCCCTTTCAAGTTCTAATTGGAGGTAAAACTTAGAGTTTGAAGAACCAAGATAGGAGCTGAGTTATCCAACAAATAAGGTGAGTTTACTGCTCTCTTTCATCCATTTTTTCTGCTGTAAATTCATGGTAAGTCGTTCTATACTTGTAAGAACTCACGGGACGGTGATCGGAAGCCGTGAGTTCGAGTTATTCACTTGTAGCGGACTGTTTTGTGGACTATTTTGTGTTGCTGTTGGGCTGCGTGTTTTACTACTATTTTGTGGAGTTTTGGAGGAGGAAGGGGGTTTATAAACACCATATAAATGTAGGATGGTTGGCTGGTCGTTCGTCATAATATTTTCGGGTCGTTTGACACTACTACGGTGGTCGTTTTTTGTACGAAGAGATTGGGGTGTGTTGGGCTGTTTTGTAGTATTTGATGGTGTATATATGGCTGGAAAATGATGTATATATGTTGTTATTGTTCTGTTCTTGTATTTTTGGTGTTATCTTAAAGTTGGAGGAAGGGCATATTATAGGGGAGATGCTGCCCGTTTTAATACAAAATAGGTTTGTCGTTCGTTGTGCGATAGTTGTACCTTTCGTAACTTAACGATAGTATTATTATCATTCTTGTAGATTAAGGTGAGAAGAGGTGAGTTCAACTTGGTGATTGGAAAGATTGTGATAAGGTATGTTAAGGCTAAGCCTTCCTTCATTTTGGCATGATCTCGTAGCTACATGTGTTAGTAATGAGACAAAAAGAGAAGTTCATATTCATGAATTTATTCACACTATTCTAGTCTCATAAGTTACAATATTATTCCTTATCGAGACTCTATATTCAATTTTAGTATTGTCTTCTTCCAGTCAAGAGAGCAGCAAGCCTATATATACAGTATTACAGTATTTTCATTACCATCGAGCTATAATCGATGGGCAGGCCCCTATTGGGCAACCTCTGATCAGATGGAAAGTTATATACCGAGCCTACTGTGGCCGAGCGCCTATGAGCGAGCCCAGCATGGTCGAGATACATAGCCTAGTATGGCCGAGCGCCTATGAGCGAGCCTACTATGGCAGAGCAGTTATATATATACCGAGCCTTATAAGGCCGTACATTATTTTACTTACTATATTGAAGGAGTTGAGTCAGTATCAGCAGGTAAGTATATCTCCAGATCATCTTTGACTCCCAGTTAATTTCAGTTATCATATTATCAGTTCAGTTTCAGATTTCAGTTATTTTATTGCCTTACATACTCGGTACATTATTTCGTACTGACGTCCCTTTTTTGGGGGCGCTGCATTTCATGCGTGCAGGTTCAGACAGACAGACGGGTAGACCTCCTCAGTAGGTGTTTCCCGAGTTCCGCCTGATCGGTAAGCTCCACGTCTTTCGGAGTTGCCAGGTCTAGAGTTTTGTGTACATCTTATGTATATCTGTATATATGTTATGGGTAGGTCGGGGCCCTGTTCCGATCACAGTACATCTATCAGTAGAGGCTTGTAGGCATATCCTGTTGGTTAGTGCAGTATGTTGGGTTTGTATAAATTGGTGGTTTGTCAGCTGTAGTAGCTATGACGGCCTTGTCGGCCTAGCTTTATATTGATATTTAGTTAGCGCTAGTTTCCATTCAGTTTTATATTTTGCTTCGCAAATTGTCTTGCAAGGTGGCCCCATGGCCAAAGTATGACATTATGTGTTCAGAGTCCCTTAGTCGCAATTTGGTACGCTAGGTTAGGTGAGGCACCGGGTGCCGGTCTCGCTTCTAGGTCGGGGCGTGACAAACTTGGTATCAGAGCAGTTCTGTCCTAGGAAGTCTACAAGCCGTGTCTAGTAGGGTCTTGTTTATAGATGTGTTGTGTACCACATTATATAAGCAGGGAACTACAGGGCATTTAGGAGTTGGTTACCCTTCTTTGAAATCTAAATCGTGCTATAGAACTGAGTTATAAGAAATTTGAATTAAACTTATGTGTTGGTGTTTGCATGCACAGATGACGGTGACTAGAAAGACTACGGCTAGCCAGAGGAGAGATACAGCAGTAGGTGAGGGGACCAACAGGGTACCCCCAGTAGATAGGGCCCAGTCTGAAGCTCAATGGGAGACCCCTACTCAGCCATTACCGGCTCCTCCACCAACTACGGAGATTCCTAGGGAAACCGCACATCCAGTTCCCCCTCCACTTCCATTAGATCAGGACTTGAGAAGTGCGGTGCATTTGTTGACACAGTTGGTAGCTACCCAGCAACAGGCTAGGGCATCAGCTAGTGCAGGAACTTCTGAGGGATCTGGGAGTTCAAGGGTCCGAGAGTTTATTGCTTTGAGTCCCCCAGAGTTCACGGGGACAGATCAGAGGGAGGACCCACAGGATTTCATAGATCAGCTTCACAGGATCTTTCGTGTTATGCATGCCACGGAGAAAGAGGCACTTGAGCTAGCAGCTTTTCGACTGCGAGATATAGCCATCCTTCGGTACGAGGGATGGGAGAGGTCCAGGGGACGTGATGCACCTCCAGCTATTTGGGAGAATTTTTCAGATGCCTTCCTTGACCAGTACTTACCGCGGGAGATCCGACAGGCTCGAGTCGATCAGTTTCTAGCCGTCAAGCAGGGTAATATGAGTGTTCGAGAGTATAGTCTCTGTTTTGACTCATTGGCCAGATATGCACCATCCATTGTTGCTACTATGCGGGACAGGATTCACAGGTTTATAGTAGGGTTAGCCCCAGAGTTAACCGAGGCATGTGCCACCGCTGCATTGCAGGATAGTATGGATATCTCCCGGATTCAGGCATTCGCCCAGAATATAGAAAGGGGTAGGCGTCGGCAGCAGGGTACAAAGAGGGCTGAGCAAGGGCAACGTAAGAGGATGAGATTTCCCAGGTCTCAAGAGCAATCTCAGGGTAGTTATAGGACCCAGTACTTCGGATGGCCACCTAGGCCTCCGCCACCTCAATTACAGGGTTACAGGTATGACCGCTATAATCAGTCAGGACCAGGTGAGAGCTCACGGGCGTCGGGTTTGCAGCGACAGCGAGGATCTGCGCAGACATGGTCATTTCCTCCACGGTGTGACATCTGTGGTAGAGGACACTTGGGCCAATGCCGAGCAGGTTCTGATGCTTGTTATACATGTGGGCGTCCAGGGCATATGATGCGAGATTGCCCAAATAGAGATTCGGGGGGAATGGCACAACCAGCGAGTTCAGCAACAGGATCATCTATGTCCGTGCATCCTTCAGGGCGCGAGTCTCAGTCTTCAGCTGGTAGAGGTCGGGGCAGAGGTAGAGGTTCCAGTTCAAGTGGTAATCAGAACCGTATCTATGCTTTAGCGGGTCGACAGGACCAGGAGTCTTCACCAGATGTTGTGACAGGTATATTAACCATTTTCTCTCACGATGCTTATGCTTTGATAGACCCAGGATCTACTTTATCGTATATTACCCCATTTGTCGCGAGGAAGTTTGGTATAGTGCCTGAAATACTAAGTGATCCTTTTGCGGTATCTACACCGGTCGGAGAATCGATTATTGCTAGACGGATTTACCGAGGTTATTTGTAGTCGTCAGACCTCAGCGGACCTAGTTGAGCTAGAGATGATGGATTTTGATGCTATCATGGGCATGGACTGGTTGGCAGCTTGCTATGCCACAGTTGATTGCCGAGCAAAGGCAGTCAAATTTCATTTTTCGGGTGAGCCAGTCCTTGAATGGGTAGGTAATACAGCAACACCCAGAGGTAGGTTTATTTCCTATCTGAAGGCGAGGAAAATGATCGCAAAAGGGTGCATTTATCATATTGTGCAAGTTAGAAATGCAGATGCTGAGATACCTATACTTCAGTCTATTCCCGTAGTCAAAGAGTATGCAGATGTGTTTCCAGATGAGCTTCCAGGTATTCCTCCAGAGCGAGAGATTGATTTTAGCATTGATTTGCTTCCAGGAACTCAACCAATATCCGTCCCTCCGTATAGAATGGCACCTGGCGAATTGAAGGAGTTGAAGGAGCAGTTAAAAGATTTGCTGGTGAAAGGTTACATTAGGCCCAGTACCTTACCTTGGGGTGCACCGGTACTATTTGTGCGAAAGAAAGACGGCTCGCTGAGGATGTGTATCGATTATAGGCAGCTGAACAAGGTAACTATTAAGAATAAGTATCCACTTCCAAGGATCGATGACTTGTTTGATCAGTTGCAGGGGCTAGATGCTTTTCAAAGATAGATTTGAGGTCGGGGTACCACCAGGTCAGAGTTCGGGAAAAAGATATTCCGAAGACAGCCTTCAGGACCCGATATGGCCACTATGAGTTCCTTGTCATGTCCTTCGGGTTGACTAATGCACCTGCCATATTTATGGACTTGATGAATAGCCTATTCCGGCCATTTTTAGATCTGTTTGTGATAGTATTTATTGATGATATTCTGGTTTATTCCTATTCAGAGGATGAGCATGCGGACCACCTGCGAGCGGTACTCCAAACCCTCCGTGATCGTAAGTTGTATGCTAAGTTTTCTAAATGTGAGTTCTGGTTGAAGTCTGTAGCATTCTTGGGGCATATTGTATCAGATGAAGGTATAAAGGTGGACACTCAGAAGATTGAGGCCGTGAAATCTTGGCCTAGACCTACCACTCCGACAGAGGTTCGTAGCTTTCTAGGCTTAGCAGGATACTATAGGAGGTTCGTAGAGGGTTTTTCTTCCCTTTCGGCACCATTGACGAGGTTGACACAGAAAGAAACTAAGTTTCAATGGACAGAGGCTTGCGAACGGAGTTTCCAAGAGCTTAAGAACAGGTTGACCTCAGCTCCAGTTCTAACACTTCCAGAGGATCTAGAAGGTTATGCCGTGTATTGTGATGCATCAAGTGTAGGGTTAGGATGTGTCCTGATGCAACATGGGAAGGTAATTGCATATGCTTCAAGGCAGTTGAGGAAGCACGAGAGGAATTATCCGACCCACGACCTCGAGTTAGCTGCGGCTGTCCATGCACTTAAGATATGGCGGCATTATTTATATGGTGTTCATGTTGATGTATTTACTAATCATAAAAGCCTACAATATATTTTCAAGCAGAAAGAGTTGAATTTGCGAAAGAGGTGATGGCTTGAGTTATTGAAAGATTACGATGTTAACATTCTCTACCATCCAGGGAAAGCTAATGTTGTAGCAGATGCTTTAAGTCGCCTATCTATGGGTAGCTTAGCACATGTAGAGCCCGAGAAAAGACAATTAGCTAGAGAGATTCATCAATTGGCTTCATTGGGGGTTCGGTTAGTAGATTCTGAGGATGGTGGAGTTGTACTTCAAAACACTGCAAAATCATCCCTCATAGCTGAAGTCAAGGAAAGGCAGTACGAGGACCCAGAGTTGGTCGAGTTGAGAGAGTGAGTTCCGCAGCAGAGGAAGCCATTGTTAGAGCTCAAGGGAGATGGGGTTCTCAGATACAAGGGTCGTTTGTGTGTTCCAGATGTAGCAGGGCTACGAGACAAGATTATGTCAGAGGCACATTATTCATGGTATTCCATCCATCCTGGATCGACGAAGATGTATCATGACATTAAGGATATGTACTGGTGGAATGATATGAAGAAGAACATTGCTGAGTTTGTCGCCCAATGTACTAGTTGCCAGCAAGTGAAGGTAGAGCACCAGAAGCCCGGAGGGCTAATGCAGACTATAGAGATCCCGACATGGAAATGGGAGGCGATAAACATGGACTTTATCACGGGTTTACCTCATTCTAATCGTAAGTTCGATTCTATATGGGTGATAGTCGATAGGCTCACGAAATCAGCTCACTTCCTACCGGTCAGATCTACATATACAGTAGAAGATTATGCAAAGTTATATATTAAGGAGATAGTGCGGCTACACGGAGTACCGGTTTCTATTATATCTGACCGTGGGGCTCAGTTTACAGCACATTTTTGGAGGTCATTTCAGAGAGGTCTAGGGACTCAGGTGAATCTCAGCACAGCTTTTCATCCACAGACTGATGGACAAGCCGAGCGCACAATTCAGACGCTCGAGGATATGTTACGAGTATGTGTGTTGGATTTTAAAAGAAGTTGGGATGAACATCTACCTCTTATCGAGTTTGCATATAATAACAGTTACCACTCCAGTATCCAGATGGCTCCGTACGAGGCTTTGTATGGGCGTAAGTGCAGATCTCCTATAGGGTGGTTTGATGTTGGAGAATCTGGGTTACATGGGCCAGACCTGGTTCAGCAGGCCATAGAGAAAGTAAAGCTTATCCGGGAGCCACTGTTGACAGCTCAGAGTCATCAGAAGTCATATTCTGATGTGCGGCGACGAGACTTAGAGTTCAGGATTAATGATTGGGTATTCTTAAAGGTATCACCTATGAAGGGCGTGATGAGGTTTGGCAAGAAAGGCAAGCTTAGCCCACGGTATATTGGGCCTTATAGGATCATTCGGAGAGTGGGCCAAGTAGCTTATGAGTTAGAGTTGCCCTCAGAATTGGAGTCTGTCCATCCAATTTTTCACGTATCTATGCTACGGAAGTGCATTGGCGATCCTACCCGAGTGGTGCCCACGGATGATGTACAGATTACAGAGGATTTGTCATACGAGGAAATTCCAGTAGCCATCCTAGACCGACAAATCCGCAAGCTACGAAATTAGGAGGTAGCTTCCGTGAAGGTTTTATGGAGGAGCAAGAATGTAGAAGAGATGACGTGGGAATCGGAGGGAGAAATGAAGTCTAAATACCCCCACCTATTTCAAACTGAAGATATAGTTCGAGATGAGACGCTACAACATAGCTCTATGTAGGCTAGCAGGTCATCAGGTAAGCTTTTATTTTTCACTTTCAATATATATGATTTACGGTCGGTGAGGCAAATTGCTGCTATTTATAAAGATTGGCCATGTGTGGCATGTATAGTATATTTTCTGGTTGCGTGCAGGTTGGTTTTAACCTAGTGTACGAAGGATACTTTGGCAAAATTTTCCAAAGTCTCTAAGAGTAAACATTCGAGGACGAATGTTCCCAAGGGGGGGGTGATGTTACACCCTATATTTTCGTACGTAAAAATGCGTCGTAAGCAAACTAATGTAGGACCAAAAATGAGATAATATTTAAAATTATATAAAGTAAGTTAATCATGTTACCTCTGAGGTTACAAATATTGAAGATCATGAACAACAAGTACAAAGAGGGTTAGACAGTTCAGAAGCTAAAGCAATTAAATAAAATAATGTTTCGTCGAAAGTCGACAAGTTGGGAATGTTATAACATATACCTTTGGGGTGAGACTAGGGTGATTAACATGATAAGGAGATTATGTTATGATTTATATTAGTCGTATAACATCCGTGTGTTATGTTTTGAAGTCAAGCGAGTTGTGGAACAAAAGTCGATGAAAGTCATCACAAGTTACATTCATAAGTTTTACTGAAACTTTGGGTCAAATGTAACTGCAATTTTCTACCAATATACTTAGAGTTATGGGGTGTTCCACCCATCAAATTAAATATCTATGAGTCTATTTTCCAACGCATTAAACCGTTTGTCAATACGACATTGGAGTAGAGAGATATGGGAATTTTTGCGATACTGCGTAAGCTGCTAGGTGACAAGTAGGTGTGTCACCTACTTGCTTAAATGAAAGCCCAAAAATGGGCCATTTCGGGTCGTCCAAAGAGGCCTTTTAAAGCCCCATTTTCTTCATATATTAGACTTAAAATATAGCATAATAACCAGACATAAGCTCTGCAAAGAATCCTCTCAAAAATTTTCCACAAACCCTAATTGATTTTCTCTCCCTTTCAAGTTCTAATTGGAGGTAAAACTTAGAGTTTGAAGAACCAAGATAGGAGCTGAGTTATCCAACAAATAAGGTGAGTTTACTGCTCTCTTTCATCCATTTTTTCTGCTGTAAATTCATGGTAAGTCATTCTATACTTGTAAGAACTCACGGGACGGTGATCGGAAGCCGTGAGTTCGAGTTATTCACTTGTAGCGGACTGTTTTGTGGACTGTTTTGTGTTGCTGTTGGGCTGCGTGTTTTACTACTATTTTGTGGAGTTTTGGAGGAGGAAGGGGGTTTATAAACACCATATAAATGTAGGGTGGTTGGCTGGTCATTCGTCATAACATTTTCGGGTCGTTTGACACTACTACGGTGATCGTTTTTTGTACGAAGAGATTGGGGTGTGTTGGGCTGTTTTGTAGTATTTGATGGTGTATATATGGCTGGAAAATGATGTATATATGTTGTTATTGTTCTGTTCTTGTATTTTTGGTGTTATCTTGAAGTTGGAGGAAGGGCATATTATAGGGGAGATGCTGCCCGTTTTAATATAAAATAGGTTTGTCGTTCGTTGTGCGATAGTTGTACCTTTCGTAACTTAACGATAGTATTATTATCATTCTTGTAGATTAAGGTGCGAAGAGGTGAGTTCAACTTGGTGATTGGAAAGATTGTGATAAGGTATGTTAAGACTAAGCCTTCCTTTATTTTGGCATGATCTCGTAGCTACATGTGTTAGTAATGAGACAAAAAGAGAAGTTCATATTCATGAATTTATTCACACTATTCTAGTCTCATAAGTTACAATATTATTCCTTATCGAGACTCTATATTCAATTTTAGTATTGTCTTCTTCCAGTCAAGAGAGCAGCAAGCCTATATATACAGTATTACAGTATTTTCATTACCATCGAGCTATAATCGATGGGCAGGCCCCTATTGGGCAACCTCTGATCAGATGGAAAGTTATATACCGAGCCTACTGTGGCCGAGCGCCTATGAGCGAGCCCAGCATGGTCGAGATACATAGCCTAGTATGGCCGAGCGCCTATGAGCGAGCCTACTATGGCAGAGCAGTTATATATATACCGAGCCTTATAAGGCCGTACAATTATTTTACTTACTATATTGAAGGAGTTGAGTCAGTATCAGCAGGTAAGTATATCTCCAGATCATCTTTGACTCCCAGTTAATTTCAGTTATCATATTATCAGTTCAGTTTCAGATTTCAGTTATTTTATTGCCTTACATACTCGGTACATTATTTCGTACTGACGTCCCTTTTTTGGGGGCGCTGCATTTCATGCGTGCAGGTTCAGACAGACAGACGGGTAGACCTCCTCAGTAGGTGTTTCCCGAGTTCCGCCTGATCGGTAAGCTCCACGTCTTTCGGAGTTGCCAGGTCTAGAGTTTTGTGTACATCTTATGTATATCTGTATATATGTTATGGGTAGGTCGGGGCCCTGTTCCGATCACAGTACATCTATCAGTAGAGGCTTGTAGGCATATCCTGTTGGTTAGTGCAGTATGTTGGGTTTGTAGGCCTGGTATGTATAATTTGGTGGTTTGTCAACTGTAGTAGCTATGACGGCCTTTTCAGCCTAGCTTTATATTCATGTTTAGTTAGCGCTAGTTTCCATTCAGTTTTATATTTTGCTTTGCAAATTAGCTTGCAAGGTGGCCCCATGGACAAAGTATGACATTATATGTTCAGAGTCCCTTAGTCGCAATTTGGTATGCTAGGTTAGGTGAGGCACCGGGTGCCGGTCTCGCTTCCAGGTCGGGGCGTGACAAAAAATGAATGGATAGACAGGAAGGCTCCAGGGTTTGTTTCTCTTAGTGTCAACATAGGAATGAGAGCAGTTTGAATGGATACTTTTTTTCCTTGTTGAATCAGCCAAGTCAGTAGCCTTTCTTTTATGCGGGATTGCCTGTTGATGCAAGGTATAAGGGCTGGCTTTATGCCAAGAAGAAGCTGGTAGAGGAATAACGGCAGCTAAATCATCTGTTGCACAGTAGTACGTATTAGGTAAATGGGATTTTTCTTTCCTAGGCTGAGGAGCTTATTTGGAGACCAAGGTGAGAGGTCATCTTCAGCAACCAACCGGTGGAGCCGGCCTCCCCGCCGTCCCCCTGCCCGCACCCTCCATAACAGAAGTATATAGAAACCTTGATTTGTTTACTTCGAACCTGATGTGCCCCATTGACTAAGAAGGGGGAGGAAACAACAGCTACATGGACCCCTTCCTTTTTGTTATTGCCAGCACTTTCCCGGGCTGAGCCGAAATTTTTTATTATAAAGGGTAGGCACCTCAAGCAGTAAAACAAAGTCGTTATGGCTATGTTACTAACATAGACAACCATGAATGGTATTCATTGATAGGAGTGACCGCTTATAGTCCTATTTGAGGGCAATACAATACTCTAACGATTCCTACCGTGGTTGAAGAAAAACATTTTTCTTCTTTCAGTGAAGCTTAAGTTGTCTTGTCTTTATGTGCATTCCTTTTATTTAAGACAGCCTGCCAGCTAGGGGAAGGATCTTAAGTCATTCTATTGAAGCGTAATGTAAAAAGCTCCTTATCATCTTGCATTTCTTTGGTTTGGAAGTTCTGGAATGTTGTCTGTGGATTTCTATAACAAAGGAAAGCCTCCTACCCTGATACTATGCTATTTGATTGAAACATGTTTTATGCTGCTCACCACTCTTGATGGGGTCGAACATCCGAAGGAGTCGCTTGAGAACTAACTTCATACCTGAAGTTAGCCTGTGTATGCATAGCGTTATCTTATCTTTGAATACTTCCTTTAGGTGGCTAGAACGATATTATTTGTGTGGTTTGTTCTAGTGACAACATTTCAATTCTATTGTATTTATGTAGGAGCTGTTGTTTTTGCTATGAGAAATGAAGTGAACTTGACCAATAAGGCGGGAATGTATTAGTAAAGGACCAGAGAGAACTCGAATTTTTGAATCTACTGTCTCGTGATATACGTGGTTTATTTTCAAAAGGGATTTTATTTACCATAGCTTTTAGACAGCTAACAGCTAAGCCACTAATCATACAGCTAATAAAATAAAGTCGGTCACTACTGAGACAGCTCATAAAAGTCATTTCAGGTTCAAGGGCTAAAGCTTCTCTTAGGAGAATCCCTTCACTACACTCGACTTAAAGGCACCTACGAACTCACTCATAAGTGTGCCAAGTGGTCTTTCCCTTTCTTGCTGGATGACTACTATAGAAAAAGATGACGACTACTCTCAGTCTCTAGTCAATCCATGTTGATGCTAGAAGAGCTATTCCCGACGCCCACCCAACAGCCACCTCCTTGTCCTGGAGGCTCTCCGGCCGGGGAGGGGCTTGCTATTGTAACCTTTTCTCCTGGTGTATGTGAAAAAGAGTGACGAACTCATTTTTATTCGGTCATAGGTTGGTTATAACTTCAGGCAGCAAAGGTTCGAGCAGGATGGCGAGTGCCTTCAGCATAACTCCACCTAAGAGATGAATATCTTGTTTCAGATAAGCCAAAAATTGTTAACCTATCTTCGGAAGATACCCAAGTCATAATTTCTCATACGGGTTTAAACTGGACTGAAGGTAGGAGGAAAAAATGAGTCCTCCTCTTTGATTAGTAGGCGGGCGGGCTAAGCCCCTACATAAGATTCAATTCATAAGGCTAATTTTATGTTGTCGTGAGACTTTGGTTAGGCTGACTACTATAGGCTAGCTACTTCTAGCTTCTATACTAGCCCTTCCACTTTGATGTAGTACATGTGGCATTTCTCCATGCCTTTTATCCTTCCATACTCCATAAATTAGCAGCACAATAGGCCAACTCGAGTGAACTACAAAAAAGTCAATTAAAGTGGAATAAATCGAACTCACAGCTTCCGATCACCGTCCCGTGAGTCCTAACTATTAGAAAATAAATTTATAAATATTCCTTGATATTTAAAAGCTTAAATACAGAAAGTAGTCATTTTCTTAACTATGAATTACCTTTCAAAACTCAAACAACAAAGAAAAAGAGAGGCATTAAAATGAGACTTATGTCGTAGGGATAGTTCTAATGTTATCGCTTCTTCATTTCGTACCCGGGATGCTAATCTTTTTTGAAACCCTTGTAGAGAGCTTAAGGATAGGTTTATGGGTGTTATATGTTCGTGTTATATGGAACAATAAAGAGAAATATGACTTAATACCTATATATATCAACTTTTGAAAAGTCAAAGAGGTGCTAGCTTGGCACCCTAACATTAGCCCATCTTCGGACGCTCGTATCTTTTAATCCGGGCGTCGTATGAATAAACAATTAAGATTGTTGGAAACTAAATTCCAAGACATTCAATTTGGTATATAATATGTACCAAAAATACCTCATAGAACACACGAAATATATTGCTCAAAACATTTTGTTACAAGGCAAATCCTTCATCGGGTTTTCCGCAACTTAAATCCGATTTTTCCCAAACTTTATATTTTATATCGAAACATTATATATAGACATATTATTACTTTAAACTCACTTAAATCATGATTAAAAAGTCTCATATTTATTATACGTCACCTTGGGACGCACAGGGGGTAACAATCTTCCCCCTAGAAATATTCGTCCTCAAATGCTAAACTCCCAAAGATCTGTAGAAATTTTGGCAAAGTCACCTCTGTAATGGTACTACTACCAACCTTTCACGCTGAAAACCCAATAATACAAAGCCATAGGGGGCCATAATCATCAATAACACCAACGGCCTCACACGACCAATGGAAGCCCAGTCGGATTCTAGCTTGTGTGGTTTCTCGGTCTTCCTTATATGATCGAATCAGAGAGGGCCAGTGTGATGATACCTATTTGCTTGTCCTTAAGGACACAGTTCATCACGGTGATTCCAAGAAAGTTACTATTGGATATGATGGGGTGTTGCGAATGCAGGGTCGGATTTGTGTGCCCAATGTGGATGAGTTACGTGAGTTGATTCTTGAGGAGGCCCACAGTTTGCGGTATTTCATTCATCCGGGTGCCGCAAATATGTATCAGGACTTGAGGCAGCACTATTGGTGGATGAGGATGTAGAAAGACATAGTGGGGTTTGTAGCTCGGTGTCTAAATTGTCAACAAGTGAAGTATGAGCATCAGATACCAGGCGAATTGCTTCAGAGGCTTGATATTCCGAAGTGGATATGGGAGCGTATCACCAGAGAATTTGTAGTTGGGCTCCTATGGACTTCGAGAAAGTTTGATTCTATTTGGGTGATTGTGGATTGGTTGACCAAGTCAGCACATTTCATTCTAGTTGGGGTTACTTATTCTTCGGAGCGGTTGGCAGAGATCTACATCCGCGAGATTATTCGCCTTCACGGTGTGCCGGTGTCTATCATTTCAAATCAGGGCACCTAGTTTACATCACAGTTTTGGAGAGCAGTGCATCAAGAGTTAGGCACACAAGTTGCGTTGAGTACAACATTCCATCCTCAGACGGACGGACAGTCCGAGCGCACTATTCAGATATTAGAGGATATGCTACACGCTTATGTCATAGATTTTGGGGATTCTTGGGATCAGTTTCTGCCCCTTGTAGAGTTTGCCTACAATAATAGCTACCAATCGAGCATTTAGATGGTTATGTATGAGGCTTTGTAAGAGAGACGGTGTCGATATCCGATAGGTTAGTTTGAGTCGGGTGAGGCTAGGCTATTGGGTACTGACTTAGTCCAGGATGCTTTGGACAAGGTTAAATTGATTCAGGATCGGCTTCGCACGACGCAGTCTAGGCAGAAGAGCTATGCCAATCGGAAGGTTCGTGATGTTGCTTACATGGTGAGGAAGAAGGTACTACTTAGAGTTTTACCTATGAAGGGTGTTATGAGGTTCAGGAAAAAGGGCAAGTTGATCCCTAGATATATTGGGCCTTTTGAGGTGCTTGAGAAGATTGGGGAAGTGGCTTACAGGATTGCATTGCCGCCTAGTCTATCCAGTGTTCATCTAGTGTTCTATGTATCCATGCTTCGGAAGTATGTCGGCGATCCGTCTCATATTTTGGACTTCAGCACGGTTCAGTTGGATGGTGATTTGACTTATGATGTGGAGCCAATGGCCATTTTGGACCGCTAGGTTAGAAAGTTGAGGTCAAAGAACATAGCTTCAGTGAAGGTGCAATAGAGAGGTCAGCCATTTGAGGAGGCTACTTGGGAGAACGAGCGGGAGATGCAGAGCAAATATCCACTCCTATATGAGACTCCAAGTATGATTCTAGATCCGTTCGAGGACGAACATTTGTTTAAGATGGGGAGGATGTAATGACCCGGATGGTCATTTTGAGTGTTGTGGCCTCATTCCCACATTTGTTGTTTATTCTATGCCCAATTGATATTATGTGACTTGCCGGGGATGTTTCGGAAAGGAATAGGACACTTAGTCCCAAGGTTTGAAGTTTAGGTTGAAAGAGTTGACCGGATGTTGACTTATGTTTAAACAACTCCGGAATGGAGTTTTGAGAGTTCTGATAGTTCAGTATGGTGATTTTGGACTTAGGAGTGTGTCCGAATATTGATTTGGAGGTCCGTAAGTGATTTTGGCTCGAAATGGCGAAAGTTGGAAAATTAGAAGTTTGGAGAGTTGAGAAGTTTAACAGAGAGTTGACTTTATTATTACCAGGCTCGAATTTTTGTTCCGGAAGTTGAAATAGGTCTGATGTGTCATTTATGACTTGTGTGAAAAATTTGAGGTCAATCGAAGTTGATTTTATAGGTTTCGGCATTGAATGTATTAGTTAGAAGTTCATAAGTTCATATGCTTGAATTGGGTGTGATTCATGTTTTTGATATTGTTTGATGTGATTTGAAGCTTTGACTAAGTTCGTATCATATTTTAGGACTTGTTGGTATGTTTGGTTGAGGTCCCGGGGTCCTCGGGTATGATTCGGACCATGTTCGGCGCATTTGGAACCTTGGAGGAACTGCTGATTTCTGCTACTGGTTTTCTTATACGCGATCGCGAGTGTGATATCATGATCGCGAAGGGTTGTTGGCCACTGATGGAAAATTGTTCTATGTGATTGTAAGGTAAGGTCTACGATCACATAGCTTGAGCAATTAACGTACCACGAACGTGTGGGCGTAGTCACGTCCGCAAAGAAGAAAAAGGAGAAGGCTGGTTCACGCGCATTGTTCATCGAGATCGCGTGAGGTAGCTCACTATCGCGTAGGTATGGGAAGCCTATGCATCGCATTCGTGTGTGGGATTCCACGTTCACGGAGAGTAATTTGGGAAGCCTTTGAGTTGGCGCGCGAGCGCGAAGCTTTTCATGACGAGGCAAAACCGGTGTAAAACACTTAGGCTCACCAGTCAAAGATAGTATAGCATTAAATCGTCTTCACATGGATTGATTTAAATAATGTTCTAATAAATCTCCAGCTCATTACTATTCAGGATAATAAACCTTTGATTGATGTTATTATCGACAAAAAATAAAACTAAGACTATCTATTATAAGAAACTAATGGCACTTTAATGATTAAGGAGCAACGATTGAAAATCAGGGTGAGAAGTAAGGGTTGCGACAAGATATGTGATCAACTATTGTTTTAGGTAACTCTGGGTTAAGTTCATTCTTAACTTCTATTGACTCCTTCGATTTCAACAGATGATTATGCTACCTTAGGGATTCAAACTCTTCTGAATGAATGAATGAGAGTTCCCTTAATCCACCTAATAACAAGTCCTATGAACATATGCACAAACAGCGTGAACGAATGATCCTTCGAAGAACACCTCTCGATTATTCTTCTAAACTAGGTTAATTGATAACTCTCTAAGCTCTTTCGATTACCTAGAAAAGGCGTAAAATCAACCTAAATGATATGGCACAATGCAAATTGCAGCAACACTTCACTTTCAATTAAAGTAAAACCACAATAAGCCTTGCAGTTCAATTAATAACTCCTTCAATGAATCCGGGCAATTAACATAGAGTAAAACCCAAAACAATAGTCAAATCACAACATCCGTCAATAACCCTAAGCAAGATTACTCCATAATGGAAAAAGTAGTCATCACAAGAGTATTAGAAAAACAAGAAGGCATTACAATTCCCAAATTCAAACAAACTTCCATATTGAATGAATTGGATAAAGTCTTTTGCATTTCCGTTATTTTCTTCCTTCTTCTCTCCCAAAAGTACCTTTTAAAATCCAAGATACGCTCTTTTTAGATGAGCTGGGCTTCATATAGGTCAAGAAGAATCGCCTCCGAAATTACAAAAATAGGCTTGGGAAATTTTCCGGACCAGACGTGCGCGCTCGCACACCTGGGTGGCTTCCTGCTCCATTTGTTATTTCTCTTCATTAAGTGCATTATTGTCCGTTGATCCTCGATTACGATCCCAACTTAATCCATGGGCATTTACTCAGACTTCTAAGCTCCAGAATAGCTCGAATTAGCTCCAAAACCTCATCGTAACTCGGAATCGCTCCAACAAAGCATAAAACACTCACTCAGTACAAAATAATACCATTTAAAGCTCAAACACTAGTAAAGTGCAGCGAATTAGAGTGCAATTAATGGCCAAAATACGCGATTATAGCCCACCATCAACACCCCCACACTTAAACCATTACTCGTCCTCGAGCAATCAATCTACACTTCACACTTAAAATACAACCTTTTTCAACAACTCTCAATACTCATCACACCAAGACTCTTTAAAACAGATTCAAGCACAATATTGTAACATCTTAACCTCAAGATTTGACTCAAAAGCACAAAGCATTATCTATAACCCGCTCACTTACTCTAACACAGAGGTCAAGCATTACCTTTCCTTTGTGAATCTAGTACCCTCACACAAACATATAGAGTAATTCCACACATAAAAGACATTAAGAACAATTAGGAACTCAAGATAGACAGAATTCACTCACTCTCAGAAACAACATTCATATGCTACAAAAGATGAACCATAGGCTTGCCCGTAGTGTACTACTCTACTAATTGAGCTCATTCAGTCAAGGATAAAGTAGGACTATTGTGGTTGTAATGTAGGCTGCGGGACGGGTAGGATACATGTGGATATAAGAGTGATTACACCTCACTAAGCACTTTCAATACATATACTTAATCATTCAACCCCACACTTATGCCAAACCATACTCCACCTTCACATCAGGTTATGTTAACTCCCTATTTTTCTAAGCACAATTACCTCAAAAGTCACCAATATCAAAGAATATTTTGCACAACATTTCTTTTTTTTTCTCAATTCAAGTGGCTCTTACTTTTTTAAACTAGTGCATCTGTCTCCTTATTTCATTAGTTTCACTCAAAAGCCAAACCAATCACCCCCACCCTTCAACTTTACAAAGTTCACAACAATATCAAGTGCTCATAGGAGGTAAAGGTTCAAATAGAGGGTCAATTCAAACAAATGGGTAAGGCTTGTAATGTGGTTGCCAAAGAAACAAGATTACAAGCTCAAAGGGGTTAACTAAGATTCATAATAGTTAGGTGGATAAGGAATATATCTTGCTCAACAAAGAAATGCCTATATCACTTCCAAGACTAAATTAAACTACATTTCGCTTTGCAAACACACATGGCAAGTTCTGGACATCAAATGCAATGCAATGAATAATACAAAACCCCACCCATACATGGAACATACTCACTCAGGATAAGACTCATCAAGACACTCCAGTCAAAGCAGTTAAGCAAAGTCAAGAACATACAATTTAAGGTACTTCTACGAGAGTCAAAAACTGAGCATAAGCGTCGCAACTAGAGCACTCACTATTCTCAAAACATAATAGAGTCCAGAGATGTTGCTTTCCTTTCAAATCAGAGCAAAGGGTACCTACTCCTAACAGAAAAAAATAAAACTGACTACACCTGGTTCAATCAAAACTCTAGTTTAAAAGAACCGCGGCACAAAGAAAAACCAAGATAGCTGAAGAACAGAAAATCGGTGAATCTTTGCCCAAGGAGAATGTTAGCAACAAGGATGTTGATAAGCAAAAATTGAACAACGCAGTTGAGGAAAGCAAGCACATGCCATTGTTACCTTTTCCTTAAAAGCGGGAGAAATTAGACAAATGCTTTGGGAAACTCTTGGAGATACTTAAACAGTTGTATGTGAACATCCCATTCACGGAGATGCTCACACAGATGCCAGCCAATGCAAAATTCCTGAAGGAAATACTCTCAAGCAAAATGAATCTCGAAGAAACGAAAGTGGTCAAACTCAATGCCCACTGCAGTGCCATTCTACATAACAAAATTCCCAAGAAGTGTAGGGATCCTAGAAGTTTCGCTATACCTTGCTCGTTGGGTAGCGAAAACTTTGACAAAAGCCTTGTGCGATATAGGTGCATCCATTAACTCGATGCCTTAGGATCGGGATGTGCCCGCGTAACCACTTGTGGATGCACCCGTGGTTTTTTGTTTCTTGGTTGGAGCCATAGTACCTGCAACAAACTGCCAACTATTAGCTAATGAAACACATGGCGAACCAAGAGAGGCTACTCAGACTTCACCTTACACTTGGTCACAATATTATACACAATCTCATTGAGGAAATTTCACAAACACATAACAAGGACAGTTCTTCCTAACCCCCGCAACTCAATTTGAACCCTAATTAGACTAAGGATACACCAATATGAAACTCGACTTCCCACCCTACAAGACAAGGAGCATAAAAGGAGAGAAAACAAAAACAAAAATTTGCTACAACGCAAGCAAAATCAAATACAATAACTAAGAAAAGAGAGAAAGCATCTCACTTACCTGAAGGGACTTGGGAGAGAGGACACGTGAGGTTGGGCGAAGGGAGAAGAGTAGAGGGGTGGTGTGGCATTGTTTGTCTTACGGAGAGAGAATGAGAGAAAGGGTCGAATTAGGATTGTTTAGTGTAGGGGAGAGAAAGAGGGAATTTTAGAATTAGGGGTTTTGAGAGGGGAAAGTCTGAAATTAAAAGGGAAAAACTTACCTGATGAGCGTTAGGCGCGCGATTGCGTATGTGGTGGCACACTTGAGGCAGTACACTGGTGAAAATGCGCGACCAGGTGCGTGGCTAGCCCATCAGGTGTACGTCCGCGCACGTATCGCTTCGTATAACATTGTCTACTACGTGACCTGGTGTGCGAAGTGACCCCCCAGGTGCGCGGTCACGCACGAATACCCTCAAAAGGGGTTTTTTAGACACCTTAATTCCTTCCTTCCGCGACATGTACCTTCCTGCACCTACCCCATCATATTATACACTAATATCTATCAATTCTACACTATAAATAAAAGTGAAAAATCTAACTAATAGAAGAGTTAAGAGTAGTTTTGAGTTATAGTCGTCATCTTGACTCAACCAAGCATCCTCAACTTATTTTGATGCTCGAGGATTGCAGAGCAAATCCTCCAGCAAGATACGATTTTAGTCTGTGCCCATTCACTTTGAAACTTTTCGTTCCGTCCTGGTTCTAGATCTAAATTGCCCCATATGGTGATACATGTTTCACCACATACGGCCCTATCCATCTAGACTTAAATTTTTTGGGGAACAACCTGAGTCTACTATTGTACAGTAAGACTTTGTCCCCTTTATGAAACTCTTTTGGCTTAATCAAACGATTATGCCACCTTTTATTTTCGTTTGCGTCCAGTCTAAACTCCTCCAATGCATTCATCTGCGCCAACCTGTGTTCACCTGCAAGACTAAGATCAAGATTAAGCATCTTCAATGCCCAATAAGCTTTATGTTCTATCTCAACAGGTAGGTGACAAGATTTTCCATACACTAGTTTGAATGGTGAAGTTCCTATGGTTGTTTTAAACGCAGTTCTATATGCCCATAGAGCTTCTTCCAACTTTACCGACCAATCCTTACGAGAAGCACTAACCATCTTTTCAAGAATTTGTTTAAGTTCACGGTTAGCCACTTCGACTTGCCCACTAGTCTGGGCATGGTACGGGGTTCCCATTTTATGTGTGACCCCATACTTGGACAGCAGTGCAACAAACTGCTTGTTCACAAAGTGTGGCCCATTGTCACTGATAATCACTTTAGGTGTCCCAAAGCAGGTAAAGATATTTTTCCTTAAGAATTCACACACCACCCGAGCATCATTGGTACCAGTAAGGATTGCTTCGACCCACTTAGAGATGTAGTCAACAGCTACTAGGATATACTCATTAGAGTGTGACGATGGGAACGGACCCATGAAGTCAATGCCCCAAATGTCAAAAATTTCACATACCAGAATGGAGTTGAGAGGCATTTTGTCCCTCTTGCTAATATTACCTGCCCTTTGACACTTGTCACATGCAGCTACATACGCTCTCGTGTCTTTGTACAAGGTAGGCCAAAAGAAACCGGATTTTATTACCTTTGTTGTAGTGCGATTCCCCCCATAGTGTCCTCCAGCTGCTCCATCATGGCAATGAGACAGAATACTTGCCATTTCGAATTCAGGCACACATCTTCGAATCACACCATCTGCACACAGTTTAAACAAGAAGGGGTCATTCCAAAAATAACATCTTACCTCACCTTGCAACTTCTTTTTCCGATCCGAGGTTAAGTCGTATGGTAGCCACCCACTAGCCAAGAAGTTGGCTATGTCGGCGAACCATGGTGGTCTATCGGAGACTGCTGCAATGGAAAAAATTTGCTCATATGGGAACTTTTCCCGAATGTCCACTGCTTCAACATGTGGTTTCTCCAATCGCGACAAGTGGTCATCTACTTGATTTTTCGTGCCCTTCTTGTCCTTGATTTCTAGATCAAATTCTTGTAGGCAACAATACCCACCGCATCAGATGTGGTTTGTACTCTCTCTTAATTAATAAATATTTTAGTGCTGAGTGATCAATATGCACTATTACCTTGCTTCCCACCAAATAAAATTTGAACTTGTCGAAAGCAAAGACTACTGCAAAAAACTCCTTTTCCGTGGTAGCATAGTTCACCTGAGCATCATTCAAGTTCTGGCTTGCATAGTAAATGGGTTAGAACAGTTTATCTCTCCCCTGCCTCAGCACTGCTCCTACTGCCACATCATTGGCATCACATATTATCTCAAAAGGCTCACTCCGATTAGGAGTCACCATTTTGGGGGCACTCACTAGCTTCTCCTTGATCAATTCGAATGCTCCGAGACACTCCACATCAAATACAAATTTTACATCCTTGGCAAGTAATGTAGTCAAAGGCTTGGTAATGCTGGAAAAATTCTTAATGAACCTTCTATAGAAAACGGCATGCCCCAAAAAACTTCTAATGCTCTTTACTAAGGTTGGTGGCGGGAGCTTGGATATCACGTCTACTTTAGCTCTATCAACTTTAATACCTTCAGCTATGACTTTATGGCCTAGGACTATCCCCTCCTTAACCATGAAGTGAAACTTTTTCCATTTGAGTACTAGGTGAGTGTCCTCACATCATTTCAGAATAAGTTCGAGGTTCCTCAAGCAATCTTCAAAGTCATCTCCAAATAGAGTAAATTCATCCATGAACACCTCCAGACACTTACCATTTAAATATGAAAATATTGACATCATGCATCTCTAGAAAGTAGCGAGTGCATTGCATAGTCCGAAAGGCATTCTCCGGTATGCAAAGATTCTGGACGGGCATGTAAAGGTGATTTTCTCAACATCCTCAGGAGCAATGGGTATTTGATTGTACACTGAATATCCATCTAAAAAACATAACGTCCATGCCCTGCCACCCTCTCCAACATCTGATCAATGAAAGGAAGAGGGAAGTGATCCTTCCTTGTTGTGTCATTCAATTTCCAGTAGTCAATGCACATCCTCCACCTAGTAATTGTTCTGGTAGGAATTAACTTGTTGTCCTCGTTTTTTACCACTGTCATGCCCCCTTTTTCGGCACAACCTGTACAGGGCTGATCCATTGACTGTCAGAGATGGAAAATATTATGCATGTATCCAGCAATTTAAGTATCTTTTTTTGAACCACCTCCTCAAGATTTTTGTTCAATTTGCGCTGGGGCTGCACCACTGGTTTACTCCCTTCTTCTAACAAGATCTTGAGCATGCAGATTGCAGGGATGATCCCCTGAATATCGGCTATACTCCAACTGATTGCCTTTTTATGCTTTCGTAGTAACTCCATAAGCATGTGTTCCTGTTCACCTATCAAATCGGCAGCAACAATCACAGGAAAATTGTTAGTCTCCAAAAAAGCATATTTCAAATGTGTCGGGAGTACTTTCAATTCTAGCTTCAGCTTGCTCTTTACTTTCTCGAATTCATCTTCATCTACTACCTGGTTCTCATTTTCCAGCGCCTATACTTCCTTCCTGATCTCAGGATCTTCATCCTCTATTATGCTTGATTGACTAATGCATCTCTCAAGTGAGTCACCTACCAGCTTATACAGTTTGTGTTGTTCAGCTAACTCTCCCACCACATCTAGTTTGAGACAAGCATAGGCAGATGCCTCATCACATGGGTATTTTATTAGTCTCTTCATTTGAAACACTAGCATGAGTTGCCCCTCATATATATCAAGAATAACCCAACCAGTGCAAAGGAATGGTTTTCCCAGCTTATGCAGATGGAAAATATTATGCATGCATCCAGCAATTATATTATGCATGCATCCAGCAATTTGAGTATCTTTTTTTGAACCACCTCCTCAAATTTTTGTTCAATTTGCACTGGGGCTGCACCACTGGTTTACTCCCTTCTTCTAACAAGATCTTGAGCATGTAGATTGCAGGGATGATCCCCTGAATATCGGCTATACTCCAACCAATTGCCCTTTTATGCTTTCCTAGTAACTCCACAAGCATGTGTTCCTGTTCACCTATCAAATCAGCAGCAATAATCACAGGAAAATTGTTAGTCTCCAAAAAAGCATATTTCAAATGTGTCGGGAGTAATTTCAATTCTAGCTTCAGCTTGCTCTTTACTTTCTCGAATTCATCTTCATCTACCACCTGGTTCTTATTTTCCAGCGCCTATACTTCCTTCCTCATCTCAGGATCTTCATTCTCTATTGTTCTTGATTGACTAATGCATCTCTCTAGTGAGTCACCTACCAGCTTATACAGTTTGTGTTGTTCAGCTAACTCTCCCACCACATCTAGTTTGAGACAAACATAAGCAGATGCCTCATCATATGGGTATTTCATCAGTCTCTTCATTTGAAACACCATTTTTTTGTTTCCAACTAGTAGCATGAGTTACCCCTCATATATATCAAGAATAGCCCAACCAGTGCAAAGGAATGGTCTTCCCAAGATTAAAGGCACTTCCTTATTCTCCTCCATATCTACCAAGATGAAGTCTACTGGGAAAACAAATTTGTCTACCCTTACCAAGAAGTCCTCAATTATGCCCTCCGGTATGATCGTGGTTTGATCAGCCAGTTGCAAGGATACTGGCACAGATTTTATCACTCCTAGCATCTCCTTCTAATTTCTTGAACACCGATAATGGCATCAAGTTAATGGATGCACCTGAATCGCACAAGGCTTTGTCAAATTGTTTGCTACCCAACGAGCAAGGTATAATGAAACTGCCAGGATCCCCACACTTCTTGGGAATTTTGTTCTGTAGAATGGCACTGCAGTGGGCATTGAGTTTGACCACTTTCGTTTCTTCGAGCTTCCTTTTGCTTGAGAGGATTTCCTTCAGGAATTTTGCATAGCATGGCATCTGTGTGAGCACATCCGTGAATGGGATGTTCATATACAATTGTTTCAGCATCTCCAAGAATTTCCCAAAGTATTTTTCTAATTTCTCCTGCTTCATCTTTTGAGAAAAAAGTAACAATGGCATGTGCTTGCTTTCCTCAACTGCGTTGTTCACTTTCTGCTTATCAACATCCTTGTTGCTAACATTCCCCTTGGGCAAAGATTCACCGATTATTTGTTCTTCAGCTATCTTGGTTGAGTTGATCTCCTTCTCATCCCTTGGTTTTGAATTTGGCTCTACTAATGTTTTCCCACTCCTGAGAGACATAACTTTTATTGTCTCTTTTGGATTCTTTTCAGTGTCTGCCGGCAAAGTCTTGGCGCCCTTTCTGACAATAATGTTGCAAGCTGCCCCATTTGACTTTCCAGATTCTGGATGGTCGTGCCTTGCTCCTTGATAGCGGTCCCTCGAGTCTCAAGTTTCTCATCGAATTTATTTACAAATGCCTTCATTAGATCTTCTAAACTGAGATGTTGAGCTGTGGAGGTTGGTATGGTTGCCTCTGTTGAGTTTGGAAACCAAAAGGTCCTTGCACTAGTGCTCTGGGATTTTGCTGTTGCCATGAGTTCAAACTACCAGTTGAAGAACTCCATGAGAACTCTGGATGTCTCTGTCCCATAGAATTGAAATTACCACCTCTTTGGTAGTTGCCTCTGTTAAAGTTCCTCACATCATTGACTTCCTCAGCTGTAGCTTGACACTCATAAGTCAGGTGTCCCAATCCACATATTTCACCTCCCACATGTGGTTGATTTTGCACCTGAGCTAGAGTCAGTTGCTTGATGTCCTTAGCCATAGCTACAATTTAGGCATGTATTGCTATCGAGGATTCTACTTGGTGCAACCCTGCTGATCTTTTTCGGTCCCCTTGATCAGTGGACCATTGTTCTGCGTCT
Source organism: Nicotiana tomentosiformis (assembly GCF_000390325.3). NCBI lineage: Eukaryota > Viridiplantae > Streptophyta > Magnoliopsida > Solanales > Solanaceae > Nicotiana > Nicotiana tomentosiformis. The sequence continues at coordinate 1,516,580 of NC_090820.1, read as the reverse complement.
TCAGATAGTTCATTCAGAAGAGTGACAATCTCTTCAGGAGTCTTCTTCATCAGAGGGCCTGCAACCTTACTATTCAGCAATCTCCTTGATGACGGGTTTAAACCGTCCCAGAAGTCCCGGAGTTGCATCCATTGCTCCATTCCGTTAGGAGGGCATCTCCACAATAGCTCATTGAATATTTCCAATGCCTCAAACACTATCTCCCCATCACCTTGGCTGAAATTCTGAATCTATTTCCTCATTCGTCCAGTCTTAGCGGCAGAGAAATATTTTTCTAAGAACTTGGTTGTCATCTCCTCCCACGTACGGATTGACCCTGTGGGGCAGACTTCTCAACCACTAATTTGCATCATCCTTAAGAGAGAGCGAGAATGTTGAAAGGTAGATGGCATCATGTGATGCTCCATTATAATGGAATATGTTCATAATTTCGTCGAAGCCCATCAGATGGTTGTTGGGATCTTCATTGGGTTTCTCTCTGAATATGCAATTATTCGGAATGGTCTGGATGACTTCCTGTTTGAGTTCAACATTATTGGCATCAGTGGGTGGGGGTCTCACACTAGACTGTTGTTGGTTGTATACTGGTCTGGCATAATCTCCTAACGACCTCCCAGGTCTAGGAGCGGCAGTTTCAAATTCATCTTCTATCACGTTTCGATTGGGATTGAACTGTCGTTCCCCGTCAATCGTTTCATCCGCAATTCTAGCTGCTTCAGCTGCTAACCGTGCTTCCCATTGCTGAGCCGCCTCTCTCACAACTAGGTCCACTACCTATTCGTTGTTTACCATTGTAATTTGAGTTGCATGCTGACCCAACAACAATCCACTCGATCTTTTCTCTCTTCTCAACTGCCTCATGTGCTTGTCTAACTCTCGGTCGTATGGCACCAAGTCCTTTGAAAAGGATTGAGTCATACACTGCTGAACATAACCTATTGCCTGCACACATATGAGAAGAGCATAAAAAAGGAAAATAAAATAAAGTTGTTCCTGAATTAGCACTGAAAATTAATTTAAACACTATTAATCGCCAATACCCGGCAACGGCGCCAAAATTTGACGAGCGCAAAACCGGTGTATAAAACTTAGGCTCGCTAGTCAAAGATAGTATAATATTAAATCGTCTCCACATGGATTGATTTAAATAATGTTCTAATAAATCTCCATCTCGTTACTATCCAGGATAATAAACCTTTGGTTGATGTTATTATCGACTACAAATAAAACTAAGATTATCTATTCTAAGAAACTAATGGCACTTTAATGATTAAGGAGCAATGATTTAATATCAGGGTGAGAAGTAAGGGTTGCGACAAGATATGTGATCAACTATTGGTCCGGATAACTCTGGGTTAAGTTCATTCTTAACTTCTATTGATTCGGTCGATTTCAATAGATGATTAGGCTACCTTAGGGATTCAAACTCTTCTTCCGAATAAATGAGAGTTCCCTTAATCCACCTAATAACAAGTCCTATGAACATATGCACAAACACCGTGAATGAATGATCCTTCGAAAAACACCTCTCGATTATTCTTCTAAACTAGGTTAATTGATAACTCTCCAAGGTCTTTCGATTACCTAGAAAAGACATAAAATCAACCTAAACTATATGGCACAATGCAAATTACATCAGCACTTCTCTTTTGATTAAAGTAAAACCGCAATAAGCCTTGCAATTCAATTAACAACTCATTCAATGAATTCGGACAATTAACATAGAGTAAAACCCAAAATAATAGTCAAATCACAATATCCATAAATAACCCTAAGCAAGATTACTCCATAATGGAAAACGTATTCATCACAAGAGTATTAGAAAAATAAGAAGACATTACAATTCCCAAATTCAAACAAACTTCCGTATTGAATGAATTGGATAAAAGTCTTTTGCGTTTCCGTTGTTTTCTTCCTTCTTCTCTCCCAAAAGTTCCTTTTAAAATCCAAGATACTCTCTTTTTAGACGAGCTGGGCTTCATATAGGTGAAGAAGAGTCGCCTCCAAAATTAAAAAAATAGACTTGGGAAATTTTTTGGACCAGACATGTGCGGTCGCGCACCTGGGTAGGTGACCGCACATATTGGACAGTGCTCTGCTCCACTTGCGCGCCCAGTGCGCGCTCGCGCACCTGGGTGGCTTCCTACTCCATTCAGCATCTCTCTTCATTAAGTGCATTATTCTCCGTTGATCCTCGATTACCATACCAACTTAATCCATGGGCTTTTACTCAGACTTCGAAACTCCAGAATACCTCGAATTAGCTCCAAAACCTCATCATAACTCGGAATCGCTCCTACAAAGCATAAAACACTCACTCAGTATAAAATAATACCATTTAAAGCTCAAACCCTAGTAAAGTGCAGCGAATTAGAGTGCAATTATTGGCGAAAAAGGGATATCTTGGTAGAATAAAAAATTCTCAAAAACGAGGGTTTGAGTCATTTTTCATAATTTGATTTTGGGAGCTCAAATTGAGGCAATTCTTGGAGAGATTTTCAAGGGAGTGATTGGGGTAAGTGATTTTAACTCATATTTAGTTAAATTACATAAATATATCATTGATTTCACCATTTAATCAGTGATTTGGGTTGAAAATTATGGGAAATTTGTAGAAATTTCATAAGCTTTAATTTGAGGATTTGAAGATCGAGTTATGATCGGATTTGAGTAATTTTGGTATGGATGGACTCGTGGTTGAATGGGTGTTCGAATTTTACTAATTTTATCGGATTCCGAGATGAGGGCCCGATGTTGATTTTCTGAGTTGACCTTTGGACTTTTGCTTAAGAACTTAGTTTTTTCATATGGAATTGATTCCTATAGCTCATATTGATTTTACTGAATTATTTGTGGCTAGATTCGAGTCGTTCGGAGGCAGATTTGCGAGGCAAAGGCTTGTTGGAGTAGAGATTTGCACGGTTTGAGGTAAGTAATACTTTTAAACTTGGTTCTTAGGGTATGAATCCCTAAATTACGTGTTATGTAGTTGGTGTTGAGGTGACGGGCGTGTGGGCGTGCACCATAGGAATTGTGACTCGGTCGATTCTACGAAATTGTGTAGTTGAATAATCTTGTTGTTATCCGTATATTCTCCGTGTGATAGAGAAATTGAGCTGCGATTCATGTTAGAAATCATGTTTAGGCTATATGCTGGTACTATTGGGACCCACCGAAGTCGTGTTGTTGTTACATGATTAGCTTAATTTGTAACTATGTAATCAGTCACAGCTATCATTTGCATATCATATCTCAGTCTCTGTTGCCATTTATTGATGCATCATATCATCATTGTTTGGGCTAATAATCATGATACTTGTGAGCCCGAGAGACTGGAGAGATTGATGATTGAGTGAGGTCGAGAGCCTGATTGTGAAGATATTTATGGGATCGGGCTTCACACCACAACAAACTTTATTGATTCATGCCATGATTGGCTTATTGTAGCGCTTGGGCATGATCTGCCCCTCCGAAGTTTGACTTATCAGTAGTGAGCGCAAGTACCTACTGAGTGTGAGTGCGAGTACCGAGCGACTATGAGGACTAAGTGACTCTGAGGATTGAGTGAATGGGAGGACTGAGTGATTTGATGCTCTCAGAGTATGCATATAATTTCATCATTGTTTTGTATTACAATTGGCATACATAATTGACATGTAAATATCGAGATGTATCATTCCTCATTTCAGTTACTTGGCATATTTTACCTGTTTTAGCTTCAGCTGTTGAGTTTGAAAGCATGTCTATATTTCTGTACAATAATTTCTATATTTGGATTCTACCTGTTGAGCTCGTCACTGCTTTCAGCCCAAGGTTAGTCTTATTACTTATTGAGTACATTGGGTCGGTTGTACTCATACTACATTCTGCACTTCGTGTGCAGATCCAGGTACTCCCGCGAACGGTGGTTGATGATCTTGGAGCTTTATCAGTTCGGAGATTTTTGAGGTAGTTGCTCTGGCATCCGCACACCTTGACTCTCCTCCTTTTATCTTTTAGTTTTTATTATACAATTCTATCTCCCTAGATAGTGTTTGAGACTATGTTATTGTATAGATGCTCGTGTACTCAGTGACACCTGGATTTTGGGGGAATATCTTATTGAGTCGCGGTGTTTTCGTATTAGTATTTATGAGATTTTACTCTTAAATTTATTTTATCACGTTTTCAAACTTAAAGAATGCGTGATTTATTATGGTTGTCGACTTGCCTAGTATTGCAATAGGCGCCATCACGACATGTGAGATTTGGGTCGTGACACTACCCTACCATATGTGGCATTTCTCCATGCCTTTTATCCTTCCAAATTCCATAAATCAGCAGCACAAGAGGCCAACATGAGTGGACTATAAAACAGTCCACTAAAAGTGGAATAAATCGTACTAACGGCTTCCGATCACTGTCCCGTGAGTCCTAACTATTAGTAAACGAATTTATCAACCTGCCTTGATATTTAAAAGTTTAAATACAGAAAGTAGGCATTTCCTTAATTATGAAGTACCTTCCAAAACTCAAACTACAAAAAAAAAAGAGAGGCGATATAATGATACTTATGTCGTAGGAATAGTTCTAATGTTATCACTTCTTGATTTCGTACCTGAGATGTTAATCTTTTTAAACCATTGTAGAGAGCTTAAGGATAGGGTTATGGGTGTTCTCTGTTTGTTTTATCTGGAAAAATGAAGAGAAAGACGACTTAAGACCTATATATATCAACTTTTTAAAAGTCAAAAAGGTGCTAGCTTGGCACCCTAGCATTGGCCTATCTTCAGATGCTCATATCTTTTTATCCAATCGTCGTATGAATGAACGGTTAAAATTATTGGAAACTATATTACAAGACCTTTAATTTGGTATATTATATGTCCCAAAAAGATATCATATAATACACGAAATGTATTGCTCAATAAACTTCATTACAAGGCAAATCCTTAGTCGATTTTTCCGCAACTTAAATCCAATTTTTCCCAAACTTTATATTTTATATCCAAACATCATATATAGTCATATTATGACTTTACACTCATTTAAATCATGATTAACAAGTCTCATATTTATTATACGTCACAAGAATGGACTGTGATACGCTGGTGTTCAAGGTACCAGCTAACGAGTGTCCTTGCGGTACCAACAAATGACTACCCTTTAAGTAAGAGTGTCAAATGAGTGGATTGGATTGAATTTGAACATGTAAAATAGTTGATCAACCCTACCCATAATGACTTTAAGGATTATGTCATTACGAGGACAACAGATCGAGGACCACATGCATATATATCTTGTAGCTTAATGTGGATAATTCATGAAGTTGTTATAAATGGTGCAGCCGAAGATATTTCAATGGACAAGGCATCAAGAAGCATAATAAGGAATCCTCCCTTGCACAGACGTCGCTCTATATGGATCTGGGATTAACACATATCTAGTTATTCATACATATGACAAGAGTGGGTTGCTCTAGTGGTAAACATCCTCCACTTCCAACCAAGAGGTTGTGAGTTCGAGTCACCCCAAGAGCAAGGTGGGGAGTTCTTGGGGGGAGGGAGCCGAGGGTCTATCGGAAACAGCCTCTCTACCCCAGGATAGGGGTAAGGTCTGCGTACACACTACCCTCCCCAGACCCTCACTAGTGGGATTATACTGGGTTGTTATTGTTGTAGTAGTTATTAGGACATAAATTTACTTGATGGAGCTTCTAAGGTAAAATGCAAGATCTTCTACTCTTGTATTATGCAAAAACTATTAGATTCAATTGATTGTAATACATGATTCATTCTTAATTTGCTCTCAAATCTTATGAACCAAAAATGTCAGTCTAGACAATCCAACTGGTGTATTTCAAACTTACGTGGTCATGAGACCATATCGAGCCAGGAATGATGAGAGATGCAACGTACAAGACCATGCCGATACTCAGTGATGGTACCATATAGATTAAAGCTTAATCACATCATGGACCAAGGCTTCATAAAAATGTCATTGTCCGCTTTGGCATCCCAAGTACTCCTACTATTGTCATCAAATTAAATTGTGTGTGAGAAATTTGGATATATTTCTGCATTTTGTGCAAGCTTCGAGTAAGTGATCCCACATAATTGTAATGTTTTTTAGTTTTGCAAGGTTCCGAAGTAACAAGACGATGTTATCCGAAGGTTTTTGTGAAGTCGAATGAAGAGCTACTTGTGTTCCCAAAATTTGGACCTTGGTATAAGTCGAGTTCCTCAAACAGTTATTTCATGAGTGTTACAGATTTTTTAGTCGCCGATAGAATATAATTTTTAATAGGACCATAAATACAACTAATATTTTTACCTAAAGCCTCTAATTTTAGTGATTGACATATGCACATTATACGAAGCAATTTCAACAAAATTATGGCAATCGCACAACTACTATAACTAAATGACACTGCATGACGAATGATGGTATCTCCTCTATTGGGTAGGCGCCTCCTCCTAATCAAATTCTCGAGACAGATCCTTAACTGACTTGTGGTTTTTATGAATTTTTTGAGTTTCTTATATAGTGTAAAGACCTGACTGGTCTTTTTGAAAATTAGCATCTCATTCGGTGGCTTAAGGTCTCAAGTAGTTTCGTATTATGTATTGTGACTTGCGTGTGTGGTCGAGGTTCAGTTTTCGGATGATTCGTGATTGATTTAGAAGGAAGATTCTTGTTTTATAAGCTTAAGCGGTAAAAGTTGATTGGAGTTTAAATTTTATGTAGACGACTCCAGAATGGTGTTTTGATGATTCCAATAGCTTCGAATGGTGATTTTGGACTTTGGCGTATGCCCGAATTTGGATTTGGATGTCTGTAGGTTTATTTGATGCATTTTGGTGAAAGTTAAAAATTTGAAAGTTTGGAATGTTCATAGGTTTGACTGGGAGTTGACTTTGATATTATCGATTTCGGATTGTTGTTTCGGGAGTTGGAATAGGTTCTATATGTCATTTGGAACTTGTATGTAAAATTTGGATTCATTCCGGATTTGGTTAGGCTTGAATCGGATGCTTGGTTCGAAATTTAAAGTTTATGAACTTAAGAGATTGATCTTGATCGATGATTCATGGTTTTGATGTTATTATATATGATTTGAGGCCTCGAGTAGGCCTGTAATATGTTTTGGGACTTATTGGTATGTTCGGACGGGGTCCTGAGAGGCTCGGGTGAGTTCGGGATGGTTTCAGACCATTTTTAGGCCATTTTTAGTTGCTGGTTTTTGGCCATAGGCGTGTGCATCGCGATCGCGGACTTTGGGTCGCGTTCGCAAAAAGCAAATTGTTGTTTGGGCACTGTGAATCGCGATCGCTGAAGCCTATTCGCGATCGCATAAAAGAAATTTATGGTGTCACAAGACTGGCTTTGGAAGCTTATATCTTGTAATCTATAAGGAATTTGGAGATGATCCAAAACTAAAAGTTGTAGCCCTTTGTATCTAGTTTTTCGAAAATTAAATCATTTGTCATTTGGTGTTTTGTACAAAAAGTGATGCCATTATACTAGAGGATGTCCGGAAGAGTTGGGCAAGTTTGTTGGAATTTGTTCATGCGATCGCGGAAACATGGCTGTGATCGCGAAGAGTAAAAACTAAGCAGGAATTTTTTTGAATCGCGATCGCAAAGTTGGAAACCGTGATCGCGAAGAAGGACCCCTGGCAATGCATTAAAAAATCAAATTTCAGGATTTTGAGTTTATTTTCTTCACTTTTTGAGTTTTTGGAGCACAAGTGAAGCGATTTTGGAGGAGATAAACACCCAAATCTTGAGGGTAAGTAATTTTATATCTACTTTGATTCTATATTTTCTTTTCCATGTATTATTACACCTAAATTAAGGATTTGAAGAGAAGAAATTGGGGGGTTTGTCTCAAATTTTCTAAAGTGAATAATTGAGTTTTGAACATCGATTCGGAGTCGGATTTGAGTGAAATTAGTATGGTTGGACTTGTAATTGAATGGGTTATCGGGTTTTGTGAGTTTTATCGGGTTCCGAGATGCGGCCACGAGTTTGAATTTTTGGTTGAGTTTGAGTAAATGTGTAGAGACTAGACCTTTATCATTTGGAATTATTTTCTTAGGCATTAATGATCTTTTTGAGTTATTTTGACTAGATTCGAGCCGTTTGTAGGTTGTTTTACACAAGAGGGTCATTTTAGAGTATTGAGTTAAATTTGTGTGGGGGAACTACCCTTAAAAATTTGAGTTATTTGTGTTATGTGAATATCGTGTACGCGAGGTGACAAGTGCGTACTCAGGCTTATATGTGAAAATTGACCGGTTTAGATTCTCAAGCTTCTTTCATGTATTTATTTAAAATTGTTAGCACATGTTATATCTTTTATTTATTATGTTTACTCTCACATGCTTGATTTGAAGTTGTTGTTACATGTCATATCATATACTTGCCAAGTTTACTCTTATATGCTTTATTTGGAGTTGTTACCTCTTTTATTATAATGTTACGCCGTTTATTATTGAGTTACACTTAATTGAAATTGTTGTTACGTGATATCCTTTCGTTGTCGGGTTATTCTCTTGCATTTAGATGTAATTGCTAGTTCATATCATCTATTTCGTTGTTAGCTTATTTCACACACTAAAATTTAGAAGTTTGTCATTTCATGGAAATACTTTCATTATTGATTTTATTCTTAAGTAATTAATTGGAGTTAAATTTATTGAAAGTCATTAATCTATTTTAATTGAAGTCGTGTTTAAAGGGAGTGTTGATCATTATTGAGTTACTTTCCCGTTCATTTTGTTGTTATTGAGATTCTATACACATCGTGTTTGAGCTGCGGGCTATGTGATATGGTGATATTTGTATCGTTGTTTTGAAAAGGTTGTGGCCTATGGGTACTTGTGGTACGTGTTGATATGTCATGTTTTTGTGATGTTAGCACATGTGAATTGTGGTGTGGATTGGTTGTTGTTATGTAGAGCATAAGTGTGGCATCTCACTGTTATTGATTATGCGGAGTGATACTAGTGGCTATTGTGTTATTGTCTGGGGAGGGGGGGAGCGAAAAGGGTGTCTATTATGCGGAGTGATACAAGTGGCTCTTGGAGTGATACATATGGCTAATGATATTTTCAGGGTGGAGTGATACGGGTGGCTATCGGAGAGATAAGAATGGCAAAGTCAGGGATGATGTGTGACGGCCTGGGAGCATTATGTTGATGATATTCGTATGATGATGTGATTTTTCTTGTGTATGTTATACACCTTGCGTGACTTATTGTGTTGCTTCAATAAGCTATTCGATGTCTTTGATAATACTTGTTGATTTGGGCTGTAATAGTACACTCGCACAAGCATACACCGTAACATGCCACTTATACGAGTTCAGATGTATAAAACTTGACATTTATTGATCATGTCCATGTATTTTTGTATTATCTGCTTTCATTGTGATATTGGCCATGTGACCATGTCGAGCGGATTGTGATTGTGATCCTGTAATAATGCCGGGCGGATTGAGATATTGGCATGTGAGTTGTCCGTGCGCCAATGATTAGAAATGTGGGCAGAAGGTGCCGCGAGCATATGATTGTAGTTTGAGACTCCTGACTTGTGATTATGAGATGAGGTATCTCGGAGTAATTCGTTGCGACACTTGTATTAGAACGGGTTGAGTAGTTGATTATCATTTGTTCCCTTATATGTTCTCGCTGGAACTTTGACGGTGTTCTTATTACTTTGTTGTTTATATTATATGTTGAATCTTGTTTCCATTTACTGATTTTTACTTTTATTATTAGCTTTATACTTTTATACTCGATATGTTATTTTGACTAATAGGTGTCTTGACTTGTACCTCGTCACTACTCCACCGAGGTTAGTCTTGATACTTATTGAGTACCGACCGTGATGTACTCATACTACACTTTTGCATATTATTTTTGTCACGACCCAAAACTAACCCCTGTCGTGATGGCACCTATCGTGGAACTAGGAAAGCCGACTCATTTCCAAAACAAAACGATATTTTCATTTCAAAAATATTTCAAGGTTATTTAACATAAAACATCCATTTAAAGAGTTCAAATCAAAGAAAAATAGAAGTGTGGAAAAGAAAAGCCCGACATCAGGGTGTCACTAGTCATGAGCATATACTACAATCTGTCTAACAATATCAAGGCTAACTCAGCCCGGAAAATAGCTAAATACAACTAGAGGAAGATAAGAGGGAGAAGAGTAGGGGATGCGATCGCCAAACAGCTACCCTGCTATCTCCAAGAAAATCTGCAACCAGAACACTCAATAACCGCTACCGTGTCCAGCTACACCTGGATCTGCACACAAGGTGCAGGGAGTAATGTGAGTACGCCAACTCAGTAAGTAACAATAATAAATAAAGACTGAGCAGTAGTGACGAGCAATAAAGCATATAACGTTCATATCAGGAAATCTCAGTAAAATACCATATGCTCTTAAAAAAAATCAGGATTTGAATCAAACATCTCGTTTAAACCCAGTTCCAGTAAAAATCATTTAAAGACATTTTTCCAACAGTTTTTCAAACAAATGCTCAATGCAAAGGTGAGCAAAAAAATGATGAAATCATAAACAGCCCCTCGGGCAAAGCATCACTCATATACAGCCCCTCGGGCAAACCTCACAGTCACTCGTGCCACTCGGGCATACCTCACAATCACTCATGCCACTCGGGCATACCTCACAGTCACTCGTGCCACTCGGGTATACCTCACCATCACTCATGCCACTCGGGCATACCTCGCAATCACTCTTGCCTCCCAGTCACTCAGCACTCGGCACTCGCACTCAGTAGGTAGGTACCTGTGCTCACTGGGGGGTGTACAAACTCCGGAGGGGCTCCTTCAGCCCAAGCGCTATAATCTGCACGAACAACTCACGTGCGATAATTATAAAGTATGCTGCAGGCGAGGCAGCCCCGATCCACACTCATCCTCACAAATCAGGCCCTCGGCCTCGCTCAGTCATAAATATGCTGCAGGCGGGCAGCCCCGATCCACACTCATCCTCACAAATCAGGCTACTCGGGCATTTCAGTAAAACAGGGCATTCGGCCCAAAATATTTATATGCATCAAAATAGAGTCATAAAACTGAGTTATGCGGTAATTAAGTATAAACATGACTGAGTATAGATTTTCAATCGAAAATAGTGAGAGGATGGTAAGAAACATCCCCTAAGGGTCCAAACAGCATTGGTGCAAGGCCCAAACATGGCATTCAGCCCAATTTACAGAAAATCTTTCTAAAACATATAAGTATCAATGGTTTCAACAAAGTATGCAACTTTACAGTTGCTACGGGACGGACCAAGTCGAAAATCCCCAACAATGCACGCCCATACGCTTGTCACCTAGCATGTGCGTCACTTCAAAATAGTAAAAATGATACAAAATCCGGGGTTTCATACCCTCTAGACTAGATTTACAATCGTTACTTACCTCAAACCGGTCAAATCTCTAACCCGCAACGATCTTGCCTCTGGATTCGGCCTCCAAATGCTCTGAATCTATTCACAATCAGCACAATACCATCAATACGCGCCAATGGGATAAATTCCACAAGAAAAACTATAAAATTAGACCAAAACCCGAAATTGGCTCAAAAATCGCTTGTGGGACCCACGTCTCGGAACCCGACAAAAGTTACAAAATCTGAAAGCCCATTCAACCACGAGTCTACCATACCAATTTTACCAAAATCCGACCTCAACTCGACCCTCAAATCTACAAATCTTATTTCCAAATTTCTAAGTTCCAATCTCCGATTTGCACCTCAAAATCATGTAATCTAGTCAGATTATTCAATGATAATTCAATATTATGGAGTAGAAATGATCACAAGGGACTTACCTCAAGTTTTCCTTGAAAATATATCAAAAATCGCCTCTCCTCAAGCTCCAATTTGTCAAAAATGGCAAATGGGATGAAGTCCCTGTTTTTATAATTGTGCCCAGACATCCTCGATTCTGCCTCGATCTTGGCCTTCGATCTTGGCCTTCGATCTTGGCCCTCGATCTTAGTCCTCGATCCTGGTTCTCGATCATGTCTTCGACCCGACCTTTGACCGTGACCCTCGACCCTTGGCTCGATCATGGCTTCGATCGTGGCTCTCGACTCTGGGCTCGATCATGGCCCTCGACCCTAGGCTCGATCTGGGCTTCGATCGTGGCCCTCGATTTCTGGGCTCGATTCTGTCAGAAAAATTTTCCAACAGAAGGAAATTGCAGCAGCTGTTGTAGTTTAATTTTTGATCCGTTAACCATCCGAAACTCACCCGAGACCCTCGGGACCTCAACCAAATATACCAACAAGTCAAAAAAATCATACGGACTTAGTCGAATCCTCAAATCACCTCAAACAATACTAAAACCATGAATTACACCCCAATTCAAGCCTAATAAACTTTGAAATTTCTAATTTCTACAAACAACTCCGGAACCTATCAAATCACGTCCGATTGACCTCAAATTTTGCACACAAGTCCAAAATGACATAACAGAGGTATTTTAATTTTCAGAATCGGATTCCGACCCCGATATCAAAAAGTCAACCCCCCGGTCAAACTTCTCAAAAATAAAACTTTCGGCATTTCAAGCCTAATTCCTCTACGGACTTTCAAATAATATTCCGGACACGCTCCTAAGCCCAAAATCACCATACGGAGCTATTGGAATCATCAAAATTCAAATCTGAGGTCGTTTACACATAGGTCCATATCCGGTCCACTTTTCTAACTTAAAATTTTTAATTATGAGACTAAGTGTCTCATTTCACTCCGAGTTCCTTCCGGACTCGAACCAACTAACCCGATATAATATAATATAGCTGAATAACACAAAAAGAAGTAGGAATGGGAAAAACGGGGTTATAACTCTCGAAACGACCGGTCGAGTCGTTACAGTTTTGTGCGGATCCAGGTATTGGAGATATCAGACTCAGGCAGAGCTAGCTTATCGGTCGCGATGATTCAAGGTAGAGCTGCTTGATTGTCGCAGTCCCTTGGAGTCCTTTTCTTTTATTGTACTGCCAACTTGATATTCGAACAATATTGTAATTCAATTTTTGAGATCTTTCCATGTATTCGGTTAGAGTTCATGACTTTGTAGGAGGTTGTAATGATTATTGTTGTGCAGGCTTATTTCACATTTATTTCGGTATTTATATAAATCTATTATTTAAAATATAATGGTTAAATTAGCTTAATTGTTGTAAGTAATCGGCTTACCTAGTATTAGAAATTATGTGTCATCACAACGCCTAAGACGAAATTTAGGGTCGTGACATATAAAAATTTAAGGTTATCTTTTTCGTAATTGATTCGCCAAAAGAAAAAGTTTCTCGAAAATGAACCCTGGACCCTCCCTCTAACGAAAAACTCCACAAAACCAACGAGCTGGAGCAACTTTTTCATATATCCTACGGCGAAAGTTAATCTTTTTACGTGTAGTTACAATCATTTTGTTTATTTATTTTCATCTTTAAATATTGACACACGTAGTAAAAGTCCTGTGTGTGTCACATATCTTTACCTCTTACAAAAGTGATCATTAGTTAGTTCCTATAAATCATAATGCGTTGTTCTTATTCAATGGATAACAAAATAGAAGGTTAAAAAGCAAAGAAAATAAGGAAACGTGGATAATGTCTCTCTCTCTATATATATATATAGTGTGGGAAGAGTAAAATTAAACTTATTAGCACTTGATATTTTAATCAATAACAACAATAATAATATACCCATATAATCTTATAACTTGAGTTTAAGAAGGGTAATGTATATACAGACTTTATTTCTATTTTGTAAAAGTAAAGAGATTATTTCAATAGATTATTGATGAAAAAAAAAAAAAATTTACCGTGATAAAGTATAAATATTTTGGTAGTTGAAAGAGTGGTCAATGTTGTGTGCAGGAGAATCAAGGCAGGTCTTATATGGGTTGGTATGCTGTATGTATGCAGAAAAATACATACAATAGAGAAAGCTGCAAAATCCAAGGAGCCGAAGCCGCCATTGCGAAATGAGCCCTCTCAATTCCCACATCATAGGACCCATGCACACCTAATACTACTTGATAGTAGTTGATCACATAAAAAATTGCGTGGCTTCACGCTCTGTCAACAACCAATAAAGGGAAAATAACAACTATTCATTTTTTTTTTTGTTTATATATACGATTTTACTAGAAACACAATTAGTATTAGGTAATCCATTAATAGAGCAAGAAGGGCAATCCGGTGACAAAGTATTCACGCAGGGTCCGAATAAAAACCGCACCCCAAGGAGTATAATCAGAGACGAATCTAGTATTTAAGTTTTATAAGTTCAACCTTTCGGAGTCGTTTGGTACACGGGATAAGCTAGGATAAAATATGATATTAAATTTATATCATGTTTGGTTGATGATATAAATTTATCTCGGGATAAAATTATACCGTCAACCAAACATGTAATAAACTTAGTCCCAGACATAGTCCTGGATATCCTATCTTATCTACCTTATCCCATCAAACTTGCTATTATTTTATCCCACCTCCCAGGTGGGATAAATTAGTCTAGGGATTATAAGCCCAAGACTATAATCCCTGGATAATTTAGTCTGCGTACCAAACGACCCTTTAAGGTACGTAGAATTGAACTCATTGTCTTTTTAAAGTTATGATTTCATGTTGCTATTTATTGCAATATTAGTGACTTTTTTACACATAATTTGCGCTCCGCGTCAAAATTATTGGGTTCAGTTGAACCTGGTGCAGATACATTGCGTCTACCTCTGAGTATGATGTAGATATCCTACTATAACGTAAGTATTAGTATTTGCTTTCACGACTCGAACACGTGACCTATAGGTCTCGCGTAAACAATTGTACTATTGCTCTAAGGCTCCCCTTTCAATAAGAAATAGGAGCACAAATCGTGAAATAATTTTGCTAAAGCAGATTTATATGTAAGAATTTATCTGGATGTTTACACCAACTCAATATATAATACCTAATATGTCTTTACAAATATAATTATTATACAATTATAGTTAATCAATGAATATTTTTATATTAACTTACCTTTTAATCACGATAAATTAGTATTACTTTATCTAAACACTCGTTGTAGATAATTTTTACCGATATTATATCTCTCTAATTCACTTTTGTTCTCATCTTTTTTTTTCATCCAAGCCAAACGAGAAAAGTTTTTCTTTTCCCATTTCCCTCGAATCAATTATCGTAAAAAATGATTCAATCAAAGAGCCAAGTATCAAAATTTGTTTACTATATATAAGTGTTGCGATATTTTTTACTCATTATTATTTATACGGTAAAAGTATTTGAACGGATTCATAAAGTCCTGTTCCATTGCTTTCAATTTTCAAAGAAACATAAACGTTCTTTTTTGGTTTCTTGTTTCATGTATTTGGTATGGAGGAAATCTTCTCCTTATTTCCTTGCTCTTTTTTCTCTTTGGTTTATGTTCTTAAGTAAGGATTATCTTCTCTCAATCAAATGACATTTTTTTTTTTGTGGTAGCGTTTGCTTTCCTTCATATTTTTTTGATATAATCGAATAGAGCCTAATTATTTTTGTTGAATTTACGCAATGCAAGCATATTGTTATGTTAATACTTTGAAAATTTAGGGTGACAATAATGTATAAATATTAGTTAAAGTAAGTGAGTGTAAAGTGAGAATAATAAAATATTTATAAATAAAAATATTTCGCCTATTAAGTACATAATATTTCATTAAGTATTTCATTTGTTTCCTATGCTTTCCCCCCTTTTTTATTTCTCTTCCAATGTTTCAATACAAAGGTTCCTTTTCATTTCCTTTCGTGCTTCCCAAACAAAAACACTAGTAAATAAAAATGCTTAAATGTTGAAGTAGGTGGTAAGATATAAAAAGTACTTCTGCTTAGTAGTGATAAAGTCATCATTTTCCTTAGTCAAAATTATCTTTTCGTACATAATACATTTTAGTAACATTTTAAGGTACAAAAGTTTTTGTAGGAATATTTTTTATGTCCTACAAAAATACATCCTTATTCCATTACAATCAAAGTTATGGTGAGATGATAAATATTTTTTTTATATTATTAATCAAAAATCTCCAATTTGAGTAATATAATTATTTCCTATAAAGCATGGTGTGAAAAAAACACATCCTTATTCCATTGACCAAACAAAGGAGCATACAACAACAACAATCCAGTAGAATCCCATAAGTGGAGTCTGAGGATGGTAGTGTGTACGCAGACCTTACCCCTAACTACGAAGGTAGAGAGATTGTTTCCGAAAGATTATCGGCTCAAGAACGTAATAAAATGAAGCAATAGAGATAGCAACAACAATGTAATAAGATAATGTAAGCAAATAATACAACGAATAATAATAGAGATCCAAGTAAACGAAACAAAAGAATAGTGTCACTCAAACTCCTAATACAAACATACAATATATAAACAAGGGACTAGGAAAAACAAAGGAGCATACCACCTTATTATTTCATTACACTTGTTTCCTATTCTTTTGCCCCCTTTCCAGATTTTCTTCCCTTGTTTCCATACAAAGGCTCCTTTTCATTTTCTTTCCTACTTTCCAAATTAAAAAAAATAGTAAATTAGTTAAAAAATAAATAAATTAGTTAAACCACTCTGCCCCAACCCAATTTCTCTTTCACTACCCCTCTAAACCCTAATGATTTAAACGCGCACACACACACAACCAATTCGCACACACTCCAATTTTTCGCTGTCTTCTGTCCGCAACCTCTTCCTCCTCCTCCTCCTCCTCATTTCATCCTCATTCTCTTCAGTTTCTATAAATCCCTAGAAGAAGAAGGGAATTTGGAATTTCAATTTCCCTTCTTCTTTTCTAATTTCGTTTTTTTTTTGTGTGTGAAGTTATGGATCTTCAGAACCTTGCTATTGTTCTTCGTGGTGCTCTTAGTCCTAATCCCGATGAACGTAAAGCTGCTGAAGACAGTCTTAATCAGGTTTAATTTTGTTCATTAAAGCATTATTGTTCAATTTAAAGTTTATCGAGAATAAACTGAATTTAATCGGATTTGATTTGTTATGCTGTTTTTTAGTTCATTAAAGCACGAGTGTTGAATTTTGACTTGCTTGAGAGTAAATTGAATTTAATTGGATTTGCTTTGTTATGATTAAATTATGAGTAATACAAAAGTAAAGCTGCTGAAGATAGTCTCAATCAGGTTTAATTCTGTTTATTAAAGCAATTTTGTTTAATTTGAAGTTGCTCGAGAGTAAACAGAAATCAATCGGATTTGTTATGTTAAGATTAAATTACGAGTAATACAAACATAAAGCTGATTTTATTGTTTATGAAAGTATTATTGCTGAATTTTAAGTTGCTGTTACGACTCAATTATGAGTAATACAAAAGTAAAATTGCTGAAGATTGTCTCAATCAGGTTTAATTTTGTTTATTAAAGCATTATTGTTGAATTTTAAGTTGCTCGAGAGTAACCTGAAATTTATTGGATTTATTTTGTTATGATTAATTTATGATAATACAAATATAAATCTGATTTTATTGTTTATGAAAGTAATATTGTCAAAAAATTTAAGTTGCTAGAGAGTAAACTGAATTTAATCGGATTTGTTATGTTGTTTAATTTGCAAAACAGACTGATCTAAATTTCTCGTATAACTACTATTTTTGGTACTTTTGGACCTGAATTATGGATTTCTTTTTTATTTTTTTTATTATATATATATATACTTTTACTTGTTTGGGGAGTTTGGTAATTGTAGGATTGAGCTTTAATTGATTTGAGTTGGGTGTTATTATTAACTTTTTTGTCTATAAAAAAAGCATTAGTGTTAAATTTTAAGTTATTTTAGCTATTTGTGATTGTTGAATTTTATTTTAGTCTGTTTGGATCACAAGCTCACAGGTTGACATTATAGGATATTGAAATCTCAGCAGAACAAATATGTGGACATTGTATTCTTTTGATTTTATTTATTCCTGAGTGCACCTATGTTTGCAGTTTCAGTATACTCCCCAGCATCTTGTGAGATTGCTGCAAATCATAGTAGATGGGTCTTGCGACATGGCAGTCCGGCAGGTGGCTAGCATTCATTTTAAGAACTTCGTTGCAAAGAATTGGTCCCCTCATGATCCTGGTAATGACCGTATTATACCCCCCTTTCATCTAAAAAAGGAAAAAGAAAGATTTTTTATATTTGGAATTAGATGTCAAAAATTATACTTCACAACGTTGTCATTAGTGATCGGGTAAATTTGGTATTTACTGAGAAAATTGGTGTTGATGTAGCTGAGCAATCAAAAATCCTGCCAAGTGATAAGGAACTGGTGAGGCAAAATATTCTCATATTCATTGCACAAGTTCCCTCATTGCTGAGGTATGATGGCTCATCTGTACGCATTGCACTGTGTTTCTTATGTTATTTGAAAAGACAAAATGTGGATATTCCTTTTCTTTTATTTTTTAATTTTGGACTTTCATAAGTAGACAAGTTTGTTATTGTGAACAGAGTACAGTTGGGGGAATGCCTTAAGACAATGATACATGCGGACTACCCGGAGCAGTGGCCAACACTTCTTCCATGGGTAAAGCATAATCTGCAGGATCAGCAAGTTTATGGTGCTTTGTTTGTTCTGAGAATTCTCTCCAGGAAATATGAGTAAGTTGTTGATTTAGATGGGTGCTCGTGTTCAACAATCTCATTTTGTTCCTCTGGTCGCTGTTGAAATATGTTTCTGCATATTGTGCTTTACAGTTCCTCTGCTGGTTCATGACGAGTGAATTTTGCGCTACAGGATGTACTTTTCATGTATTTGAACCCTTTACTTTGTACTTCAGGTCTTAACGGAGTAATGCCTATTAGCAACATCAAAAAGATATATAATGTATATAGGTATTTATGCATGTTGTTTACTAAGGATCAAAAACATGCATAAAAGAGTTACTGTTTCTCTTGTAACACATCATAATAGTAATTACCACTGCTCTCTTGTAAAAATGAGTTGTTATGAGGCTGCAGGTAGTTGACTTTATAAACTAGGCTTGTAAATTTTGGGTGTATCGAGTATGATGATGGTCGATGTTGTTCAATCCCTTAAAAACTCGGACGAGATCAAAATACTGTGTGAGAGCTTATCCAGCATCTTTTTTTTAATCTTTTGATTTGGGTGGTGGGTGTCGTGGTATTTGACTCTTAGCACTACCTTTTTGAAATGAAAAAGGTTTTTAAACAACTTATCTTGTTCAAAAAGGTTTTTTAATACAGTGTAAGCAACTTATCTTTGCGGGTACTTGTTTATAAACCCCAAGTTATACACATGTATATATAATAATGCCAAAGAGTTCTTAGCAATTGGTTTAATACTAGCGAAGTGCAAGGTTAGCAATTCTTCCATCTGTTTTTTGATTAAAAAAATGCTGTTGAGTGGTTCTCTCGCATTGTCGTGAAGTTGTTTATCAGATTTATCTATGAATCTTCCTTCTTCGCCCATGATCACCTGGATGATGGAATTCTGGCATATCTTCTTCTGTATTCATGTCTTGTTTCTATTTACCAGATTCAAATCTGATGAGGAGAGGACACCTGTTTATCACATAGTTGAGGAAACTTTTCCACAGCTTCTCAACATATTCAACAGGCTTGCTCAGATAGCAAATCCTTCCATTGAAGTAGCAGACTTGATCAAGCTCATTTGCAAAATATTCTGGTCATCCATATATGTATGTTTTGTATTGATGTTTTTTCACTAAAGCTGTTCACATTAGTTCTTTGTGTCACGCAGTGCTGATGTCTGCATCTTGTTTAGATACTGTAAAACACATCAATTTTTAGTTTTCCTCTACCTTTGTAGAGGGGTGGATCCTCTTTCTTTTATGATAAGGTTTTCAAGGCAAAGCTTGCATCATCCATTTATTTTGGAATATTTTGGTTCTCTTATAAAGCTGTATGTCCTGATGTGGGTTGGTGTTTCTAGCTATTTGGCAAAACCCTTTTAAGAAACATTTGGTCCGCGTGGGAGTATCTGTCAGTTTGCCTTTCATCTTTTGTTAGTCTTTTGAAATATTCTTTATTTGACTAATATTTCATAGAACTGACCTGGATAATATAAGCTATCCCTT
Source organism: Nicotiana tomentosiformis (assembly GCF_000390325.3). NCBI lineage: Eukaryota > Viridiplantae > Streptophyta > Magnoliopsida > Solanales > Solanaceae > Nicotiana > Nicotiana tomentosiformis. The sequence continues at coordinate 1,496,454 of NC_090820.1, read as the reverse complement.
CTGATATTCAATTTCATTGCTGATAAAAAGCTGAATTGGTTGGTGCAACTCCTTACCTTTTCTATATCAAACTCTTTTCCAGTTGGAGATTCCGAAGCAGTTGTTTGATCCAAATATGTTCAATGCCTGGATGGTCCTTTTCTTGAATATGTTGGAGAGGCCTGTCCCTCTGGAAGGCCAACCAGTTGATCCGGAGCTAAGGAAATCATGGGGATGGTGGAAGGTGAAAAAGTGGACAGTCCATATACTGAATCGACTGTACACCCGGTAAATTGATACCCTTTTGCTTATGTGGTTCCGGTCCATTATGATTTGCTTCTAATATTGACCTAATTTTTTTTCTTTTGTTCCTCATTTCTTACTCCTTTTTGGTTTCTCCAGGTTTGGAGATTTAAAACTTCAAAACCCAGACAACAAAGCTTTTGCTCAAATGTTTCAGAAGGGTTATGCGGGGAAAATTCTGGAGTGCCACCTTAATTTGTTAAATGTTATACGTGCTGGTGGTTACTTGCCCGATAGGGTGATCAACCTCATTTTGCAATACCTGAGCAATAGGTTTGTGCAACTACTTAGTTTACGGACTCGATGAATTATGTCACATATGCCTATCTGTAAGTAGTTCCTTGATTATCTCCTTTGGGAAATTTGCTTATGGTTAGTAAGCAAAGCATATAGTGGCCTTGATGACAACACTGAAGCGCTTGCCCGATAGGGTGATCAACCTCATTTTGCAATACCTGAGCAATAGGTTTGTGCAACTACTTAGTTTACGGACTCGATGAATTATGTCACATATGCCTATCTGTAAGTAGTTCCTTGATTATCTCCTTTGGGAAATTTGCTTATGGTTAGTAAGCAAAGCATATAGTGGCCTTGATGACAACACTGAAGTGCCCATTAAGCGAGGCGAAGCGCTCAACATATTTTGAGTCTCGCTTCAGGGCTTAAGCGCACTTTAAGCGCCTTTGATAACACTGATTTAATTGCAATTGATACTTTGATTTCTTTATAATGCTATGTTTTATAAGTGGATTAATGACGGATGCTCTTATGTGGATATAATGAGAGAAAAATCAAGTTACTGCATAAAGGTGCTGGCTCATTTATAATTGAGAAAAAACTTCTCTTTGAGCTCTTCTAGTTGTGAGCAGAGAGTGAGAGCTTGGTTAGTGAGAATGCAGTATGAAATGGATCAAAGCATTATAAAAGGGCTTCTGTGCCCTCATTTTCTATAGAGGAAATACCATATATGAGGTAGCAGGCCTTAGCAAAAGTACTGGAGATTAATTGCTTAGAAGTGAGTTCTTGTCGAGACATTAACAAATTTTAGACATTTCATCGTCTTTCTATAACTGACTGGATGCTTATCACTGATTCTCATTTGGTTCAAGGAAAGTAGACACCTCAGTTTTGAGTGGGGCTGAATATCATACAGCTTATAGACCTTTGAGTTGACAGAAAAACATAAATCTCGATTTTCTTGTAAAGAAAATGACTGGATATTAGGGTCTTACTTTTTAGATAGCGATCATCTTTTCTAGAGGTCTTCTATCTGCTCTGCTTCTGCTACTTTGCTTTATTTATCTGTCGCCAGATGCCAAACCTTTCATTTTTTCCTAGTTTGATTTCTACTTCTACTGCTTATTAATGATTGACTGTAGTACATGCTTAGTTAATGCACTACATCATTTTTACATTTTATTGCTACTGAATCACTCTACTTTGTACTGTGCAGTATCTCAAAGAGTAACATGTACAGCTTGTTGCAACCCAGACTTGATATTGTTCTTTTCGAGATCATCTTTCCACTTATGTGCTTCAGTGATAATGATCAAAAGCTCTGGGAGGAGGATCCACATGAATATGTGAGGAAGGGTTATGGTAACGTCATTCACTATAATATATATTGCTGTCCCTCCACTCAGCTGAGTTCAATCATTTTGGATTGACTTTCCACACTATAATTCTGTAGATATAATTGAGGATTTATATAGTCCCAGAACTGCTGCAATGGATTTTGTGAGCGAGTTAGTCCGGAAGCGTGGTAAAGAGAACCTTCAAAAATTTATACTATTCATTGTCGAGATTTTTAAGAGGTATCTTTTTATGTTACTTTACACGGTAACAGTCAGGTTAAGCTCTTTTCGTGGTATCAAAATTCTTGTGTTTGTGTGTTGCATTTGTTTTTTCAGATACGAGGAGGCAGCCCCAGAATACAAGCCATATAGGCAGAAAGACGGTGCTCTCCTTGCAATTGGAGCTCTATGTGATAAGCTGAAACAAACTGAACCTTACAAATCAGAGCTTGAGCGTATGCTTGTTCAACATGTATTCCCAGAATTTAGCAGTCCTGTGGGCCATCTTCGAGCCAAGGTTTGTTGGACTGTGTTCTTGACCTTTGTTACTGTGCAGTTTATATGCTCTTCTACCGACTTAGTTTTATTCTGTCTAATGATTTCCTTTAGATTTTCTCTTAGACGATTAATGAGGCAAATGCTGAAATATGTACATCTTTTATTCACCTTTCTCCTCATTTAGCAGAAGAATTTTAATTTGATTTTGTGTAAATTCATTTTGCAATATATGGATGTACTAGCTGCAATTATCAGCACACTGTACCTTTCATTTGGAAGTGTTGTTTCTAAAACTTCCTTGTTCATCAGTCTCTTGTAGATTAATCAATTTTGTCTAAATATCCCAGGTGCTGTTTGTTTTGGTATTGTTGACGCCATATGTTCTCAGTAATCGTTACCAATTTCTGGAGGAAGATTACTACTTTACTCATTCCTCATATTTGAAACTGTACAAATGGAGATTTTCTTCGTTTTTTCTTAGTTCCTTGCTGAGTCTTCAGTCTCCAAACAATGTGTCTATTCCATACTTTATTTTTGATAGCAATAGTTGCATTGAACAATGTTTTCCTATAACGGGGGAGCATTTAGAGAAATTTGTAGGTTCTTTTTTTGTGTGTTTTTTCTGTTTAACATGGCTTTTGATCTTCCAAATTAGTTTGGATACCGCCTCATCATTTTAAATGTTTTATCCTTCTACCATAACAGGCAGCATGGGTTGCAGGACAGTATGCCCATGTTAACTTTTCAGATCCAAATAACTTCCGCAAAGCATTACACAGTGTTGTGGCTGGAATGCGTGATCCTGACCTCCCTGTTCGTGTTGATTCTGTTTTTGCTCTACGTTCGTTTGTTGAAGCCTGCAGAGGTAAACATATACTTGACATTTTGTTCTCTTTCAAATTCATAGGGGTTAATCCTGCTTACACTTTGGTGTAGGTTCTCTTTTTTTGGTATATACGGGGTCCCCAAATTGTTATTACCCTATAAAAAAAATCCTACTTACACTTATCATCTGTTTGTCCATGCAGATTTAGATGAAATCCGGCCCATTATTCCCCAACTACTTGATGGTACTTGCAAGATCCTTTGCGTTTTGTATCGTTTATGAGCATCAATTGATGGAATTATTTTGTTTGACAACGCTTTTCATATGAATTGCATTCAGAATTTTTCAAACTTATGAATGAAGTCGAGAATGAAGATCTTGTGTTTACACTTGAGACTATCGTTGACAAGTTTGGTGAGGAGATGGCTCCTTATGCTCTTGGGTTATGCCAGAATTTGGTGAGGATATATGTTGTTAGAGTGCTTTTTGCATGACAAGAATATCTGGATCACAGAAATCTAATGAGGGTTGCGTTTCAGGCTGCTGCATTTTGGAAATGCATTAACACGTCGGAAGCAGATGAAGAAGGTGATGATCCTGGAGCTCTGGCAGCAGTTGGCTGTTTACGGGCCATAAGCACAATTCTTGAGTCAGTGAGCCGGCTTCCGCACCTCTTCATTCACATTGAGCCGACTCTCCTCCCAATAATGCGTAGGATGTTGACTACTGATGGACAAGGTTCTTTATTCTTCTGTTATCTTGTTTCTTACCTTTTTATTTAGTAGGACAAGCATTTAGTTGAAGTTATTTTTTTTTCTGTGATATCAGATTAGGTGACAGTTCTTACATGGTATAAACTATAATGGAAGGAAGAAAATGTAATATAAAATATAGGAGAGGAAAACAAACGAGAAAATTTAAGGAGTTCATTTCTCTCCTTTGTTCGAGGAAGGCAAGGAGGTGATGAAGATATGACATGCCTTCTCTCTGTCGTTCTCAATTAGATGATAGGCCAAGAGGAGAGTGAATTTTAGCTCCTTTTGCTTTTTTAAATTTCTTTCCTCACAAAGAAAAAAAACAATGAGGTTTCCTTTCATGTAGTTTGCCTTGAACAAAATGTTGAAGTGTTAAGCTGTGAAAAAATTGGTTGGATCATTTTAAAGTAATTTGGCATAGTCGGCTTCACTGCGTGATGTTGTGAAAATAACTGCCAGTTCCTTCGTTGAGGGATGCATTATGAATGTGAACTTCTTGTGGTTAAGCGCACAACTAAAAGTAAGTTGTATCTTAAAATATAAGTAAGCTTCATTCCTAGTGTATCTATTTAGGACATAGAAACTTATCATTTGTTATTTCCCTCTGCGTGTTCATGGAAGTATTAGAAAAACGTGATAACTCTAGTCTTGTTGAGGCTGTGACTTGTCCAAAGTCAGCCTGGTTTATATGTTTGCAAGATGTAGTAGTTGAAATTATGACTCCTTATCTTTTAAAATAAGTTTGTTAATTTGCGTATTTCATGGAAAAAATTGTGGTTCTCTTTTCACCATTTGAATCTCCCTGCAGAGGTCTTTGAAGAGGTATTGGAGATAGTCTCATATATGACATTCTTTTCGCCAACAATATCCATGGAAATGTGGAGTCTTTGGCCATTGATGATGGAGGCGCTAGCAGACTGGGCTATTGACTTCTTCCCCAGTACGTCTAAACACTTTGATATTACTGTTCCCTAAATGTGGATAGGTTGTAAATTTTTAAATGTTGTCTCTGATGCCATCCTGTGTGATAAACATATTTGCTGTGTGAAACGAGGGTTTTAGAGCTTCAATTATTATCTAAGCTCTCATATATGCTCAACTAAGTTTCATGTGTTTAACTAAATTATTTAGAATTAAGAAGGAACAAGTACTCATTGTGATAGGGAGAGGCTTGTGGGTTAGAGTTTCATGAGCAAAATAGCTCTCTTCGCGCCTTGTTGTATTTTCAATAATCTTATTCTTTTGTAATTTGGCATCTTCCTGATGCCCTTTCAACGAAATTATCTTACTTCATCCAAAAAGATTGTGGTAAAATATGCTGCAAATCAGTTTAGATTTGATTTCATTTCATCCTTCTTAAAAATGGCCATTTTGGGGCTGTTTGTATTGCCTATACTAATAGGGTTGTGGGCTTAAAGAGATATGATGTATTCTTCTTTTAGCGATGCCAGGTGCTGCATTCTTTTTGCCAGTGGATAGTAATTGCTTTATCATTTATATGCTACTAAAAACTACAGTTCTGCTCATATCTGATTTGATTCCCCCTTTTTTGTGATTGGCTCAATGTTTTTGCAGATATACTGGTTCCTCTGGACAACTATATATCCAGGAGTACTGCCCACTTCCTGACTTGCAAGGATCCAGACTACCAACAAAGCCTTTGGAATATGATATCAACTGTAAGTCGAATACTGCCACCAAATTTTAGCTTATAATCATGTTGCTTTAGATTAGATGTGTAATACTACATTTCTGAACAGGTCATGGGAGATAAAAATTTGGAGGATGGTGATATTGAGCCCGCACCTAAACTCATTCAAGTAGTGTTTCAGCACTGCAAGGGACAGGTGGATCACTGGGTTGAGCCGTATATCAGAATCACGATCGAACGTCTGCGTCGGGCTGAGAAGCCATATCTGAAGTGCCTCTTGATGCAAGTGGTAATTTTCTTTATGCTGTCAGATTTCTGATACTGTATATGTTTCTCTTGTATCCATGTACTAAAATGGTTGGTATCCGTAAATGAATGTCTCCTGGAAGCCTCATGTGTCCTTTTCTTTCCTTTTTTGTTTGCTTCTCTCTTTTGGAAGAAATAAGTTTTTATTGGATAGTGTTTGGATGACCAATGCTCTAGAAAATGTGGAGTCTGTCATTTTCCATAGACGTATGACACTGATGGACATCCTGTTTCCTCCTACAACATGCACATTCTTCATTAGTAATGGAATCAAATATTCAGATGAGATTATTCCAAACTAATCGGGGTTGGTCGTATGAAGACACTTAATGGGGCATTATCATGTTTTCCCCCTTTTTCCCCTTCTTTTAGAACTGAACAAAAAACTTGACTGTAGAATAGCTTTGATTTTATACTTGTGGTAAAATGCTGATGTTTCTATGCGCTTTAAGTTCTGGTACTCAAATTGCTGATAGCTTATTGTTCTTTTCTAGGTTTTGTTTCACGCACTTTTGGGAATATACTGGATTTTTTTGTTGTTGATGTTGTTTCACAGGTTGCTGATGTTCCTATTGTTTGATAATTTTCCTTTTGGCAGATAGCTGATGCTCTTTACTATAATGCATCCCTGACACTGAACATACTTCAAAAGCTTGGCATTGCTACAGAGGTCTTTAATCTCTGGTTCCAGATGTTGGGACAAACAAAAAAGAGTGGAGCGCGGGTCAATTTTAAGAGGTAAATACCTGTTACTCTCTCTGTCTCCGATGAAAAGGAGAGACAAAACAACTTTGAATGAATTAGCAGCAAAACTGGTGTACTGATGCTCCTTATATTGTTTTGCAGGGAACATGACAAAAAGGTTTGCTGCTTGGGATTGACATCTTTGCTCCCTCTTCCTGTGGATCAATTGCCAGGGGAGGCCTTAGAGCGTGTTTTCAAAGCAGCTCTAGAGCTGCTTGTTGCCTACAAGGATCAAGTAGCAGGTTAAAACTTCTTTTGCTTTTTCCTCGTTTTTCTCGCACAATGCTCTACTATATATACCAGCATCTAATATGCTTATATTTGTCTCCAGAAGCCGCTAAGGAGGATGAAGCAGAAGATGATGATGATATGCATGGATTACAAACTGATGAGGACGATGACGAAGATGATGGATCTGACAAAGAAATGGGGGTTGATGCTGAGGAAGGGGATGAAGCTGACAGCGCTAGGCTTCAAAAATTGGCTGCACAGGTGAGTACATATAAATTGTGCTTGTAATTTACTATTGGGATCTGTCTTGTTGATGCTCCATTTTGTTTGCGTAATCATGTTATGGAGTAGTCATCTGTTACGTGACCCTCTTGTTTTATACTGAATGAGGAATCAGAATACATTTGTATTTTTGCGATTGAATTTGCTGGTTGAGTTGGATCTTTTTCCCATCCTTTACGTGGCAACAGTTGAACCAGTGATAATGTGACATATTGCCTGGGGTTTTTGTTATAACCAAGAAATTCCCGAGGGCCAGCTAGCGCACCGTTCGAAACTAGGTGGACAATGGGCCTGCCCTCTACTTTTCTATATTTAAGTACCGAGTTTTTGTCTGCAACAGGGTTTGAACTCGTGATGTCCGCCTAATCCACACATTACGCGCTATGCTCTTACCACTTGACCAAAGCCCTGGGGCAAGAATACACGGTTTCTTTAGAATGGTTATGATTTATGAAGAACTCTCCTGTTGTATGCATGCATAGTGATATGAGTTTCGTAGTGACAGTTTTTGTCCCTTGGAGCACAGAGAAGGAATCAAAGTACCTTCTGCAAGATTACCTTTGTGATGGCTTCTTGTGAAAGAACTTATTACAGATCCGGCCTGGATAGTGGATACCTTTATTTCAAGATAAAAAGCAATCCATCAGAGTTGTCATTTCTTAAAGCTTAGACATCTTTTTGCTGCTTTTGCAGGCAAAAGCTTTCCGTTCGCACGACTCTGATGAAGATGACGACTCCGATGATGATTTTAGTGATGATGATGAAGAGTTGCAATCACCCCTGGATGAGGTGGATCCCTTCATTTTCTTTGTGGAAACTATCAAAGGTATGGTGCTGCCTGCTTGTTTACTCTGCTTATTTTGATATCGGGATGTGTTTGCTTTGTATTGGCAATGGGCTCACCTATTTCTTCCCCTCTATCCTTGGACTGTTGAATCCAGCTATGCAGGCAACTGATCCATTGAGGTTTCAGAGCCTCACCCAGACTCTTGACTTTCATTATCAAGCATTGGCAAATGGCGTTGCTCAGCATGCCGAGCAGAGAAGAGTAGAGATAGAGAAGGAAAAGATGGAGAAGGCATCAGCAACAGCTGCTTCATGATTTTGGTGGGCCGGTTTGCTTATGGCCAAACTCAATTTGCTCTACTTCAGCTATCCCTTTCATTCAACAATGATTTGAGAAGAAATTAAGTTGCTAAGTCTAAAGGATTTGAAAGGTTTGCTGGTTTCATTAATTTGCGAGTCGTGATGAGTAATCAAATCCAAATATGCGCAGTGGTTCCAGAGGGGCAGAAGATGACTTGCGACTGGGTCTGCTTCCCTTTCTTCTGCTGTGTGGTTTTGATGAGTCTCCGTGAAGTGGGCTATTCTATGTCAGAAAATGCCTCTTTGCTGCATGTCATTGTTTTTTCCGGGTGTCTTGTAGTTCATTTTCATACGGATGAAAAACCTTAGGATTATTCATTGGTAGCCCTTCTATCTGGTCTAGGTGGGCGTGGGGGTTTGGGGGATGGGGGTAAATGCATACAGCATTTATCATGTATTATATTCATTCGGGATACTGTCTGAATTTGGGTGATTAATGCCCTAAAAGTTTTGTAAGTCATGGTTGTAGTTTATATTATACATCATTGGTTTATTTTTGGGTTGGAAGGTGTTTCGCGTTGCAAGTGGTCACACAATTAGCTTCACTGCTGATTGTAAAACATGTCATATTCCTTGACGTGTATTCATTTGGAATATCATAATTCTATTTGTTCCTTTTATGAATGATTCTTTGTTTCGTGTTGTCTCTCGCTCACTCACTTACTCTATCCAATTTCTATTTTACTTAATGATTCAAAAGGGAAACAGCGAAAGCATTTGGTTAGCAAGATCTTAACGTTAAGCAAAATTGAATAGTTCATGGGCAAGGCTGGTTTATTTGTTCTGATTCAAGCATATATCTGTTGTACGGACCGTCTAAGTGCATGATATCTGAATTTTAAAACATTTGTTGTGAATAGATATTATATTATTTTATCTTTTGGACTGAGATAGAACTTGTTGGACTGTAGAAAGCTATTTACGTTAAACCAGAAATGGGAGGTGAAGAGGAAAATAAATAATTTATTTCAACTTTGCCTTTCTAAAAGTACTTTAATAACCCTACTGATGCTTTGCTACATAAAGTTTTCAATCGATTGGATACTTAGAATCTAAAAGATGATAGCTCAAGATCTGATTCATTTTGTGCATAACGTAGACAGATTTGGCTTCATTATATATATATCCTAGGAATATCTTGCAAGCAGTAGTAGAAACTAGTGGAAAGGGATTAGACGGTGGATTTAATTCTATTAAGTATTCAAATAATGTAAAAAGCCGCTTGAGTGACAAGTAAAATGTCAAGAAATTATAGCTTCATTCGAGGTGAATTCTTAACCTATTTCTTGATCCGTTCTAGATTTTATTTTTTTATTGATTGTAATTTATGGAGGAGTAGTGGGGACGCAAGCGCTATGTGGACCATGACTGCGCAGTGCATTAAGGAAGCCGCGAGAGAGGTATTAGGGATCTCAAAGGGTTACTCTGGTAGTCACAAGGGAGACTGGTGGTGGAATGGAGAGGTGCAAGGAAAAGTGAAAATCAAGAAAGCAGCGTATCTGAAGCTAGTGAAAAGTGTAGACGAGTAGGAGAAGAGGGCGAATAGGGAGCATTATAAGTTGGCTAAGAAAGAGGCAAGGTTAGCAGTTATGGCGGCCAAGACTGCAATTTTTAGTCGTTTGTATGAGGAACTCGAGGGGCGAGGTGGGGATAAGAGGTTGTTCAGGTTAGCCAAGGCGCGAGAAAGGAAGGCACGGGACTTGGACCGAGTGAAGTGCATCAAGGACGAAGAAGGTAGAGTTTTGTTGGATGAGGGGCTTATCCGTCGGATATAACATACCTACTTACATGGTCTCTTGAACGAGGAGGGGGACAGGAGCATTGTCCTGGGTGATTTGGAACTCTCCGGGAATCATTGTGACTTTAGGTATTGTAGGCGAATTAGAGTTGATGAAGTTGAGGGGGCTATGCGTAAGATGAGCAAGGGGAAAGCGACCGGGCCGGATAAAATTCCGGTAGAGTTTTGGAAGAGTGGGGGCAAGGCAGGCTTGGAGTGGCTCACTAGGTTATTTAATGTCATTTTTAGAACGAAGAAGATGCTCGAATAGTGGAGATGGAGCACGATGGTTCCTGTATACAAGAACAAGGGTGATATCCAAAATTGCAACAATTATCGGGGTATCAAGCTGCTTAGCCATACTATGAAAGTCTGGGAGAGAGTGGTAGAGCTAAGGGTGAGGAGGAGTGTGTCTATTTCTGAGAACCAGTTTGGGTTTATGCCGGGACGTTCGACTACAGAAGCCATCCACCTTGTTAGGAGATTGATGGAGCAGTATAGGGAGAGAAAGAAGGACTTGCATATGGTGTTCATCGACTAGGAAAAGGCGTACGATAAAGTTCCGATGGAGATTTTGTGGAGATGTTTGGAGGCTAGAGGTGTACATGTTGCCTACATTAGGTTGATTAGGGACATGTATGATGGAGTAAAGACCCGAGCGAGGACGGTGGGTGGGGACTCGGACCATTTTTCGGTGATAATGGGGTTGCATCAGGGGTTGGCACTCAGCCCTTATTTGTTTGCTCTGGTGATGGATGTACTGATGCGCCACATCCAAGGGGAGGTGTCATGGTGCATGTTATTTGCAGATGATATTGTATTGATTGACGAGACATGAGATGGTGTGAACGCGCAATTAGAGGTATGGAGGCAGACCGTGGAATCTAAAAGGTTTCAAGTTGATGTCACGTCCCAACCTCGGGAAGCGCGACCGGCGCTCAACCGAGTGAACCCGGTCGAGCAAGCGTGTTGAATACTTTCTACCCAACTCACCCATGATCAAGAAAAGACATGATTACCTTAATTAGACAATAGGAAGTTCATTCATATAATAATAAATCGTTTCATTAGTTACTTCACTATTAAGTCCCAAAATACACATATTCTTATAGTTTGAGTGGAACAAGTAATCAAAACATAACATAACTTGTTTAGCATTCTCAACAACCATATACAACCCACATAGTATCTACGGATCCTCTAAAAGGTACAAAAGAGTCTTTGATAGTGCCGACTATAAAGCCCCGGATATACCTTGAGACACGTGATAATAATATGAACAAAAGATACAATACGTGACCCAGTGATGAATTGGGGCTCGCCAATTCTGCTGGGAAGAGGATGTGCCACTATCGCTGATCAACATTGCCTGCTATGTAACCACCTGCATCCATTTAAAGATGCAGCGCCCCTGGTAAAATGGACGTTAGTACCGTCGAATAGCACTAGTATATATAGCTAAGCATCATCTCAATATAATGAATAATAATACAAGGGGAACAATCAATAATTCAATAAGGGTTTCGAATAATACTAAAACATCAAGTTAAGGATCACATAAGTTTTCAAGTCAATTTCCATGTTATTAGGTTGGGTGATCTTTAGTGCCCATATTTCACAATTCACAATACCACCATATTCTTACACGGAGTCCGATCACGGCCCGATCGGTTAGGTTGTCCCACTTGAGACATCAACCATAACCACAATCTCAATTATCATATTCAGCACAGTCACTACCATGTGTGGCATGGTGTCCGATCATGGCCAGACCGGCTAGGCCATCTCACCCAAGACGTTACCTTTTTCAGTCAATCATCTCACATCATACTTCTTTCATATCTTTTCTATTCATTGACACTAGTGATCGCGATTTCAAAATCATTCTTAGCACTTGGCCGTTTTTCATAGTTTCAGTTCCCTTTTCCACATTCAAATATCATTATCATTATCAAAAATAATAAGGCTTCCCATTCAAGGCATTAAATTCACATATAAGCAATTTGGGCATCTTAGGCACATAGAGGCTTTTCATACAATTTGGCATAACAATCTTTATTCGATTTTGACATAAAGTCTTAACATTTCTAACACATATTCCATATTTTGAACATACCCTCAAATGGCAAGATGACATGATGAAGAATTTAGAATAAACATTGACCATACATCCTTCAACACAAACATATTAGGAATAGCCAACTCAATAATGGTCAAGGACTTATACCAATTACATGAACACCGGGGGATTCGATTCTAAGAAGAAAGGGGGTTAGCCAACATACCTCAATTGAGCTTCCTTACATTCTAAAAAATTTCAGAACTCTTAACAACTTCAATCTATTTTGAAAATTTAATAAATTGAATCAAAATTATGAGGATGATCATGGTTCTAGCTCATTTGAGCATTTTATCAAACACTAGGTGTGCATTAAAGTTCTTAAGACCCTTTTGTGAAAGACTTCACCATCCCACACCCCGTTCTTTTCTATCTTTAACTCACAACCTCCCCACGTACCTTAAGAATACATGCATGCAAGGTAAGCACTCCTATCCCCATGAACTACCTTACTAATTGCCCATTCTAGTTATATTCCGAGAACCAGTTTGGGTTTATGCCAGGGCGTTCGACTACATAAGTCATCCACCTTGTTAGGAGATTGATGGAGCAATATAGGGAGAGAAAGAAGGACTTGCATATGGTGTTAGAAAAGGCGTACGATAAAGTTTCGAGAGAGGTTTTGTGGAGGTATTTGGAGGCTAGAGGTGTACATGTTATCTACGTTAGGTTGATTAAGGACATGTATGGTGGAGTAAAGACCCGAGTGAGGACGGTGGGTGGGGACTCGGACCATTTTTCGGTTATGATGGGGTTGCATCAGGGGTCGGCACTCAGCCCTCTTTTGTTTGCTCTGGTGATGGACATACTGACGCGCCACATCCAAGGGGAAGTGTCGTGGTGCATGCTATTTGCAGATGATATTGTATTAATTGACGAGACGCGAGATGGTGTGATACGCAATTAGAGGTATGGAGGCAGACCATGGAATCTACAGGTTTCAAGTTGAGCAGGACCAAGACAGAATACTTGGAGTGTAAGTTCGGTTGCGAGACTCAAAGAGGGGAAGAGGAGGTGAGGATGGACTCGCAGGTCATCACTAGGAGAGCGAGTTTTAAGTAACTTGAGTCGATTATTCAGGGGATGGGGAGATTGATGAAGATGTTACACATCGTATTGGGGCGGGATGGATGAAATGGAGACTCGCTTCTGGTGTTTTGTGTGACAAGCCGAAACTTATGGTTAAGTTCTACAAAGTAGTGGTCAGACCAACGACGTTGTATGGGGCTGAGTGTTGGCCAATCAAGATCGCTCATGTCCAGAAGATGAAGGTAGCAGAGATGAGGATATTGAGATGGATGTGCGGGCACACCAGGTTAGATAGGATCAGAAACGAGGTTATTCGTGACAAGGTGGGTGTGGCTCCTATTGAGGACAAGATACGGGAAGCGCGATTTAGGTGGTTTGGTCATGTGAGGAGGAGCACAGACGCCCGGTGAGGAGGTATGAGAGGTTGACATTGGAGGGCCTACGGAGAAGTAGAGGTAGGCCAAATAAGAGGTGGGGAGAGGTGATTAGGCAAGACATGGCGCAACTTCAGCTGACCGAGGATATGCCCATTGATAGGAAGGTATGGAGGTCGAGGAGTAGAGTAGTAGAGTAGGTAGTTTAGAGTGGTCATAACTGTAGTATTGACGCATTTATAACTAACCGTTGTTTTCTTTCATTGTTGATCACCTTAATGTCTTATTTTTATTCTACTTTTATATGGCTTTTTGAATATGATCACTTATGAGAGTACTTCTAGTCTCCCAAACTTGAGGAACCCCCAATTCGAGGCTTTACAAATGTAAAAGTTAAATACATTAGTTATCCATTTTCTAAGTGGATAATAGGGTTCTTATCCATATTCAACCCGTTTTTAAAAAGTTCATTATCCAACCTATTTTTTAATGGATAATATGAGTGGATAACTGTTTTCTTTTATCCATTTTGCCACCTCTAAATCTTTGCATAGACAATCTAGGGTAAATACTTATCCAAACATGCTATTTGTACCTAACTAAATAATTAACCTTAAGAATTAACAAATCAAAGTGAATACAGATGCTTATTTAGAACGCGGATACACTATTATGTTAATTAAAAATGGTATGAAAAATTAGGAATTTGTTTATGGGATCAAATCCATGACATGAGGGACAAAATATGGCACTTAGTCACCAGTACACCAGAGTAACCACTAGAGCATAGGTGGCCACAATATATTTAGGTACATAATATGAAAAATTAGTATCGTTTGTAGCCTAGGGAGGGTAGATGTATCCCACCCCCTCCATATAAATCTGCCTCTAAGTGATTCACTGCTTGGCATAAATATCGAATGCGTGTAAGTTTTTACCGACAATCTAATGATCCACTTATACCATAAAATAGTAAAACTATCATTAATTCTAATTTAGTATTCTTTTGATGACAACTACTGTCAGAATTATTTCTAATTTTTATTTTGGCCAAATACACCGGCAACCCTTTAACTTGTTTTCACTTTTTACTTTAACACTTATTCTTAAGGTCGTTTCATTTAAACACTCCAACCAACCCTTAGTGTGTCATCCAAACACTAACATGTTAGGCACCCAAACATGATAAATGCGTGTAATTCACATGCCATAATGACCAATAAAACGGAGATACGTGGATGACACATTAAAAAACTTTTAGAAAAAAGGAAAAAGATAAAAAAAATAAGAACCCTCCATTATCTTCTTCCTAACCCCCACCCCACACCCCCAACTTCTTCTGTCAATACAACCATTCAGTACAAACCTTGGCCTCTTCTTCACCATTCTTTCATCTTTCCTTTTAATAATTAAATAAATTCTTTCACAAACCTTGCCGGACACAGTGAAAAACTGTAGCAAAAAATCACCAGGGCATTCCAACTTTACACCATTTATGAACAGATCCGATCTAATCTAAGCGTGGGAGGTTCTTCCCCAGGCCGTAATCTATCTCCCCACTAAAATATGGATCATTCCAACTTCAAAAATGGCAACTCCGATGAAGCTCCAAGCTCCGACGAACTCTATTTGGCCGGAGATGGTGTTTAAGCCAATCAAATACAACAAAGCCAATGCCGAACAATTTATGCACCTCAGGGGAGTGTTCTTAACCCCTATTCTTCAGCTTTGATCCACTCGGCTTCGACGAATTTGAAAATGGAGAATTTGGCAAGTTGGGTATACAAGGTGTTCGACAAAATGTCAACTTCAATTTCACTCCAATTCAGCAAGCTTCAGATGCTGTACATGCTTCTTCTCATCAAATACAATCCCTCATATAGTTTTTGGTCAAAAAAAAAAAGCAGTACCGATTCGAGTAATTCTTGTTCATATATGAATGCTAAACGTTTTCGGCCAGAAAGCTACTCTTAGTCATGGTTGTTTATGAGTAAGTCTTTAAGCGGAAGTTTGGATCTTAAAAACGAGATAATCAATATTAAATCCTATGTATTAAAGCAGAAGCTTTGATCTTGAAAATGGAAGCTTGGCATAACTTAGAATTACTCCTTTGTGTACATAGTATTTTCTGAAAAATTAAAAGAGAAATTTATTTTTTGGACTATTTCACGCGCCCGAAAATAGTTAGAAACATTTGCCTTGCCATGTCAGTTTTTTGTGTCTTGGTGACACACTAAATTACTGGTTGGAATGTTAAAATGGAACGACCTTAAGAATAAGTGTTAAAGTGAAAATTGAAAACAAGTTAAAAAGGGGCTGCCCATGTATTTGACCTTTTATTTTTACATGGTAAAAAGGAAATAAGACAACCTGCGGGAAGACAACACGGAATCAGAGGTGCATTGAAATTTGAAGAAGTATTTTGTCTTTAGTCAGCCAATTAAGAATTAAATAGAGAAATTTGCTTTTATAATTATTTTTGATAGAAAGATTTATTGTGAGCACAATTCACCCAGTGAAAATCTCAGGCAAATAAGTTATGATTAAAAAACAAATTAAATCGAGTTCAATGCTTGAAAGTTATCTAAGAAGAATTAATTCAATACTCAAATTAAAGAGTATTCTTTCTCCCCTTAAATTAAAGGGACTTTTTCGTATATATACAAGATATTAAACTTATTTACCCGATTTTGTCTAAATTATTATATTTATAGGAAGTAACAATTTTTTTTTTACAAAATATATACAAATTCGGTCAAAATCTGCAATTTATCTACAACATAAGTACACATTTTTTGTACAGAATCCGGTCAAAAACTACAATTTACATACAATTTATATACAACTTATATACAATTATGAAAGTTGTAGATATTTTATATACAGTTTCTAAATTCGACATACAAAATACGTATACAGTTTGTTCATGCCTTCTTTTTCGAGTTTCAATTTGAAATTTCAACCAAAGCCACCTCGAATCTTCACCAATTTATCTCAAATTTGAGATATAAACTCCAACGGATATTCCCAATCATTTGCAACAACACCCAATCCCAAAAAAATAATTTCATAAAATTGCATTTTTGAATTCAAAGCTTTGAAACTTTTTAATGGCTGTCAATAGAGTTTTTAATGGATTAACATAGTTTCTAATTCAATCTACTAGCTTCTAATTAATACTATTTTGTTTATTGATTCCAAAAAGCTAAAAGAATGATAACTAAAATGATTCTCTTAATCAGAGCTAATTTTTTTTATTTACTTCCTCGTTTTCATAGGATCTGAAGCAAGAACTTTGCTAGGTACTAATCTTCTATCTTTTTTTCACTTAACATTAGTATCATTTTTTCGATTAATCCACATGAAGATATTAATATAAGAATAGTAATACAGAATGAGAGAGAGATCGAAGAAAGAGAGAGCGAAGAGGGAATTCCCTATTCAATTCATAATATAATGGAATACTTATTAATACTAATTTATATATAATTGATAAATTATATATCAACTTGTAATTAATTTAAAAACCTAAATAACGAAGATAAATAAGTTTCTAATATTGTACGTATAGAAGTGTCTAAAATTCCCTTAAATAAATGAAAATGTATTTGGCAATACAATTACCCCAATTGAAAAAAAGAAGTGTCTAAAAGAAGGCGGGATGCCAAAACTTCGTCTCCTTCTCGAACAAGCAGCCCCTTCAGAGAAGAAGTCACACTTTTAAAAGTTAAAACCCCTCTAAAACCTAAAGCCTCATCTTCTTCTGCTTCACTTTATTGTTAAAAAGAATTCTTTAGAATCACTTCAATATGTCAATGGACCTAGACCCAGATGAAGTCTTTCGTGACGATGAAGATGATCCTGAAAGTGAATTTTACAAGGTCCCTATTATTATTATTAATAATTTTTATTCACTTACTTGTTTGTGTTAAAGTTGAAAATTAAATTATTTGGTATTTTTATATCTAAAATGTGCAATCAAATTAAACATGCAGGAAAGAGATGCTACTAAGGAATTATTGGTATACCTTGTGGATGCTTCGCCCAAAATGTTTTCCACTACTT
The DNA here is from genome assembly GCF_000390325.3 of Nicotiana tomentosiformis. Taxonomy (NCBI): domain Eukaryota; kingdom Viridiplantae; phylum Streptophyta; class Magnoliopsida; order Solanales; family Solanaceae; genus Nicotiana; species Nicotiana tomentosiformis. The sequence goes on along the minus strand of NC_090820.1, from coordinate 1,478,795 downwards.
GCCCTACGGTTAGTGCTAAATTACCAGTTATTTTTCTCATTTTGTTTAATTTTTTAACTTGATTTTGGTTCCTTTATTCTATTGACATTTTTCCGTCACTTCACTTCAGAAATTATTACTCCCTCGTTCCAATTTATGTGACATAGTTTGTCTGGGCACGTTGTTTAAGAAAAAAGAAAAACATGTGATCTAAAACAAATTTGTGTGACATTAAGGGTAAAATGAGAAATTTAAAGTTAAATTTTATCTAAATATAAAAATGTATCATTCTTTTAGGTACAAACTAAAAAGCAAAGCACATCACATAAATTAGGCTAGAGGAAGTGATAAAATCGTGCCTTCGTGGTGTCCAGGCTAGCTAGCGTGTTCCTCGACTCAATTATTCCACTGAGTACCTGCTACCTCCCAGTAGCATTTATAACGGATAACTATGCTTACCAAGGCTTAAACATATGGAAATAGATTATCTAATGTTGTTTTTGCCTCCACTGAAAAATTGAAAAAAATAGAATGTGCCTTTTAAACTATATGATTAGAAGATTAGTTCATTCAGTAGAGGTGAACGGGGATACTTGATGATATGTTAAGCTGATAAAGATGACTGTTTCATTGTGAAGTTCTTTTAGAAGCTAAGTTATAATCCGATTGAAAGGCGTTTATTGTTAAGCACGGTTTCATCGAGTATGCCAACCTATTACTTATCCCTGTTGCAAGCACCGGTGAGCATCACAGAAAAACTGGAGCGACTCCAAAGGAACTTTCTATGGGATGCGGCGGATGGAACTAGAAAGTTTCATCTAGTGAATTGGCAAACAGTCACTTCCCCAAAGAAGTGGGGTGGACTTGGAGTGAAAGATCTTAGGGTATATAACAGAGCTTTAATGGGAAAGTGGCTGTGGAGATTCGGGGTAGAAGAGCATGCTCTATGGAGGGAGGTCATAGTAGAAAAGTATGATTCAACGGGAGGGGTTGGAGGACCAAGGCGATCACAACACCTTTCGGGTGTGGCATGTGGAGGAGTATCATGAAGAATTGGGAAGCATTCAGTGGCAACATCACTTACAGGGTGGGGGATGGAAGGAGAATCAGCTTTTGGAATCATAGGTGGTGTGGAGAGGATCCTTTGAGGGTCTCCTTCCCCACGTCTTCAGAGTTTCAAACCAGAAGGAACTGATGGTCCAACAGATTCGCAAGGAGCATGAAGGGGGGTAGTATGTGACCTCTCATTCAGGGGGAACATGCAAGATTGGGAGATTGCGGAGCTTCAAGTTTTGTTGGCACTGCTATACGGGCAAGACATGCTCCAGCCATCCTGCGACTCTTGGAGATGGGGCTTGCGTGGAGATGGTTTGTTCATCGTAAAGTCATTTTATCAGAGTATGTTGGTTAGAGAGGAGACCACTTTTCCATACTCCTCGATCTGGATTCCTAGGGCGCCCACGAAGGTGTGCTTTTTTGCATGGCTAGCGGCAAGGGGAGTGATTTTGATTGCTGAAAATCTCCGAAAGAGGGGAATTACACTTGTTAGTTGGTGCTACATGTGTAAAAGCTCTAGAAAAAAAAGTAGTTGATCACCTTATGTTGCATTGCCTTGTGTCCTCAGCTTTGTGGAGGGCAATCCTGAATCTCTTTGGTGTTCAATGGGTGATGCCAAGCACTGTAAAGGAAATGTTATATAGCTGGGGCGGTTTCCGTAGAAGAAGAAAGCAAAAGGCGTGGAAATTCGCTTCGTTAGCTCTCATGTGGGTAGTATGGGGGGAGAGAAATAGGAGAGCTTTTGAGGAGATTGAGTCTCCTTTTTCACATCTTAAGAATAGCCTTTTATCTTTGATCGCTTTTTGGTGCACTCACTTAGCCCCTACTTGTATAGAAGATTGGGCGTCTTTTGTAGAGGATCATGTTCTGATGTAAATTCTCTACGTCTTTGGTATACTTTGTGTACACGGGAGTTCTCTCCCTTTTGATTAATACAATTTACCTTATCAAAAAAAATTGTTAAGCACGGTTGTGAACACGATTCTTGTGACACGCTCTTGATGAAAAATAAGGGAGGAAGATAAGCTGTATCCGTAGAGAGCAGGGTTCAGACCATTTCAGACCATAGCAATGACCAAAAACACTAGGGAGAAAGATAAATCATATCTGCTTAAGCCTTGGTTGGTAGAATTATCTGGTACATATGCTGGTTGGAGGTAACAGGTACCCGGTAGAATATTTAAGGAGTGCAAGCTAACCTATATACCATAGATATAAAAGGAAGAAAAAGAGAAAGGGAGGAAGATAAGTTAGGACCTAGTGGGCGTTTGGACATAAGAATTGTGAAATTCCGGAAAAAAGTAAAATTTTCTTTCAAGTAAAAATGGTATTTTAATATTAGAGTTGTGTTTGGACATAAATACAATTTGGAGCTATTTTTGAATTTTTGTGAGTGATTTGAAGTGCAAATTTTGAAAAACAGTTTTTTTTTTTTGAGTTTTTGGAATTTCTGAAAAATTCCGAAATTCAACTTTAAGTGAAATTTGAAATTTTCATGGCGAACACTGATTCCGAAAAAAGTGAAAATTTTCCGAAAAAAGTGATTTTTTTTATGGCCAAACAGGTCTTGTTTGGTGTGTTTTGAACTTTTGGATGGAGTCTTGAGAAATTAAAGGTTTTTGGCAACTCCCTTTTTCTTTTATTTCAGAAAATTAAGGGTATCTCCGGAGGCATATTTTGCTCAGTTTAGGACTTGTTTTTTGAGGGGTAGTGGTGGTGGTTGGGAGGCACCTCCTTGAGATTGGAGTGCTAATGCATTTCGGTTTCTTGTAATTTTTTATTTTGATTGAGTTTGTGCATGTAGTTGTACAATTATTACGAGCAGTATTTCTCTTGAAAACATTTTTGTCATAATCCTTTAGCATTTTTGACCCTTTGAGTGTAAAAATGTGGAATCCCACTCAGTTTTTCAATTTTTGCAGGATGATGATAAGACCGCTACTCATTTTCAACTTTCCATCAATTGCATTGCACAATCTCTCAGAACTCAGATTATTAATAGGTCTTATGATGAAGTTGCTATATGCTTCTTTAACACTGTAAGCTTTTTGTTCCTCATAAACTGTACATCACAAGATGTGCCTTCGACAACTTCTTTTATATAACATCCTTAGTCGCTGCTTTTTTTTTATTATCTAAAATTATTTAAGATTTTATGTTAGTTAAAATATAGTGCTACCTAATATTTGCAGGATCCTATTTTTTATATAAAAAAGGCAGAATAGGCTAGTAGATCCTTGTACTTATTCCGATTTGACATTTCGGTCCTCCTACTTCACTTGTTTTCGCCCAGACACTTTAACCTGATCAAAGTCTATATTTTAAACCCTTCTGACTATGTGTGTATCTCACTTGCTTGACGTGCATGACACATCATATTCCACGTCATTTTTTATATTCTATCTACTATTATATACTATTTTTTTAAAGAAAAAGAAAAAAAATTAATGCCTCCATCTCATCTCCCTTCTCTCAAATTAGCGCTGCCTTGTGCTTAGCAGTGCACAGATTTCTTTCCCTTGTCCGTCTCACCATTCCGTGATCAATAACCATTTAGATATTTTTAATTAGGCAGGTAAGCGCCGCATTGTTCTTAGCAACGGCTATCAACGCAATATTATCTGCTTGGTGCTTGCGGAGCTGGATTTGGGGGGAGGGAGGGGAGATGTTCACAACCAAAAGGGGGAGGGAGAAAGAAGAAGCCGGGTTGGGGGGTCTCACGACCAGAGAAAGTCAAAATTAAATGAAAACAGATGAAAATAAGTCTTAGATAGCATAAACGGCCACTTTTAGTAAGGGATTTTCAGAAATTGAGTAATTTTTCTTTTTTTTTGAGGGGGGAGGGGGGAAGAAGAAGAAGAAACGTACAGGGAAAACAAGAAAACGAAAGGGGAGGTCGGGGGGGGGGGTGGGGAAGAAGAAGAAGCGTATAGGGAAAACAAGAAAACAAAAAAGGGGGGAGGGGGGAAGAAGCTAACAGGGAAAAGAAAAATGGGGTGGGGTGCGGGAAAGAATCTTTTGTTTTTTGCTTTTTTACATATTTTATTTTTATCCTTTTATTTTATTTTTCATTCTTATTTTAATAATTTTCTTCTTCTTATTTTAATTATTTCTTATTCAAAATGTCATATTCATGCTAGTTGTCCGTGTGAACTACACTCATATTGTCCAGCTCAACCATTTTGTTGCCACATGTGCTTGGTCAACAGTCAGAGGGTTTTAAAATATAGGCTTTGATCAAGTTAAAGTGTCTGGATGAAACTTTGTAGATTATAGGGACTGGGATGACAAACCGGAACAAGTACAAGTGTCTAATAGGCTATTCTGCCTATAAAAAAAGCTGAATCCTGAACTAGCCTTTATTGGACCTTCTTTTCCAGCTTGGTTGTTACTTGAGAATTCTGTTACTTTATAGTGTGAGAGGAGGCTTTCATATTATGGATGGAAATATGCTGCTAACAAAAAGTGTGGCTGTTCAGCCTAGTTTCTAAGTAAACTTGATAAATATGTGTTAGGTTAGCGGTGTGGATAGGACAAGAGTGGGTTGCTCTAGTGGTAAGCACCCTCCACTTCCTACCAAGAGGTTGTGAGTTTGAGTCACCCCAAGAGCAAGGTGGGGAGTTCTTGGAGGGAAGGAGCCGAGGGTCTATCGGAAACAACCTCTCTACCCCAGGGTAGGGGTAAGGTCTGCGTACACACTACCCTCCCCATACCCCACTAGTGGGATTATACTGGGTTGTTGTTGTTGTTAGCGGTGTGGATAGTGATGTCTCTGATGGTTCTTGTCTCTTTCTCCTGACATGAAAGAACTTCAGACAAGGAATGAAGCAGAAGATGTATCAAAGACGTCTCATAAAAGATAGTTGTACAGACTGTACATTGTGATTTAGGGGATAAATGGGTTATGTGTGGTTGGTATATGTCATACTTTGGTTTGAACAAACATGGACTAACTGTTGCTAAGTAATTTCAACCTTATGATTTGACCTCATCATTCTTTGTCGTACTAGAGGATCGATCCATATTCTCAGCTAATTAGGGGAAGACAGTCTCTATTCATTAGCTATCTGATAAAATTCTAATGTGGATACATATGCGTATAATTCTTGTTTTGCATTTTGTTAGTTTGTGTTTGCTCCAAGTTGTACACATGCAGTCTTTAAGAAATTCTTGTCCCTTATATAGAGTATCTTCTAATTAAATGTTCAAATCAAAGAATGAAGTAAAATTAATATATTTCTGAAGAATGGTATGAAACTGGTAAAGTTATCTGCATCTGAGTTTCAGTTTTACCAAAATCCCTGATAAGTAGACTAGCTTTTCCTTGTGAGTTATGTCCTTCTGTTGTTCTAAAGAACTTTCTGCTTGAAACTCTGAGAACGGAATGGAGGCGCAGGACCTCACAGGAAAGAAGAGTAGCAAGGAGCTAGCTGCACCTAGTAATCAGTGGCGGGTCTATCTTATTCCATTACCATCAGTTTGCTGTCTTTCTTGAATCTCTTTGATGAAAATTATTAGCATCCCACTTTGTTGGGTAGAATGGCTGTTGTTTGCTTATATTGTCTTCGGCAATCCTCACCTCATAAGCTAGATTTTGAAGTTACGGTTAGGCCCAAGGTCCAGTTTTTTTACATGGTATTAGAGCTAGACCCATCTCTTCTCTTGGTTTATCTGATGTTGGGCCACTATGTTATGATATCCACGTTCAAGATGTCCAGGGGTTTGGGGGTGGGGGGTGTCTATTTATATGGTTCTGTGAAATCTTCACCTGAGTTAGACCCAAGGTTCACTTTCTTTGCAAAATAGCTTTTTAGGCTGAATTTGACCTAGGGTCCACTTTCTTTACAAAAATCGCAGACCTCTTGTAGTAAGAGGCTAGAGTAGAAGAAAGGATAGAAAGAGATGCAGTAGCAGAAGATTGAATTATTGCAACATACAGAAACAAGATGAAGTAATGGGACTTGTGTGAAGGCCTTAGCCTACTTTTTGTCATTCCATGTAAGGAGTCCTAGGAGGGTGTTAGGAATGATGTGGGCGAGAACCATTTCTGTGTGGATTTATATTTCCTTTATCAAAAAAGAATGTAAATTTAGATTTTCATTTACTTGTGGGTATCCAGATCTTCCTTGTACTATGTAACAACAACAACAACAACCCAGTAAAATCTCACTAATGGGGTCTGGGGAGGGTAGTGTGTATGCAGACCTTACCCCTACCCCGAAGGAGTAGAGAGGCTGTTTCCAAAAGACCCTCGGCTCAAGAAAACAAAAAGACAAAAGGAGACAATATTAGTATCACCACAGCAATCATAGGAAAATTATGAACACCATGAAAGTATCATGTCCTCGGAAATCTGGAACCTCGCCATATCCTGCCTGATCACCTCTCCCCAATATTTCTTAGGCCGCCCTCTACCTCTTCTCGTGCCCTGCACAACCAGCCACTCACACCTCTGTACTGGAGCATCTGGGCTTCTCCTCTTAACATGTGTAAACCATCTTAGCCTCGCTTCCCGCATCTTGTCATCAATGGGAGCCACGTGCACCTTCTCCCGAATATCATCATTCCTAATCTTATCTATCCTAGTGTGCCCGCACATACACCTCAACATCCTCATTTCTGCTACTTTCATCTTCTGGATATGTGAGTTCTTAACGGGCCAACACTCAACCCCATACATCATGGCCGGTCTAACCACCGCTTTATATAAGTTTGATTAAATAATATTTAGGTAGGCAATATATATATATATATATATATATATATATATGTGTGTGTGTGTGTGTGTGTGTGTTCTAATTCTATATTGTGCAGCAGACAACATGAGTAAACAACCACTCTTCTTTCAACGCAAACTAGCTTTTTGCTATTTTCTCCCTATTTAACACCCTGTTTCCTGTTTTGTTTTTTATTAGTATTTCCAAATTTCTATTTAATGATGATTTGTTTATGTTCACCTTTATGTGTGATTTCAGCGGGAAAAAAAGAATTTACAGGACTTAAGTGGCGTTTATGTATTTAATGTTCCAGAAAGAGAGGATCTGGATAGACCAACGGCCAGGCTAATTAAAGAATTTGATCGAATAGAAGGTAAATCTTCATATTGGTCTCTAATTTTGGTACAAGTTTTTGGTGGGTGTATAGTTATGCAACTATCTCTGTTTAGACAAGATTCTAAATTGGTCATCAAAAGCCTAGCCTTACGTCACATCATTACAGTCAAACTCACATACTAAAAGTGACTCGTGCCAAGCTGTTCCATCATCATTTTTTGTTTTCTTTTATTTTTTCTTGTAAATGTGACTTATTTCTAATATTTAGGATAAACCCATCCCCCCCCCCCCCCCCAAAAAAAAAAAAAAAGAGAAAAGAAATCAAAAAAGGAGAAAAAAGGAAGATTAGAAACAAATTGTGCTTTAGTTGATTATAGACCAGCTGAGTTATCTCTTCAGGTGCAATGACCATTTCTGAAACCTTGTATTAGTTTGCTCTCCTTTCTGATGAGCCCTCGTGGTCTATAGTTAGCACTTATATTATTAAAGCATTAGCGACCTGCATAGGAACTTTATGCTAGTGAAGACACTGTGTATAAAAGGCAAGCTTGGTGAATTCGGTTTTTGCCCGTGGCCTTGCTTAGCTAACGCTTTACTGTTGGCACGAAGGTACTAAGTCGTGCACCTGATCACCCGTGGACTCCCTCTTTAAGAGGACATCACTAGACAATAAATATTGTTGGCAAGTGATACCATTAATTGAGCAAGTGATAACATCAATTGTTTTCTTTTTCCTTTTCTGTGTAATCAGTGGGCTGATAGACCTATGAATTGTAGCATCACTTCAGTCTTCACATACATTCTTTTTTCTTTTTGTTGATAACGGTAACTAGTCTTCACATACATTAATTGTTTTAAAAATGTTATGCATGCATTTTCTAGTGACAGGAATAAGAAATTTGAAAAGAAAACTTGCTACTAAAAACTAAAAATGACATCTTTCCATCTAAGTTAAAAATTTAAAATCGTTTTTGAACTTGATTTGCCTAATTTTTTTTCAAGCGATTAATTATAAATTTTTCAATCTCTTATCCCAAAAATTATTTGTCTCTGTTATGATTTTCTCTTGCATTACACACATATATGTAAAATATATTATATTTGAATATCATTCTTAATTTTTTCTACACCATTCTTCATTAAAGCCCACACTTTAGTTATTGCGCGTAAAAAGGGACCTTAGCGCTTTTCTATACTTTTCATTTTTGAGAACTCGGGCTTGTTGTCAGATCTTCCAAATTTGGAACAAGTCTCTCGAATATATGTTGAAGCAATCACTTTCACCGACTCTTCACATTGTCGTATGAAGTGCTTTAATAGTCCTTATTTGACCAGAAAACTGGAATATCCTAAAATGATGATTATTTCATAATTAGTAATAATGCAGAGGATTTTCTGCTATGTCAATGGACTGAGAAAGCTTCATCCTCTATACTATCAGTTAAATGTCTTGCCTCGTCAATGGATGGACTTAACCCGGTGTGACTTTTCTTTTGGTTTTCTAGAGTTGTGCTGCAATCACCTGTTTTATATGTTTGCAGAAATATTTGATAAAGAAATAGGCAGTAAGTATGGAATTGTGCCTGGCTCTCGTGAGAATTCTCTTTACAATGCTCTCTGGGTTGCACAAGCCCTTCTCCGTAAAGGGTAAGATTTGTTCTATTCTCTCGTTTACTAGCCATTTCCTTCTCATTTGCTCTTTGTTTTTCCCTGAAATGCTGTGCGGCCCCTATTTTACTTGTCTTTAAAACCATTTTCAGATCTGCAAAAACTGCTGATAAGCGCATGCTCTTGTTTACAAATGAAGATGATCCTTTTGGAAATCTCAAAGGTGTCATAAAAGTGGATATGATGAGGACAACACTGCAGCGTGCCAAAGTATAGTATCTATGCCACATATTGATATATCAATATTTTAGTCAGTTGAAAACAAATCCTAAGGGAAAAGTAAATTTATGTAAAGATAACTCTGAGTGAATAAAAATTTAGATTGTTTTGTAACTTTGCTTGTCAAATAATTTTTGAATGACTATTACACTACCACTCTACTCATATCGCTAATGGTTGCAGGATGCTCAAGATCTTGGTATTGCAATTGAGCTTCTTCCACTAAGTCGACCAGATGATGATTTCAATGTTTCCCTTTTCTATACTGTATGGTCATTGTTTATTTTTTAGATCCTTCAAAATTGCATGTCGTTGTTATCTAATTCAAGATCTTGGGCTTCAGGATTTACTTGGTTTGGAGGGAGATGACCTTGCTCAGTTCAAGGCTCTTGTAGGAGAGAGGTATACCTTACAAAAATTTTCAACTGTTGAGAATTCCCCATGGATATTTGTGAGCTATTCAAGTTTGTTAATATGCTTAGTATATGTATGGCTATCTCATATGTTAGCACTAGTCAAATGATGAATCTCCATGTAAAAGTAAAACTACTTTCTGATGGATCTGATAGTTATTAACACAACTTACTGTAATATGCTTATGATTATTCATTAAAGGAGTCCAAAAATAGAAGAGCTTGTTTCATAATAGTCGTGCTTTCTTTCGGTGACTGAAATGAGGTGGTTGTTTGTTGTGAAAATATATCTCTAAGTGATCTAATATTCACGAAGAACAAATCACCTGAGTTTTCTTTCCTACAACTTCTTATAGTAGTCATGGGGGGGGGGGGGGGATTCATGTTAGAAGAACGTTAAGTTTATTAATTGAAAACTTTCCTTTAAACACTATTTATTATTCATGTTTTTAGAAAAAGTGATTATCTTTCAATTAAAAATAATTTTTTTATATTTCAATCAAATTCAAAAACTTTATCTACATATTAAAAAATAAAATTTATTTTTATTACATAGCCTAATACATATTGTCTTAAAGTTGCCAAGTGGCTTTTTATTATCTTGCCACTTGGCTTAACCTCAATGCAAACTACTCTCCTATTTTATATATATAGAAAGATATAGATAATAGAATTGCCAAATGGATTTTTATTAGCTTGTCACTAACCTCAATGAAAACTACTCTCCTATTTTATATATATATAGATATAGAATTAGATTGTTAACATTCAGAGTTTTCTGTCTGTCCCTTCAAGATGCATTTCTCCTTATGTCTAGGCATTTGTACATAGTGTGTGGAAGCATGCATGTATTTTTTTTTCTATGTAGCATAACATAATATAATCATATTTTTTGGTAAGTAACACAATATAATCATATATAACCGTTGAAGTTTCTAAAGATTAGAAAATCTTTGAATTTGTTGTATCACCAGACCACATATACAGATAGATTTAATCCTGATAGAAAGCTACTATCATTTAAGAAAATAATTGCTGAGAGACTGACATAGATGTATAAGACAGACAAGATTATCGTCCAATATAATTAGGCAGGGACATCACAAGTCTGGTAAATGAAATATGAAAGTATAGTTACCATGTGGTTGTTCCATTGAGTAGAATTTAGCAGGCATGAATAGAGACAATGAGATAAAACTTGAAATTAGAGGGATTGAACATGAAAAGGACATAAAATTCATCAACTTGTGTATAACGCAAGTAAAAAAAGCATAATACTAAAGACAGAATGAAGAACGTTCAGACTATCAGCAAAGCTCCTCTACTTCCAATTTCAGGCTTCGCTGAAGGACAAATTTCATTTTTTTCAATAGGTGTTGTTTACTGTACAATGTACTTCTTTGTTATTTGAATAGTCTTCTTGAACAATAGGAAGAGGTTTTTTACTGGAAGGAGAACAGAAGGGAAATAACGTCCATCTTGTGCCTGTAGAGAGAAATGAGTGGTCCAAATGGGTGATATGAATGTTAAACATATTACTTGTTAGTTTCATTTATTTATTTTCTTGATTGATGACATGAATACTCAAATGTGGAAAACCAAATAACATGAAGATGAGATGACCAGATTGGTAGGGGGGGTTGAATACAACCTGGGTAGACGCTCAAGATTTGGTATCTGTGCTTCCTACGTCGTTCAACAGCTCAATTTTGTACACATCTTTTATTTATCTGAGAATCTGATTGTGGTGGGTCTTGTGCCTATGTTACTGATTTATGCATTTTTAGAGCTTCCTCCATTTCCGTATAAAAAGAAACTTCCACCATTTCCAAAATCTGTGGTTTTATTCTCTTATGATCAAGATGTCTGGATAATAAATGCCAGTTCGCAAGGTGTTAAGGAGTTGAATGTACTTAGAGCCTGTTGTTTTTTATTATCCTTTTAGAGCCTAAATTTACTAATAATATGTTGGCCATGTTCCTTCCCTATGTTTGCTATATCAGGTTTGAAGATTTGAAAGACCAGCTAAGAAAACGCATGTTTAAGAAGCGCAGAGTTCGAAGACTTAGATTTTTGATTTTTAATGGATTATCTATCGAACTTAACACCTATGCTTTGATCCGTCCAACTAATCCTGGTCTGCCTTTGTTGCCCTATCTTTCACTATGTAATGATTACTGTTAGGTGATTATAAAGTAATCTTAAGACCTCTTCTTAACTTTCTGCAGGGACAATAACTTGGCTTGACTCGATGACCAATCTTCCTTTGAAGGTACTTATTAGCTTCATCATCATGCTTTGCTTTAATCTTTTTTTTTTCTTTTGCAGTTTTCTGTCAGTTTTGCTGTGTTTATGTGCGTCTCTTTTTTGGTGGGAGGGAGCTTCATGGAATGGTTGATCATAACTAACCTTCGTACTTTTTTGGGGTTTTGATCTAAGTTGCTCGGATACGGGTGCGGGTGTCCGATATGAGTGCGGATCTAGAGGTCGGATCCTTCGAGATGTAAATTCTAAGATTCGGGGATACGGATCCTAGTACGGATACGGGTGCGGGAATTGGGCTAAAAATAATTCAAAAAAATAAAAATATCTCTACATTATGAAATTTTTTGTGGAATACTTGCATATAGCTTGTAAAGCGTGGATTTCTTTTTATTCTCAAGTTGTAGATAAGTAAAGGATTGATTTCCTAGATAAGGTATGCTATTTTCTTCAAATTTACCCTAGTTTTGGTTCCGATTTCGGGAATCAAATTGTATCTAGTCTCGAACTTTTTCGTCCGTCGCGGTCGAAGTACCCAAAATCGTTTGACCAGATTTGGTACGGATCCCATACCCACACCCACACTAGTGCCGTGTCGACACGGGTGCGGCACCTAAACTATCGTGTCATAGCAACTTAGGTTTTGATTCCTTATAAGTTCTGACTGTAATGGATTTGCATCTATCTTTTGCTTATTCGTTGAGTACTAGTTGCTGTTTCTTTACTTTAGAACACCGACCATTTTGCCCTAAGCAAAATCTTATTTGACCTTCCATCTTCCTATATATTCTGTCAGCATTCAGTTGGGTGATTGCATCTATACATTTTTATGGAAAGAAACATCAGGATAAGTTTTTGGTTTCACTTCTATGTTGAGATCCTGGTAATGAATATTATCTGGCACTCTTTATTAATGAATATCATGTGGAGATCTTGCTATGAGTCCATTGCAAAACGAACAAGCAACTTTATTAAATAAAATGATCATGATTTTTATTTTATTTATCTGTTATTATTTATTAAACGAGTCCTTCTAAAGCACTTTAGGTGCTCTTATCTGAGTATTTCTAGTTTCTTGTTCCACATTCTATCTTGAAAAAATAATACATAGAATTCCGTATATATTATATAGGTATTACTTGTGCAATTTTATACTAACATTGTGTTACATTGTTAGACTAGTTTTAGTAATCCAAACTTTTGTACCACAACCAAATGTTGTATTAGTAATGTTGTGTTTTATACTGAACTTACTATTTCTTATACGGGAAATCAAACAAGCTCGTAGAGTTTTGGAGTTCACTGGAAAAGTAATTACTCTCTACTTCAGATTAGTAATGTGTCTTTGGAGAATCTAATTAATGCGTTAGATCTAGCACACAAGGTTCACAAGAAAAAAAGGGCAGCCCGGTGCATGAAGCATCCCGCATTCACGCAGGGTCCGGGGAAGGGCCGCACTCACACAAGGTTCACTAGATGAGAAGTATTTGTAGTTATAGAAGAAAGTTTGTGAAAGTCAAAGTTGTGTTTGAACATGAACTTAATTTGAAAAAAAAGTTTGTGAAAGTTGAAGATTTGAGAGTAGAAACCAGTGTTTCACTTGAAATATACTTTCAAACCGATATTTCAATCTTTCACCTGAAGTTCAAATGCTGACGTGCAGTATTTGTAAATATTGCAATAATATTTATGTCAAACGGGCCCTTAGTTTAGGATGAAATAGTTTCAACCTAGAGCGGAATGGACATAGAGGATTACTATAGCCGGCTCTGACTAGCTTGAGATTGAGGAGTTGATTGATTTGGTTTTTATGTAAACTTTTTCTGAAAATTTAACTCCTACCTTTGTACAATGGTAGCATACTAGAAGATAAAAAGTAAAAACAGTTGGGGGCTGTTGTGTCTGAGTGGGGGACTGTAGATGGGAGGGGGTATGATGGAAACATAGGTGAAATTTGATCGGATTGTTATACTGTGCCACTAAAGAGGGTGTTGGCTGTATTTTGGGATGGTGTTGCAAGTGGGTATTGAGCTGCATAATGTCGCATATTGAATATTTTTCTGAAGAAAAAGAAGACTCAGTTTCATAAGGAATTTCTAAAGGTTTTGAACTATTTTGTCATTTGCCTTAAAATTATTTTGTTGGATGCTTTCTTCACATATTTATTCTTGCATGTAGCAATAACAATTTTTTGCCATGTCATATTATTATTTGGTAAGTTATTGAGGATTTTTGTGTCAGCTTGTCTCGAGTCCCTTCTTTCTAGGGCAAGTCACCTACTTTCAAGTTGTCATTTTTTTCGATAATTAACTTCAAGTTGTCACTTGTCATTGAAGTTGGTATAAAATTTAATGAAATGTCTGTTCTGCTCTTCTGATAGGATTTCTTGTAGAGTACGTCTTTAAACCTGCTGTGTTCTTTCTTGTTTACAGACAGAGAGGTCCTTCATATGTGCTGATACTGCTGCTATAATTCAGGAGCCTGTAAAGCGCTTTCAATCTTACAAAAAGTCGGTATCTGTTTCTTAAAACAATGACTCCTTCCTCTAGTACGCTAGTTTTCTTCTTCTGCTACTATGATTCTACGCTTCTCTTTTGCTTCTTTCTTCTATTATCCTTATTTTAGGATATCTTTTTAGGAGGGAAAATTTTACATGTTTCTGCCGTTCTATTATAAAATAAAATTACTAATGCATTTTGATCTGAAATTAAATGCTGCAAATTAGTTTTTTATAATGGTGGATAAATCGCGAATGGAAAATCAATTTGCAATTCATGTTATCCTTCTATGGTTTGTTGAGAGTATATTTTAATGATGATCACTTTGAGTGGTTTGATTAAGATTGTCATTATTTTATATTGGATGCTCAAATTAATAACTTTAGTTCCAATTTGATGTTACAAGTACTGAATGCATACATGTTAGTTAAACTCTTATTTTTGAAGATTGTGCTCTTCATTTTGAAGAAGTGTGAGCTCTCTTTTCTCTTTTTGCTTAATGCTCCATTGACTTTGTCGACTTTTGCGCTTTGTCATATAAAACACTGTACAATATTATTTTATTGTTAATAACTGTGTTACATAGTTCGGGATCCAAAAAAATTTAGGAGATTTTCCCGATTTTGCAAACGCATATATAGAGTGCATTTCATGTATGTTGTCAGCAATCAATTTCAGTAAAAAAATTCATTTTTAACAGGTAGAGTGAATGATAATTTGTTTCTTTGCCAAAACTTCAAAAATTTAACTACTAAAGATTAGCTATACCAGAACATACTAAAAAGGAGAAAAAATTTAAGGTAGCCAAATATTACCACCAAGCCTTGCCACAGACTATACAAGTTTTCAGCACCCAACAGCACTATTTTAATTGGAAACAGGGTGCTAAATCTTCACTATTTGAATAATGAAAAGATTATGTAGTGAACTTAGTAATCCTGGAAAAATTTCAAATTTTGTTTCCATGATATGCTATCATTTGCTTTATTTAATGATCGAATGACCAGCCCAACTTGACTCTGGTATACTTCTTCAATCATTCACTGATGTCTTGTTCGCTTTTTGTTTCAGTGAGAACGTCATGTTTTCTATGGATGAGCTTTCAGAAGTCAAGAGAGTTTCAACTGGTCATCTTCGTCTTCTGGGCTTCAAGCCATTAAGCTGCTTAAAGGATTATCATAACCTGAAGCCAGCAACTTTTGTCTTTCCCAGTGATGAGGTAGTTTCATCAATAACCCACCTACATTATGCTTCTTTTGATTCAGTATATGATCATTGTTAAAGGCTAGTCACAGTCTTCACGCGTCTTCATTGTTGACTATCTATGCCGGTTGATGTTAGTCTAACCACTATTGGTAAGTTCTTTTATATAAAGCATATGGCACTTTTGCGAGTTTATCTTGTTGACAGAAGGGGTGGATTGGATTATTTCACCTTTTAAAACTACATCTAGCTGACAAAAGTGTATGTCATGTGAATCTCTCAGTAATAAAGAGACGAGTCTGATGAGTGATCTTGAACTTTATGCTTTATTTCAACATTTCTATACCTATCTTCATGTCCATATGGCATAGTTAATCGAATTTAGCTTTAACAACTTGCACTATGCAGTACCAGTAGTTTTTAACCCATAACATTTTTCCCCTTCGAATCCACCAATTAGGAATTATGCCTTTCACCATCTCTTAAGTCTTAAAATATGTCATTTCCATGACGACCAATTCTGTTGCTTCTCTTGCTCCCTGGCAGGAACTGATTGGAAGCACTTGTCTTTTCGTTGCTCTCCACAGATCAATGGTGCGGCTTAAGCGGTTAGTATGCCTGAATATTTTGTTCATTGAATTAGAAAATACGTTTAAGTTAATAGTAGGGAGCGATAAGTGCCAGTTATGCATATTTTGATCTATTATCTAATTTTAGAAGTGGCTAGATGCCCTCTTTCTTCAGTTAAGGTTCATGCATTCTACTTTGAACTGGTTTCTCATTTTCATTTCTGTCACTGATTGAAATGTTTTGTTAATTTAAATCTGAAAATGTGTGTCTAGGCAGCCTTTTGTTTAAAGTAGTTTTAGGCAACTGTTTTGTTGTCTTCCTCTCCCTCACATTTCACCCTATGTTTAGGTAGTTTAAGCAAGTCTATCAGCATGCCACTGTGCTATAATGCTGTGCTGAATTTTGTTTGAAGTCATGTGTTAAAACAGGCTGCAACTAGTTTGCGTTGATCTCAACCATTACATAAGTGGCACTTTTTGCCGACTTTTGGGCATCTTTCTGCTTGCCTTTTCCTCATTAATACTAGTTTCAATTATTTTATATGTACCCTACCCTAGAAATAAATTCATCATCTTTTTGTTGCTATGCTTCTTAAGCGTGTTGCTATTCTTGTGTTTGACTTTTAACTATCATCGCAGCTTTGCAGTTGCTTTCTATGGGAATTCAAGTCATCCTCAATTGGTTGCTCTTGTTGCACAAGTAAGATAACCTTTTCCCTCTCCAAATATTTTTGGATTATAATGTAAGATAATGCTGCCTATTGATGCACCCATGATTGCTGATGCTGGGATCAGCAATAGCCTCTGACATGCATTGAAGGATATGAAGAGTGATCTGTCACTTTTCCAGGTCAAAAATCATATTGTTCTTGCAATTCAAGAGAGTTTTTAAGAATATTAAGTCGAACATTCTTAATCATTATGTGATGGTATTTTCAGATTCTAAGACTAAAAGAACTTTCCTTACTTCATGTGGCTCAGCACGTAGCTCTCTTGTGTTTTACTTACCAATTTCAATAAGAGCTTCTCTTCTTTCGTTCTCTTTCAAATGGTATTGGAGCCTCTACGATTTTGATAGAAACTTAAGTAGTTATTCCTACTGGCACCTCATGCTAGGCAGAAGTTTTTCTTCTTTTTATTTTCAGAGTTCAACATTCCGGTCTCTTTCTGCACCTCTTTCGTGATCATTTTGGCTAGACTAAGCCTTTTTTTGTGGACTGTTTTGGCGACACCACTTCTCTTTTTGATAAATACTTCTTAATTTTTAATACACCTACTTTAAAATAATGATCTTTTCCTGGTCCCACTAACTTATGACTGTAACATTAATATTCTTTTCTATTTTTAGTAATATAATAATATGCAAGTTAAGCACACCTTGTAAAACTTTGAGCGCGTTCGAACTTCTCAGTGGAAATGGGGTGGAGGAAGTAGCCCTTATTGGTGTATTCTTTTGTCTGTGAATATTGGCAAAAACTTCTACCTGTTTATCATATATTTTCTTGGTTTTTGATAATTGCAGGATGAAATAATGACTCCTAGTGGTCAAGTCGAGCCACCAGGGATGCATCTCATTTATCTTCCATATTCTGACGATATCAGACATGTTGAAGAGGCAGGCAGAATATTTTTTTATCTCAATGATTAGTCATAATATTTTTTTTCTATCGTGAAAAATAATGAAGTCTACATCTAACGAATGTGGTTATACCTGCAGCTTCATACTGATCCAAATTCCGTACCTCATGCAACTGACGACCAGATAAAGAAGGCCTCTGCTTTAGTGAGACGTATTGACCTCAAAGATTTTTCTGTGTGTCAATTCGCCAATCCTGGTAAGATCTAATAACTTGGGGAAGCTGATTAAAATTCTATGCTGCCACTATACATAGTTTCTATTCCAAATGGAAGCTTTTACAAGGCTCTTCGCTGTTGGTAGAATTGGAAGAGTGGGCTGATGATTTTCATGGAGTGGAACCTTTTGGAGCTTGATGTTATAGTTGGACTGGTCTATCCGATCCATCTATTAGTTGATTAAATGGAAATTAGTAGTGTAAAATTATGGGGTGGACATCCAAAAGAAAAGATGTTCCTCATATACTTTGTTTAACATTTTGAGGTGGTGTAAATTGCTATTCTGCTCATAAACTTTTAATAAAATAGAACTTTTAAAACTCTTGCTATTTAAAGAGGTCTGTAAATTCTGTTAATCCATGTATCTGCATCTGCAGAATATTAAAAAATGAAAAATGTAGTTTAGACAAAATTGTATAAAAAAGTGATTGTATAATGTCATTCTACTTGCCTAAGTTCAACAAGATGACCTTTACATTAATGTACTATTTGTAAGTCATTCAAGACATAGATTCATGTTCTGCTTGCAAAGTTGATGTATCAGGCTGATCTTAGAGAAGATTGCATAGTAAACCATGTAGGATATTTTGTATTGTTTGTTCTTTATAAATCACCGTGAAAAGAATGCTAGTGTGAAGTAGGATACCTAATTCATAGGAGACCCTCTCCAATTAACAAGCATTCTTAATTTCTACAGAACAGTATGAAGTGGAGTGCCCCTTTCTATATACATCAACTCCCTTCCGAAGAATTGTAGCTTATATTTTGGGTCATATAGAAATTCCATTTGTATTCTTACAAGAGCATTTCTTGCAGCATTGCAGAGACATTATGCAGTATTGCAAGCTCTTGCACTTGATGAAGACGAGATGCCTGAAATTAAAGACGAGACTCTTCCCGATGAAGAAGGGATGGCCAGGTAGTGACGGATTTCCACCATCTTAGGTCCCTTTATTCTGTGGTTTTGGTCTCTTTTAGTTTTCAACTTGACTCTGTTCAGAAAGCTTGTTATTCTGACATTTCTTTTGTATATTGTTTGGGTGCTAGGCCTGGTATTGTCAAAGCATTGGAAGAATTTAAGCTCTCTGTATATGGGGAGAACTATGAGGAGGACGATGCAAAAACTGATGGAAAAGCTGAACCCTCTAGGAAACGGAAAGCGAATGCTATGAAAGAATATTCCAACTATGACTGGTCTGACCTTGCAGATAATGGGAAGGTAACATTTTCAAGCTTATGATGTTACACTATAGATTCTTGCCTTAGTTTTGGGCTTTACAACAGATTCAGAATGTTATTAAACTATATTTTTCTATGGATGGTTTGTGTTAGCTAAATTAGTTGCGACACAGAAGTCTGTTAGTGACTTAGTTCTTCTATTATATAAGGAACTTTTAGTGAGATGCACTGAATATACTTTGGCCTACGCTGTTATCAACGCCCGACTCTTTTTCAGAATGCACATCATAGAATTCCATTAGTTTTCAGTAGTATATATTTGGGTTTCACTTTTTTTTGTTTGCCATCTTGCAGTTAAAGGATTTAACAGTGGTAGAGCTGAAGTATTACCTAGCTGCATATGACATTCCGGTCACAGGAAAGAAAGAAGTCTTGATTAGTAGGATCTTAACTCATATGGGTAAGTGAGTTGTAACTATTTCAGATCTTTGGCTGTTTGCCATAGGTTTGTACAGTATACATTCTTTTTTTGTAGCTTGTTAAGTAGTTAATCTTTCTTTCAGTTTGAGACTTGTACTTCTGGCATTATTTTGGAAATTAAGTTTTGTTGTCATCTGTTGCTGCATGTATATAAAAATTGTGGTGGCATTGATCGAATATGGATGTCAATGGGGTAGGAATGGAGTTGATTCTACTTGACCAGCTTTGCCAATACTCCTTGAAAAATTAACTTAAATAGCCACCCATCCAAAAAATAGCCGGCAAATGTATAATATATGTATAGTTTATGTATATATCTTCCTTTTGCTCTTCCTTCGGTTTGCCTCCACGAACATGCCACTTAGGAGCCCTACTCATATTCCAAAGGCGCTATTTCAATTCAAGCGCAAGCCCTCCCTTCCATTGCATAACTTAAAAAAGCTATAAACAAAGTACCGGAGCGCTAAATATTTTTAGCGGAGCGGTTAAATGTGTAACTTATCCCCTCCTTCCCACATCACGTGTAGACACGTACATAATGAAAGGTCCAAAACCAAACTGGGTAATCGAACACATCCAATGCAACATAAATTCCATATTAAAATGAACATCAATTAGTTCTATTTCAAAGTGAATTCAAGTTCAACTCGTTTTATTCCTATCAATCATTTCCAGTCACGGCAATCCATACGGACTCAAGCTGCTTATCCAAGAGCATCTAAGTTGTAATGTTATATAAATTAGGGGTGTACATGGGCCGGGTTGGTTCAGTTTTATTAAAATCAAACCAAACCAATTATATCGGTTTGGATTGGTTCGGTTCTGTCGGGTTTTCGGGTTTCTTGTTATTTACATATTATTTCAATCTTACTTTGTTAAATATTCGATAAGTAAATATCTATTTAGTAAAAATATAAAAAATTGACAAACATATTATCGATTAAAATATTCTTATGGGAGAATTCTATTAGTAACATATAATAGTTATTTTTTTAGTCGTCTGACAATAATTTTTCGATGATATACACTTTCAGGTTAACCGAATTTAGTAACTAAACATAAAAATCAATATGATACCTAAATATTAATAACCAGTTCACATTTGAAAAAGATATAAGAATTTAATAGATCTTAACATATGATATGAATATCGAAGAACAAAGAGATAGACGTATTTCAGTAACACTTGATAGGAAAGTGTCCATACAACCCATTATTTAAGGTCAATAAATATGGGGCACTTCATATTCTATTAAAATTTATATCCCGCAAGAGAATCCCGAATATTCCTGTACATTTTTAAAGAAAATTCTATATAAAATCTTAAAAGTATATATAAAAATTATATATTTATATGTCGGGTTGGTTCGATTTTTTTTACTCAATACCAAACCAAACCAAGTTTGGTTTTTTAATCGGTTTGATATGACTTTTTGGTTTGGTGCGATTTTTTGGTTCGGTTCGGTTTGTACATCCCTACAGTATAAATTATAATTAAATCATGGGGCTTTCACGAAAAAAAGAAATTGATAGGTGAGGACTTATGTTAAAGCCAAGCAAATATAAAGTTACCTAAGTATAATAAAAATATGAGGATAAATTCGCAAACAAAAAACATGTTAGAGTATTTACCTTCTATGAACAACCCCAAAAATTTAGTGTTGTATTAACATCAATAACAATGCTATTGATAAATATTATAAGTATCAATTGACAAATGTCAACTCCATTGAATAACTTAGAAACTTTATATCATAGGTCAAATTTCAAATTCTCCTTTCTAAATAGCCGTCGTGGTAAAGATTGCGGCAATTGTCTGAATCACCAAAGTCCTGCTTTCTGAGGTTTGTTTTAAGTTTTAATCGGAACGAATGTTTCTTATGTATAGAGATAGACTTTGTTTTAATCGTACAACATTAAGTTAGGTGTGCACTTACCAACGTGAAAATAACACGGGCTAACCAGTTTTCGGACTGCTAATTGAAAAATAGCACCGGGCTGCCCTTTATTATATTGGAATCTCATATGTAAAAAATTGGAACTCCAACATATTATGCTTGAAGTTTTTCGAATTTTTAAGGGTGTTTTTGTTCGAATTTTATTTTACATGAAAATATTGCTAAATTTCGATTACTTTTAAAATTGTGACTATCTTTCTATTACCGATGGTAAATTTGGCTATTTCTGATTTTTTTCCCAGAACCAACCTTACCTCAACTTCATCACATATTTGGAGAAAAGCCTTGCTAAATCCTTTGAGTCTCTCCATTCATTACAAAAAAAATTAGAATTAGCTACAAACTTCGTCGCTAAATAAGATTAGCTACCAAATTTGTTTGTCGCTAATTCCTATTTTTCAGTAGTAATTTTTATATAGAAAATTGTTGCCCTCACTCTTCTTCCTCCAAAGGCCTTTCTGACCATAGGTTTCTTTCTTCATCTTAATGGATCCAAAACTTTGAGTCATGGGGATATCACTAGGTCTTCCTCACTAAAAACTCTTCCCTCTTTGCCTTTAGTTACATCAGAAAATACTTTTAATCTTTATTATGACTGTCCCTCGTAGGTTGTCCACTGATTCCATTATCAAATTGACCAACCACTAATTGATAACATCTCGTGTCAAGTTCAAGTTTGCCTTTAACCCTCCTGTTCATAGTATACCTCTCTCTCTCTCTCTCTCTCTCTCTCTCTCTCTCTCTCTCTCTCTCTCACACACACACACACACACACACACACAAAAAAATAAAAAAAAATAAAATTGTCTAATCTTCTTTCAGAGCTCAGAGCTAGCTGCAGATGTGACAATTTAGGATGTGTAAAACGATGTCCGCCAAAAAAAGATGCTTAAAAGGATTTTCAGCTTCACTACAGGAATATCAGGAGCTTTAAAGACAATTTGCTGTACATAATAAATTTCTCCTTTGGGGCCCCAAGTGTTCTCACACTTAAATTTAATGGATCTCTCCACAATCCAGTATGTCTATAATCTACCTAATATATGTAGTAAAAACTGTAAGCAAAGTGAGAAAGATGTATGTAACCACACCAGATAAGATATTGGCACATGCGTTCTAGAAGCTCGAGTCAAGGTTTCAACACAGAATATCTTAAGATGTTGGACGAGCTCCACGACAAATGCCTCTGAGATGGCCTCTCTCTAAGCCTTTGGTTCAGAGAAACTTGGATGTTCAAGATATAGCTGGACGCCTAGAGGTTCACTACTCATGGATTTAATAGGAGTTATAAGAGGTGCTTGCTGCCACTGCTGGGTATCTGTTGGGACCCAAATTTCGGCGTCTTTGCTTGTACTACTCTGCGGGAGAGACCGAAAGTAAGCTGTTATCTCCCACCTGCAATCTATCAAAAGCTGACAAGTTGAGGAACCCACTTCTAATTCCCACAAAGGCATATCGCAAAAGCCAAAGGACGATATATCTATTCATGGATACGCAAAAAGATTTTTCATCTTTTCAATCATGTATTGTCCTATGATGAGATTAACAACAAAATATTTGCTAGAATACAAAACCATTTGCCAGGCACACCCTTGTTCAACAAAATATTCGTTCGCCATGAATCCATCTTGTAGGGGTCTTTGAAATAGTGTTTTGTCGATTCAAAGTGTTGGTATAGTAGAAATCAATTTGTACATAAGACATGATATAGAATCAGATTCGGCCATGTCAGATTCACATTGCTGTAGATGCTAGCATAGTGTATGATACTTGCATACTATTTGGCTAAAGAAATTCAACTAAGTTCGCTT
Source organism: Nicotiana tomentosiformis (assembly GCF_000390325.3). Lineage (NCBI taxonomy): Eukaryota > Viridiplantae > Streptophyta > Magnoliopsida > Solanales > Solanaceae > Nicotiana > Nicotiana tomentosiformis. Next base: position 1,455,593 of record NC_090820.1, on the reverse strand, counting down.
AAGTGGGATATCAGAGATATCAGAGGTTGCACTCCATTAAAATTTTCCATTTATCTTATATGCTCTTTTTCGCTTGTCTGCTATATTTGGCTAAATTAATTCATAAGGTGGTTAGAGGTGGATGTCTCAGGGATAAGATGTCACCTAAAATGATCAATTCAGCACAAAGGTTCTATAGCATTAACTTTCCCTTGGATAGTTAGTCTTAAGCACATCTAGTAAATACAAACACACAAATCTAATGTGATTAGAAGAAGATCTGACGTGACGTTTTAAATGACGTTTCTAATAGAGATTACCTGGCGGAAGAACCTTCATCATCGATTGTGACAAAGGAAGCTTGATCAAAAATGATTTAAGAGAGAACTCCAGATCAGCTTCCACCAACTTCAAACCATAGGACTGGTTCACATTTATCTTGAAAACAAATCTCTCAAGAGGTACGTTGTTGCTATCAGAAAAAATCACAGCCACTCTCTCAACCGATCCCTGTGTAGAAAAGCATGATTACTTTTGCACAACGAAGACGGCACAAGAATAACAGCTTATAGACCAATCTCTCACTTCCCTTGTAAAAGCAATAAGATTTTTCCAATAAACAAGATCAAACAATTGTTATAAGTTCAAGCACACAACAAAATGTTCCTCTGTTACAGACACCAGAGCGAAAACATGGGGCGAGGTCGGGGGAGGAGGGGGGAAGTTGGAAATATCTATTTACACATTTAGCCATCTCCAGTAACCAAGATGAGCAATTAATCAATGACTTTTATGGGCCTGTTGAAGGGGAATGGAATAAACCTTTTGTATGAAAGGAAGAAGTCCATTGACAGTAGAATGGATATACTGTTGAAGCTCCGGGTGTCTAGCTTTTTGAACAACAACATTCATGTAACGCCGCCTTTCAAATGCCCCTTCAGAGAACAAGATCACTAATTCAGAGATTATCTAGCTTGAGCAAAAAACTAGTGCTATGAATTTCTGCCAATTTTTCTTTTACCACTTGGATAAACTCCTTTGAGGAATACAACTGACGTAATGGCAACTTCTAAGAACTCTACGAGAATCTGGGCGGTTTCACCTGCAATTTCACAATGAACATCACCTATTCTCCTCCTGCTAAAAATAAAGAGGAAAGAAATCTTCAAATCACCAAATTAGAGTTTTGATAATTATACACTAACCTTGTGGACTTTGATTGCGATCCATCTACTTTCCCCAACTCCTTTGATTTCTGTAACTCTGAATTCTGCTCAAACATGCGAAGCAGTCGCACAATGAGTTTTCCCTCAGCCCAGACACAAAGAAGGCATTTGATCTTAACCTACGAGGCTTTCCTTTTTAAGTTTCGATTCTATCATAGTAAATGGCATCACCTCAAATTGGCTAACCTCAGTTTACTACTTATAGATACAGCCATATAGGAGGAATATTTGGTAAGGTCTCAATAAGATCACACTATGTTATCATCTTTACAAAATATAAAATCAACCAAGTTAAAAAAATTAACAAAACAATGTAAATTATAATAGTTTGGATCAAAGAACCACTTAATAACTAAGATATCCTTAGCATAAACAGTCCTGATACTTTATGACCTTTAGAAAGAAGATTTTGTTCCTACATGCCCCTGTGTCTCTCTTCCAGGCTTTCTCATGTTCCAAATTTCTACCTCCTAATTCTAAACATTCTTACCTATATATTTCATCTGTTGGGAAAATTATCCATAATACACATCAATAATACACAGCCTCAAATTAGCTAAAAGTCAAAATAATATGATTGATTCAATTTTTAATATCAGGGAAGCTTTGTCCTTTTCAACTTAGAACTGATACAAAAACTTTACTCAAATTCCACAAACTTTACAGCTGCCAATATCTTAATCATCGGTATCACTAATTAACAGTCAATACTGATCAAGATCAACGAGAAACAGGGGAAAAAAACACGATACAGTATCAATCAATCTTAGTACCAAATATGTATCGAAACAACTACCAGCTGATACCAACAGGGATGACACTTTAAATGCGTTTTGATAACTAGGCACCAGAAGGAAGAAGATGCCGGAATGCAAAAAGGGAAACAGAAAACAACCTACAACAGCGATAAGGCTCAACTGCACCACTGTAATAATTCTTCAGGAACTGTAAGAAAACCATGATTTTGTCTTATCCCCCAATATTCTTATTAAATAACCTACGATGAAGGAACACTGATACATGAATCAATGCCTCTTCTGACTGTGAGTTCTACAAATTTATCCCTAAACAATAAAAGAGGGCATTTACAAATTAAAGTAGACCCATCATAAGCCTCTTTAAGTATCACAGTACTCCTGGCACCTTTATTAGTGATGTAGAATATACCATGATGTTTGATTAAGCAAAGCAGAAGTCTAGCTGGTAACCGAAACTCGGAATGAAATGCATCTATTTGACCAGATGTCAACCTCTTTTCCATAGTCAAACTGAGGAACTCATGAAGCACAGCTACCACTCTTTTTTGAGCTTTGGGATCAGCAAGTTCAAATCTTCTGGCATTCAAGTATGGAGAAGGGAACTCCATCTTCTGCCACTTCTGAACTTCCTTGAGGTAGTTCACGTTTGGCCTGAAGCCAGCAGGATAACGTAATTGAAACGCAAAAGGGCCAACATAGTTTCCATCCTTCAATATTCTAGCCTGCACTTTCGAAGTCAGGACCCCTTCATGCACCAACCTTTCCTCCCGGGCAGTGACTGCTAGTGAAGAATCCCAATTCTCCAATTGAAGGAAAGTTCTTCCATTGACATCTTTCACTGAGAAAAATTGTGGGTATTTTGGCACAAGCGACTGCTCGAAGTCACTAGGCAAGCCCAATTCATTCTCAATCAGTTGAATGGTTTCCAGTGGCAGCATGCAATCAACCGACAACATTAACAACTTCCTTAGATTCTTGACTAAAATGGGTTCCATTTGAGTTCTTGCTTCACCTTCTTCTAATGCAACTTTATCAGCTTTTTCGGCGAGCATAACCATCGGTGGAGTTCTATTACCACCAGTGACACGGAATATCGAAGGATATTTCTCAATTATACCCATGAAATTCCACTTTTGCACAAATCCAACTTCCTTCTCAAGGTCTCTAAGAAGGAGGCATTGGTTTTTCTGTGATTGAATGATGGATTTTAGGCGTAAAATCAATGATGGTTTCTTCTGAAGCTCCATGACTCTGTCTAGTTCATTTACTCTATAGTATGTTTTCTTCTTAGGCCTCCTTCCTCCACTGGTTTTGAACATGATTTGTACCCACATATGTCCAACTCCCACGGATGGCAGTGGATGGCATAATCTTTGCCTTCCATCGACTGTAAACCATTTTCGAGACTCAATTAGCGAGAAGATCCTCACACATTTATGCATCTGGAAAAGAATAGAGACGTGCATCGAGGCATCAGGTCAAATTGTTGGAATGCAATTCAGCTTGAATATTTGAAGCATAAACAAGATTTGGAGAAAGAGCTGTTTTCCGTAAATAAAAACTACAAAAGGAAAGATTCCAGCAATTTTTTCCTAGCTCTTTTTTATGTTTCCCATAAAAATCTAAGGTTGTCGACTGGAGGTTTTCTCCCATGGTTCAAGACCACGGTAGTTCCTAAAATTCCGGTTCCAGTAGTTCTTGTGAGGCTCGGATAATCAAACCACCATGGTCCAAACTGCGAATTTTTTTCGTCCTTCAGAGGCCAATATGAAAACCACAATGTTTCCCCACATTACTTAACTAAATTTTTGCTCAAAAAGTGTAGGGCCAACCATCAAAATTTGTGAGGTTAACTGATTGGCATGCAAGGAATTATGAATTCAAGATAAGAAAAATGTGTGTCTGATCCACGTGAGCATACTCCCATATCACATGATAACCAAAACATCCATGATGTGCTATTGTTTTATCATCCTTCAATATATTACAAACATGGGATCTGAGAAAGTTATTGAATTTGTTTATGTATTTATTTTTTCTGTCGACTTCAGTGTAAATTTCTAGCATCCAACTGCACCCAAGGCCCTGTGGTCCAAAAAGTGAGATCAAACCTTGGACACAAAGGTTCAAACCACTAAGTGATTTTTTCCATCTTCCTCCTTGGTGGGCAGAGTTACGCTAGACTTGTACTTGTAGGATATAACAAGTATGCGGTGAAACACCTGAGGTGTGCGCAAGCTAGCCTAGATACCTTTGTTATTAAAAAGTTTATAACATCCAACTAGCAACATGACAAGTAAATCCTACACGGCTGAAACCAATAACCTGTAACACTTCCTGAAAAGTTAATAAGACTCACTTCTATCATTATAAGAAGTTCAAGTAATAGAATTACTAACTTTCCGCACTATCTATGAATTAATGTACACAAACTTAAACTACATGTTAATATCACATAGATTTCACTCCATTTCGAGTAAGCAAAAATGCATTCAAACTCGAAACAAAGACACATGAAATGTTCTTTGGTGTCCTTAACACAAAATTGTGAGTGCATATTCAGTATGCTCGCTATTAATTTCAATGCTTTTACTTTCCTGAGACATCTATGTTCTTATTCATTATTTGTATATGAAGCGGATCCTTGCCGCAACGGTAAAAGTTGTCGTTGTGTGGCCATGAAGTCACGGCCCTTGACTCACGGGTTCAAGCTGCGGAAATGGCCTCCTACAGAAATGCAAGGTAATGCTGCATATATAGGACCCAATGGGGTCCGGCGCTTCCCTGGATAACCCCCTCCCCCCCCCCGAAAAGGCATAGCAGAAGCTTAGCGCACCGGGCTGGCGGGCTGCCCTCATTCATTATTCAACATAACTCACTTTTAAAAAAAGCATAAGTAAATATCAAGCTTTCTCAACAATGAACTGAAATATGTTGAGTGCTTCTCACCAAATAAATAAATAATGGAAATTAACTTAAATAACCGCCCGCCCAGAAAATAGCTGGTAGATGTATATAATATACTAATATTGGCCGAGCAGCCAAATGTGTTAAAAGTCCTAAAAATAATGGTAGCTCATAATCAGAACTTCACATATATATAAACAAAGGCGGACCCAGAATTTGGAGACGACGGGGGCACCACTATCTTTAATATAATTTGGCGTTCAACTCTCTTAAAACTTAAAGATAATGATGTGTTATAATGAGCAAAGTATAAACTTTAAAATGATCAATTATCATTAATTTAATAATAATATAATAAATATATTATCCTTTTATACTCGCCCTTAATGCACTTTCATATTCTAAAAATTGTCAATAATAGTGCCATTCCACAAAATTTCCTTTCTAAAATTAGTATAAATATATATTAATGATAAATATAGCTACAAATTTCTGAATTTTCTTATATTTTCATTATTTATTTATGATTAATAAGCTACAAAAGCTGGTACATTGTCTCAAATCCCGATTGCTTGTCTCCAATCATTTGCTTCTCTATTTGATTTCTCCGTGGAAGTTACATAATTCCCATTTAAGTAAAAACCTTACAGATGGAGAAGACAAATTAACCGGCACTAGAAACTATTTACATATGGTAGCCGAAAAAATGTATAAAACTTGTATAATTGTGTATATAACATACGGAATGTATATATATACAAACAATATACAAATTTTATACATTTTTGGCTATTATTTTTATAGCTCGCTTTACAGTGTCATTTTTACAAAAACAAAAAGGAAAAGGAAAAGGAATAGAAAGAGGTGAGAGCAAAGGGGAGGACCGAGGACTTTACCTGTACTTGTTAGAAGATGAAGTTGGGCTTGAAATTTCAGGAAATGGCTTCTAAGTTTGTTCTCTGTTCGTGGAGTGAGAATTGGGGCTTGGGCTATAGGACCAAATAACACTGGACAAATTCTTTTTGATAGTTATTAGTACTACTTTAAACGCAGATTAATGTGGTAAAAATCAAAGCTCATTGAGAAATAGGAGAAAACAGAGCAAATCAAAATCAAATTCAGTAGAATTCGCGGTTTACTATAATATACTCATTACAAAAAGGGATATAACAGTTTTGGTCTAATTAAAGATAGAAATGAATGAAGTGAAAAAGAGGAACATACAATTTGATTCCGTCAGTGTGGAGTTCGCTGCAGAAAGGAAGAAGGGAACAAGTTGGACAGCGCTTACTTGAGAAAATGATAAAATGGGATATTTTTAAGTTTGTAAAAGTTGTACCACTCTAATTTTCATCAAATATTTAACAATTTAGGTTCGTTAAAATTGTGATTTTAAAAAAAAAAAAACTCTTAAACACCATAAATTTCCCATCAAATCATAAAAAATACAACACAATAGCTATACTAAACACCAAAGAAAACACAGAAGATAGAAAAACTACAGTCGGTCACCCGAATTCATGCAAATAACGTGAATTATAGCATACAAAAATCTAGGAATCATCGCGAATTCTTGTTTTATGGCCTTAAAGCGCCAAAAAACAGGGAACAGACATGGCGAAACGATGACTATTGTTCATTAGGTCGTTTTTTATGAGCCCGCAAAATTTTAGGAGATTCGGCCGACCGCTCGAATTCGTGCAGATAACCTGAACTATAGCACACGAAAATTTGGGAATCGTTCTGAATTCCTATTTTATGGCCCTAAAATGCCAAAAATGAGGAACGATCATGGCGAAACGATGACTATCGTTGTCATTTTTGATAGGCACGAATTTTTTTAGGAGATTCGAGGCCGCCGCCCGAATTCATTTAGATGGCGTGGACTATAGTCTATAGTACACGAAAATCTGAGAATCGTCCTGCATTTTTGTTTTATGGCCTTAAAACGCCAAAAAATGAGAAACGATCACGGTGAAGCGATGGCTATCGTTCATTAGGTCATTTTTATGGTCCCGCCAAATTTTAGGAGATTCGGGCCCGCCCGCCCAAATTCATACAGATGACGTGGACTATAGCACACGAAAATCTAGAAATCGTCATTAATTCTTGTTTTATGGCCCCTAAATCACCAAAAAGGAGGAACAATCATGGCGAAGCGATAACTATTATTCATTAGATCATTTTAGGGGCTCACAAAATTTTAGGAGATTCGGGGCAGACCACCCAAATTCATGTAGATAGCGTGGACTATAGCACATGAGAATCTCGGAATCGTCTTGAAACCGTTTTATGGCTCTAAAATGCCAAAAAATGAGGAATAACCATGGCAAAGCGATGACTATTGTTTATTAGGTCATTTTTATGGGCTTGCAAAATTTTAGGAGATTTAGGGCACGCAACCCGAATTTATACAAATGGCATGGCTATAGCACTTGAAAATTTGGGAATCATTCTGAATTCATGTTTTATAGCCCTAAACGCCAAAAAACGAGGAACGATCATGGCCAGGAAATGACTATTGTTCATTAGGTCATTGTTATGGGTCCGTAAAATTTTAGGAAATTCGGGGCCGGTCGCCCGACTTCATGAAGATGGTGTGGACAAAACACACAAAAATATGGGAATCGTTTTGAATTCCTCTTATGGCCTTAAAATGCGAAAAATAGGAGCGGTCATGGCGTAGCGATGGCTATTATTCATTAGGTCACTTTTATGGGCTCGCAAATTTTTACGAGATTCAAAGCCGGCCGCCCGAATTAATGCAGATGGCATGGACTGTAGCACACGAAAATCTGGGTATCATCCCGAATTTCTGTTTTATGGCCTTAAAACGCTAAAACACGAAGAGTGGTCATAGAGAAGTGATGAATATTGTTCATTAGGTCATTTTTATGAGCCCGCAAAATTTTAGGACATTTGGGGCCGCCCGCTCGAATTCATGCAGATGACGTGGTTATAACACACCAAAATATGAGAATCGTCTTGCATTCCTATTTTATGACCCTAAAACACCAAAAATGAGGAATAGTCATGGAGAAGTGATGAATATTGTTAATTAGATCATTTTTGATTGGCCCGCAAAATTTAAGGAGGGCTGGTCGCCCGAATTCATGCAGATGGCGTGGACTATGCACATGAAAATCTGGGAATCGTCCCGAGTTCCTATTTTATCGCCCTAAAATTCCAAAAAACGAGGAATAATTATGGCGAAGTGATGACTATTTTTTATTAAGTCATTTTTGATGGGCCGGTATAATTTAAGAAGATTCGGGGCAGCGCCCGAATTCATGAAGACGATGTGGACTATAACACATAAAAATTTGGGAATCGTCTTGAATTCCTATTTTATAACCCTAAAATGCCAAGAAAAGATGAACGGTCATGACAAAGCGATGATTATTATTAATTAGGTCATTTTTTATAGGCTCGCAAAATTTTAGGATATTCTGGGTCGCCCGCCTGGATTCATGCAGATGGCGTAGTCTATAGCACACAAAAATTTGGAATCATCCTAAATTCCTGTTTTATGGCCCTAAAAAGCCAAAATATGAGGAATGATCATGATGAAGCGATGACTATTGTTCATTAGGTCATTTTTTATGGGCCCGCAAAATTTTATGAGATTCGGGGTCGGCCACCCGAATTCATATAGATGGCATGGACTACACGAAAAATCTTGGAATCATCCTGAATTCCTATTTTATGGCCCTAAAACACCAACAAATGTGGATCGGCCTTGACGAAGTAATGACTATTGTTAATTAGGACATTTTTATAGGCCCACAAAATTTTAGGAGATTCGGGGCCGGTCGCCCGAATTCATGTAGATGCCGTGGACTATAACACACGAAAATCAGGGAATCGTCCTGAATTCCTATTTTATGGCTCTAAAATGACAAAAAACGAGGAACATTTATGGAAAAACGATGATTATTGTTCATTAGGTCATTTTTATGGGCCAACAAAATATTAGGAGATTTGGAACCGGCCACCCGAATTTATGCAGATGTCGTAGACGCACACAAAAATCTGGGAATCATTCTAAATTCTTCCTTTATGGCTCTAAAACGCTAAAAACTAAAGAGTGGTCATAGCAAAGTGATGACTATTATTCATTAGGTCATTTTTTATAGGCTTGTAAAATTTTAGGAGTTTCGGGCCCGCCCGCCCGAATTCATGCGGATGATGTTAAAAGCACACAAAAATCTGAGAATCATCTTGTATTCTTGTTTTATGGCCCCAAAATGCCAAAAAAATGAGAAACGATCATGGAGAAGCGATGACTATTGTTAATTAGGTCATTTTTATAGGCCTGAAAAAGTTTTAGGAGATTTGGGGACGGTCGCCCGAATTCATACAGATGGCGTGGACTATAGCACATGAAATTTGGGAATCGTCCTAAATTCCTGTTTTATGGCCCTAAAACGCTAAAAATTGAGCAACGTTCATGGCGAAACGATGACTATTGTTCATTAAGTCATTTTTTATTTTCTAGAAAAAATTTAGGATATTCGGGACCGGCTGCCCAAATTCAAGAAGACGACGTGGAATATAACATATGAAAATATGAGAATCGTCCTGGATTCCTATTTTATGGCCCTAAAACGCCAAAAATAAGGAACGATCATGGAAAAGTGATGACTACTGTTAATTAGGTCATTTTATGGGCCTGCATATATGTAGGAGATTCGGGGCTGGTCGCTCGATTTCATGTAGATGGCATGGACTATATCTCATGAAAATCTGAGAATCGTCATGAATTCCTGTTTTTTGGCCGTAAAACACCAAAAAACAAGGAAAGATCATGGACAAATGATGACTATTGTTCATTAATTCATTTTTGATGGGACGAAAAATTTTCAGGAGATTCGGGGCCGCCTGCCTAAATTCATGAAAACGGCGTGGACTATAGCACACAAAATTTAGGAATCATCGTGAATTCTTGTTTTATGGCCCTAAAATGTCAAAAAAAGGAACGGCTGTGGCGAAGTGATAACTATTGTTCATTAGGTCATATTTGATTGGTACCGCAAAATTTTAGGAGATTCGGGGTCAGTCGCCCGTATTCATGTAGATGACGTGGACTATAGCACACGAAAATCTGAGAATCGTCCTGAATTCCTGTTTTTGGCCCTAAAACGCCAAAAACGAGGAACGGTCATGGCTAAGTGATGACTATCGTTCATTAGGTCAATTTATGGGCCCACTAAATTTTAGGAGATCTGAGTCGGCCACCCGAATTCATGTAGATGACATGGAGTATAACACACGAAAATCTTGGAATCGTTTTGAATTATGGTTTTATGGACCTAAATCACCAAAAAATGTGGAACAGTCATGGTGAAGCATTGACTATTGTTCATTAGGTCAATATTTATGGGCAGCAAAATTTTAGGAGATTTGGGGCCCAACGCCCGAATTCATTCAAACGACGTGGACTATATAGAACAAGAAAATCTAGAAATCGTCTTGAATTCTGTTTCATAGACCTAAAATGCCAAACAACGAGGAACGATAATGGCGAAGCGATGACTATTGTTCAGTAGGTCATTTTTGATGGCCCCGAAAATGTTTAGCAGATTTTGGGTCGGCCGCCTGAATTCATGTAGATGGCGTGGATAACATACGAAAATCTTGGAATTGTCGTAAATTCCTTTTTATGGACCTGAAACGCCAAAAAATGAGGACCGATGTAATGGGAATCCGGCGAAATTCCGATGTTATGGTCCTAAAATGCCAAACAACGAGGAACCGTCATGGTGAAGTGATGACTATTGTTCCTTAGGTCATTTTTGTCGGGCCCGCAAAATTTTAGGCGATTAAGGTGCGGTCGTCCGGATGCATCCATAAGACGTGGGCTATAGGACACGAAAGTATGAGAATCGGGCGGAATTCTAGTTTTATGGCCGAAAAACTCCAAAAAAATGAGGAACTATCATCCATTAGTAGAGGCTTGTAGGCATATCCTGTCAGTTAGTGCAGTATGTTGGGCTTGTAGGCCTTGTATGTATATTTTGTTGGCTTGTCAATTGTAGTAGTTATGACGGCCTTGCCGGCCCAGCTTTATTTTGACATTTAGTCAGCGTTAGTTTCCATTTAGTTTTATATTTTGCTTCGTAAATTGTCTTGCAATGTGGCCCCTGGCCAAAGTATGACATTATATGTCCAGAGTTCCTGAGTCGCAAGTTGGTACGTAAGGATAGATGAGGCACTGGGTGCCGGTCTCGCCCCCAGGCTCGGGGCGTGACATAATCGTGATGTCTTTCTACATAATTGCGGGTCTCGTTATTAGCTCTTATTTGTGGTGCACGATTTCCTGGAATGTAGGTAGTAGTTATGATCGATTCGATAGAAAGGAAGAAATAGTCTATATTTTTCGTTGGGGGATTTCCGGGAAAAAATCATCGCATATTCCTCTGATTCCTTATAAAAGATATTCAATCTGTTAAAACAGAAGTTAAAGAGGGTATTTATGCTCGTCGTGTTCTTTATATGGACATCCGAGGCCAGGGGTTCATACTCCTAAATTTGCTACTTGAAGAGCAAAATCTTTCTCAAATTCTAGAGACTCAGAGAGAGATCAGAAGCAAAACTCGACAAGGCAAGGAAAAGGCGGAACCCAGGTGCTACACTAAAAGGGATCTGAAGAAAAAGAGTTTGCTCATCAGAAAACTTTCTAAAGACTAACTTTAGCATAAGAAATGGGCGCTAGCTAAGCTTGTAACTATTGTAGCTCCCCAAAAGCTCATCTGACCCCAAGGTAGTACATATCTTATAAATACACGCACCAGCCACATTCACTTGCTTATCTTAGACGATGTAAGTACACAGTGCCCCACAAGTAGGCTGCTTTTTTTGGAATGCAGTCCGAGATAACTATTGATTCCCCCCCTCCCCCCTCCTCCTTCCTCCGTGAGTTTAGCTGTAATGGTCGCAGACGTAGGAAGCAGTTCCTCTATGGGAAATTGAAAATGTTGAAGTAAGCTGTGACTTATAAGGGCCCACATAGAGAGGCAGGAGATGCATGAGCCGCCAGCCGGATCGACCAATAAATGATAGGCCAGAGAGATGGGCTCATTCGACTAACCAGTGATCCCTGGGCCTACCTAACACATATGTCCCTGAAATAGGGGATTAGTTGATCGGAAAGCTCAGGCAGGAGTAGGACATTCCATACAAATATTTCTAATCCGCTTGCTGGTGGTCTTCTCCTTAGAGTCAAGTGGCTTTCAGCTCCTCTCAAATCCATGTTGAGTATGAATCTATTCTAATCCTGTCAAGGAAACATCAATAAAGACACTCTAAAATTACCCAATAGAGTAGAGTAAGCGGCACTAAAAAAACATTGTTTGTAAGATCTAGTCTTAGTGAGAGAGTTGGGATTGAGCTTTCACTAATACTAATAGAAGAATTTTTAGTAAAGGGAGGAAAGAGCTAGGTCTCGTATAGAAGAGCACCATCACCTTACTTAACAAAGGGCTTATGCGAAAGAGAGCATCGCTTCCCCGAGAAGATAATCCGCTTTCCTAAAAGCCCTACTTTATTGCTCTAGCTCTTGACTCATATGACACTGAAATTGGATATGTTCACGCTTAGACCTAGTTATGGAAATGCTTTTTATCTTTCTCAGAGCGGTCTGATCAAATAGGGGATCAGACCAGTCCTCGTATTTTAACTAGTCATTAATGGTCTTCCTACCAGAATGCCTTCTTGGTCGAAGAGCCCCTTTTTTACTAGTAAGGACACAGGAAGCAAAAAACCTTGCGCGAAGGGCGTTTTCTTCTCTGCCCTCTCCTCTCCAAAGCCAAGGGAGAGACTGCATCCCTTTCCTTCGATAGCACTTTTGGTTTCCTAAGGATAGCGGTAGCTGGGGCAAAGCCCGCTTTCTTCGCTCCGTGAATGAGAGAGAAAATCATAGGAAAAAACACGTTCTCTCTTTGCGAGATCCGAAAGTGGAGAACGCATAGCATTCTATGGGTACATAGGATCAAACGTAAAGCAGCGCTCTCTTGGCAGAGTTTTAGGCGACAAAAGACTTTAGTGCTTGTTGGAGCTTCTGAGCATAATGAATCGAAGCCAAAGACGGATCAAGGTAGCTTGCCTGCCACGTCGATAGGTGAAGATGAAACCACTATCAGAGAAAAACACAACAAAAAATTACCATTTTAGTGCTCGTACCTCGAGGTATTGTATATACATGTCCCTAAGAGGGAAAAAGCACTTTCTATCCCCCATGCTCCAAAACAAACAAACTTATCTAAGCACTTGGGGATCTAGAGCATGTCTTTCTTGTATATCCCTCGTGTCGAGAGCAACTTCCTTAAAGATCAACGCAGGGAGCTGCGAGGAGAGGACTTTCAGGGCTCGATCTACCGCAGGTACACGACTGTTAAGCTCATCCAAGGCATATTTATGGAAGTAGTAGGGAACTCGACCGTTAAGTTTGAAAAAAGGATAGTCACTCCACTCCAAAGATAGTGCACACAGATTCTTCTTTCATTTTCCATTCCTTTTGGCTCGGAAACGCGGGCTACTAGTGGGGTTATGCCCATTCTCCCTCTTCTTCCTCTTTACAACCTGAATAAGGAACCTTAGAATTCACCCTACATGTCGATGAAAAAATGGGATTTGAGAGGAGCTAAATGCCACTTGACTCTAAGGAGAGGACCACCAGCTAGCAGATTAGAAAGGTTTTATGGAATGTCCTACTCTTGCCTGAGCTTTCCGATCAACCAATCCCCTATTTCAGGGACATCTGTTTTAGGTAGGCCCAGGGATCACTGATTAGTTGAATGAGCCCATCTCTCTGGCCTATCATTTGTTGGTCGATCCGGCTGGCGACTCCTGCATCTCCTGTCTCTCTATGGGGGGGGGAGCTTTTTAGACTAGTTTGTTGTTAGGAGTCCCTAGAGTCGAATTAATAATCAATAGAAGTTTACTGATCTGGATCTTCAATCGACGATCTACTGCTCCCTCTTAATAGCAGATGCCCATGCTTTGATTCGAAAGCCTTAGCCAGTGATGAATCCCCAGGTATTTAGTGTCTGGTTCGAAAGGACCAGGAAGAGAGGACTCTTTTTTTCCTCATCCCTTCAGTCCAGTTTGAACCCGTCCCAACAACAAACACCTTCCTACTGCAAGGTGAGACTCTTCCCTTCCCCTAGAATCCACTCCGGGTCGAAGGAGCAACTAGTCAAACTTCTTGAGCAGTCGAGATATTGAACAACGAACATTTGAAACAATTCCTTGCCTCACCCTGAGATGAGAGGGAAGGTCGATTTGACTCGAATCCTGGATCTGTTCTTGAATCCTACACCGGATAATGATGCGATGAGGGGAGTTTTTCTTTTTTTCATCAATACTGGCCCAGTCAAGGCTCGTCCATGCCCAATCCCGATGGGCCTTCGATTTGCCCCTACCCTAGCTCTATAATCCACTTGTCTTCCCCAGTCCCTGAAAGACCTCCAGGGGCCTAGCTCTCTTTATCCACTCGAGTCTGAAGTTCAGCGGCTTTCATCGTTGATGAACACCTACACTAATAAGACAAAGAAATGGAGAGTTTATGCCTTGAATGAATCAATAACAACAGATTAGTGGAATGAGGGATCAAGAGACGGATAGGGAGGGAATGCCCTATCAATCATTGACCCCATAACTTCGGGAGAAGCGGTGCTCTCTTATATTTTGATTAGGAAAGTGGCACATACCAGGGGTTAGCGACTGTTTGTTAAAAACTCAAGATTTTTTTTGAAAGCCTATGATGCTCTGGAACACATACAGAAAGTTACCTACCGCTGACGCCTACCAGCAAGCTAGTAGACTTAACATACCAAAAATATCAGAATGACCTTATTTCACAGAGCTATAACATTCTCAAGTTAGAGTTTGACTATCTCTATTCTAAGTAGCATCCGAGAAAGCAATTACCTTTTTAAGACTCAATTACATCGAGTAATGGAATCGAACCAGGAAATTACATCGCACCTTTTCTAGGGGTAAAGACGATGCTCTCATTTGGGGATGTGCCTATGGTAGGCCTTCATCATAGGCTAGCATAGCAGACAATAATGCGAAATCCAGGAAATAGAGGGGGAATGAATGCCAAATCTGAAGCAAACCGAAAAGCTATTTCCCGTGGAGCGAGTCTAGTGCTTCCCTTTAACCTAGAAGCACTTAGTGAGCCTTGAGAAGAAAAGAAGTTGTGAGGGAATGCGATTTGACTGATATCATTCAGGCAATTTTATTCTTGTTGTCCTAGAAAATGGGGCTAGTGTTCAGTCTTGGTTGGTTCCATCTCGTTGCATGGTGATGACACCAGTAGCTGTTACGAACAGATGAACGCTTTTCAAAAATCATTTACTTGCAATGCCTTTAGTGGACAGATAATCTTGAAAGTTTCGTGGACAACTGGCATACTTTGAATCGAGACATAATCAGTTTGGAGCGTGAGGCCAGCACAGCTTGCTGCATAGGAGATCCTCTTGGTTGGGCGAAGCTAGAAGATGGCTGGACAAACTGCTATTTTGCATAGGGAGAGTAAGATAGGCTAGGTGCTTTTACTCAACTCGTGAAGGTTCATTTTTAGTTAGCAAGGATAAGGAAGCAAAGGTAGAATCCTTTAATAATATGTCTGTCATTACGTGTTTCCATTCCAATCATCATTTTTGATGATAAATCTCCACGTGCTCTGCCATATGAACTTGGAGTTCGTATCATGGTGAAGATAAGGTAAGGCTATGATTCTTTCTCGAAAATCAGACCGAATGCCTTCGAGTTATTGGCTCGTCCAACCCGACAACATTCATGAGTTGCTTGTTCAACTGTCCCTCGGAGACAGGGTCGAGAAGTACCATGCATGGTGTCTGTGGGTAAGCAACTGTTGCTTATCGATTAATAGAGTCAGATCCATGTCTGAGCCTTAAAATAGAACAAGACATTTGAATTATAGCGCACTAGGCTTAGCTAGACTCCTACTTCAAGTGCTGATTTGAATTTCTTAGTTGAAGGAGTGAGAATAGGCCTAAGGGAACAATCAATCCTGGGGTTCCTTTTGTCTCACCATTGGCTTCATTGGGATCATTTTCAAAGTATAGGAAGCAGAGAGGTTGCTAGTAGGTTTTTCTAAGTCCCTCTGTAGTCCAGTCCTTGAGTTCTTACTTTAGAAGAAGTGAATGTGGTAAGAGGTGTATAACTATTACCCTTTCCTTTAGTCATGAAAGGGCTATTTCCCCTACCTTTCTTTCTAGGCGCAGGATTTCATTCCCCTAGTGATTTCTGTCCTTCTAAGGGGTGAAAGAGAGATTGAATGCTCTAAGTTTAGTGTAAGGGTAAGGTAGAGATAGTCTTGGCAATTCATATACCATGTTTGTGAGGTATTATTATTATAATTCACATTATTATATTAGGTAATAATCGCCTTATTTCTGTCTTGTAGTACTGTCGGTCTAAGGAGAGGAATGGAAGTAGTTTTCTTGCTTCTTTTCTTTGGATCTGCTTATGTCTCTACTTCCTTGATGTGCAGATTAATTCTACTTTTCACTTTGCCATCTAGAGATAGTTTGCCCTGAGTTAGGATACAGAGTTGGAAGAGAATGCCAGTATATCAGTTCATCTTCATCAAAGGCCAAGATTTTCATGAATTCTATTATTTTGCGTCTCTTTGCTTCTAAGGAAGTTTCACGTTTAAGCTGATCCTCGAGGTCCAATAAAAGGTCACTCATCATCCCGATCTTATTAAAGGAAGAAGTAAAGTTTCTACGTACTTCCGTTATGGAGGGTGCAGGCAGGGGGGACGGCGGGGAGGCCGGCTCCACCGGTTGGTTTCCAAAGATGATCCCTCGCCTTGGTCTCCAAATAAATTTTTATAATAGTAAAAAGCACCTTAAAACCACGAATAAGTTGGAGATGAGGGTGATAAGTAAGACAAAGGCCTTCAAAGAGAAATGAAAGGATTGTTTTAGCATTTGTCCACTTTATCCAAGGAATCCCTTTCTTGGCATTTGTATTTGAGAGAGAGAGAGCTATGCTTAGGTCAGTTCCTTCAGTCAACTTTTTTGGTATGCCAAAAGTGAACTTTAGGTAAGTAAGTAGTCCCGTATGAAATTCATAAAATATTTATATCTGGCACTTGAGGAGGTCAATCTTAAGTGTTGGAAGCTACTGCTAAGGGACTCCCACTCATCTAGAAAGGATAGGCAATTGAGAGAGAATAGGGCGATAGAGACAGACACAGGAACTGAAATAGATTAAAAGATAACTTCCGTAGAGGAGGGGGCAAAGCTGCTTAGATAGGGCGATAGCCCGGATTTTATTGTTTATCCTTTCCTGCGCTTGTCTTGTATTGAGGTATACCGAAGAAATGAGTAAAAGTAGGTAACAGGCGTGAGGGATTGATATTTTTTATTAGTGAGGACAAGCACCTTTCATTTTATTCAATCTAATGGTAGGGCTTTAAAGAGTAGGCGGTTCGTATCTTTCTATGACCCCGTGTGGAAGGGAAGGAAGAAAGAAGGCGAACACAAATACTAAAAAGTTGTTCATCGGGACCCCCAAAAAAGGGGATAAAGAGCACAGAACGGGCTTTCCAAGCATAAAACAATCCCTACCTATACATTCCATGGCAACAGACAGAAGGCAGTTTTGTCGTTGTTCTTAACCCCAGGGACATTTCCGTTCCCAATAATCTCCATGAAAAGACTACCATGATTTAAATAACATAAATCACATAATTTTCTTTATAATGTACAGACTATCGATAGTTGTTAGGATGAATCACACGTGGGAGAGATATAAAATCTCTTAGCAGACTTAAATCCCTTACTTTGCCATTATTTACAGAATAGGATTGTTCTCTAGAGTTCAAGAACAGATTCTTGCCTATCCCTTATTTGTCCATTAAGTCCGTTTTCCGAACATGACAGACAAATCTTTTTCTTTTTGGGAGGGTACTCCGAGTAGTAGGTACCTCGTAGGACCTTGAACCGTCTACTCGGGTCTTGTATGGATATGCAGGAAGGGGTGCTCCTAAGTGTGTGTAGGGGTTGTGTTTGTTCGCGAGAAAGGATTCCTCGTCAAGTAAGTTTGGGGGGGTGTGGACACACTTGTGCAAATTCGGATAACAGCTACAAGGGAGTAGTTGAAGCATGCGATAGAAAGCAGAAAAATGAATTGATTGACTATTGAGTGCAAGCCCCTAAATAGACGACAATGGGTAGTTCAGGTGCGCCTAAAGTCAACTGCAATTAGAAGGCATGCCGATCTTGCCGCCAACAAACCTTTGACTTTGACTGTGAAAAGCGAAAAATAGGCACACAGTAGATTTTTGGTTGTCTGATCACACTCGAAATATCATGAATATCCTTCGTCGTCTCTCTTTAATTTTTCAGATATTTTTCAAGAGTTTGGTAGTACTTTTCATTGCTTCCTTTCTTATGAACTTTTTCTTTACTTGGACCATTCCATTTCTCGATTCCCTCGATTGGCTGCTTTCTTTAATGGTAGACATTCCTCTTTACGGCGGAGACGCTGGAAGGGGTGTTAGATCTTTGACATAACCAAGTCTTCTCGCGGCTGAAGAAGATCCAGGGGATCAGTCCGAGATCGAAAGAGCCTTGGATCAACTTGAATTGGCCAAGATTAAAGAACAAAAAGATCGCTTGGCCGAACATATTAGCCCTCTGATTGAATCGAAGAAGGCATGACTAGTTAGAAGATTGTGGCACCGCAACTTGGGTGAACTTCGATCACCAAGTGAGATGGTCGAAATTATTATTAACCGCTTCGCCAGCAAAGCTGCCTATAATGCCAACAAACCCAATGTCCCCAGGGCGAATTTACAGCACTTGAGGGTTTGGTTGACACGAGCACAACAATCGGCGGAGCAGGATGGTAAGGGAAACATGAGTATAAAAATCATATTTCTTCAATAATTGAAGGATATTTCAAGTAGAAGAGCTGATGTATTGTTTCCCATTTAAATTTCTCTTACATTCTACGTCCCCAAAATGGATCTTATCAGTCACATTTTCTATGATTATCTCTATGACCCACTACTTTATGTTAGGAGAGCACTAAAATGCAACTTCGATCGGATGTGGGTATCAAATCCCGCCGCTGAGATGTCCAGCGGATTCCTGGGCCTTGATGAATGGCCGACCACGCACCAAGGGTGCCAACTTTCGTAAACTTCTTTTATGAGGAATAGTACCTTGTGAGGGTGCTAGATTCAAGATGAAAATAGTTCTAATCTTCCCCACTCCACCTAATTTGGCAAAGAACTCACGGCGATCTCTGGGAAAACCACACGACTGATCGGCTAGCCGTAGTCGTATATCAGCAACGCTCAATGCGGGATTTCTGTTGGATCAGATCTTTTGGGAAGCTTTTGGACCGAGCGAAAAGGGCTTTAAGCCTTCACGCAAGCAAGCGCGAGAGAAGCGGAGCACTAAGCTACTGCTTCCCCCGGCTGACTATCGAACCTCTTTCCATAGAGATGTTTTTACCTAAAATTCGACCTGGACACATAAATAATTCTCGGTGTCAAGAGAGATTTGAGATTCCGTAAGTAACTCAGTGAGTGCTTTCTAAGAAGGGCTTGGAAGAAGAAAATGAAATAGGAACAACCGCGTTGGTCGTAATAGATCGACTTTCAATCTAGTTCTTGCTCTAGCATCTTAAGAGGTGGAAGAAAATGAACCTCGACAACCCAGAGATCGCGGAGTCCGCATCAACAAACATAGGTCCAATATTTGCGTGTACGAGCTAGCCATCAACAGACAGACATCCTTTTACAGTTGACCCTCTCTTCCAGATCCTCACTTCTATAAAACAAATCACTCTCCTCTGGAGTTCTCTCCTATAGTTTATTTAATTGAGTGAAATTAGACCAGTAGTATTTCTGAATGTGATAGTTGAGAACTGTGATTCTTCGCTCGATCAATTCTTGCCATCACACTCTGGCTATTATAGCAATCGCAATTAAAGTATAAATGAAAGGAGTGAAACAAAGTGTCGCTTCGGGAAACATGGGTATTTAAAATCTTAAAAACTCGTAGGTTCCCAATTTTAAAGCAATTCGTGCCAAAATGACGGATCCTGATTCTTCGCTCTATTTCAATCATTTCTTTTGGTAGATGGACTAC
Organism: Nicotiana tomentosiformis; assembly: GCF_000390325.3. Lineage (NCBI taxonomy): Eukaryota > Viridiplantae > Streptophyta > Magnoliopsida > Solanales > Solanaceae > Nicotiana > Nicotiana tomentosiformis. The sequence goes on along the minus strand of NC_090820.1, from coordinate 1,435,580 downwards.
CCGGGCATTCCCTGTCTTCCCATTCCTCTAGCTCTCATTTCTTGCATGCGCTTTGTGCTCTTGGCTTAACAACATCAAAGAGGAATCAAACCTCTTCCAGTTCTGTGTTAAAAAAATCCATTTGATGTCCTTAGTCTTTCTTGTGCACTTTTTTTAGTCTACTTAGTCTATCTGAGTGGGCTTGGTTGGTAGGGTCAGGGTCTTTCGCATTCTTATCTAAAAAAGAGTAAGAGGGCGGTTCCCTCAATTGCGGCATCGCCTTCATCATCCCTTGGATAGGTTGATGAGCTTTTGGACAATTCAATATGAGCGAACTCCAGAAGTATCAGACCGTCTGTAATGGCTCGTCCCTAGGCCTCTCTTCAACTTCCTTTGAGGTTTGAACTGCCAACCAACTCTTTCGACTGCGAGTCATCAAAAGAATGAATGACCACTCGCTCTGCTCAGGGCGATCACTTGAACATGGCGGGATTGATCGATCTACATCAAAAATTCTGGCTTCCCTTCCCAGGAATGCATCTCTCTTCACTGATTGTAATGATTTAATAATAATTTACTGATATTGCTGGATCGGGCTTTTGCCTATTATCCAAGATTCCCTACTGCTGCTCCCCGTGGGAGTCCAGGCCGTGTCTCAGTCCTAGTATGGCTGATCATCCGAAAAGACCAGCTAAGCATCATTGCCTTGGTCAGCCTTTACCTGACCAACTACCTAATACTACGCAAGCTCATCAAACAGCGCCTTTAACTTTCTTCAGGATTTTTCCCGAACTGTTCGGCAGATTCCCACGCGTTACGCACCCGTTCGCCACTTTGTTCTCAACACTTCTCACCTCCTGGGCGAGACAAGCTACCTTTAGCTAGGAGCTTATTTTCCTTCTGCCCAGCTCCCCGAAAATAACGTTCGACTTACAAGTGTTAAGTATATAGCTAACGTTCCTTCTAAGTCGGGATCAAACACTTTTTTTGAGTATGATTGGGCCCTGCAGTGGTAGAACCTGGTGAACCGGACGTACTATTTCCCAACCTTCTGTGAACTTTTCTTCTCTTATGATTTTTGCTACTTCCTTTTTGATAGTATTGGTCTCGTTTAGAGTATGAGTCTAGTCACTCAACTAATCCACTCATGGAGTGTGTTTGGTATAGTAGTAGTCTGGTAGTTGAGACTTCGCCCCTTCTTCTTCAGTAAAATCGAGCCCAACTATTATATTGATTATGCCAAACATAGCTTTAGAGGCTCTTACTAGATAGAGCAGCAGAATAAAAGTCTCACTACTAGCTTTTAGTCTTAAGCAGGCAGCGGCAGTCAGGAATGAATGTTATACTAAACTATCCACCATTTCAATAGGACAGCACTTGCTTAGTCTTTTTCTAGCTTGATTGTGAAGCATGATTTGGAAAGGTCAGCTGAAATATGGTATATATAAACATTCAAACCTATTCCTTTATAGCTGGCCTCAATGCATAACGTCAAGTTCCTCCCACATACATATGAAAAGTAATCCAGCCGTATTAGCTCATCAACTCGCCTTAACGCACCCTCACTATATAGGTGCAGACTTGCGTACGGTATCACTTGCCTAACAGCTGCCAAAAGCAGAAGCTTCAATGTTGACGGGCTTATTGTCTCCTTTCTTATCTAAAAAAAAAGAAAAATAAGAGACGGATCACTCCTCGAGCAGTCGTTAACCGTTGCGCCTTCCCTTCTACTTGCACCATTTCTTTGTGAATGCTTTGCTTTGCTTTTTGTCGTGCTACTTCCGCTAGCAACCAGCTTCAGATTCTCCTTAAGGCACCGTGTTGAGTAGGGATTTGAATAGAAACTCTATTTTGGGGCTCAATGTTGTTGGACTCTACTCCTCTCCCCGGGCTCGCTCTGCTCTATGACCAAAGCTTCAACTCAATCACTTGGACATAGGGATTTGACCTACCAACTGTAGGATCGGGTGCGAGAACGGTATCCGTTGCCTGCTTCCCCCTCCCAATAATATGTGTTTACCAACCACCCGCTTACTACAAGAATGTATCATGATGAGAATCAAAGCATTCTTGTGAATCCCAGTTCTCCTGTCTTCTTCGGGTCCTTAATAGAACTCAAAACTAGGTTTCTTCTGTATAAAAATTATATCTTTCTAATCCTCAGAGATTGAATTGAAAGTCAACTGAATGTGATGAAAGGTTATATGCTTAACACATGCAAGTCAAATATAATATGAAGGCTTTATCTTCTAAAGGCAGGGGTAAGGACTCCATTGCGGCATTAAGTAAGGAGTTGGAGGAAATCAAGGCGCATCCACTTCGTTATCTCAGTCTCTTTTTGTGCAAAGAGGTAGAAAAGATTCTGACCTTCTAATTACATTCACATCTAGTGCAGTGGATTGGAAGCATGCTACCTTGACCATCTTCCGAAGTTATAAATAATTTACTGATCAAAGGCTATGAAAAGGAGATTATCAATACTGATTCCTGGCGGTTCCGCTAATCTTCCTATAAATTCCATTCCTAAAAAACCCGGCAATCGTAGACTGGTTTGGTTTATCTAGTCGTGATAAATGAAAGGCACCTGCTCTTATTCCACACAGTCAAAGAAAAAGGCCATCTTCTCAAAGTCCGTTTTTCAATAGACCTCCACTCCTTATACGAAATAAGATCTTTCCACTTCTTTTTTTCAAAGTTTTTTTGTTCCTACTAACATAACATCCCCTTTATCTTCGCTCTTCCGGAACGCAAAAATAAGCTTTGTGACCAATTTCTTTGAGTCATCTTCTTTTTCGTGCGTGATAGAGCGTGAGCTCGGGAATGGAGTAAAAGAAAGACGAGTTAGAGAACGGATGGAAGTCAATTCTAACCCTGTTAGGGAAAGGCGATCCACGTCATGCCTTTCTATGCAATATTCTTGCGGGGGTCTAAACTTTTTTATTTCATATTTTAATTTGAGAGGTAGACGTTCAATGGCAGCAATCGACTTATTTCTGTATTACAGATTTCTTGTAGTACTGCTCTCTTTTCAAGCGAATCTTTATTTTAACTGCATTCCCTATTGCAAAGAAATCAACCTCGGTTCTTTTTGTTGATAAGCAGCGATGGACTAAGTGAGTCAAATAACGCTGGTGCGAACCATGTTGGATGATGGGTGAGGGTGAGAAAGAAGTCATGCTCTGTGTCGGAACCTGAACCGTGGTGGTGCTCTTCTACAACTTCTTCTACATAGGCTCTGTAACTTCTGGAATTGAAAAGGAAGCTTTTCCAAGCCGGGTACTTCTCCTTTATCCCTTGCCTTGCGTTTTTTCTCGGCCACTCTCTGTTCTTAAGTAAGGGTTCCCCTCTCTAAAAAAAAAAAGAATATGTTAATCGTTACCGATACCAGACAGAGTTGCTTTTCCTTGCTCCAGAGAAGATTGGTATTCTTAGAGTCGCATTCAACCCCTTTGAGTTCAATTAGGGGGGGAACCCTTTGTAGTCAACTTGCTCCCAATGAAGAGGTAAGGGGCGTAGCGATGAAGTCGAATAGGGTTGGTATATTCACCGGGTGACTCAAAAGCAGGCTCTTAAAGACCACTCAATACCTTGCTTTTTCAAATACCCCTGCAGCTGTTTCTAGGAGATGTACTTTCTACCATTATCTGACTTAAGTCTTTTTATAGAAGCATTGTATGGATTTTTAACAGTCTTTTGATACAAAGGAAGGATAAAATTAATCTCATCCTTAGATATTTGTTGATAAATAGTAGTAAGACAAGAGAAATAATCCAAAAAAGTCACAAAATTATTATAACCCGACCCGAGTCGATCGACGGCATTTCACTCCTAGCCCATAAGTGAAGGGCTTGTTTGCGACTAGCAGTAGCTGGCAAAGGTCTTTGACGCATCTATTAGCTGAAGAGGCCTAAGGATGGTCTTTTTCCTCTCGTACCATAGGTAGAAAGAACAACCAGTGTCAGAGAGTAAGGGGGTTTTCTGGGGCTTTGTAGCAGGGCCACTTATATTGCAAAACTTTTAGAGACGGGATGGAAAGTATTTCGTGAGAAGAGATGGTAGGCTTGATACGGATATAGCTGCTTATTACCTACCTTAGAATCAAGCAGTTGAGTTCGGCTATACCCGCCCTAATTCCCCCTATTCAGGACAGATGGAAGCAGGTTATGGATATGTTCAAGTTGGTCGATCAATCCCTCATTTCTTTCCCCTGCCTCCGAATACCTTAGAATAGATTTGATTGGAAAGAGGGTGAGGAACTAACATAGTGGTCTGACTGCTGGGATCCCAATCGGCCTGCAGTAGCGGAAAATAGAACTATCGAATCACGGATGACTCGCTTTATCGGGATGGGAAGAATTGCAACATCGGCATTAATTTCCTTCCCTAAATCGATCCATGCTCGACTAATAGGATGAGTCATGTGATTGACCTGACATTTTATTAAGATGAACTTCGTTCTGTTGAACCTACAACTTGTTTTTCTGCTTGTTTTGGAAGCTTGAAATGACAGACAAGTGGTGATTATGAGACGGTCTTGCTACTGAGCTTCTTGTCTTCCATCTTTCTTTATTGTGAGGTCTGCGCAATAAGAACAATAGCGCTTCCTCTTTCTTTTTCTTTGACACCATGAGATTGGAAATCAATGCTTTTGCGCGAAGTCCTTATCATTGTGGAAAACTGGTACTTTCTTATAGTTGATCAAGGCTGCTTGAACTTTCAAACCTTGTCAGGTCTTGGAATCGGGCTAGGAGCAGCTATTGAATCTGGTGATGGCATCAAATATATTCTACCCATAAAGGCAGTTCTTTTATATGGCAACACTAGATTGGCGAGACAAGAGAGAAAGCTTAGAAAGTAGTAAGGTGTTTATGGGGATTGCCTTACAGGTAGTGACTATACCACTTACATATCGAATAGATCTTACTCACAATGGAGTCATTTCGATATGACCTAGGAACTTGCAGAATACCGAACTTGGATAATCGGTAGAAGAATGATTGGCTAGATCATTTGCTTCACTATGGAAGAACCCCTTTCTACGCTACGTTCCCAATAAAAAACCGTCATCCTTCTGTCGCCTGTTAGCCACACTAGACCAAGAAAAGGCAAACTAATCAACCAAGACTCAGTCACGACCTTTGTACCCTCGCGACTACTTTCCTTCCCAGATCTTGCATCCATTATCTTCGCTTTTCAGATATGGTGACATTACTTGTATGGGGGAAGTGCCAGATCTTTACGGATCATAAGAGATTGAGGTACTTGATGACACAGAAGGAGTTGAACCTTCACCATGATGGCACACATCTATTCCGGGGATGAATATGTGTTCCTCAGGACAGTGACCTATGCCATGATATCTTTGAGGAAGCGTATAGCTCACCTTTTTTTCTGCACCTAGGGAGCACGAAGATGTACAGGACAATCAGCCCACACTATTGGTGGAAAGGTATGAAGAGGGATGTCGCTGAGTATGTGGCTAAATGCTTAGTGTGCCAGCTGGTTAAGGCTGAGCACCAAAGACCAGCAGGACCTTTACGACCAGTTCAGATACCACAATGGAGGTGGGACAAGATAGCCATGGACTTTCTCTCTGGATTGCCGAAGACTGCAAGGCAACATGACGCCATTTGGGTGATTATTGATCGGCTGACCAAGTCAGCTCACTTCCTGCCGATCAGTATGACTTACTATACATGCAAGCTAGCCCAAATATATATTGATGAGATAGTGCGCCTACACGGGATACCATCATCCATAGTATCAAACAGAGATCCATGGTTCACTTCAGCCTTATGGCAGAGCCAATAGAAGGCTTTGGGTAGCAGAGTGAGTCTTAGCACAGCCTTTCATACTCAGACCGATGGCCAGTCTAAGAGGACCATCTAGACATTGGAGGCTATGCGGAGGTAATCCCTTGATTTTCGAGGTTGTTGGAACATACATCTACCCTTGGTTACATTCGCCTATAACAAGAGTTCTCAGGCGAGTATAGGCATGCCACCTTTGAGGCACTCTATGGACGCAAGTGCAGGACTCCTCTATGTTGAGATAAAGTAGGGGAGAGAGAGAGATTCTTGGGCCAGAGATTGTACAGAAAACCTCTTCCTTCAGTCCGGTTAGTACATGGTTATGTCGTTTAATTTGCGCCTATTTATTCCTTTAAGCTTATATCTTATACCATTGCAATCAGACTCATTGGATATGTTCCTTTTCTCTTCAACTATCGAGAGTCGTACGGGTGAGGAGGTGAGCTCTAAGCGTATACACATAGATAGATCTAGGTAAGCGACCATCAGCGGTATGGGTAGCAGCTACTATCAGTACGCCGGTCTAAGGCTGTTCGTAGAGGTAGGTCATAGAGATTTATGAAGGGCTATCTTTAGCATAAATAGCATGGTTAATTATAGAATAGCGTGATGGTCGTAATAAGATCATAAATAAGGTAAATAGTCTGGAGTGGATGTCTAGATTAGGGTGGCGGCATCACACATATATCATGTGTGTCGTGAGTGAGAGGGTGGTCGTAGATCAGCCCTCAGCTATTCTTTCGAAATTATCGAACATGATGACTTATCAGCTTGAGGCTTCTTTTCTTTTCAAGATAAGTAGAAATTTCATAAGAGAAGAAAAGTTCACAGAAGGTTCTTCAATAGTATGCCCGGTTCACGGGCTCTACCATTGCATGGCCCAATTCCCATTCTCCCATTACTCAAGTCGTCCAAGGGACAGGATCCTCGCATTGTAAAAAGTTTCCGTTTTATACAACTCATGCTATCTTTCTTCTGTGCATATCTCTGTTTTAATAACTTTTAGGTTTATACCAAATCGACCGTAGAGAGTTCATTAGTATCTTGTAGATATATACCATAGATGTATCATCCTTTATCTTTGCTTCTTATCTTCTAGAGAATATGTCTGATACAAAGCCTTCGAAATGACTCTTTTTTTTCTCAAACAAGTAGCCCCTTAGCGGGAAAATTCTATAACCCAAGTTTCGGGCATAAAAAAATTCTTCGCTAAAATAGACGCCTACGAATTTACCTGTTGGGAAGGTTAAAGCATTATGTATATCCTTAGAGGGTAAGAAGGATTTCTCTATTGTAGAGAGGACACACTACAAAAGCCTTAATAAATCCAAAGAAGTTATCCAAATCCGCCTTTTCTAAATTATTATGCCAGACGTCCCGGCTTAGGAGCCCCGTTCGCCTGGCATCGGAAAAGTTTTCATTATAAATGAATATAAGGAGTTCACATCGTAATAGTCAAAAATTTAACCATAGGTCTTATAGACATCGGCATGTCCTCCATAATAACCATGCCGAATGAAGCGTTCTTGGTTTCGAGTTGGTATATAGATGGGCCAACTCTTTGGGTCGTAATAGTGCATACGAAAGATTCATAGAGCTAGCGATGATAATGTTATTGTATCAACGATGTCTATTTTGTACAGATTCCAATAAATCTCTTGTGCCTTCAGCATAACGCCACCTAAGACACGAATATCTTGTTTCAGATAAGCCAATAATTGTTGACCTATCTCCGAAAGATACTCAAGTCGTAATTTCTCATAGGGAATGGTGCCTTTAGAACCTAATTTCGGGCATAAATACTTGGCCAAGTTATTTAGCGCAACGGGAATGAGAAGGTAGGAATCCTTTATACGGAACAATAATTTTATTTTTCTCATTTCCACGATAGACTTTTAACTCATATATTTTATGCTTCCTCATCACCGTTTGGAAAGAGCACTTACCGATCTGAGAAGTAAAAGCTCTCGGTACTATAATTCCATCGTATCATGAAAAGTTATGGAAATAGACCGTTCGAATTTCTTTTTCATCTGATACCACAGCTGTTAAACGCTCTATAAAGTCGAGCATCATATGTTCACTTCGTTTTTTGAAATCTAATATTGAGAAATTGTTATCTTCACTGAAATATGTTTCAATATAATACTCAGACTTGGAAGCAAGATCTTCACCCGGCTTAACCACTAAGAACCCCAATGCACAAGGAACATGAACATCGTCATGGAGAGCAGTCTATATATCGACTGAATGGGCTCCTTTTTATTTTCTTAATTGCTTTCAGTGCGGGTATATGATCGGGATGATGACTCTTCTTATTGTGTGATTTCTACGCTGGCATTTGAGTTGTCTCCCTTCCTCTTTCAATCAAAACACTCGACGCAGATAGCTTCGGTGGCCCCCGCTTCTGCCTCTATCATGCGGCGATTGCCCCCCCCCCCCCTCCACACCCACAGCATAGAGGAGCTGCTCCAACATCCGTACTGAGATTACTAATGATGGATGGAGGTCGAGGGTAGAATATGTTCGGTGCCTCGCCCTTTTCTCCTTCGCCATAGACTAAAAATAATGGGCATATCATTGATAAAGAAGAGGCATAAGCATCGCCTCGCGATCCAATCCATCTTCCATGGCCTCCCCAACACACTCTTGATATGAAAGCTCCCGCTATAGAGAAGAGATCGAAAGTCTGGGTCCCCTCGATCACCCTCCCTTGAACCTGAACTGGTTGAGAGAGATGAACCCGTACCACATTTTTTCGAATCAAAACCCCCTAACTAGAGATGGAATTCCAGAACCTAAACAACTCAGTTGAGAGCTCCGTGAATGGTTCAAGGGAAAATCAACCAATGATTGATAGGCCATTCCCTCCCTATCCGTCTCTTTATCCCTCATTCCACTAATCCGTTGTTACCGATTCATTCAAGGCGTAGACTCAAAATTCTACCTCTCGAACACTGGATCTTATCGAAATTAACCTTTTGGCCATTACAACATTACAATCACCTTCTTACTTCTTTCCAGAAAGATTTTTTGCTTCTTAATATTTCGTTTATGGCTATTAAAGGAATGGGAGAAGCTATAGTGCATATCACTTTTCACTTTCTCGTCAGTCCAGACCTTGTCTTTTGTTCTATTAGCTATGGAGTCTTCCTCTGGTTCTTCCCGTCTCTAGTACAGATCAAATCACAGGATCTCTGTATGTATGCGCTGAGGAGCTATATCTCCCGGACGAAAGACTTCTAAACCCTGATTTCCAGAATAGCAGCAATCGACTTATTTCTGTCTTACAACTTTCTTGTAGTACTGCACTCTTTTCAACAGAATCTCTATTTCAACTGCATTCCCTATTGCAAAGAAATCAACCTCGGTTCTTTCTGTTGATAGGTTAGTTTGATGTAAGGTGTGAGCCTCTTCAGTTGTAGTGAAAGTTCCCGACTCTCTCGTGATATCCCCCCCTTTTCAGCCTCGTCAGCAGACGAATCCGTAGAAAGAGCTGCCACTTAATAATTTGCCTAACCAACAAACTTTTACAAAAAGGCTATGTTGGCCTCGCGCTCCAAAATGATGGCGTCTCGACGTTATCCTGACGCTCTCCCCCTTTAAGAAGTATGTAAAAAGGCGATAGGGCATCTCAATCTGGCTCTCAATCTATCGTGTAAAGAACGAAGACCAATCAAGATTTTTTTTCATTGAAAATGAAGAAGGATGATGATGGCCTACGGTGCATCTTATCTGAAGGGAACACGGTTTTTTGACCATCGGGATATGATTGCCAGCCTCTCTCCTCATTCCGCCCTTCCTAAAATGCTTTGTCTTTATTTAGGTGAAGGCAAATAGGTCAGCGCACTAGCCAAAGACTTCCAGTCTATTTAACAATGAAAGATTGATTCTTGATCTTCGAGCGCTTGTCGCATGAGGCCTTCAGACAAGACTACTTACTCCAGTAGGTTAGTAAGCTAGCTCTTCCGCTTTCAGGCAAGGGTAGCTCTGAAGGGAGAGTTGAGCGGAACCAAGGCATACGTGTGCGCCTCTCGTAGATGAATACCGACTCAGTCTGCTCCTATTGCCGCTCTGGATAAGAGCGCTAGTGGAAATGGGGACCTTATCTCAGGTTACCCCTTAGTGCTGGTATGGTGCACTTCGTCAGCAGTGGTTCATTTAGCAAGCAATCTTATTGCTTGAAAGCACACACAGCACACAGTAGGAGAGTTCGGCTACATTTATGTTAAGTCTGGTCGCTCGGGCCGTTAAACCTTTTGATTATGGTATGGTATTTCTACCTCTCGAACACATGGATACCAAGCTCAAATTCATTAATACTAAATCATAATAGACTACTTTGACCATCTTCAACATAATATCTCTTGCTGGTTCAGCTCATCAAACTATTACAAAAGAATCCAGCGGAGACAAAGAAAGAAGCCATTTTTACGGTATTTTCGCTTCCAGTATGGATCCATGCTAAACCAAAGAGTGGGGCTAAGTGAGGGGCATAGAGATACAATATTCATACTCGAGCTACTCAAATCCAGTAGGAATAGTAGGATCTAGTAGGAGCTTGCCTTGGAATGCAGTGAGGGAGCACAGAGCTATTGAATTATTTCATAACCCAAGGAGAAGTAAGCCTATGGGTTGTTTCGAAGCTTAGTAGCTCAAGCGTACTTGCGTGTTAAAGGGGCACATTTGGGCTACTAAGTGGAACCAGGGTTAGTGTGGCCACAACTACAACTACTGGCACTTCAAATTAGATTCTAAGGGTGCTACTGAAAGCCTTTTTTTAGGTCATGCAATAGGGATGTAAGCCTCGAAAGCCTTTGGTACTTCGGTAGGGTCAAACGGCTTTCTTTTACCCAACTTGGCGAATTACATCCCCGCAATTGGTGGAACCTGTGGTCGTATCAAAATAGAAAGAGGTTCTAGGTAACCGTTAATGGAATATCCGAGGCAATAATTTTTAGCTTTGTGGAGTCAACTCGTCTTCCCCGAAGCGGAACCCACATATAAATTAGTGTATACATATGCACTTACAGGTACAGATACAGAAGGTGCAATCAGAGCTTTCTCATTGGGGGTCTCCTAATGAGAAAAGATTCATTTTTAAGAAGTTCATTTAATAAAAAAAATTCACGTGGTTCTAGTCTCTTTTCGATTGCTTGACAAAGGGGAAAAAAAGAAAAGCCCTATACACCAAAAGTAAAAAGGAGAAATCCCTTTATCAGGAGATTGACTTTTTGAAGTCAATAAAAGATCATATAATAAAGTGGCGGGTTAGATAGCAAGAGCAACTAGATCAGTAATAGAAAAGGTGGCTAAAATGGATAGATCTCTTTTACCCGGGGGTCCAGCCACCTGTTCTGGAACTTCCAGTTCCAATCGAAGCATATAGATTCGTAAATAGATTTGTATGCATAGCCACTTCAGCCGTGCTCGTCCCTTACTACTAGCCCTTGGGCTTGCCTTACACTTTTATTCAAGCTAACTAGACAGGTAGGCAAATCCGATCCCCAATGCGAAACCAAGTAGTAAGGCATTGGAGATCGTAGAGAACTAAGGAGAGAGGCTAGTCTTCCTACTCAGCATAGGATTTCTATCAGTCGCTCTCTTGCAAGTGCTCATCTAGCGCTCTCTCCTTGATCTCTTCTATTTATTTTTAGCCGGATTCGGCCTTTTAGCCATCCCTTCGATCAAATAGAACCTTATGAATTGAATCTTAAGTAGAGGCTTAGCCCGCCCGCCTACCAATCAAAGAGGCTGAGACTAAGCGTAAGCTCACCCGGAACCCATCGAGCACTTTTAATAATGTATTGGCATAGGCGGTCCCTGTCTCAGTGTAGGACATAGTGAAGAGGGAAAATAAGATCAAAATATATGACTTTTTTAACTTCTAGATCTATTTCCAAATACCCTGAAAGCAGCAAAGAAAGCAACAAGTGAAGAGATAAGGCCTCTCATTTCCATTAGGGCCTTCTGCTACTTTCTCTCTTCCCTAGCGCCCTTTTTTTTTTTTACTTTTTTCAAAGGGCCATGCCGGTACGATTTGTTTAACCTTTTTCCGGATCTTCATCTTGCCTTATGAGCTTATGCACTGAGTGTCGATGTTAAGGATCCTTTAGTTCTTAGCGAGGGCTTGACCCGTTGAGGAGGACATCTTCTTTTGCATCTCTCTTCTCAGATCGCCCATGATGGGGCCCCTTGTCTACGTCGTCGAAGAGATGGTCTTGGGACCCCATCTCCCACAATAGACATAACAATTTGATTATTCCTATTAGATATGAGATAGCTCTTTATAGCCTCTATGGATACTGCTCTTAAAAGCCTCGGTTGTCACCCCCATAATCAAAAGACTTATCTTCAATTTCGTAAGGGAGACATCGGCACGACATTGTAGTAATATTATTATATTGAATAAGAATTGTAGTAGGGTATGGGGAGCTAAAGAGACATTACTGACTTGAAGCTATGACCTCGACTATGAAACTAATGTTTTTAAGTTTCTTCCTTAGGATGATAGTTTATATAAATAGACCTATTTGCTTAAGTGTAGATTTCATTCATATATAGAACTCGAAAAATAGTCAGACTAAATGAAAAAGGTAAGGCTTGAACTGGCATTGCTGGAACCTACGTTTAAGGGTCGCTAACAAAAGGTGAAAGGAGGCCCTAGAGGAAGAATCTTTATACGAGTTCGAGGCGTGTAACTTATAATTACAGTTAGTCGACTCAATAGAAGAATTAAATAGGTCGGATCAGTGGGGGGAAGTGACATCCAACTTAGGAAGCTCGGTACCACTAGTAAGAGGAGTGGCCAAAGGACAAGAATCAAGCATATTTGCATGAGGCAAGATATCTAGGGCATATTTCTGCTGACGAAGGATAAGAGTATGGCCCTGCCGATACACTTCCATACCAAGAAAGTAGTGGAGAAGGCCCAAGTCTTTCATATTTTCATGAGCATGCAAGAACGAAAGAAGAGAAAGTATTCCCTGTTGATCAATACCTGTGAGAAAAATATCATCGACTTATAAAAAAAGGTAGATACTATCCCCAGATGTGTGACGAATGAATAAAAATATATCACATGCACTGCCACAGAATCCCTTTAGAGCACAATATAGTGCTGAAACAAGTGAAAAAAGCTCTCAGAGCTTGCTTCAGTCCATAAAGAGGTTTGTGAAGTCAGCAGACATATCCTGGATGAGCGGTATCTAGAAAACCAGGAGGTTGAGATAGTCCATTCATTGGGTGATCCCTTGCTCTCATGTTCGAGTGTTTGCTCGTCGTTTAAGCCCGTGAGTGAGATTTCTGCTCATTGCAGTCACCTCCAGGGATCTTCACACCTGGATAGTACCGGGACCCTTGTGCCCCGGTCCTTGATTAGATAAAGCTTCTAGCGCTACATGGTCGGTTTTTTGGGGGGGACAGGCTTGTGAAGAAGCTAGCTTATCCCCGCCCCGACCGTCTACTCCTCTGTCTTCTCTTGCATATCGTTCACTTCGGTGACTCTAACCTCGAAAAGGAATGCAACTATTTCGGACGGATAGCTATGTTAGATAGGCCACCTGAGATACGAGCAATCGGCTCATGTTTGAGCATGATGAATCACTTCGTGCCGACCTGTTGCCAATCCACTTTTCGGCCTCATATGAGAATGGAAAATTGGAGCATTTTTTCTATCGGTGGATGAAGAATCACGAACATAATAATTTCTGGTTGACCATGTTCCTAGAAAAAAGATACTTTCGAGAAAGGACGAGCACGACTGAAGTGGCTATACGTACAAATCTATTTACAGATCTATATGCTTCGATTGGAACTAGAAGTTCCAGAACTGGTGGCTGGTATACCACAATAATAAAACTTCCTTTTATTTTTTTATTCGAATTGGATTTATGTTGGCTTCGTTAGGTGGGGACTCGTTAGCGACCCATCATTCTTCCCTAAGCTGTCAGAGTCCGATCGAAGCGAGCAAGAGATAGAGGAATCCTCGCTCATAGATATGAATTGAAAAAGTAAGCCCGAATTCTTTTTAATTAGGCTCTATAGTCTGGTCCTTGTCCCTAGTAAGGTCTGATTGTTATCCGTAAGTCTTGTTTTGACCGCGGGAAGGTGAACTTTGCAAAAGTACTTATTTGGTTGGGGAAGAATAGGACTTCTGACTCCAAGCCTACCCTACCCGAAAAAAGGTTTCAGCTATTGATGTAGCCTCTTGTCAATACTACTAGTCTTCTCGCTACCTACTTGAAAAATCCCATCAAGATAGATTGAATCGACGGCCTATACTTCAACTAAAGGCACAAGGGCGTAGTGAGCACAGAACAGAGGAAATGCACATGGGTCTCCTTGAAGAACGAAGTCTAGGGTAAAGAAAGAAAATAAATCGAGGGTTATGCAAATCCTTAGATATATATGAAATGGAATAAAGATGGACCAAGCTACTTATGAATGTAACCACAATTAACATCACTACGATCGGGCTATCGAACACGGGGTTAGAAGGTTAACAAAAGAGTCACTGGTTATTGGCCTCAAGATAGAGACGAGCTGACTAGGATCATAAGGTTAATATAGGGCTAGGCTTTCTCTCATGGACCATTTTATATTACATTACGATATACGACCGTTCGCCTTTTCATCACTTTGGCCTGGAGCCAGTTTAGGGTGTAGGCTTGCTTCGCATAGACTCAGGCCGGTGGTAACTAAGCCTTTTTGTTTGCGTAATTATAGTATGGAATCAATTCAGGTCAGGCTTTTTAATTGAATACTTACCAAGGAGTTGATTGATCACCTCTCAATAGGGCAAGCACAAAATACCTCATTCGAGTCCCCGGACGAAGGTGAGACCAACCTTAGTATTCTTAGCGAAGTTCTTTCCAACTCCGTCGAATGGTTTCACTCCTCTTTTCCCAATTTCTTGTCCCTACCATAAAGTATTCATATTTCTTGAAGAAAGCATTTGTTCCTTGATCTCTAAGATATTTCATAAAACTCTGGAGATGTGCAAAAAAAGATCACTCCTAACTAACCAGTCAAGTGAAATGAGGCCCCTTACCCACTCCCTTTTCCCTCATTGCTAGCCTAAAATCAATTTAGATTCGAACCATTTAGTTTTGTTGTGTTGTAACAGAGACACGAATGATATACTTAATTATTATTATTCCCTCTCCCTTCGTCTATGTGCTACTGCTTAGTATGTCGTTTATATGTTTCTTAATAAGCCAGTGATTGGTCGTTCGTCGTTGTAGTTTCAGGCTAGTTGATAACTTGTTGATTTGGTGTTATTATGGTATATGTGGAGTTTTGTTGTATTAAAGGTCCCGCATTTTAGTTAAGTTGTTTTTGAGTTGCTGATTGTATTGTGTTGTTGTCTCGCCTATAGTAGGCTTGAGAGAGCAGTAAAATCAAGGGAAATGCTACCGGTTTTTTTGTTACATATTAAGTTACTTTCATTATATAAACGAGAGAGTCATTCGTAACTTGACAATAGCTTCACTGCCGTTGTTGCAGATTAAGGTGTAGTGAGATGAGTTTAGCATTGTTATTGGACACATTTCTATAAGGTATGTTATGGCTATCTCTTCTTTCCTTTTGGCATGATTCATATGATACAACGAAACGAACAAACGTGCAACTTTCATAAATGACTCTACTTATAGAAGTACTAGGGGTGCCTATGTTCTTGATTCCCAGTGTGTACTATTATTATATCGTCTGTTTATGGGTCTCAGATAATACATAAGTTGATAAAGTTCATTTCATGATATTAACTGAAGGCATATTGATCTTATGACATTCCGAGAGATCTTATCGACTTACTATCTTATGCATTGCATTTATTTATAAATGTACATTGACCCATGACCAAATGGCATTATATACGCGTATATTATATGTATATGGGGTATGGGGAAAGGTTACGATGTTATATACGCAACACCACCTGATCAGTTGGTATACGTTGATGATTTCGCCCACAGAGGCCGAGATGATATGATGGGATGCCCACAGAGGCTTGATGATGTTATGTACGCTTATACCTATGCGTGATATGACATTTATATGCACATGTATGACATTATAAATGTTTCATGATTCACCGAGCAATTCAGACTTACAAGTTGAGTCTTTTACTCTATGTTTCTTTCATATATTTTGTATACTAATTTTTATACCTTACATACTCGGTACATTATTCGTACTGACACCCCTATTGCCTGAGGG
Source organism: Nicotiana tomentosiformis (assembly GCF_000390325.3). Lineage (NCBI taxonomy): Eukaryota > Viridiplantae > Streptophyta > Magnoliopsida > Solanales > Solanaceae > Nicotiana > Nicotiana tomentosiformis. The sequence continues at coordinate 1,419,570 of NC_090820.1, read as the reverse complement.
CCTGCGTTTCATGCCAGCAGGTGCAGGTACACAGGCTGACGGTACCCCTTCTTAGGATCTTTGCTCAGCGAGCGTTGGTGTGCTCCATTTGATCTGGAGTTGCTATTGGGTTTTGGTACAATACTTTTGTATACATATATGGGTATGACGGGGCCCAATCCCGTCCTTTATATAGTTGTACACTTTATTAGAGATCTGTAGACAGTTATGTATAGTCGGATAGTATGTGGTCTTGTCGGCTTCTATTTTGATATATGTTGTCCATAGCAACCTTGTCGGCTCACCCTATCGTATTCTGCATATATATATATATATATATATATATATGTTACACCTCATATTTTTGTACGTAAAAGTATGCCATACGTAAATTGATATAAGCTCAGAAATGAGATGTTATATCCCGCATTTTCAAAACGTACATTAAAGTTTCCTCGTAAGTTAATCGGCGTAAGTTCGGGAATGAGATTATAAGTATGCTATTTCAAACAAGTAATGAGTAAATTCGTGAAGGTGAGAAGGTAAGAAAATCGAAGAAAATAAATTTCATCGAAGTTGTCGTTTTGAGATAAAATACGGTCCCAGCTATAATACCTTGTATTTATGGACTAGTGCCATACAAGGTACCACATGACCATGATAGCAAGATATATAAAGTGGGTTAAAATGAGTAGAATTTTAAGTAAGTTGAGATAATTCTTATTTATATGGATAATTGGTTAATACGGAAATTAACTAGTTAATTAAGAGATTAGTGGATAATTAATAATAATCTTGGATAAGCCTAAGGAACTTTTAACGTGGCAGCCAAGGGGACTTGATTAAAGCCCAACTATGTGACTCTTGAATCATATGGCAAGGTGGCATATGTTGAATATTCTTGATAAAGACTCCAACATAAGTCATTAAAATGCATATGTTTAGAAGGCAACGGATGTAGCTTCACCCAAAAGCTCTTATGAACCAACAATTATAAAAGATTTTCCCATATCATTAAGAAGTGAGATGCTTATGTTTGCTAAGCTATCGGATGAAAGCCACAAAATTCATACGAGACTACGTAATGTAATAGCAACGGGATTTGTAATTCTAAGAGAGTACGGTACAATCTTTCTCAAGAATATCATACGGATTTTTCCTACTTCGATCCGCTGTTACATGTTGGCGCAATTTACGTGTGTTTGAGGGATTGTCAAGAGAATCGGCTCAGTTATGTTAAGGATATCCCTTCTTTCCTTTTGGCTTGATCCATACGATACACACGAAACGAGCAAACGCACAATTTTCATTAATGACTCTATTCATAGAAGTACTAGGGGTGTCTATATTCTTGATTTTCCATGTGAATTATTATTATATTTTCTGTTCATGGGTCTCAGAAAAATACGTAGTTGATAAAGTTTATCCGAAAGGCATATTGATTTTATGACATTCCGAGAAATCTTATTAACGTATTTCATATGCATTTCATTCATTTATACATGTACATTGACCCATCACCCTATGGCATTATATATATATATATATATATATATATATATATATATATATATATTATATGGGAAAAGGTTATGGCGTTATATACGCACCACCACCTGATCAGCTTGTATACGTTGATGATTTGCCCACAGTGGCCGAGATGATATGATGGGATGCCCTCAGAGGCTTGATGATATTATGAACGCATATACCTAAGCATAGTATGACATTTATACGATATGCATGACATTGTAAATATTAATGATTCACATAGTTGTTTAGACTTACATGTTGAGTCTTTTACTCCATGTTTCTCTCATGTCTATTATTTGCTGATTTTCATTCCTAACATACTCGGTACATTATCTGTGCTGACGTCCCTTTTGCCTGGGGACGTTGCGTTTCATGCCCGCAGGTCCCAATAGACAGGTCGAGAGTCCTCCAAGTAGACTATCAGCTCAGCGAAAGTTGTTGGTGCGCTCCATTTGCTCCAGAGTTGCTATTTGGTCAGTATGATTAAGATATGTATTGATTGGTATGGCGGGGCTCTGTTCCGACCTGTATGACAATTATGTATTCTTAGAGGCTTGTAGACATATGTCATGTATGTGAAAGATTTATGGCCTTATCGGCCTATGTTCAATGTACGAGCGATCATTTTGGTATTATAGGCCGTATGTCTTATGTATAAGTTGGTATTACATATTTTATTTTAGTTATATCACGGCAGCCTTTCCGTCTTATTTTCCTTTGATAGTATGATACAAAAAGACACGTTATGTTGGTACTCGGTTGAGTAAGGTACCGGGTGCCCATCGCGGCCCATCGATTTGGGTCGTGACAAAAGTGGTATCAGAGCAGTTCTATCCTAGGGAGTCTACAAGCCGTGTCTAGTAGAGTATTATTTATGGGTGTGTTGTGCACCACACTTATAAGCAGGAGGCTACAGGGCATTTAGGATTGTCACTCTTTCTTCTTACTCTTGATCGTGTGGTAGAGCTCAGTTGTAAGAACTTAATTTCCTAAACTCTATCTTATTCATAATACGACGATGCTTATATCCAGAAAGACGGATTGTAAGAGATATAGTTGTGGAAGAATTGAGTCAGAGGAACTCAATTTTTGCATCATGTTTATGATGGATAAATATGAGGTATTCAGTATATCATGTGTGTACTAAGATGTGTAAGCTTATTAATAAGGATCCTTAAGATAAGAATTTATATCCACTCTTACGAGTAAAAAGGAATAAGAGAATCGGAAGGTAGACACAAGTTTCAGCAAGTAAAAGAAGCAAGATAAAAAAGGGTACGAGCTACCCAGCTAATGAAGATTATCGCAGAGGAATATAAGCCTTTTGAGTTACCTTCAACAATAACAGAGGTATGTACAATTGGCCACACCCATCTCATTTATGCCCTATGGGGGCTAACAGAAGTAGTATAAGAGAAGGCAGGATATCAGGATCTAGCTGGGGTTAGAGTAACACAAAATGATGGATGGATTGTTAGCATTAGCTGACATTTCCTAAGGATATTGTAAATGTGCTAATAGATCTCCTTGTGAGACACCCAGATGGTGCACTCTAAAATAGTACAGCTAGATATGAGTACTACAAAGATAGGCACTGAAAGCCTTGAAGGGATAAATATTACCTTAGTGTGGCTCCCATCCCTAGTAGAGAGAGAATGTTATGCAACCCGAAGAGTCGGTGGATGGAGTAAGGGGAACTAAAAGCAAAAGGATGTCTTGTTGAAGTTTTCTGAATAAAGTAATAGACAAAAATATTAGCAGGGAAATAAGAAGAGAGTTAATGAAGCATTATGAGTAAGATGTGATACATGGATAACAACGGTAGATAAAAAAAACATTATTATAGAGTCTATAGTCAAGTGAAGGAAAAGACGAGAGGTGACACGCCTTGAGACAACAAAAGAGTATAGGCCATAAAGTCATATCCTTATTTCGAGAAATAAGTTCGTGACTCAAATGCGGCTACCTGAAGGAAAAGTTAGACCTCATAATAATAGAAATCAATATGGGCTGGTGAATAAGATAAACCGACCATGAATTAGGGACTAGGTGATTTGATAATAGTCGACATTATGAGAATTTTAGATTGCGTTCCGGCAATAATAGAATGGACGACAGAAGAATAATCTTTAAAAGTCACTCAGGAAGACACTTTCCTAAAGCAAGAAATGTGAGCAAAGTTAAGCTTAAGGGACTGTGTGTGCCAGTTACACTAGATATCTCCTTCGTGAGTAAGGAATTTTGTTATCCTTGGTACAGAAGGATTACAGCAAGGCAAGTAAGGGTCATCGATGATGTGAAAAGATGCCAAATATGAAGAGATAATACATCTATAGGTAGCTCGTCGTAACACTAAATCTTAGTACTCCCCTAAAGGGGAAAATATGGAGTGATATGGCATTAAGTCAGAATTAAGTGGTTCTAGTAACGATGGAATAGTAAAGGAAAAATGCGATGAAAATGAGAAAGGAATGAGATTGCACTTATCCAAATCCTACAGATATGCTATGATTCTAGAACATTATGCAAACACGACGCCAAGGAGAGAAAGTAATGGTTCCTGCCCGAGAGGTTTTTAATAGAGAAGGACCTTGTGCGAGACGTAAGTTAAGACACAGGAGATAACCCAAGAAAGATTACACGGAATATTGATATGAGAATGGGCCAACGAGTAGTTAGTAGTTGATCCAGGAAGAGCCTAGTTATGGCTAAACAAGAGGACACAGACAAATCAACAGATTATGCAGGATGAACACAGTGAACCCCAACATGGGGAATTCAGTCTCGCAGATATGACATTGTGATACTTGAGATATATTCAGACAGGAGTTTGGGTAGTTAAAGGTAAATAAAAGAGAATGCCACTGGGAAGACAGTCAAAATATTAGTTCAGAAGCAACCCTACAAGCACAAGGGCATGGAAATAAGTAACTACGGATAATTATAGGCGGGGAAGAACATAAAAAATTTCGTCAAGTATACGATGTGATAAGCTTGTAACTTTACAAGAGCCAGAAGGTCTCCCTAAGTACTACAACGAAAGACTAGCTGGGGAAATAAGGAAGAAGGCTTCAACCTAAGCATAGTGACCTAAAAAGGAAATGGTCTTGTAACAACAATCTCACAACAACATTGTATGCACTTCATAAAAAAGTGGCACCTAGCGTGGATAATGAGCGGGAAATGAAACCAAAAGTAATATTCGAGACCATATGAATTGCACAAAATTCCGACATGCATGTGAATTAAGATAAGCTAAGTATGCACACAACAAGAGGGCAGAAAAGACCAGAAAAAGTAATTGCTTACGTTAAAAGTAAGCTGAGATGGAACGAAGGGAATTATTCGATCAATGATCCAGAGTTAGTTACGTTATGAACGCACTTAAGATTTCGGAGTATTATCCATGCAGCACATATATTGACATTCATACAGTCGTAGAAGACTCTGGTATAAGCTAAAAGAAAGAATTGAGCCCAGGACATAGACAAAGGATTGAATTGTCATAAGATTGTATCATGGATATTCCATAGCGCCCATGAAAGGCTAAAGTAATGACTAATACTAGGAGCCGCATATCGGAAGATATCTTAAGCCTACATGAAGGCTGATTAGAAGGAAGAGGAAACTAAAGAGTTTAATTAACTAAGTAAATCAGGAGTCTGATTATTGGACCCGAAAAATTATAGGATTCGTGATTGAGAACATAGAAATATCACTCTTAATATCATAGGTGCAAGAGAGATAGTACAACAGCCATATTCTATAATGGCCCTGCGATAAAGCCAGTTAGAAGAGTACTAGCCTTATAAGAAGTCAGTATGAAACTCCCACCGGATTATGTATGCACCGGAGGTGCAAGTATTATAATAGAGCTTCAAATTGTGGATGTGAATTATACCTGTGCTAAAGTGAGGTCACGAAATAGATAGAAGATGTGATGCGAGATTTTAAGGTAAGTAAGGTAAAGGTGAACAACGTACGAGATGCTCAAGTGCAGAAGGTTGCGAATAATCCATACTGTAGATAAAAGGTTAGAAGCGTTGGGATTTAGTATCCAGGAATGGTAGCGGCGGCGTCAGTGGCATATCTTCCAGCATATGGTTTCTAGGTATCGAGAGGCCTAGTATAGAGAGTAAAGAAGAGTTAGAGACGATGTGATGTCTCGCTTGATGTTCCAGAATAACATAAGGAAATCTATGGTGCAAGAAAGTTGAAGGAAGGTTGCAAGTAGTATAAATAGATATGTGTAGGTTGCAAGCTAGAGTATAGTAGAGCGAAAAGGTTTTAGGAAGACGGGAGTAAGGTAAGCAAAGGTGAGTGAAAAGATGACGAGAATGGATAAGTTCTCAGGATGAAGCCCATGAAAACAAGAGAGTTGATGGGTTCTATAAGTTATAGAAAGCTCAGTATAGCTTGAATGAACTCAAAGGAGTCCAAGACTAATAGCATGTAGAAGAGATGGAATGTTGCCCTGGTAGTAGAATAAAGATGTAATTGTGATAGATAAAGGATGACGTTTGGGCCTTCGATTGAGTAATGATTTGAAAAGGGGGGGGGGAATTTCATGAATTGTACAGGATTAAAATATCCACGTAAGGTAAATCACATTGGGATGTTATGAAGTACGGTTATGGAAGTATAGTATCGTATCACCCCCAGGTGGATCAGGAGAATCACTTCAAATGTTCCACGATGTAACGTGAGCCCTAGTGATTACATAAAAGGTCAAGTTATCAATGGTAGATTATAGATCAATATTGAGGTGAATCAACAATGGATGGATAAAAGTTTTGAAGTATGAGATACGATTAGGTCCTCATTCTTAAGATGAACAGTTATAAGGAAGCATTAAAGGACTTACACTTATACATATAGGATAAGCAACGAGAGTAAGCTGGAGTTTGGTAGCAGACCTCAGTAACGATAAATCGAAGTAAGAGTTATGGTATAATATGACCTACCTAGATGCAGTAAAGTCATACGGATGGATAACTGGGTCTATGAAATAAGATATAGCAATATTTGTAAGTTTGACAAAGTACCGAGAGAAGAACTTCAGTATACCTATAGATGCCCAGAGGGATATCTTATCAAGCTCTGTATATGTTTACAAAGTGAGGCCTAGAGATTGGCTAAAAGTTGGAGGAAAAAGGAGAGAAGAGTCGCATAGGCACATTTACAAGGTCAGAGTCGTACAGGCTGTATGATAGAAGGTAGCAACAGTTACGAGATTGGAAGGATTTCGGCCACAAGTCGTGGTGTGCGGAAGAAGCCTAAAGGGGGGAATGCCCTGGCCTTTGGATTTATTCACAGAACAACTGCCTATATGGTAAGGAGAGTATTAAAACCATTCGTAAGAGCTATCCGGTTATAAGACCGATAAGTGCATCCGTCAACATTCGAGGACGAATGTTTCAAAGGGGAGAATGATATTACACCCCATATTTTTGTACGTGAAAGTACACCACAAGTAAATTGATATAAGCTCATAAATGAGATATTACATCCCGCATTTTCAAAACGTACGTTAAAGTTTCGTCGTAAGTTAATCGACGTAAGTTCGGGAATGAGATTATTTTGAGATTATAAGTATTATTCTATTTCAAACAGGTGGTGAGTAAATTCGTGAAAGTGAGAGGTTAACCAAATCAAAGAAAATAAATTTCGTCGAAGTTGTCATTTTGAGATAAAATACGGTCAGAGCTATAATACCCCGTATTTATGGACTAGTGCCATACAAGGTACCACATGACCATGATAGCAAGATATATAAAGTGGGTTAAAAGTGAGTAGTATTTTAAGTAAGTTGAGATAATTCTTATTTATGTGTATAGTTGATTAATGAGGAAATTAACTAGTTAATTAAGAGATTAGTGGATAATTAATGATAATCTTGGATAAGCCTAAGGAACTTTTAACGTGGCAGCCAAGGGGACTTGATTAAAGCCCAACTATGTGACTCTTGAATCATATGGCAAGATGGCATATGTTGAGAATTCTTGTAACTAAGTCACCTTAAAGTGGGGCCCACTCTTTTTGACAAAGACACCAACATAAGTCATTAAAATGCATATGTTTAAAAGGCAACGGATGTAACTTCACCCAAAAGCTCTTATGAACCAACAATTATAAAAGATTTTCCCATATCATTAAGAAGTGAGATTCTTATGTTTGCTAAGCTATCAGATGAAAGCCACAAAATTCATACGAGACTACGTAATGTAATAGCAACGGGATTTGCAATTTTAAGAGAGTATGGTACAATCTTTCTCAAGAATATCATACGAATTTTTTCCTACTTCGATCCACTGTTGCATGTTGGCGCAGTTGATGTGTGTTAGAGGGATTGTCAAGAGAATCGGTTCAGGTATATTAAGGTTGTCCCTTCTTTCCTTTTGGCATGATCCATACGATACAAACGAAACAAGTAAACGCATAATTTTTATAAATGACTCTATTCATAGAAGTACTAGGGGTGTCGATATTCTTGATTACCTATGTGAATTATTATTGTAATTTCTGTTCATGGGTCTCAGAAAAATACGTAGTTGATAAAGTTTATCCGAAAGACATATTGATTTTATGACATTCCGAGAAATCTTATTAACGTATTTCATATGCATTTCATTCGTTTATACATGTACATTGACCCATCACCAGATGGCGTTATATACGAGTATATTATATGTTTATGGGATATTGAAAAAGGTTATGGCGTTATATACGCACCACCACCTGATCAGCTAGTATACATTGATGATTTATCCACAGTGGTCAAGATGATATGATGGGATGTCCTCAGAGGCTTGATGATGTTATGAACGCATATACCTAAGCATGGTATGACATTTATACGCATATGCATGATATTATAAATATTAATGATTCACAGAGTTGTTCAGACTTACATGTTGAGTCTTTTACTCCATGTTTCTCTCATGTCTATTATTTGCTGATTTTCATTCCTAACATACTCGGTACATTATCTGTGCTGACGTCCCTTTTGCCTGGGGATGTTGCGTTTCATGCCCGCAGATCCCAATAGACAGGTCGAGAGTCCTCCAAGTAGACTATCAGCTCAGCGAAAGTTGTTGGTGCGCTCCATTTGCTCCAGAGTTGCTATTTGGTCAGTATGATTAAGATATGTATTGATTGGTATGGCGGGGCTCTGTCCCGACCTGTATGACAATTATGTATTCTTAGAGGCTTGTAGACATATGTCATGTATGTGAAAGATTTATGGCCTTATCGGCCTATATTCAATGTACGAGCGATCATTTTGGTATTATAGGTCGTATGTCTTATGTATAAGTTGGTATTACATATTTTATTTTAGTTATATCACGGCAGCCTTTCCGTCTTATTTTCCTTTGATAGTATGATACAAAAAGACACGTTATGTTGGTACTCGGTTGAGTAAGGTACCGGATGCCCGTCGCGGCCCATCGATTTGGGTCGTGATATATATATATATATATATTTATATAAAACTAGGGATCGGGGGACGTTGAATAGTAAACTAAACGAAGATGATGTTGTCCAATTGGCCGAACGGAAGATCAACATGAGAAGCCGATGTTCTTGGTACAGAATCCCATGCAGATTTCCTAACTGTTTTGTTAGGTATTGGGCATGAGCAAGAAAGTATACAAGAGGAAATCAGAAGAACGGGGATTCGAATCGCCTATTTTTTCCCTTTCTTGTTTGCAAGAAAAAAAAGTAACTGAGCTAAACAGTAAACATGATGCATAGTAGGAGAAATAGAAAGATGCACATCCCATTATATATATATATATATGGCATATTTTCTCACGTATGTTATATGTTATATGTTATGTATGACCTATCCTTATTTCATATTTATATCTTAGACGTTTGTTTAGGGGGTTTGACATGTAGGACTCGGGCACTCATCACGGCCCAACGGTTTGGGTCGTGACAACTTAAATAATGGTAAAAGTAACATATATACTGACTAAAGAAAATAGTTAAAGGTAGAGTAATAATTTTACATTATCCTGAACTAAGTGTCAATAATCAATTTTTTAGAATGTTGTGACTAAATTTTGTGATTTAACAATTCAACTAAAGTTCCAATAAATAAAAGAAAATCCAAAATATTCTTTATCACATACTACTATCTCGATACAAAGTCAACTATTTTTTTTTTTAAAAGGCCAAAATAATATTAAATTCAAAGTGTCATGCTATTGTTACTTGATATTCATATGGTGGAGGCATATTCTCTTTTTTTTTCCTCGCAAAAGAGCCTCATTGATGCAAAGCTTGAGAAAATATTAGACTTTTGGTAATTCCTCTGCCGACCAGGATAAAACATCTCTAATTGAAGCGGCTAATCACCATACATATTGTGTGAGATTCTGATTGTACAAGTTACACAATATCATAAATAGCCATTCCATGTATTACGCCAGCCCCAAGAGAGTTTATAAACAATCACATATTTTTGGCAATTGCAACATAAGTGTAATAAAGTTGGATCAAATAGTCATGAATATGTGCTTTTGAAGAGGTTGCAGTAATATTTCAGTGATGTGTTTCTTAGGAAACTATAAAAATGGGGAATTTGTGCTCACTCTAGTGAAAAAATTCACACAAGAATATTGAAGAAATGAGTTTAGGTACTAGGTCGAATAAGAAGATGTATAATCCGTATAATCCATAGACTAGAAAGAACAGATTGCGAGGTCTAATGAATGAGACCACTAATTTCATTTGTACCTCACATAAGCATTACTTATTATGTGAGGTATATAATAATTTTTTATAAATATATTCTAGCCATTATAACATAATGTGTGATTTATATGAGGTACAAAATTACTTGTAATTGTTGTTTACATTAAATTTTAGAATTGATTTTGGGGGTTCATGGGACCAGTTTTTGCCGCTCGCGGAGTTTGCATACAAGAACAGTTATCAGTCGAGCATTCATATGGCTCCGTACGAGGCTTTGTACGGAAGACGGTGTAGATCTCCGGTGGGATAGTTTGAGCCGGGTGAGGCTAGGCTTTGGGTACAGACTTGGTCCGGGATGTATTAGACGAGGTGAAATTGATTCAGGAGCGGCTTCGCACGGTGCAGTCTAGGCAAAAGAGTTATCTTTCCGCCATTTTATTCTTCTTTTGTGCTCTACAACTATTATATATTTTACCGGGTTGGTTGGTTTGGGTCCGGAGTGATTTCGGAGTGAATTGAGACACTTAGTCTCCTAATTAAAAGCTTAGGTTGAAAAAGTTAATCGGATATCGAATTATGTGTAAACGGCCTCAGATTTGAATTTTGATAGTTCCGTTAGCTCCGTTAGGTAATTTTGGACTTAGGAGTGCGTCCGGAATGTGATTTGGAGGTCTATAGTAGAATTAGGCTTGAATTGGCTAAAGTTGGAATTTTGGCGATTTTGGCCGACAATGGAAATTTTGATATCGGGGTCGGATTTGATTTACGTGAATTGGAGTAGGTTCGTGGGGTCATTTAGGACTTGTGTGCAAAATTTGAGGTCAATCGGACGTGGTTTGGTAAGTTTCGGTATCGTTTACGGAATTCGGAAGTTTAGAAGTTCTTTAGGCTTGAATCCGGGTGTAATCGGTGATTTGATGTTGTTTTGAGTGATTCGAAGGTTTGACTAAGTTCGTATTGGATTATTTGACTTGTTGTCATGTTTGGTTAAGGTCCCAGGGGCCTGGGGTGGAATTCGAGAGGTTTCAGACTTGGTTTTGGATTTTAAAGGGGCAACTGAAGCGCTGCTGTTGCTGGTGTAATCGCACCTGCGGAGTGGGAACTGCAGGTGCGAGCTCACAGAAGCGGGGATGGGACCGCAAAAGAGGCCAAGGTTGAGTTGAGCAGAAGCCGCAGGTGCGAAGATTTTCCTGCACCTGCTATGGTCGCAAAAGCGGGCAGCTAGGCGCAGGTGCGAGTTTTAGACGCAGGTGCAATAGGTTTCCGCACATGCGATAAGCGCAGATGCGGTCTTATAGCCGCAGGAGTGGAATCTGGGATTTTAAGTGGAATCCGCACCTGCGATGGATTTTTCGCAGATGCGACAGTGGATCTGCGGATGCGAAAAGTCTGGGCAGAAGGTTTAAAAGTAAAGGTTTGCGATTTTAGTCTTATTTCACCATTTGAGACTCGGACTTAGGCGATTTTGGAGAAGATTTTCGAGGTGATTATTAAGGTAAGCTTCTTGTACTCGTTTTTAGCATTAAATCTTGATTCCCCACTGATTTCCCCACCTAATTAGTGATATTTTGAAGTGAAATTTGGGAGTTTAGGGCTTGAGAACTAGAGAATGGATTTTGGGAATTTTGGAGTACTAAATGATGTCGGATTTTGATGAATTTAGTATGGTTGGACTCGTGAGTGAATGGGATTTCGGGTTTTGTGACTTTTATCGGATTTTGAGACGTGGGCCCGAGGGCCGGGTTTGAGCCGATTTCGGATTTGGGTTATAATTTAGTAGTTGTCTAGTGGAATTGATCTTTTTAGCCTATATTGATTATCTCGTACTGTTTGTGGCTAGATTCGGGGCATTCAGAGACTGATTCGAGGGGTAAAGGCATTTCGGAGTAGGATTTTTTTGCGCAGTTGCGGTAAGTAACGCTTTCAAACTCGGTTCTGAGGGTTCGAAACCCCGAACTATGTGCTTTAGGATTGGTATTGAGGTGACGCACATGCCAAGTACGGGCGTGCGAGCGTGCACTGCGAGAATTGTGGCCTGGTTGATTCCATGGCACTGTATAGTGACTCTATTTCGTTGATATCCGTATTTTCATCTTGTGATAAAGTAATTGAGCTGTCAATCATGCTAGATATCATGTTTAGGGTTTATGCCGGTACTGTTGGAACCTCTAGTGGTTGTTTCTTGCTGTCATCTCACTGATTTCATTGATATTATGTACTCAGTCATGTTCATGCATTTCATATCATATCTCAGTCTCAGTAGTTATTTACTGATACATCATATTATTGTTTCGGGCTAGTTGTCATATTATTGTGAGCCCGTGAGTGAGACTGGAGAGATTTATGATTGAGTGAGGCTGAGAGCCTGATGATGAGTGACAGTTATGGGATCGTGTTGCACGTCGCAGTAGTTATACTGATTTTATGATAGTTCTTGGGTTGTAGGAGCCCCTCCGGAGTCTGTAACACACCCCAGTGAGCGCGGTTGATATTATTGAGGGATGGATCTTCCCTGGATATGGATCTTGTCCGAAGTACTTGATACATGGAGATGGATCTTCTCCACAGGTCTGGATTGGCCTTTCCTCGGTACTGGGTGACCTATGGTCAGTGTTGTATATGTTCTGGGATGGATTTTCCGTGGGCCGTGTGGGCCATATACAGTACCGAGTGGTCGAGATATTGAGAGTGTGAGCACTTGAGGTTGCATCATGGTGCATCACTTACAGTATGTGCATTGGCATGTAGAGATAATAAAGTTATATTCATTACATTGTTCGGATCTGCTTTACTTTGCTGTTTGAGTTGCCTATGTGATTTGAGAGCAATCCTACGATTCTGCACAGTTATTTCCATTTTATCTGTACCAGTTGAGTTCGTCACTACCTTTCAGTCCAAAGTTTGGACCTGTTACTTACTGAGTTGGATGTACTCACGTTACTCCCTGAATCTTGTGTGCAGATCCAGGCGTTCCTGGTCACGGCGGCGGCGGCTGATTGAGGCATCAGAGTTCGAGAACTATCGAGTTAGCTGCATGGCGTTCACGGACCTTGATTTCCCTCCCTTATTCTATCTGCACTTTGAGTTTTATTCTCTAGATACTGTTGTGGATTGTATATTAATTTTAGACGTTCATGTACTCAGTGATACCCCGATTTTTGGGATGGATTGTACCGTATCTTGGTTAAATTCTATTTTAAAATGGCTTTTCTTTAATATAAATTTTTTCGTTGTTATTTCTAAAAGAATGTCTTACTGTGTTGAAATTGTCGAGTTGTGGCTTGCCTAGTTCCATGATAGGCACCATCATGATGGTCGTTTTTGGGTCGTGACATGTATATAGTTGTATAAAAGTGTATAAAAATGCATAATCATAGTAGTGAAAATATTCGTGATACGCTATGCATATAGGTGTATAAGAATAATGAGAAGAAGAAAATGCGAGAAATTCACCAAATACCTGTAAATAATGTATCAGCCATGTATACAGTAGTGTATATTATATATTATTATATAAATGAATCCTATCAATGGAGCTTCACGGGTTCTTTTTCTTCTTCTTCCTTGGCACTATTCTTCTTCCTTGGGCATCTTCTGGAATTTAACTCAAATCTAGCTTAAATCTACTCCAAATCACTTGAAATTTAAGTTTTGAACTCCTCTTAATGATTCCAATCAATTGGGACAACACTCATTCCAAACAACTAACAAATCGAAAAACCCAATCTATGAAATCGAATATTTGAACCACCTTTAATGGTGACTTTTATTTTTCAAAATTGTAGTTAACCATTGGGATCAAAATTACATGTGGAATGAGGATAAGGCCGAGACAATGCCGACACCTTCTTTCTAGTTTGATGATCCAACAACCTAATAAGTGAACCTCTTTAGTGCATGACAATAAACACATTTATCCCCATTCCAAATGGAGGAAATGATCTTCGTATGACTCCAAATAATTAATTCTCTTGCAAATTGATTTTCTTCTTCATCAAAATAGTGTGATTATCATCGTTGAATCTGGAAGAAGAATTGAAAGAGAATAACAATGGTAGAGAAATTTTGGGGTGCAAAGGCGTGACACGGGAAGAAGAAGAAGAAGAAGAACGAAGAAAAAAAGTGCGGGCTAACTGGTGAAAAGTAATTTTCAGTTTATGTACAACCTAGGCTACACTGGGTAAGGGCTTCAAACACGAGCCATTTTCGGATGGGTTGTTGGGCCAAGTGATAAGGGGTGTAATTCTCTCTTAATTATTTAGATTAAATAGTTTTGTTTCATGTAAAGAGTGAACGATCTAAGTTTTTTCGTTTATATGACTTAACACCACTTAAAAAGTTCTAAATTCTTCACCAAAATAAATCAATGTTGTCATTAATAATCTACCAATCATGGTTATTCGGAATTATTATTCATTCACAACTGATATTAAGAATTATCTGTATGCATTGTTATACCACGTCTTAACTCAGTGATAACACACATGAGCAAATGTATATTGCAAATGTATAATGCTTGCCCACTTCTTTCTAGACGAGATATGTAAGTTTTGGTTTATATAAAGACATTGTTAATAATGCTGCTTACTTATACTAGGTGACATTTACTTATCTTTGAAGAAATATTATCTCAGCATATCAAATACAATTTATTTAATAAGTAAATTATAAATTACTTACAGAGCTTTATATAGAGTTTTGTAGACGTGCATATGTTGTGCGCATGTCGTGTGCGTACGTATGTGTATACACTCACGTGTTGTAACATTGTTGGTAAGTTAACGAAGACTAACAAAAACTTAATAACCTTAATATATACGCATATAAAACGATAAGAAATCATTATATGGTAACTTTACAAAAAGAACCTCAAATAAAACGACACGTCATCTGCCTGAAATTTAAATCTTCCTACAACAGAAATAATAACATACTTTTACATGTCCTGTAATTATAATTGTAATTGTGATTGTAATCACTATTTTAATTGTAATTGTAATCACTATTTTTTTTTTGTGGGATAAAAATCAAAACTATTTATTCTCTTCATTTATTTAGGTTTACCGTGCTGTAGATTTTTCATTATTTAGAATTAGGATTCTTTAGTGCCGTAGGGCTTTTACTTAGGTTTAGTATTCTTTAGGTTTTGTTTAGGATTCTTTACTCCTTTAGGTTTAAGATTCTTTTATTACCAATGTTATTTTTGCTTAAAGATTCTTTAGGTTGGAGGTTTTCGTTTTTTTTTTTTGAGAATTCTCTATAAGGTTTTTAGAATATGTATACGGCAGTTTAATTTGGTGCATCTAATCATAGCAATGTTATCAACCACTCTAATTTATTCTGCAATTTTTAATTTGGTGTAGTATGTTTACACACCAATACAACAAGCATTCTTATATTAATTCTTTGGTTGTGTTCCCTTGTTTCATGATTAAACAACCATTGACGCAGGGAATATCAGTACCTATTTCTCGAGGTAATCTATTTTTCTCAATATATGAATTCTTTCTCAAAGTTTAATTCCATGTGGCAATCTCAATGAAGGTTAGAGTTCAACATGTTGTAAAGTTGTGTATGTGAAAGGTATTACAACAATGGTTCTCATAGTCAAATTTTATTTTAAAAAAGAATTTGGCTTGACAAAAATTTGAACCAACTTCCGGAGATACTGGTCGTCACATGTTGAACTTACCGTGGCTTTACACTAATTGAATGTCCTACCAAACACGAAAGCCTTTAGCGAAACATTGTTCGTCTTTTTTACCATTTATATGTATATTTCACACTAGACAACATTGTAATTTTAGTTTTCCCCTAATATTTAGGAGTTTTAAATCAACTAAAATGTATTTATTTAATTTTTTATTATTTGAACTATTCGTAATAGTTGGGACATTAAAATCATTTAGAATTTATCTTATATAAATTATTCCTTATTTGAACCACAAAATTACTAATCTAAGTGTATGTATAGAGGAATAGTTGGACAAAATTTCACGCATAACCTTCATATACTCAAAAGTAAAAGCACCACCGACATAAGTAATTCTTCACTTCTTTTCTATTCTTGTTTTTTTTTTTACCAAACACTTTACATCTTATAACTTAATTTGGTATAATATTTGAAGATGTATCCGATTTTCTTTCTTGTTCTTCGATATTCTCCAGCTATTTGTTTGTTTCTTATTTATTAGTATTAGTTTTAGTTTTTGATTTAGCACAACAAAAAGTTCAGAAGATTTCTTTTGAGTTTACTTAATGACATGTTAATATCCTTGAGTTGAAAAGAAAAGGCGCGTAATCTCTATACAAAAAGATCTAGAATATGTTAATTCTTCCTTTTATGTTGTAAATTTATTGAGTTAGGTCGACATTGACACGATAAAATAGCCTATGATGTATATTACCCATTCATATCTCAATCACTATTGTTGATTTGTGTTTGTTTTTCAAGTTTATAATTACCTAACATATGAGCTTCGCCTAAGGTTTATCATGAGGTTTATCATGAGGTTCAACAGCTTTTTGATGCTCAATTTGATTTTGATAAATTATACTTCTCGAAAGGAAGAGCCATTAATTTTTTTTTTTACCTATTGATTTTTTCACCTATGCAATATTACGACAACTGGTACACATCTTTTAGTAATCACAGTACTAATCATTAACCTCGTACTTAATTAAAGAACGTAATTGTTTTAAAGAACTTTATTGTTTCCTTTTATTAGTTTTTTAGTTAAAGAATAATTTTATTACTTGCTTGTACGGTGACGTAAGGCAAGTAGTGAACCTCATTTCCAATCTTACAAGTTTTGTTCCAAAATTTCAAGTTCACATTAGAAACAAACAAATATTATAAAATATTTTTTTTAATCCTAAATCTTTATCGTATTTTTTGTATGTTATTATACAAGCACAAAACCCCGTAATAAAAACTTTATAGATTTATCTTTACAAAAAAATTTAAATCTCAATTATAGTATTCACTAGACTAAGGGTTCGATAAAGCCACGAAAAGTATATTTCTAAATACCAAATTTACATTTGAAGGCAATATTGTCGAATGGAGTATATTCCTTTTTTTTAAAATATAAGTTCCACCTCTTTCAATGAAAAATCCGCTAACATTTTTAATGTAATACAATTTTTGATCAATCACATTGTGTTTTTATAGACGTGTCTTCAATTACTATATTTAAGCACATATGAAATTTCGTATAATAAATCCATTATCTTGACATATTATTTTAATAATCAACACGGAATAACGCTAAAACTTTACTATAGGTGTGCAACGCACGTACACTAAAATAGTTACTAAAAAAACTTTATATAGGGGTTTGCGGGCGTGCATATGTTGTGCTTACGTCATGTGTGTATGTACATATATTACACATGCATTGTACTATTTATAATCCTTAAAACACACGTTTAAAATGATAAGAAAATAATATATAGTAACTTTATAAAGAAAAGCTCAAACGGAAATGACACATTATTTGCGCGAAATTCAAATATTTTCACACCAGATCGAAATAACGGAATTTTAAATAGCGTAACGAACTTTTAAATCTAGAGAATCGTAACAGTAATGCTATTGATAAAAATTCAAAAACTTTTTAGACGGTGAGTACGTCTTAATTTTCTTTTTAATTTATATTTAGCTGTCTTCAATACTTCATTTACTTAAAAGAAGCCTATAACTTTTTTCACATACCTCAAATAAAAAATATTCTAATTAAAGCGAACAACAAATCTAAAGGAGGAAGAAGAATTCTTAGAAACTTTTTCATACCAAACAGTATGATATTCAAAAAATCAATTATAGACCTTTCATCCTTAACAATATCAAACTTAGTTAGATTTTGATATCATCATTTTAGTTACTATAAATAACAAAATACCTATATATATGTTGTGCTTTACGCCGTGTGTGTATGTACATATATTACACATGCATTATACTATTAATAATCCTTAAAACACATATGCTTAAAATGATAAGAAAATAATATATAGTAACTTTATAAAGAAAAGCTCAAACGGAAATGACACATTATTTGCGCGAAATTCAAATCTTTCCACACCAGATCGAAATAACGGAATTTTAAATAGCGTAACGAACTTTTAAATCTAGAGAATCATAACAATAGTGTTATTGATAAAAATTCAAAAACTTTTTAGACGGTGAGTACGTCTTAATTTTTTTTTTTAATTTATATTTAGCCGTCTTTAATACTTCATTTACTTAAAAAAAGCCTATAACTTTTTTTATATACCTCAAATAAAAAATATTCTAATTAAATCGAACAACAAATCTAAAGGAGGAAGAAGAATTCTTAGAAACTTTTTCATACCAAACAGTATGATATTCAAAAAATCATTATAGACTTTTCATCCTTAACAATATCAAACTTAGTTGGATTTTGATATCATCATTTTAGTTACTATAAATAACAAAATACCTATATATATGTTGTGCTTACGCCGTGTGCGTATGTACATATATTACACATGCAATGTACTATTAATAATCCTTAAAACACACACGTTTTAAATGATAAGAAAATAATATATATTAACTTTATAAAGAAAAGCTCAAACGGAAATGACACATTATTTGCGCGAAATTCAAATCTTTTCACACCAGATCGAAATAACGGAATTTTAAATACCGTAACGAGCTTTTAAATCTAGAGAATCGTAACAGTAACATTATTGATAAAAATTCAAAAACTTTTTAGACGGTGAGTACGTCTTAAATTTTTTTTTAAAAATATTTAGCCTTCTTCAATACTTCATTTACTTAAAAAAAGCCTATAACTTTTTAAACATACCTCAAATAAAAAATATTCTAATTAAATTGAACAACAAATCTAAAGGAGGAAGAAGAATTCTTAGAAACTTTTTCATACCAAACAATATAATATTCAAAAAACCAATATAGACTTTTCATCCTTAATAACAATGTCAAACTTAGTTGTATTTTGATATCATCATTAGTTACTATAAATAACAAAAAATATATATATATATATATATATGTCAAAATATCCAAAACGATTTGATGCAAATGACATGAAGCGTATGTTAACAAAAATAAAAATAAAAAATAAAACAAATAGTAGCAACAAGTAAAAGTGAAACAGTCCTCTTCCACCTCCATATAAATAAGCCGTGTATCGCCCCTACGGCGGGAAACCATACCTTTTTCCCCAAAACCTCCCTCCAAAAGCACCAATCACTCTCCCTCAAATTCCAATCCCCCATTCTCTCGAACCCTAAAAATCCCAATTCCAATACCAATTCAGCTCAAAATCTTCCATCTTCACACAAAACTAGTGAATAAAATCAACTTTTATTCCCCAATTCAATGGCGTTTCCTATCGACGGAGACGCAAAACCTAATCAAAATCAGCAGCAGGTTGATGACGTAGACGATGATAGAGGCGATAGAGTGACGCCGTTAAAATACGTTCCGTTGTGCGATGTTTACTCCGCTACTTCACCTTACGTCGGCGGCGCTACTGGATCCAAAAAAGTTAAAGCCGCTCGCAAAATCCTCCCACATTTCGACACCGACGACGATCGCACCAAACATTATTCACACACACAGCACATTTACTCAATGTCCGCAACGAAACCACCTCTTACTCACTTCTACACTCGCCGCCGTAAAAGGAAACGACAGGATGAACCCTCGTTTTACGACACGTTAGAGTCTGGATCAGTGAAATTAGGTAGTTGCAATGGCGATGTGGGCGAAGAAGAGGAAGCGGGTAGAAAGTATAAGGAGAAGCAGAAGAGGAAAGCGAGTGTGAAATTACGGAATTTGTCCAATGGCAATAGAGAAGATGAGTGCGAAGACAAGGAAATGGTTGTAAAGAATAAGGAAAAACAGAAGAAGAAAGTGGACAATTCAAAGCTAGTTTTTCGGCCCGTGAAAATAGGGAATTTTGTGAATGGAGATAGAGAAGACGAGGGTGAAGACGAGGAAATGGTTGTAAAGAGTAAGGGGAAACAGAAGAGAAAAGTGTTTAATTCAAAGCTAGTTTCTCGGTCAGCTAAACTAGCCAATTTATCGAATGGGGACCTAGAAGACAAGGGCGAAGATGAGGAAATGGTTATAATGAATAAGGAGAAGCAGAAATTAACCAATTTTTCGAATGACAGTAGAGAAAACCAGGGGGAAACTGAGGGCGAAGAAGACAAAGTGGTTATAAAGATCAAGGAGAAGAGGAAGGTGGGGAATTTAGAAGTAGTGAATATGTGTGTCAAGAGTGAGAGGGACAATGAGGGAGAAGATGATGTAGTGGTTGTGAAGCATAATAAGAAGAAGAAGGAGAAGAAGAGGAGGAAGGTGGGTAGTTCGGAGCTGGCAAATTTGGGAGTGGATGATAGTGTTATGTTGAATGAGTCTTGTTTGAGAGAAACTCGAAATAGTGCTTGTAAAAATAAAACTGATACCAATCACAGTAATAATGACTGTAAAGATTCTAACTTTAGGGGTAACAACATTAAGAAGCGAAAAGAAAATTCTGTTTTGGAGAATCACTTGAGTAGCAAAAGCTCAGGGTCAATTCGCACCAAGAAATGGGTTTGGTACTTTTTTCCCTTGTTCAATTTTATGCTTCGTATGTATGTGTTATCATGTATGAAAGTGTTTGGGTTTGTGCGGTTTACAGGTTGAGTTTTGAAGGAGTTGATCCCAAGAAATTTAATGGACTACAATGTAAGGTGTGAATTGATCAAACTTAGAATGATTAGAATGTACTGTGTACTTTTGTTATTATCAGTTTAAGAGACTAATTGTAGAGTCTTTGTTGATAGGTGTATTGGCCATTAGATGCTGATTGGTACTCTGGTCGTGTAATTGCATACAACTCTGAGACTGGACGGCATCATGTAATTGATTTTCTGGCTCCTTTTCGTATAAATTTTGTTTGATCTTTTGAGGTAAGTGTGTGAAACAAGTTTTGAGTCCAATGCAGGTGAAATATGTAGACGGGGATGAAGAGCATTTGCTTTTATCAAATGAAAGGGTCAAGTTTTCTGTTTCACTTGAGGAGATTAGTCGTTTGAAGTTGAGATCCAGTGATACGAGTCCTGAAACTGATGGAATTGATGTTGATGAGATGGTTGTATTAGCTGCTACTTTGGATGACTGTGAAGCTCTCGAGCCTGGAGATATTATATGGGCCAAGCTGACTGGTAAGTTATGTCCTTTATTTGCTACTTCTGAATTTTTCTGAGCTTTTGATAACTTCTGGTGTGATTTGCAACTATATCATGTCCACTCTATGGTTACACACAGTCAATAAGCAGCTAGGAAGAAGCTCTCAAAGTAGAAGAAATAACAAAGATAAAAAATTTTAGCAACTAAATTTTGCATGGTTGTTTACTTCCCGGAACAAATGTGAGTTCAAAATCTCTCAAATGGCAAATATCTGATTTTTCATTGGTTTTATTGGCCAATACAGGTCATGCCATGTGGCCGGCTATTGTTCTGGATGAATCTCTTGCTGGTGGGCGTAAAGGTCTAAACAAAGTTTCAGGGGAAAAATCAGTTCTTGTGCAGTTTTTTGGCACCCATGATTTTGCTAGGTGTGCATTTTGGAAGTTTATTTTGAATGTAGTTGGAGTTGTATTTACTATTTAAGCAGTATGCTCAATTACTTCGTTGTGGGCTTATGAAACTTTGTTATTGAATTCCAGGGTTAAATTAAAGCAAGTTATATCTTTCCTGAGAGGGCTTCTTTCTTCATTTCACCTCAAGTGCAAAAAGCCAAAATTTGTTCAAGGTTTGGAGGAAGCAAAAATGTGAGCCTTGTTGATCCGAGTTCATTTTTTTTTGTGTCATTTTGTCGTTACTTCACCGGGATTAAATGTTTTGCATGTCCTATATTTGTAGTTTTCCGTCCGTCTGGTCCTTTGCTAGATATTGTTCTTTCCATTTTATGTCTGTCATTACAATAGGGAAAGCTATTGTATTAAACTAGTAGAAATGCTTCTTAAAAGGTTGATGCATACATTATATTCTTCTCATGTGAAAGCTTTGATGATTAAAGACATGATTCCTGTATTTGTATTTTTTTTGCATTTTTAATTTTTCTTTTTCACATGCATTGAACTTTATGGCCCCACTATGCACTATTCAGCATGGCCTTAGATCATAAGGTTGTCTCATTGGTAACTTGACACTGTTAATATAATACAGTGAAGCCAAATAATTGGATATGTTTCTTGCTAGAATTGTTAGGTGTTAATTTAGGCCTTTGGTCTTATCTTAGCCTTTATCTCAGTTTAACATAGCAACCCATAATTACCAATATTCAGGTGCATGTGCTATATAATTTGCTTTGATCCTTTAGTAATATTAGTGTTGGACTTCCAGCCAAAACATTGTGATCGATGTTCATTGTATTGGAAGAACACACCTTAAAATGCCTTCATTTTCCGACTTTAAGTTCTACTTTAGTTAACAGATAATTAAATAAGTTACACCCATCCATGCCTAAAATCTACTGTTCATTATTTTCCTCGTCTTATGGAGTTCAAAGGTTTCTATTGTCCTTCGTGAAGCATGCTGACTTATAAATCAAAAGTCTGGTTGTGAATTTAAAGTTAAAAATTTGTTGTGCCTTTTTCTTTGTTCTGTCTGCAAAGAAGTTTCCTTTTACCTGTATATGCTGTATTGCTGCCTTTGGTTTGTGTATCTTTGTATCTTCCTACCTAGTATTAGCTCGGTTTCTAGGTTTGTACTGATTTCATACTTCTGTTTTTCTTGATCAGGTATCTTACTGAACAGAAGCTCTCAAAGAGGATGCTGCGGATACAGAATCGTATCACTGCTGATAACAATACTGAAAGCGAAGAAGGTGAGGGCAGTTCTGATTCAGAGGATGAAGGGTTGAGGAGAAAGCTTGAGGATATCAGAAGTTGTCCATTTGAATTGGGGGACTTGCAAGTAGTTACCCTTGGTATTTTTTCAAATCTTAGATGCTTACTGGAGAGCAAAAGAATGCAATAATATTTTATTGTATTGGGTGTGTTTTATATGTTTGAGATTGAGATTCTCATTCTTCCAGATGTATCAGAAACCATTGACCATTCCCCACCCTCTTCACCCTTCTTACATCATGAGATTTTTACCTCCAATTAGATAATCTGTAATTCAATATGGTTTTACTACTTTAGTATATAGCTATCCCAACAGTTGATTGATTGGTTTAATAAGATTCTATGGACATAAGCTAATCAGTCATTTTGTCCATGAAAGCCACCTCTGTAACATATTATCTGCCAAACTGCAGTGTTCATTTTTCCCCTCTATTTTGTTGAGTAACATTCCCTATTTTCATAATTTGACTTGATGTTTTCTCTTCACTTGATGAATATTTGATATATATCAGTCTTCATTGTGCAAATGTCCTGTACAGGGAAAATAGTAGAAGATTCAGAGCTCTTTCGAGATGAGAAATATATCTGGCCAGAAGGTTATACTGCTGTGAGGAAGTTCCCTTCTGTAACAGGTAATTTGTTCATATTTCCTTCTCCAGCAACAGTTCTGCTGTGCCTTTGTTTGAATTAAGTGGTATAAAATTAATCCATTTCTTCTACTTCTCAATTGGGCCAGATCCCGGTGTACGTGTCTCGTATAAGATGGAGGTACTGAGAGATCCTGATTTCAGGACACGGCCTTTATTTAGAGTTACGTCAGATAGTGGAGAGCAGGTATTCTGCAATTCAATGATGTCAAATCAAGTTTTTATTTTTTTCTTTAATTGCTTCATTCATTCACTTATATGCTCTATTCTCCTTTGATTCTGCAATTCAGTTTTTCAATTGCTGTCAAGTTCCACGGTCTCCTATCTGACTTACGAAGGCACTGAGTATATTATTGTCACAATTAATTTTATAGCACCTTTTTGAAACAATGGGCCTCTTGTTCAGATTCTTCATATCCATTCCAGAATCTGAGAGGAACTTTTCTTTTTTCACCTTTTGCTAAGAAATGTTGTGTTCAAAGTACTAGTGCTTGTGAACTTTAAGCATTGGATAGAAGTTATCTATAGATGTAATAAAGGACTGACTGATCTATTGAAGCTCATTAAGCTTTTCAATTAGATGAAAAGGACACTACACTATTCTCTCTTATAAAACAAGACTGATGCCCGAAGAGTAAAAAGGTCAATCATGCTCTGCTGATAAAAAGAGGGTCAATCATACTCTAAGATTGAGTTAAAGGACTACAAGGTGGAGGACAAGACCAGACAAAATGGATTGAATTAAATTGTGAATTTGATGATCTCAAGCACTTTGAGATCCCATAGGAATGCCTGGAGAGAACATAAGTTCTTACATTATGTTCTGTTCAGATACTGCTGTTGAATGCTTAAAACAGTATTTGTCTCTTTTTTCTATGTTAGTTTATAGATATGTATAGTGTAGTCTTGTCCCACATTGGAAGAGGAGTAATATCTCCTTGTAGTGTATAGCTATAAATAGGGACCTCTTGTATTGTATTTATCATCCAATATCAATAACATATTTTCTCCCGTGCCTTCTCACATGGTATCAGAGCATTAGTGAGAAAAGATCGCTGTGCGTTATTCCAGCGTTAACCGGGAAGAAAGAACTTAGTCATCGTATAATTTTTCCGGTGATCTAAGGCTTGTCTAAGTGAAAGTCACTTTCTGTCGGTGTTGTGCTAAAACCAACACCACCACGAGGTAGATCACCCTCCGACTACCAACCCCTGAAATTTTATCCGGCAAAAAAGCCGCCACGCTCCTCCACGCGCCGGCAACAACTTTTCCGGCGAGGGTTCCGGCCACTTTCCGGCCATTTTTTCGCTAAGCTTCTTCAGGACAGTGTGCTCTCCTCAAAATTCCGAGCCTACCCATCTAATTCAAATCAAATTCCGGCCACTTTTATATTTTTCCGGCGTGAACAATGACCTTTCTGGCCATTTTTTGAAAATATTTCTTCAGGACAGCTTGCTCGCAAAGGAATTCCGAGTCTATCCATCCTGGTTACAACAAATTCTGACAATTTTGGAATTTTCCGGCGAGCTACAGTGTTTCCGGCATGAACAGTGTTCTGTTTCCTGCTGTAAACAGTGTTTCTCAAGCTATTTCTTCAGTTTTCTCACATGAGTTACTTATTTTCACTATTTCAAGTTAACCATACTACTACAAATTGTAGCGACATGGGAACCGATGCTTTTAATAGTCGGATGGTTTCTTTAGCAGAGTATATTGAGTTCCTTCAGTATAAAGCATGTAAGCAGACATCTTCTGAGATAACTTCTGTTGTTCAAACAGGTAATAACGTGACTTGTTTCTCCCAATCTTCATCCTCTGAGTCTTGGGTCATTGATTCAGGTGCATCAGATCATATTTCTGGTAACAAATCTCTTTTCACTACTATTTCGTATTCTCAATCTCTTCCAAAAGTCACAATGGCCAATGGGTCTCAAACCATGGCAACTGCAATAGGTCAAGCAAGCCCACTTCCTTCCTTACCTTTAGATTCAGTCCTTTATGTTCCCAATAGTCCTTTTAATCTCATAGCTGTTAGTCGCTTAGCCAAATCACTTAAATGCGCTGTTTTATTTGTTGATGACCATGTTTTTATACAGGAACGTAGTACGGGGCGGATCATTGGTACCGGGCGTGAATCAAACGAACTTTATTACCTTATCCTTGCTAAATCACATGGACTCACATCTTGTCTTCCTTCTACAACTTGTCCTGTTACTGATTCACCAGATTTATTACATAAACGGTTGGGACATCCCAGTTTGTCAAAACTTCAGAAAATGGTATCTGTTTTATCTCACTTGTCAGCTCTAGAGTGTGAGTCATGTCAGCTCGGTAAGCATACCCGCTCCCATTTCCCTTGGCGTCTTGATAATCGAGCAGAGTCATCTTTTACTTTAGTCCATTCAGATGTTTGGGGTCCTAGTCGGGTTAGTTCCACCTTAGGATTCTGCTACTTTGTCAGTTTCATTGATGATTATTCCAGGTGCACTTGGATATTTTTGATAAAAAATCGATCTGAGCTGTTTTCTATTTTCCAGACCTTCCACGCTGAAATTCAAAATCAATTTGGGGTTTCTATTCGCACATTTCGTAGTGATAATGCCCGAGAGTATTTGTCTTCCCCATTTCAGCAGTTTATGAAATCTCATGAGATTATTCATCAAACATCTTGTCCGTACAAATCTCAACAAAATGGGGTAGCTGAAAGAAAGAATAGACATCTTATTGAAACTGCTCGTACCCTACTCATACAATCTCATGCTCTGTTGCGTTTTTGGGGGAAGCCGTTCTTACATGTTGCTATCTTATTAATCGTATGCCATCTTCAGCTATCCAGAACCAAGTTCCATTCTCTGTCATGTTTCCCCATTTACCTTTGTTCTCTCTTTCACCCCGTATCTTTGGAAGCACTTGTTTTGTCCATAACCTTACTCCAGGAACAGATAAGTTAGCTCCTCGTGCTCTTAAGTGCGTATTTCTGGGTTTCTCGAGAACACAAAAGGGGTATCGATGCTACTCTCCTGACCTCCAGCGGTACCTTATGTCCGCTGATGTTACCTTCTTTGAAACCCAATCATACTTCACAGGTTCGGGTCATCACTTAGATATTTCTGAGGTACTACCAGTTTCATCTTTTGGAGATTCAGTCACTCCAGCTCCACCACCTACAGCTCCAGTTGTAGCTCCACCACCTATAGCTCCAGTTGTAGCTCTACCACCTATAGCTCCAGTTCCACCACCTACAGCTCCGGTTGTAGCTCCACCACCTATAGCTCCAGTTCCTCCACATAATCCAGTTCAACCTTCTGCAGCTCAACCACTCTTGACTTATCATCGTCGTCCACATCCAGCATCAGGCCCAGGTGATTCACGCCCCGCATCAGATTCTGCACCTACTGCGGACTTGTCTCCTCTTAGTCAACCAATTGCACTCTGCAAAGGTGTACGATCCACACTTAATCCTAATCCCCACTATGTCGGTTTAAGTTATCATCGTCTGTCGTCACCACATTATGCTTTTATATCTTCTTTGTCCACTGTTTCTATCCCTAAGTCTACAGGTGAGGCACTATCTCATCCAGGATGGCGACATGCTATGATTGACGAGATGTCTGCTTTACATGCGAGTGACACTTGGGAGCTTGTTCCTCTTCCTGCAGGTAAGTCTACTGTTGGTTGTCGTTGGGTTTATGCAGTCAAAGTCGGCCCGGATGGCCCGGTTGATCGGCTTAAGGCTCGTCTTGTTGCAAAAGGATATACTCAGATTTTTGGGCTTGATTATAGTGATACTTTCTCTCCCGTGGCTAAAGTAGCATCTGTTCGTCTCTTTTTGTCCATGGCTGCTGTACGTCATTGGCCTCTTTATCAGTTAGACATTAAGAATGCTTTTCTCCACGGTGATCTTGAGGAAGAAGTTTATATGGAGCAACCACCTGGTTTTGTTGCTCAGGGGGAGTTTAATGGTTGTGTGTGCAGATTGCGCAGGTCACTATATGTTTTGAAACAGTCCCTCGAGCTTGGTTTGGTAAGTTCAGCACAATTATTCAGGAGTTCGGCATGACTCGTAGTGAGGCTGATCACTCTGTGTTTTATCGGCTTTTTGCTCCTAATCTGTGTATTTATCTAGTGGTTTATGTTGATGATATTGTTATTACTGGTAATGATCAGGATGATATTACTAATATGAAGCAACATCTCTTTCAGCACTTCCAGACTAAGGATCTGGGCAGATTGAAGTGTTTTCTAGGTATTGAGGTCGCTCAGTCTAGCTCAAGTATTGTTATTTCACAGCGGAAGTATGCCTTAGACATTCTTGAGGAGACTGGAATGATGGGTTGCAGACCTATTGACTCTCCTATGGATCCGACTGCTAAGCTTCTGCCTGGACAGGGGGAGCCTCTTAGAGACCCTACAAGATATAGGAGGTTGGTTGGCAAATTGAATTACCTCACAGTGACTAGACCTGACATTTCTTTTCCGGTGAGTGTTGTAAGTCAGTTTATAGATTCTTCATGTGATAGTCACTGGGATACAGTTGTTCGCATTCTTCGGTATATAAAGTCAGCTCCAGGCAAATGATTACTATTCGAGGATCGAGGCCACGAGCAGATTGTTGGGTACACAGATGCTGATTGGGCAGGATTACCTTTTGATAGACGTTCTACGTCTGGATATTGTGTTCTAGTAGGAGGTAATTTGGTCTCGTGGAAGAGCAAGAAACAGAATGTAGTTGCTCGATCTAGCGCCGAAGCCGAATATCGGGCCATGGTTATGGCGACGTGTGAGTTAATTTGGGTCAAGCAGTTGCTCAAGGAGTTAAAGTTCGGAGAAATCAGCAAGATGGAACTGGTGTGTGATAACCAAGCTGCTCTTCATATTGCGTCAAATCCGGTGTTCCATGAGAGGACTAAACACATTGAGATCGACTGTCACTTTGTCAAAGAAAAAAATACTTTCAGGAGATATTGTTACAAAGTTTGTAAAGTCGAATGATCAACTAGCAGATATTTTCACTAAGTCTCTTACTGGTTCTCGTATTAGTTACATGTGTAACAAGCTCGGTACATATGATGTGTATGCACCGGCTTGAGGGGGAGTGTTAGTTTATAGATATGTATAGTGTAGTTTTGTCCCACATTGGAAGAGGAGTAATATCTCCTTGTAGTGTATAGCTATAAATAGGGACCTCTTGTATTGTATTTATCATCCAATATCAATAACATATTTTCTCCCGTGCCTTCTCACATTCTCTATTTATGTGGCGCTGTTTGACTTGTCACAAAGTTTACGAAATAAAGATAGTCTTTTGAAAATTATGGTCTAAAAACAAGCCATAGACTTTTGTAGCTATAAATTATCTCATTACGGGTAAGAGGGGAAGTTTAAAGTTAAATTGTTTCTAAATTAGGAAGTATGATATCCTTTTCTGGATAGACTAAAAAAGAAAGGATGCCACATAAATTGGACGGAGGGAGTAATATTTATTGATTTGGGTGATAAACATCTTGTATGCAAGGAGCCTATGCCTCGAAGGGTTTTGGATTCTGATGATATACATGTGAATCACCTGTCAGACTGATGTATTCTTGGTTGCTAAATTATGGATAAGACACCTTGTTATTGAAAAATATCTTAGGCTTTTTGATTAAATTCTGTGGCATGCCTCTTCGGGTTTGACTTGGGTGTTTAAAGTACCTAGAGGTCCTGACAGGTCTGGCTTTGCTTGGCTTTTTTAATTAAGCTCAAGCTATGTTTGAACTTTACATTTAAGGCTCAAGCTTGAGCTTTGAAAGACTATTACCAGCTAAATCTTAGAAGTCCCTACCTTTCCGTCAGTAATATATAAAACAAAGTAACCAAGGATTTCTTGTGTTTTTGCACAACACTAATATAAGCTGTGGGAGATTTCAATGGAGATAATCAATGTGGTTATCTTTATTTTGTCACCGTCATCCTTATTCAGTTATTTGAACTGCTGGCTTGTGAAATGTTGAATCTCAGATGAATCATTGAGTATCTACGCTGTTGTGTGTCCGCTTGAGAGCTTGGCTAAGATGTGTATTGCTCTTTATCCTAGTAGGGGTTAATTTCAACTTTTAACATACTAGTGTTTAGCTCATAACTTTTAACATCAGCTTGCTGCCTTTTTCTCTCTCTAAGGGAAATAGCTGGCAATCATGGAAAACCTACTTGAACTGGTTTTTGTTTTCTTATCTAGGATTTGTTTTGCTTTCGAATAGGCATTAATGTTTAGCCTTTAGATGTTAAGAGAAGTGATAATGCTAATTGCGTGTACTTGTTTTTGCAGTTTAAGGGATCTACACCATCTGCTTCCTGGAATAAAGTTTACAAACGGATGAGAAAGACTCAAGTTGACAATTTTGACGAGTCAATATCTGGCGGTGAAAGCGAAAGGACTTTCGGATCGGGTTCTCATATGTTTGGCTTTTCTCACCCTGAAATTTTGAAACTTATAAAGGTATTATAGGTTGCTCTTCCGCTCAATTTTCACTTTATGGTGGTTCTGTTCCTTCAACTTTTGTTCTGTCTTATTATTGCAAATCTGAGCATGTTTTATATTATTATCATTGGCTCCAATGACTTTGAAGTTGTCTAGTACAGTTTTACTTTACTTGCGAATAAGATTTAAGTGAATATATTATGTGCTGTTTTGTTTCCTTATTCAACACTTCGGAGTCAAATTGTACCAAGCGATTAGACTTCAGAAGTGTTTGATAAGATAAGACGAACATTATATAAACATATAAGACCATTGCAACCTCTACTTAAATAAATTATTTTGCCTTATTAAAAAAGACCATAAAAATGCACTGCTATCTTCAAGTGTAGCTGAATATGGTGGATACCATTAATTGGTAAATATACTGTGCCATTTAACTATAAATATCGTATAGTTCTACTCTCCCATTATCTAGTTGTAATTGAAGGCAACATATGCTTTATGCCGTCGGTGGTGCATAAATGGAATTGAAGTCCCTTTTGAATATTTAGAGTTTTTCTTAAATATGTATCTCATGTACGGAGCAGAATCTGATATCCTTTTGGTGTAAACATGGACGGGTAGATGATAGTGAAACCCCGTCATAGTTCGTTGTATCTTTTGT
The DNA here is from genome assembly GCF_000390325.3 of Nicotiana tomentosiformis. Taxonomy (NCBI): domain Eukaryota; kingdom Viridiplantae; phylum Streptophyta; class Magnoliopsida; order Solanales; family Solanaceae; genus Nicotiana; species Nicotiana tomentosiformis. The sequence continues at coordinate 1,388,684 of NC_090820.1, read as the reverse complement.
ATGGATAGCCTGTTTTTTTTTTTGGCTTCTCTTTTGCTGACTTTTAGTAATAGCAGCATCTTCTTACTGCTGATTTTTCATCTATTATATTAAAAAAAAAAGAATTTAGCAAAAAATAAGTTTTAAATCTATTGGACTTACTCAATCAAACAAAAATAGTTTGGCACAAGATCTTAAAGTAAGTTCATAATATAATTTAGCTTAGTGTTCCAACTCATAATATGGCGAGCGCATTGTTTAGTTACACATTAAGAAGTTTTAATCTGCGAATGACTTATTTGATGGAAGGCATTATTCTATATTTTGCTTATTTCTTTTTCTTCTGCTTGGCTAAGGCATATATTATACTGTCAGGAATTATCAAACTCCAGGCTTCTTGCAAAATCCTTGAAATTGGCGTCTTCGAAAAATCAAGACCTGCCTGCTGGATATAGGCCTGTCCGTGTTAAATGGAAAGATCTGGACAAATGCAACGTTTGCCATATGGATGAGGTTGGAATCTGCTTCATTTCTTATGCTTTTTCTACTTCCAGCAAATGAGTGATTTTTGAGATGTCTATTTTGCTTAGTTGGGTGTTGTTGTTATATGACAACTAGTGAAGTTGCATCTGATGATCCGTATCATTTTTTCTTTCCCTAATTGAGTAGTAACGATATAGTTTCTTCGGATCATGCTGATGTAGATTCTTCTTTTACAGGAGTATGAGAATAATTTGTTTCTGCAGTGTGATAAATGCCGAATGATGGTGAGTATACTAATCTCTGTCTCTCCTTTTTGAGACAAAGTATAGTAATGTATTTTCCCTTTTTATTTTAGAATTGAATGTTTCCAGCTTGCTATTTCTCTTATCCACACATCTATTATGCGGATGTGATAGCTGCTCGTTTTCTGTTAAACCTGCATAGAATTTTCTTTTTTATTTGTTATTGATCAAAGTGACTATTTACTTAACATGCGAAAAAGGACTACTTACTTTTGATACTTCCATATTGTATCAACTTTGAATTACGGGAGAACATTCCAGACATTACTTATTGATTTGACTCCGTTGTTCCTCCCTATGGGTGAACAGAACGTTTTATTACAAAATTTCTGTGTTGGTTGATGTTCTCTTTTACTTTTGATATTTGAGTGATACTTTGTTCTTATTTGGGCTTGAATATTTGATTCCATTCTTCCGGGTTAAAGTTCTTTGCTGGTCATGATTTGTTCAGGTCCACGCTAGATGCTATGGGGAGAGGGAGCCTATGGATGGAGTACTTTGGTTATGCAATTTGTGTCGTCCAGGAGCTCCAGTAGTCCCTCCCCCTTGTTGCCTGTGCCCTGTTATCGGTACTTACGTTTGCTTGCATGTTTTCTCTTCATTTGCCCAGCTCTTTTCTTGCTTCTGTGTCTTATTATAAATGTTATACAGGCGGTGCTATGAAGCCTACTACTGATGGACGTTGGGCTCATCTTGCTTGTGCCATTTGGATACCAGGTTATTATTTTTCTTTTTGTCACATTACTGATTGGTTATCGTTGTCGATAAGTGTTTTGATTTACTGATTATCTCTATCATGATTCAGAAACTTGCTTATCTGATATAAAGAGAATGGAGCCAATTGACGGTTTGAGCAGGATCAGCAAGGTACTATAGCAGTTCTATTTATCTTTTTATCATTGTCTAAAAACCCTTCAGTCTTGTCCTCTGTTGTTGTTTGCACTTTTAAAGGTACCAACCATGACTTTTTCATATTTCATGTGGCTATACTACTAAAAATGCCCAAGCCCCGTAGAATAAGTACGTTAGGCTCTCATAATTATGTTTAAACCCAAGATTGCCCCTATTTTCTTCTTCTTCTTCTATTATTATTATTGTTGTTATTATTATTATCTTGAATGATAATTCCACTATACCCCATCTTTTTTTATAAACCTTATCAAAAAAAGAAAACTATTTTTTTAAATTTTTTTATTGAGATTGTAAGCCATTTTTCACTTTTAATCCATTGCAATATATATGTAGATGGGACACCTAATTTTCCTAATTGGACTTTCAGAATATCTACCAGAATTACTTATACCTGTCATTATCTCATATCTTGCTTATTTATGCAATTAATTTTCATTGCTTAATTATCGAAAGGAAGAGAAGTCTTTTGTTGTGGAAGACGTCCACATAGATAGGGTTTGCCGCAGTTTCTTGTGATAATCTCTTCTTCTGTTTATTATTTTTTAAAGGACCGCTGGAAGCTCTTGTGTAGTATCTGTGGTGTTCCTTATGGAGCTTGCATTCAGGTAACCTTGTGATTTATATCCTAACCCCATTTCAATTTATTAGGAGATTACAAATATAGATTTAATTTTTTATTCTGTGTTCTGCTATTATCCTCAAATATATGGGCTCAAATATTAAAGAGTAACGATGCAAATTGGTAGCCTACGAACTGATTGGAAACGGATTGTGTTTGGATAAGATGTGACAGACTCTAGTCTGCCTCTGCAGATCCTTTGAAAAACTAATCCTTAGGAGTTCTGTTAATTGATCATTTCAAGAAAAAGAAAAGGACTTCTGTCAATTGTGACATTTAAGACATAATGTTTAGCTCTAATTTGATAGTCATTGGCTGATCCTCTTATCTTTAATGAAGTGGAATCTCTTTTCTTCTTTCTGCATTTTGTTTACAAGTTCTGCCGTCTCTCTCTCTCTCTCTCATGCTATCTTTCTTTTTGATGAAGTAAATGATATCACTGATGGCATCGAAAAGATGCATGTAGTGCAAAAAGATAATAAGTGCAAAAGTGAATTTGTTAGCTCCATTACAGGGCTCTCGCACTATCTTTCCTTTCTAATCTTTTCTTCCTTTCTTTGATTTCTTTAGTAGTTTTCTTTTCCTTCTTCTCTGTGTACTATAAATTTGATCTTTTGGGAGAGGCACTAGCATCCATGTCAATTGATTGAGTTCTACTTCATATATGCTTGTCCAACTTACTATTTAATTTGTTTCCCTTGTTACTTTGTCATGTAGTGCTCAAACCATACGTGTCGGGTGGCTTATCATCCTCTTTGTGCACGAGCTGCTGGCTTCTGTGTTGAGGTGATTTCTTCTTATTATAGTGATGGAAGTTTTTTTATGTGATGTATGGATTCTCCGCGTTCTTCTTTTCTCCTATTTGTTATGCTAACCTATCTTCTTTTGATGTTAACATTTTTATAGCTTGAGGATGAAGACAGATTGCATTTAATCCCTATGGATGAGGATGAGGAGGATCAGTGCATTCGGTTGCTTTCTTTCTGCAAGAAGCATAGAGCTGTATCTAATGAGCGTCCTGCTGTTGATGAGTGGGTTGCACAAAAAGCTTGTGAACATTCAGATTATACTCCTCCACCAAATCCTTCTGGATGTGCTCGCAGTGGTATGCTATTCTTATTCTCCATCACTACTTATGTGTCTCAGATCTGTTATTCCATTATCTGTTGTTTTCTGAAATGATTTTGGTTAATGCTTTATATTGATGGCATCTTTTGCTACTATTCTCTGTGTGAAATTGTTTAGCAGTGCATTTTATGATTCCTGATTTCTGTTTGTTAATGAATAGAGCCTTACAATTATTTTGGAAGAAGAGGAAGAAAAGAACCTGAAGTCCTTACAGCTGCATCCTTGAAGCGCTTGTATGTTGAAAATAGACCATATTTGGTTGGTGGCCACAGCCAACATGAGCAATTGAGTGATACATCATCTTCCTCATTTGCTGGTTCCAAATACACCGTTGACCTTCAAAAGCTAAAGTGTTCGCTGCTTGATGTGTCAAGGAGCATACTTTCCATGGTTGAGAAATACAACTACATGAAAGAAACCTTTAGAAAAAGACTGGCATTTGGTAAGCTGAATATTCTGTATGCCTTCACTATCTGAAGCAAATTTGAAATTGTCTTATCTGGATGTGTGCTGTATATTGTATACACCTGCAATCGTATTCTTGTCCTCTATTGTGTTTTCCATTGTTTAAGTGTTTTCTTGTGTTATTGTTCATGGTGGGAATAGAGCTACTGATCGAATAAAGCCAAAAATGGATCCCTTTGAATATTCTTGCTATCCCCTAACTAGATTATTTTGCTAGCTGGTGCTACTTTGAGCTCCTTTGTGCTCTTGTATCACCACTTCCCCCTCTCTTACAAGTAGCAATAATTTAATCTTGAGATTGTCATTGCCTCCAGGGAAATCCGGAATACATGGATTTGGCATCTTTACCAAGCTTCCTCATAAAGCAGGGGACATGGTAATTTGTCCCTTTCTTTATTACAGTGATATGATTTGAGAGAAAGTAGCTATATGAATATTCATGCGTATTCTTTTGTTGGAAAGTTTCAATACCAAGGACTGACAATTCCCTTGCTTAATAGGTAATTGAGTACACTGGAGAACTAGTTAGACCTCCTATTGCTGACCGAAGGGAGCACCTAATTTACAACTCACTGGTGGTAAGAACTATGTCATTGTTTACGATGTTTACATGTTGCTTGGTCATACTTGTGGTTTCCAAATGGTCATCTTTTTGATTTGCATGGTAGTAGTTATTTTTTTCATTGTTTGGTTATTGAAGATATAGTTTTGAACATTGGTTGGAGAGAAATGCAATCTTTATCACTTCTAAAAAGTATAAGCCAGAAAACACAATATGTGCTCTGGTACACCTTCATGGCTCCAAATACCCGGATTCCTAGTACTTTCGATACTAGTGGGCCATTATAGGGAGTGCTTGGCGGAATCCAATTGATGGCTGCAAATCTCTGAAAATGCTTCTTCTCCATATCTTTAGCTACAGATAGGCTCACGTTTCTTAATATCTTTCTTTATGTTTACATGGCCAATTTTTATTTCCCCCTTTAACTTGGAAGCAAGGAACATTTGCATTCAATAGAAGCAGATTGATAGTTATTAAATGTATGCTAAGCATATTTTTAACCAAAACATGTGTATTTTTTATGTCAGTTGACCTGATATTCTTTTTGAAGTGCTCTGCAAACCATGTGGGTTCATGCTCGTTTCAGAAGTAAGGGTTACATTCCACGAATACCTGCAGCAGAGAGAGGGGAAGAGGGGGGAGGGGTGCAATCCATAAATAAACTTATTTCCAAGTAAGGCTTGAAAAATGTACTTGCAAAAGTAAAATCCCAAAGTTGCATTGCTCTGCACAGGACATTTGGTCACAAGAAATGAATTTGTTGATCATGTTGCTTGTTCTGGTCAAGCTCAATGCTTAAGACATAGTAGTTGGAGTATCTATTGAAAGAAATTAGAAACCTTTGAGTTTCTTTTTTTTTGATTAATAGATGCCTATAAACTTCATAAGCATATCCCTTTTTGATTTTGGTTGTTCCATTTTTGTGCACTGGCTTGATGAAGGATGAAAACTGCTTCCATTGGTGGTAATTATATTGTTTCACCATATAATAACATGATTTCTACTCTCAGGGTGCTGGAACATACATGTTTCGAATTGATGATGAGCGTGTTATAGATGCAACAAGGGCTGGAAGCATTGCACATTTGATCAATCATTCATGTGAAGTATGCAAAATCCTCCTTTACCTATTTCCATGTTTCTTTAATGGTTTTATTCTCTTGGGGGACGGGGGTAAATGTTTCTTTCCTCACTAGATGGAGAACACCCGCATGACATGAACAAAGACACCATGTGTTTATCGCCATAAACATGGGTCTGAAAATATAATTGTGGAACTGGTCTTTTTCAATTGAGTGGACAAATTATAATTGGTGTGCTATTGAAACATCTTTATTAATATATGCTTTACAACTTATTCTTTTCTTGGATGTATTCTTCTGTTAGATTACATATGCGCAGATGCATATGTATAAACAAAGTTTAACAGTCTAATTGGAGCTTACCACCCTCAAGAAAACTCCTGTTGGGTCTCCATGTTTAACATCTAAATATAGATCCATCTTTTAACGGCTTCAGGATTTGTTGTGACCTTGGATCCCTGGGAGGGACAGAATATTTTCTCTTGAAAGGTTACTTTTGATTATACCAGCAAGCAACTTTTATCTGTTAAGTCTAAGCTACCCTCTTGTATTTCGGAGAGCACTTCTTATTAGGACCTTTGGGATGGCATGAGAATGCCAAGTGAGTTGGTGAATAAGCCTTTACCTGACTTGTCAGCTGTTACTTTATGTTGTTATGGAGCCAGATCTAAGCATAATGTATCATCGGTAAACACATCCAGATTCCTCGACATGATCCAAATATACGTTTCATTGGCTAGCCAGTGGGTTTATTTGTAAAGACTGCTGCAATGGAGAATGTAGTGGAGTTTTTGATTGCTAGTACTTAAGAAGACATTCTGTAATTGAGCTGCAGTTCACCACTTTCAATTTTTTGTGCAGCCAAATTGCTACTCAAGAGTTATAAGTGTCAATAACGATCAACATATAATCATATTTGCCAAACGAGATATTAAACAATGGGAAGAACTGACATATGATTACAGGTTTTTCCATCATCTCGCTCAATTATTTTGTCACTCCCATCTCTGGTGTGTTAAATTGTATTTGTTCACGTTGCAGATTCCTTTCTATCGATGAACAACTTGCGTGTTATTGTGGCTTCCCAAGATGCCGAGGTGTAGTAAATGATACCGAAGCTGAGGAACGAATGTCGAAGCTGTATGCACCACGCAATGAGTTAATAGACTGGGGAGGAGAATAAAGAGGTATGTGAACCCGTTTATCGTTTGCTTTTTATTTATTATCCAGGATACATATTATTCCAATCTGTATGATGATGGTAATTTATTTGGCATGTTATTCTATTGCTGTACATTTATGTCATGCTAGTAATGATATACAAAGTAACATTTGAGAAGGATTTTGAGAATAATCTGTTCACCTCATCCTATTCTGCTCCTCTATGACAACTCACTATACACTCTTTTCCTCTTTGCAGTTGCCTATAGAAAAGAATTCATATTATATATATAAATGCCATAAAGTTCTAGTTACAAAGAACTTGCTCATATTATGGGTTTAGACAAGAGTTTGGCATTGACCCCGTACTTCTTTGCCCTAGTTATTTCCCGTGGTATATGCTATTTGCAGACAATGTTGTGTTAATTTGTCGAAGCTAGCAAAAGTGTTAACCTGAAGCTTGAACTATGGAGAAGCACCCTAGAGAACAAGAGTTTTAATAAGTAAGACTGAATATATGCACTACAGGTTTAGCTAGCACAAGAAGAGTGAAACTGAGATGTGATAGGATGGGATAGTGGTGCATAAAAGCAAACACTTCAGATATCTAGGTTCGATGTTCCCATAGAACTGTGTGATGGATGAAGATGTTACACATAGAATCATGTAGGATTGGTCAAGTTATGGGAGTAACAGGCCTCTAAAGTCCAGCATATACACAAAAAATGAGTGTCGCAGAGATGCGAATGTTAAGATGGAAGTGCGGTCATACAAGATTAGAAATGATCAAGTTGTGCTTGGATAAAAGGAGGAAAGTCAATTGGGATGGTTTGGTCATGTCTTATATTGAAGGAAGTTGTCTCGGAAGACCTACAATTTCTTCAAGTCCAGAGTCGGTGCAAACAACGGTAGAACGTAAGAAAATCCTTGTAGGCGGTACCAATTAGTTGTGATTAAGGTTTAGTTCACTAGGAATACTTTTCTCTAGTCAGAGATTTGATAAAGAACTTCCCTTTAGGGCATAAATCAATTAAGCTTGTAATATGCAAGTTCAAGATTGAAACGGCACAAGCAATTGCAATGGCAAGTTGGCAACACACACATTCGTTGGTCGTTTTTGAGTAGCTTACTGAAGGAGAACTGAAGCAGCTCTCTTTCATAGACCACCCATATTTATCAGCATGGAGTAGCACAATTGGGAACCAAACCCAGATTTATCTAGCTTATTTATCTCAAAAAGAAAGAAAGAAAGGACAAAAAGAGGTTAAGATATTTTCAGAAAATTCAAACCCTTCAGTTGAGATACGAGACATGGATACTCCCCAATCCTTGGGTAGAATGCTGGTAAAGAATCCCATTTAGACATAAAACTAACTAATTTTTAGCCTGGGTTCTTGCTCCATGCACCAATGAGGAATACAGATGTTCCTAAAGGATCAGACCATGGAAGATACATCTTTGACTCCTGAGAATGGCTAGTTTGAATCTTTGGTGGGAGACAAATGATTGTCTTAGCTCTTTATTGGGCATCAAACTAATGCTATGCTCTTTGGCCACATTTGGGAAATTTGAGGAAATCCATCATAATGTAACTATTTCTGGAGTTTAGGCATTTGGTCTCTTTCTTTGACTCTCTTTGGCAACTTTTTTTCTGATGACGGTGGTGTCGCACCGTCAACCGGACAACTTACTACAACAAGAGATGATTGCAATTTCTTATTGTGGATATCTTCCTCCTTTCTTCACTCTCAATATTCTAAAATCCATGGGCTGATTCTTGTTCGATAAGGTCAGACCTCCATTTAGATTATAACTTCAAGCGAGGTACTATTCCATGTATTTCTTGACATATTTAGCTCCATAAAAGTTATAAGTTTTTCCTCTTTTCTCCACTTTCAATATTCCAAAGTCCATGGTTGCTATCTCCTTAGAATTTCATCAAACCTCTATTTAGATTTTAATATCATGCTATGACCTATGAGGCAGCGTTCCATGAATATTTGGCTTATTTTGTACCGGAAGTCCGATACGGAATGATTAAGTCTTCTTCTACAAAAACTTTTTGATTCATCTATTGAGAAAGGCAGTCACTAGTATGCTTGAGTGGCGTAACAAACTGTAATTGCTACCCACTAAAGGCATCTTTGGGAACTTGAGCTGAAATGGTGATGCTTTTGGCTTCAAGGACTGCTACTTCGAAACTGAGTGAACTAGTCTGTGTATGTCAGTTGGTCCTATTCTAAGATGCTTTGTAAACAATTAACTGTTAATTTGTCGTAGTTTGTTTTGATGCAAGCTTCTTCTGAGTGGGAACAAGGTGAATTAAGCATAGGTGGAGTCGTAGCAAAAGTTTGATGAGCTGCTACTGTTAGTGCTATGCAGTTTTGAAACTTAAATGTTCATTGGAAGCTTTTGGGTGATTTAGGAGGAAAAGAGAAGTTAAAAGAGGAATAGTGTGTCTGATGCATGAACGTATAATGATATATAGAATCATAATTCTATATTTCACTTGTTACATATCTGACACTTTGTCCTGGCTTCTACATCTATTACAATTTTCTCGTTAGGGTGCTCACTTGGAGCCGTTCTCTGCCTGCTATTGAGTCCCTGTCGAGCGTTTGCTTTCTCTGATCCAGTCAGTGTAGTGAACTTTAACTGCTTTGTTTACTATGACCCTTTAGTTAGAATGTGAACAATTTTGTGAAGAATATGTTTGGTACAGATATTAGACTGTATACCTACAATGTGGGAAGCATACAGAAAATGCAACAAAAAAGTTTGGCCATAATATATATAGGTAGGTAGGTGGTGAATTTGCGGAAAGGAAATAATTTGTTAGTAGAGGTACAAGTGACAAGTTGGGAATGCATTATATCCTGAATTAAGATTATTGAACTAACAGTGGCAGCCAACTATTTGCCATTGGAGAGTGTTGCTGAAAACCTTAAGAGCGCTCTTTTATTCTTAAAGATCGTTCTATCCTTCTTAGATAAGAATTGATATTAAACAATATGCTTGTATTTTCTGTAATGATGATAACAATAATGTAAAATTATAAAATCACTGCAAAAGTGGCGATTTAGCATTTTGTGATATCTGAGCTTGATGAGGACCAACATTCCATTGACCTTCTGCTCATGGAACCATGTACCGGACATCAGTGATATTTTTCTCTTGTCCACCTTTTGTTTATCCTTGGTTTTTGGTGTCTTCTTGTTTTCATTCTCTCTATTTTTCACTTTCCTTTCCTTTCCTGAGTCGTATTCTGGTTCCTCTAGCACATCAATTCATGCGTTTATGTAGTGCCAGTTGCTGAAAGTAACCTCATTCTTCATCTTGTGCATCAACTTTTCACTCATGATCATCTTCGTGTTTTCCATATACTAATAACAGTTTCCCTCTTGTGCAGAAGTCTTCCCTTCGAAGTGACGTGTCTTTGGTCGCTTGCTCCCTGTTACCTACTACTAGCTGGTTCAGATGTCCATATATTGCTCCAGTACTTGCAATTTTTTTCCGCCTTTTCTGCTAAGGCTAGAGTTGTTCTGGAGCTTGCGGCTTTATATATTCCCCCGCTTCCCATTCTTACCATGAATGTCTCTGTACAGAATTACCCAATTAATCTATACTTTTCTATTTCATTTATGTCTTCCTTAGTCGGTATCCATGCTGCCTAATTCTGTGTTGCAATTTGAGATATTGTTGTTGCAATTAAGGCGCCATGCTCTTTTAATCTCAAGTTTTTCTTGCAAGTGTCATCATACAGGAGTAAAGGCCTCCTAATAGGGGAAAAGACTGGTTGAAGGAAATGAGCTTTCTTCAGGTCATAGTTCCTTGCATAATTGCCTCTCCCTTCAAGAATATGTAATTCGGAGAAGGAGTTAGGAGGTAATGAACTTTCCTTAGACTGTAGTTCTGATATAACTTAGTGTGTAAAGCACACTTCATAAGTAAAAATGAATCATAAGCAACCATAGCACATTTAGGGCAAAACTATGCATTTTTGAATGATATAGTGCCTGCATCTTTTTGATGACAATGATGGATTTCAGGATGATCTATGGGGTAGAGGTGGTCTGGTGAGCATCTATCAGTTAATCCTTTTTGCACGGAACTATTCTGATTACTCTGCTGATAGGTAATTTCTTTGGGAGGGAAATGTAGTTATATTATGGTTTGTAACTGTGGTTGGGCAGTTGGAGATGTATGGATAACAAGACCTGCCATTTGGTTGAGTTTCATTTAGAAAGTAGTATAGGTTGAAGGGAGAAATCATTTAGTTTGATTGGTAGTTGTCCGATGGCCAGGAGTGAGATTTGTTAGAGAATTTGGTGCTAGAATACACTACACTTGCCTGCCTGTCATATTGGAACTATGAAGATTCTTGCCCTCTTGTACCGTACAATTCTAAAAAAAGAAAAAGTATCTGGCCCTCTTGCCAAATTGACGAAGAGTGTGTTTCGTCTGAGTTGACAATCTGTTAGACAGACATCATTATCAATTGTAACAGCATTTATAAGTTTAGTTTCTTTGGGAGGGAAATGTAGTTATATTACGGTTTGTAACTGTGGTTGGGCAGTTGGAGATGTATGGATAACAAGACCTGCCATTTGGTTGAGTTTCATTTAGAAAGTAGTATAGGTTGAAGGGAGAAATCATTTAGTTTGATTGGTAGTTGTCCGATGGCCAGGAGTGAGATTTGTTAGAGAATTTGGTGCTAGAATACACTACACTTGCCTGCCTGTCATATTGGAACTATGAAGATTCTTGCCCTCTTGTACCGTACAATTCTAAAAAAAGAAAAAGTATCTGGCCCTCTTGCCAAATTGACGAAGAGTGTGTTTCGTCTGAGTTGACAATCTGTATAGACAGACATCATTATCAATTGTAACAGCATTTATAAGTTTAGTTTCTTTGGGAGGGAAATGTAGTTATATTACGGTTTGTAACTGTGGTTGGGCAGTTGGAGATGTATGGATAACAAGACCTGCCATTTGGTTGAGTTTCATTTAGAAAGTAGTATAGGTTGAAGGGAGAAATCATTTAGTTTGATTGGTAGTTGTCCGAAGGCCAGGAGTGAGATTTGTTAGAGAATTTGGTGCTAGAATACACTACACTTGCCTGCCTGTCATATTGGAACTATGAAGATTCTTGCCCTCTTGTACCGTACCATTCTAAAAAAAGAAAAAAGTATCTGTCCCTCTTGCCAAATTGACGAAGAGTGTGTTTCGTCTGAGTTGACAATCTGTATAGACAGACATCATTATCAATTGTAACAGCATTTATAAGTTTAGCAATTTGGTGCTCCTCTTTCTTCCGCGCACACTAGTAGCAGTAGAATCTCTGTAACTTTGGAAGGATAAGTATACTGGAGAGTGGAGAGCCTTTGACCTATTCTTAGCATTACAACTAGTGCTAAAAAAATTCAAAAGTTCACTTTTCAAGTAAGAGAAGAGATGAGGATAATCTAACAGAGACCAGTTAAAATAGTGGGAGTTGGACTGCAAAGTTCTATTTGAGTGATCCTTTATTTCGATTATTCTGCTTCTGTCCTTATTATATAACACACTCCTCATTTTTTACGTGACAAAATGTTTGATGTGATTCCACAAATGATGGTGTTTTGTATTTTATACAACTTCAATTTTTTCCCAAAAAAATTCAAGTAGTTTAGAAGTAGGATAAACCAGTAAGGTTCAATGTTGATCGTCGGTGTAAAGCCCCGGTTATGGGAAAAATCCTGTATTCTCTTTTACTGTTCTCACACTAGTGATACATATTCGTTATGACATTTAAATTTTTAATATGAATTCCTTTCTTCTCGAACATCCAACAAAGGACCTTTCTTGGTCCTCTTATCATATGTTTGCTCTTGGTCAATGAACGTCGTTTGTAGATTTTTCTTCCTCTTGTGATAAATTTCCATCATTTTCTTAGTTAGATTATGGCCTTCATTGTAGATCTGACATAAATCCAAATTGGTTTTCTGCTACTCTTGCAGTATCCCTATGTCTATGCTATGTCATTCTTTGCCAGAGTCTCATGGCGCATAAGTTTAATGAGATGATGGTTTGCACAACTTTGGGTATCTCCATTCTTCATATATAAAATGGAATCAATGTACTCTTCCTGTACTCTTCGAATATCCTACAACTTCTTAGTATAACATTAAATAGTTTGGTAGCCATCCTACAATCACCTCTACAAGATAACATCTTGACCACACACTTCTCTAATCCTCAATAAAAGTAATAGGGAAGTTAATTTTTGAACTCTTTCTTTTCCTTTCTAGTAACTGAGAGACCTGAGCCAATAAACAAAATACAAAAGCTTAACAAAAGTAATTCTTAGTAAATTCCACACATAAGAAATTTTTAAAATTGTGTTGCTATGTTTATAACAAATAGTTAATTTATGTGTATTTCTTAATAACAATGATTTTCTAAAATATCGTGGACATATATTCATTTATCTTGATTGTTTGTGTGAGATTTCACAAACTTTGTGAAGGATAATTGCTAAAATTGTGTTTTGTTAAATGAATTCAAGAGTTTTAAAAAAATAGAAGAGTGATTTGACCCTTTCTTTCAAATGTTTTTTGTTCTTTACTTTAGAGGATTTTTTTTAAATGATCTAAGGTGTTATATAAAAGGCGTCAAGAAGATGCAAGAGAATACAAAAGAGGATACAAGGTTAGCTCCTATTACAGAAAAAACCTGTACCAGACTATGAGCTAACCAATATCAAAGCAAACCTGGCTACTAAACCAAGGTAAGAGAGTTAATGAAATCTAAAAGGAGATAACATAATTTACAGGGGAAAGGTTAGAAGATTTATTGGCTGCAGGAAGACAAAGAGGGAAAAAGGGATGTGAAAGGGAAAATAGCATTTATATTTGGATCATCCATGGGCTCATGACCTACTTAGCTCATCTAGCCTTTTAGTGACAATGTAGTAGTGTAGAAGTTAAGCCCTGTAGGCCCATTCATGCAGCCCATGTATTATTTTTGTTGTTGTTATTATATGTATGTGTGTGTGTGTATATATATAATGTAATACTTCATTTGTGAAATTGTTATAGTATATTTCGTGCTTGCATGTATGTATAATCCAAGGTCAAAAGGAAAATGACCTTTAGGTTCTTAACAAAAAATATCAGACAAATTTGTAGCTATTTAATTATAGTTGTTCATGTTTAGTCATTAGCTTGTTCAATTTATTGTACTTTAACTTGTTTGACATTCAAATCTAGTAATTTTCTTTTAATATTTACTCCACTTGTCATTTTATATTTCACTAGTTATACTCCACTGTTACTATTTGGAGAGTTAAATAGCATTTCTTTCACAGTACGTTATTCAAAAATATCTTAAATAATATAAGTTATTATTTGGTGTACCTTTATGTAAGTTTCAAATATATATACATATACATACATATATCTCTGTGTGTGTGTGTGTTATTCAAAAATATAAATGAAACGATTTGCGAATTGAGATTGCAAATTAAATGGTTTGATCCTCGTGCTTTGAGTCCTACCGTTCTTTTGAAACCGGACCAGTTGAAAAATTAGACTAATGTTTAGTATTATAGTAATTAAAATTTCAAAGTAAAGTATTTGGTGAAAATCTCTACGGTCCATTTCCTTTTTTTTAAGAGATGCAGCACAAGGACTTCCAAGGAATAATCCGTCCTAGTATTCTTGTCAGAGCACCACTTAACTTTGGAGTTTTGAATGGATATGGTGATTGTTAAGGTCCATTTCTTACCCAATATGTCATATAACAAGACCGCCCCACCACAGAAAGGTAGGCATTGTACAAGTCATCATGTTTTAATTTCAAACTGATGTGGCATTGCCCACTTGAAAAAGGTTGGTAGATTTCAAGCTGGGTCATCTAATACGACCACTAGATCTTTCACTCTTACTAAAGTACACTTAAGACTCAACCAATCTTGAAAGTAGAGTGGACTACTAGCATGGCTTGAATCTAGCGTGCTAACCTTTCTCACTTCTCTTATCAAATTTCTAACAAGTCTTGCTCTATAGTCCTACTCTAAATCTAGGTACGACTTGGTTTGGACTCTCGACTTGAAGTTAGGCCATTGAGCTAGTCTTTACTGAATATCGGCCTGCATAGTCTATGTCAATATCCACCTTACTTGGCTCGACATACGCCTATTCTTCTTGATGCCCACCATGTGATAAATTAATTAATTATAATGAGAAGTTGAGGACCACTCATGAGAATAATATGTATTGAAGAAGTCAACTAGAATTACTTGCTTTCTTCTAATTTTTTTGCTGTGTTTGACTAGACATGATATTCATAAACGGAAGAACTTTAGCACGTGAGCAAACAAAGTGCTTGTTTTTGTGTCTAGTTAGGTTTACGACGAGTAAGATAATGGCAAAATGTGAAAGTAAAAGTTAAGTAGTTTCTAATAGTAAAAAGTTGCCAATCTTTCTAGGACGAAGTCAAATTGAGATACAGAGTATTTCGCATTGGTGTTACCTCCAACAACATACCAGTGTAATCCCACAAGTGGGGTTTTGGGAGGGGTAATGTGTATGCAGACCTTACCCCTACCTTGAGAAGTTAGAGATGCTATTTTCGATAGACTCTTGGCTCATGGACAGATGGTAACTATAACAGTAGCAGTATAACAACAAGATAATAAGAAACCGAAGCAAAAGAAACAACAATTAGTAATAGAAATCTAAGAGTAAGAAAATACAAGACTACTACTAATACTACTAATATGGAAAAGAAAAACGCTCGACTACCTACTAACCCTCTATCCTAATTCTTGACCTCCACATCCTCCTATCAAGGGTCATGTCCTCGATAAGCTGAAACAGACCATATCCTGCCTAATTACCTCCCCCTAATATTTCTTTGGCTTATATTACCTCTCTTTAGAACCACCAAGGCTAACCTCACTCTTCCTTACTGGAGCATCTGTCCCTCTCCTCTTCACATGCCCAAACCATTTAAGTCTCGCTTCCTACAATTTGTCCTCCACAGGGGCCACTCTTGCCCTGTCTCGAATATCTTCGTTCCTTATCTTATCAATGTCGGTATGCTCATATATCCATCTCAACATCTTTATTTCTACTACTTTCATCTTCTGGACATCAGAGTTCTTGACTGACCAACACTCTGCCCCATACAACATAGTCAGTTTAACCAGTACTCTATAGGGTGCGACCTCAAAAAATAAAATGATTACATATGCCAAGATTTCAATTTTAACATATATATTCTCTGTGTTTCAATATATATGAGGATGTTTTTGCCCCAGTAATGGAAGGATATGGCGAACTTATGGTTGAAAAGATATTTTGATAGAGAAAGCATCGCATCAAGTTTAAATTAGAATAATTAATGGAGTAGAAACAATGAAGTTGTGAAGTTGGATCAAATAAAATGATGTAAAATATTTTGAAATATCCAAAATGGAGAGAGTGTCAGACTAGGGAGGGTGCTTCTTTATAATTTCAAATATTTATTCTTTTTAACATAACTATATTTAATCTAAAAATGGATGAATTTTGCGGTTTTATTTAATTAAATGTCCCTTTCTTTTCTTCTAATATCTTATTTGAATTTAATTTTTATCATTAGATGCATACATTTAATCTTTTTATGTCACTCGATTTATTTGAATTATCTCTCTACGTAAACATTCATGAAGAAAAATAAAAATAAAATAAGTTGAAAAAGTCTAAGATAAATAAGAAAAAAACAATTCCTCTCTTTTAACCCCCCCAACCCCCCCCACCCCACACACACACCTAGAATTTTGCTTTCTCTTGTTGTAATCATTTATATAAGTGGCTCCTAGAGTTGTAGTCTAGTTGCTAGAGCAAAGCACGTGATGTGTGAGTTAGATGCATGTCACAAATTCTAACTCTGCTGCAGAATCCAAATGAAGAAGGGTAGAGGGGCATGGGCTAGCTTATTATTCATCGAGTTCTGAATTGTGTACTACTGGTCCTCATGATTTCTCGGCTATAAAAATATCATCTCTGTCTAATTTCACAAAATTATTTGACGAATTTGAACGTAAGATAGTTGATTGGATCATGATCTAATAAAATATTTGTTGCACAAAGATATTGAAGCGTATGAGATAAATTCTTCCACTTGTAAGGCATAAAGGTTGACACCGTGGAATTTCCCTAGAGAATAGACGAAAATTAGATATATTGTATGATAATGCCCAACTAATTTTAAATCAAGGTCTAGTTGATTTGATTTGATCTGTAATAGTTTGGCAAATGATTTAGTTTCTAATATATAGTCTAGTGAAAAATTGTTGTATCATTATCACTTTTTCAAAATATTAGCGAAGTTGAATGTTCAAATTTAAGCTTGTAATGAATAAACAAATTCTATAGTTATAGACTGTTTGACCAAGCTTTTGAAAGGTAAAAAGTGCTTTTTATTTATTAAAAAAATAATTATTTTAGAGAATAAATGCGTTTGGCCTATCTTTTGGGGTTGCTTTTAAGCAGAAGCTGAAATTATTAGCTTCTCCAAAAAATAAGTGCTTTTGATTTTTTTAGGACAATAATACCTATATCAAAGTTCATATTTACCAAACTAATTAGTAGTAACTTTTCTAGTTTTCAGAACCATGATTTTCACATTGTTATTTTATCTAGGTTATACGAATAGTAAATGAGAGAAATGGTTAAAGTGAGAATATTTAAAAATATAAGATTATGTCCGCTATTGGAAGTAGGATTTTTTTTATTTACAAGTAGGGTTTTTGTTTTATTTTTCATCAAATTATAGTATTAAATGCATATTTTGTCTATCTTTTTGAAATCATTATTATGAGAGAGCCAGTAATATTCTTTAGGTCGATTTTTTTTGAAAATTTATGTTCTTTTTAATGCAGATTTGTTTCTATTCTTGTTTTGGTAGGCACATCCCATCGAGTAAAGTTTAAAAGTTAAATTAGATTAAATATTACAAATCATAACATGCATGCTCATTTATCTATTTAAATAGTATTAATCTTTTAAATGATGCTAATTTCTTATTAAATATAACATTAATTTATTAATAGAGATATGAGTTTAACAAGTTTTAATGAGTCGCCTTGCTAATTAATAAGTAGGTGACAACTTAGTTGCATATCATTGTTCGTAATTTGACACTTCTAAGCGCTTTTCAAAACATTGGCTAAACACAAACTACTTGTTAGTTTACAGATATGTATAGTGTAGTCTTGTCCCACATTGGAAGAGAAGTAATATCTCCTGGTAGTGTATAGCTATAAATAGGGACCTCTTGTATTGTATTTATCATCCAATATCAATAACATATTTTCTCCCGTGCCTTCTCACATGGTATCAGAGCATTAGTGAGAAAAGATCGCTGTGCGTCATTCCAGCGTTAACGAAAGAACTTAGTCATCGTGTAATTTTTCCGGTGATCTAAGACTTATCTAAGTGAAAGTCACTTTCTGTCGGTGTTGTGCTAAAACCAACACCACCACGAGGTAGATCACCCTCCGACTACCAACCCCTGAAATTTTATCCGGCAGAAAAGCCGCCACGCTCCTCCACGCGCCGGCAACAACTTTTCCGGCGAGGGTTCCGGCCACTTTCCGGCCATTTTTTCGCGAAACTTCTTCAGGACAGCTTGCTTGCAAAGGAATTCCGAGTCTATCCATCCTGGTTACGACAAATTCCGACAACTTTGGAATTTTCCGGCGAGCTACAGTGTTTCCGGCGTGAATAGTGTTTCCGGCACAGAACAATTTGTTTTCCTGCTGTAAACAGTGTTTTTCAAGCTATCTCTTCAGTTTTCTCACATGAGTTACTTATTTCCACTATTTCATGTTTAACCCTACTACTACAAATTGTAGCGACATGGGAACCGATGCTTTGAATAGTCGAATGGTTTCTTTAGCAGATTATATTGAGTTCCTTCAGTATAAAGCATGTAAGCAGACATCTTCTGAGATAGCTTCTGTTGTTTAAACAGGTAATAGCGTGACTTGTTTCTCCCAATCTTCATCCTCTGAGTCTTGGATCATTGATTCAGGTGCTTCAGATCATATTTCTGGTAACAAATCTCTTTTCACTACTATTTCATATTCTCAATCTCTTCCAAAAGTCACAATGGCCAATGGGTCTCAAACCATGGCAACTGCAATAGGTCAAGCAAGCCTACTTCCTTCCTTACCTTTAGATTCAGTCCTTTATGTTCCCAATAGTCCTTTTATTCTCATAGCTGTTAGTCGCTTAGACAAATCACTTAAATGCGCTGTTTTATTTCTTGATGACCATGTTTTTATACAGGAACGCAGTACGGGGCGGATCATTGGTACCGGGCGTGAATCAAACGAACTTTATTACCTTATCCTTGTTAAATCACATGGACTCACATTTTGTCTTCCTTCTACAACTTGTCCTGTT
Organism: Nicotiana tomentosiformis; assembly: GCF_000390325.3. NCBI lineage: Eukaryota > Viridiplantae > Streptophyta > Magnoliopsida > Solanales > Solanaceae > Nicotiana > Nicotiana tomentosiformis. The sequence goes on along the minus strand of NC_090820.1, from coordinate 1,369,555 downwards.
ACTGATTTACCAGATTTATTACATAAACGGTTCGGACATCCCCATTTGTCAAAACTTCAGAAAATGGTATCTGGTTTATCTCACTTGTCAGCTCTAGAATGTGAGTCATGTCAGCTGGATAAGTATACCCGCTCCCATTACCCTCGGCGTCTTGATAATCGAGCAGTCACCTTTTACTTTAGTCCATTCAGATGTTTGGGGTCCTAGTCGGGTCAGTTCCACCTTGGGATTTCGCTACTTTGTCAGTTTCATTGATGATTATTCCAGGTACACTTAGATATTTTTGATAAAAAATTAATCTGAGTTGTTTTCTATTTTCCAGACCTTCCACGTTGAAATTCAAAATCAATTTGGGGTTTCTATTCACACATTTCGTAGTGATAATGCCCGAGAGTATTTGTCTTCCCCATTTTAGCAGTTTATGAAATCTCATTGGATTATTCATCAAACATCTTGTCCGTACACATCTCAACAAAATGGGGTAGCTGAAAGAAAGAATAGACATCTTATTGAAACTGCTCCTACCCTACGCATACAATCTCATGCTCCGTTGCGTTTTTGGGGGATGCAGTTCTTACATCTTGCTATCTTATTAATCGTATGCCATCTTTAGCTATCCAGAACCAAGTTCCATTCTCTGTCATGTTTCCCCATTTACCTTTGTTCTCTCTTCCACCCTGTATCTTTGGAAGCACTTGTTTTGTCTATAACCTTACTCCAGGAACAGATAAGTTAGCTCCTCGTGCTCTTAAGTGCGTATTTCTAGGTTTCTCGAGAACACAAAAGGGGTATCGATGCTACTCTCCTGACCTCCAGCGGTACCTTATGTCCGCTGATGTTACCTTTTTTGAAACCCAATCATACTACACAGGTTCAGGTCATCACTTAAATATTTCTGAGATACTACCAGTTTCATCTTTTGGAGATTCAGTCACTCCAGCTCCACCACCTACAGCTCCAGTTGTAGCTCCACCACCTATAGCTCTAGTTCCACCACCTACAGCTCCGGTTGTAGCTCCACCACCTATAGCTCCAGTTCCTCCGCATAATCCAGTTCAACCTTTTACAGCTCCACCACTCTTGACTTATCATCGTCGTCCACATCCAGCATCAGGCTTAAGTGATTCATGCCCCGCATCAGATTCTGCACCTACTGCGGACTTGTCTCCTCTTAGTCAACCAATTGCACTCCGCAAAGGTGTACGATCCACACTTAATCCTAATCTCCACTATGTCGGTTTAAGTTATCATCGTCTGTCGTCACCTCATTATGCTTTTACATCTTCTTTGTCCACTGTTTCTATTCCTAAGTCTACAGGTGAGGCACTATCTCATCCAGGATGGCGACATGCTATGATTGACGAGATGTCTGCTTTACATGCGAGTGGCACTTGGGAGCGTGTTCCTCTTCCTGCAGGTAAGTCTGCTGTTGGTTGTCGTTGGGTTCATGCAGTCAAAGTCGGCTCGGATGACCAAGTTGATCGGCTTAAGGCTCGTCTTGTTGCAAAAGGATATACTTTGATTTTTGGGCTTGATTATAGTGATACTTTCTCTCCCGTGGCTAAAGTAACATCTGTTCGTCTCTTTTTGTCCATTGCTGCTGTACGTCATTGGCCTCTTTATCAGTTAGACCTTAAGAATGCTTTTCTCCATGGTGATCTTGAGGAAGAAGTTTATATGGAGCAACCACCTGGTTTTGTTGCTCAGGGGGAGTTTAATGGTTGTGTGTGCAGATTGCGCAGGTCACTATATGTTTTGAAACAGTCCCTCGAGCTTGGTTTGGTAAGTTCAGCACAATTATTCAGGAGTTCGGCATGACTCGTAGTGAGGCTGATCACTCTGTGTATTATCGGCATTCTGCTCCTAATCCGTGTATTTATCTAGTGGTTTATGTTGATGATATTGTTATTATTGGTAATGATCATGTTGGTATTACTAATCTGAAGCAACATCTCTTTTAGCACTTACAGACTAAGGATCTGGGCAGATTGAAGTATTTTCTAGGTATTGAGGTCGCTCAGTCTAGCTCAAGTATTGTTATTTCACGCCAGAAGTATGCCTTAGACATTTTTGAGGAGACAGGAATGATGGATTGCAGACCTATTGACTCTCCTATGGATCCGAATGCTAAGCTTCTGCCTGGACAAGGGGAGCCTCTTAGAGACCCTACGAGATATAAGAGGTTGGTTGGCAAATTGAATTACCTCACAGTGACTAGACCTGACATTTCTTTTCTGGTGAGTGTTGTAAGTCAGTTTATGGATTCTCCCTGTGATAGTCACTGGGATGCAGTTGTTCGCATTCTTCGGTATATAAAGTCAGCTCCAGGCAAAGGATTACTATTCGAGGATCGAGGCCACGAGCAGATTGTTGGGTACACAGATGCTGATTGGGCAGGATCACCTTTTGATAGACGTTCTACGTCTGGATATTGTGTTCTAGTAGGAGGTAATTTGGTCTCGTGGAAGAGCAAGAAACAGAATGTAGTTGCTCGATCTAGCGCCGAAGCCGAATATCGGGCCATGGCTATGGCGACGTGTGAGTTAGTTTGGGTCAAGCAGTTGCTCAAGGAGTTAAAGTTCGGAGAAATCAGCAAGATGGAACTAGTGTGATAACCAAGTTGCTCTTCATATTGTGTCAAATCCGGTGTCCCATGAGAGGACTAAACACATTGAGATCGACAGTCACTTTGTCAGAGATATTGTTACAAAGTTTGTAAAGTCAAATGATCAACTAGCAGATATTTTCACCAAGTCTCTTATTAGTTCTCGTATTAGTTACATGTGTAACAAGCTCAGTACATATGATGTGTATGCACCGGCTTGAGCGGGAGTGTTAGTTTACAGATATGTATAGTGTAGTCTTGTCCCACATTGGAAGATGAGTAATATCTCCTTGTAGTGTATAGCTATAAATAGGGACCTCTTGTATTATATTTATCATCCAATATCAATAACATATTTTCTCCCGTGCCTTCTCACACTAATAAAAGCACTTCTCAATAGATTTAGCCAAACATTAACTGCAAATCTTCAAAAGCACTTTTTAAAAAAGTACTTTTGATAAGAATTAGTTCTCAAAATAAGCTGGTTTGGACCAAATAAGTTGTTAATCTTATAAATTGCATATATTATTCTCTCAGCTCTCCATGTATATGGGAATGGATAGATGGATAACCATGATAATAGGAGTTAGGAAGCCATTTTTTTTTTTTTGCAGGCGTTTAGATCAACTTCAAAATAGTTTTCATATGAAATGCTATTAATGAGAGCAACGATTACAAGGAAGCGAACATGGTGCCAAAGGGAAGAGTCACCTATATCGAGATTTGAATGGTTGCTGAAAACTTTGACCACTAGACCCCTTTTATACAATAACAAACCTAGTGTAATCCCACAAGCGGAGTATGGGTAGGGTAGAGTGTACGCAGACCTTACCCCTACCTTATGAAGATAGAAAGGCTGTTTCTGATAGACTCTTGGCTCAAGGAACAATGAACTAAATCAACAAGCAATAGCAACAAGTTAATAGTATAATGGAAGCGAATAACATAACATGTACTAATAATAAACCAGGAATAAGCAAATACAACAATAAGACTAGTTTTACTGACAAGTCTAGGATAGACTTACGACTATCTGTCAATCTTCAACCCTAATACTCGTCCTCCACGCCTTCCTATCGAGGGTTATGTCCTCGGTAAGCTGAAACAGTGACAAGTCCTGCCTAGTTACATCACCCAGTACTTCTTAGGCCTACCCCTATCCTTCCTCAGACCTGCCATGGTCAACCTCTCACACCTCCTAACCGGGGTGGTTATGTCTCGCCTCTTCACATGCCCGGATCATCTCAGTCTCGATTCTCACAACTTTTCCTCTACATGGGCCACTGCCACCATGTCCCTGATAACTTCGTTCCTAATCTTGTCTTTCCTGGTATGTCCACACTTTCATGTCAACATCCTCATTTCAGCTACTTTCATCTTCTGGACATGGGACATCTTGACGGGCCAACACTCTGCCCCATACAACATAATCGGCCTAACAACCACTTTATAGAACTTGCCTTTAAGTCTTGGTGGCACATTATTATCACACAAAACCCCGGATGCAATCCATTTCATCCATCCCACGCCCATACGGTGGGTGCTTTAGTATCGTATCAAGGCTATAAGACATACTATTCCTTGTCAATGAGTGTAATCATGAAAAGACGACATTAAACAATTAATATTTCACTTTATCATAATTGTTTTCCAATTTCTTTGTCCATATATTTGTTATTCATGCTTATAATTATTAGTCTTGGACTACATATACATATTTTTACTTTTTCTCCAGTTGCGCTTTTTTTCATTAAAGCCCACGCTTTATTTGCGCTTTGCGCTTAAAGCCCTAACAGATCTTAGAGCTTTTTTGCGCTTTTCGCCTTTGATAACACTGTCGCCACGTCAAACAAAAAAGGGCTAAGGGCTGATCCCTGATGCAACCCTTTCTCCATTGGGAAATGATCCAAGTCTCTTCCCGCAGTCCTCGCCCTAGTTGTAAAACCATCGTACATGTCCTTAATCTTCTTAATGTACGCTATCGGAACATTGCTAACTTCCAAACATCTCTATAGAACCTCCATCGGGACTTTATCGTAGGTTTTTTCTAGGTCAATGAGCACCATATGCAAGTCCTTTTTCCTTTCCATATACTGCTCCACCAATCTCCTCACAAGGTGAATGGATTCTGTAGCCGACCGTCCCGACATAAATCTAAACTAGTTCTTCGAAATAGACACGCATCTCCTCATCCTCCTCTCCACCACCCTTTCCCAAACTTTCATAGTGTGTCTCAACAACTTGATATCCTTGTTGCAGTTCTAGATATCACCTTTGTTTTTGTACAACGGAATCATCAAACTCCACCGCCAATCGTCAGGCATCTTCTTCGTCCTGAAAATGACATTGAACAAACCAGTAAGCCACTCCAAGCCTACCCGACCCATGTCCTTCCAAAATTCTACCGGGATCTCGTCAGGCCCAGTTGCCTTACCCCTGCTCATGCTACACAATGCCCCCTCAACCTCCTCAATCTTACTACGCCTACAAAACCCAAAATCTCTCAGCCTCTCTGAGTTTTTCAACTCAGTTACGATGTTCCTGTCCCCTTCCTTGTTCAAGAATTTATGGAAGTATGTCTGCCATCTATGCCTAATACATGTCTCATCCACTAATACCTTGCTATCCTCATCTTTGATGCACCTCACTTGGTCCAGGTCCCGAGCCTTCCTCTCTTTAACCCGTACCAGACCCCTTTTATATATCTTAAAAAATAAGTGCAATTTACAAGAAATGACATAAATAAGCTAAAAGACATGTTGTAAATACATGAATATACGGAAATGAGTTTATCACCTGTATAAAGGACTCCAAGCAACATGTTCAGCATCATTGGCAAGGGAAGTCGCAAAGGCAAGCTGGATCAGTGTGGCATTTGGAGTGGCCGGGTCTTTTAGCTTTAGCAAGGACTCTGTATGCAATTAGGGGGGGGGGGTGCTTACTAATTGGCGTTGTGGGCATTGTGTGTAGGCAAGAGTGCGGACTATTAATGGGCTACTTCGCATCTCTTATGACATCATATCTCAAACTCCATCAAGAGCTTCTTCACAGTCATAGAATGGGACAAGAAGAGTGCTCAATTGTCTTGCAAATAAATGGTGGGTAGAAATATGGGCTCTTACCTCTCGACTCTTTGTCGGCTGTAAAGGCCTAGGCCTCATCATCACCAAAACATCTTTGTGCTTCAGAGTAATATGTGTTTCCCTCAAGGATTCCAACTACGGATCTGCTTGAAATGCTCTATAATTACCATATACATTATTTTTCCTTTTATGAGGGCCAAGTTCGACAATGACTCCTTTTCTGCACCTCCAACTAGTTGTCTTGGGTAGGGGTGCTTATCGGGCGGATAATTACGCTTAACGGTTCGGCTTAACGATTATCGGATTATAAATGTAGTAATCCGCTAGCTATCCAATAAGACAACGGGCGGATTGGTGTCGGATTAACAATTATCGGGCGGCTTATTGGCTAAATCAAATAGAAATTTTTTGAACAATCATTCAATCAATACCAAACAGTTTCAAATCAATACCAATTTTTTAATACCATCTAAGATCTAACCAAACGGTATTTTTTAATTGAAGAGTTTTCAAGACTACTCATACTGTCATACACATATTAACCAAATTTTTAATACCATCAAGACTAATTATACAGACATGCTCGTATTAATCATTGGGATTTTGATTTTACGACTTCTCAGTTTTCAGTTCAAGAGAGAGACGAGACTGACGGCTTCTCTGCCTCTGGTGATTGCAGACAATTGAGAATTAGAAAATAGAAATTAGGGATTTAGCCATTTAAGGTTTCAATAGTACTTTATATACATAGGGTTAAAAGTGTAAATATAAAAATTCTTAACGGGTTAACGGTTTACCCGATAAGAAAATTGAGTAATTCGCCCCCAAACAGTTAAGCCGTTAATTATAAAATCTCAATTCGTTCACCATCCATTACCCCGATAATCCGATACTAATAAGCCAATGAGCTATCGATTTGGTCCGGTTAACGGTTTCGGTTCGGTTTAAACAGCCCTAGTCTTTGGAGTTGATGGTTTGAGTGTGTCCCCAACTTTTGTTCATGGATGTCATGGCACATGTCTTTGTCCTTTTGAAGTAAGAACAATACTCGTCCGTGGAATAGAAGTGACAAGGTCGAGGCGTTCCACCAATGCCCTGATGGGTTCGCCATTGGCCGGACATCGACATAAATTAAGTCTTTGCTTTTGCCAATGCATGGTTTATTGTCTACATCCGGAGTTCTCTTGGCTATAGTGGGAACAATTTTCTTATTACTTCGAAGACTAACACTAGATTTGCCCACTTATTGGGGTAAATATTAGAGTATGAGAAAAAGCATAGAATGATTCTTCCTTTTGCTCCGGTTTTGTCTCCACTATTCATGTTTCATGGGTATTCAACTTTTGCCTCTAGCCCGGAAGGCCGACATTCAGGATCGCGCATGGAGAAACCGAATTATTACGAAGATTCGTTAGTCATTTCCAAAAGGAAAGAATATTGTTACCGGCTGTCCCGGATGAATGGGCGGCTGAAGCGTTCACAAAGGGCTTAAATCCGAGAAGCTCAGATACTTCCCGAAAGCTGAAGGAAAGTCTACTCGAGTTTCAAGCAACAACTTGGGCAGATGCCCACAACCGGTACGAGTCAAAGATAAGGATTGAATACGATCAGATCGACTTCCCGTCATCGGCAAAGGGACAAGAGAAGAACATGGAAAAAATGAAAGACGATGTCGACTTAAATAGACGAGGTTCAAGGGGCCGGTTCCTACCCTACAAGCAGACGGAAGGTCGCAGCAGGAACTTCCGGTCGGTAGACAAGTTTATCAGCGACAGGAGAACTGATCGCGGGAGGAATAACAGATCGCTGCAGGCAGTCATCAACCTTGAGCAAACCATTGCATTGGAAACTATCTATTTCTAGAAGTGACTATTCCAGTCCTTAGTCTATTTTTTGAAAAGTTGCACTGTTGCTGCGACAACAACAACAACATATCCAATATTATCCCACACCGTGGGGTCTGGGGAGGGTAGTGTATACGTAGACCTTTTCCCTACCTTGTGAGGATAGAGTGGCTGTTTCCAATAGACCCTCGACTTAGGAAAACATAAGCACCACAATAATGAAAATATAGACAAAAAGGGACAGTACCAAAAAGCCATATAAAAGCAGAATAAAAACAAGACATTAAGTTGATCAACAATGAAAGAAAACAAAGGTTAGTTATAAATGCGTCAATACTACAATTATGACCACTCTAAACTACCTACTCTACTACCCTACTCCTCGACCTCCATACCTTCTATTAATGGTCATGTTCTCGGTCAGCTGAAGCTGCACCATGTCTTGCCTAATCACCTCTCCCCGCCTCTTCTTAGGCCTACCTCTACCTCTTCGTAGGCCCTCCAATGTCAACCTCTCACACCTCCTCACCGGGGCGTCTGTGCTCCTCCTCACATGACCAAACCACCTATGCCGCGCTTCCCGCATCTTGTCCTCAATAGGGGCCACACCCACCTTGTCGCGAATAACCTCATTTCTAATTCTATCTAACCCGGTGTGCCCGCACATCCATCTCAACATCCTCATTTTTGCTACCTTCATCTTCTGGACATGAACGAGCTTGACTGGCCAACACTCAGCCCCATACAACATCGTTGATCTGACCACCACTCTGTAGAACTTACCCTTAAGTTTCGGTGGCACTTTCTTGTCACACAAAACACCGGAAGCGAGTCTCCATTTCATCCATCCAGCCCCAATACGATGTGTGACATCTTCATCAATCTCCCCATCCCTTGAATAATAGACCCAAGGTACTTAAAACTCCCTCTCCTAGGGATGACCTGCGAGTCCAGCCTCCCCTCCCCTCCTTGAGTCTCGCCACTGAAATTACACTCCAAGTATTCTGTCTTGGACCTGCTTAACTTGAAACCATTAAATTCTAGGGTCTGCCTCCGTATCTCTAACTGCGCGTTCACACCGTCTCGCGTCTCGTCGATCAATACAATATCATCTGCAAATAGCATACACCACGGCACCTCTCCTTAGATGTGGCGCGTCAGTACGTCTATCACCAGAGCAAACAAAAAAGGGCTGAGTGCCGATCCCTGATGCAACCCGATCATAACCGGAAAATGTTCTGAGTCCTCACCTACCGTCCTCACTTGGGTCTTTACTCCATTATATATGTCCTTAATCAACCTAACGTAGGCAACATGTACACCTGTAGCCTCCAAATATCGCCACAAAACCTCCCTCGGAGCTTTATCGTACGCCTTTTCTAAGTCGATGAACACCATATGCAAGTCCTTCTTTCTCTCTCTATGCTGCTCCATCAATCTCCTAACAAGGTGGATGACTTCTATAGTCGAATGTCCTGGCATAAACCCAAACTGGTTCTCGGAAATAGACACACTCCTTCTCACCCTTAGCTCTACCACTCTCTCCCAGACTTTCATACTATGGCTAAGCAGCTTGATACCCCGATAGTTATTGCAATTTTGGATATCACCTTTGTTCTTGTATACAGGAACTATCGTGCTCCACCTCTACTCTTCGGGCATCTATTGCGTTCTAAAAATGACATTAAATAACCTAGTGAGCCACTCCACGCCTGTCTTGCCCGCACTCTTCCAAAACTTCGCTGGGATTTCATCCGGCCCTGTCGCTTTGCCTCTGCTCATCTTACGCATAGCCCCCTCAACTTCATCAACTCTAATCCGCCTACAGTACCCAAAGTCACAGTGACTCCCGGAGAGTTCCAAATCACTCAGTACAATGCTTATGTCCCCCTCCCTGTTCAAGAGATTATGGAAGTAGGTTTGCCATCTCCAACGGATTAGCCCCTCATCCAATAAAACTCTTCCTTCTTCGTCCTTGACGCACTTCACTTGGTCCAAGTCACGCGCCTTGGCCAACCTGAACAACCTCTTATCCCCACCTCGGCCCTCGAGTTCCTCATACAAACGACTAAAAGCTGCAGTCTTGGCCGCCGTAGCTGCTAGCTTTGCCTCTTTCTTAGCCAACTTATAATGCTCCCAATTCGCCCTCTTCTTCTCCTCATCTACACTTTCGACTAGCTTCAGATACGTTGTTTTCTTGGTTTTCACTTTTCCTTGCACCTCTCCATTCCACCACCAGTCTCCCTTGTGACCACCAGAGTAATCCTTTGAGACCCCTAATACCTCTCTCATAGCTTCCCAAATGCACCGCGCAGTCGTGGTCCACATAGCGCTTGCGTCCCCACTACTCCTCCAAGCCCCCATAGTCACCAGCTTGGCCCCCAACTCCTTCGATAAGGAAACTTTGGAGTTACTTGCACCTTGATCTAACATTTGTTAGTATAACCTCTGTTACGCTGACCTTTTGTTGTTTTTTTTTCTTTAAAGTCTACTGTTGCTTGTCTTTTCGGGGTGCCACTCGATGATCAATAAGACATTCTGTTGTTTGCATTGCCTTTGTCATAGTGTCAACCCTTTGCTGTTGCAGTTGCATGCTGGAGCAATCCTTATCCCCCAAGTCATAATATTGAACACGAGTGAAAAACTCCCCACATACATATACAACACAACTCCCGAAAATTTCCATGTGCAATGTACTTTACATTCTCTTGTTGAATTGTTTACGGATGGCCGCTTTGAGTTCCTTCCATGTTTTTAGGGTCTTTTCACAATCCGAATGTTTTATGCTACTCGCCACCAAAGCTTGGCATTACTTACTAGGTACTTGGCGACATCGGTCACCTTCTTGTTTCCAATCCATCACCAACCGCAAAATATTGATCGACGTAGAAAAAGAAAGTTTCTCGCCACCAAAGCTTGGCATTACTTACTAGGTACTTGGCGACATCGGTCATCTTCTTGTTTCCAATCCATCACCAACCGCAAAATATTGATCGACGTAGAAAAAGAAAGTTTCGATGACTTTGGATTTCGACCACTGTTGTAGGATTTGAGTTCAAGTACCTTAATTTTCTACTGCATCAGTGCGTCATATCGTCCAATAACAACTCCAAGTTAGCTTTTAGCTTGGGTACTGTGCATGTGAGGTGCTTCAGTTCCTCAATTACTTGCACATTTGCAATGTGATCGGCTTGATTTTTCTAGCCACGTGTCATGATAAGAAGTGATGAGCGTTACAATGTATCCCCCGTTTGAGTGTCGAGCTTATGCCCTTGTATCAATTGTCACAACACGTGTTCTCGAGGTGTCTTGGGAGGGCGACGTAAGACAAAGGAACAAATTTTTTGTGATTGTTTTCTTCCAATTGAAAGCCGCTCAGCACGATAGACTGGATTGTCAATAACCGTACAGGAAAGCCAATGTCTAGATCTCAGAGTAAACAAGAGAATTGAATAAAAGTTTGCTTGTATTAATGAGAGCGTCGACTATAAGAAATCCAACCTGGTACTAGGAAGGAGAGACACCTAACACAAAATTTGAATGATTGTTGAAAACTCTGACTATTAGACCTTTCCTTTATACTCCCTCCGTTTCAATTTATGTGAACCTATTTCCTTTTTAGTCCGTGCCAAAAAGAATGACCTCTTTCTTTATTTGGAAACAATTTACCTTTATGCAATAATTTATAGCCACACAAAATATATGTGCCTCATTTTACACCACAAGTTCAAAAGTCTTCTCTCTTTTCTTAAACTATATGCCCAGTCAAATGGGTTCACATAAATTAAAACGGAGTGAGTATATGTTTTGAAAAATAAATGCAAGTTACAGGAAATGACATACATAAGCTTAAACATAATGTAAATACATGAAGTAAAGCTAATTTATATTTACATTTCAACTCAAGTGTATAGTGAGAAAAGGAGATGACATGCAAACAACCATACATTAGGTGGTGGGTATTAAAAGGTGCTAACCAATTAGCATTTCAAGAAAAACTATAGGCGAAGGGAGCCTGGCCTCGACCACAAGAATCTTGGTGGTGGAATGATAAGGTACAAAGATTTATTAAGGCAAATAGACAGTATTATAGGAAGTTGTCAAAAACAGATGATGAAGAAGCCTTAGAAGAACATAATAAAACTAGGAGGGAAGCTAAGAAGACTATTAGTAAAGCTCGAGAAGAAGCTCTAGATAGCTTGTACCAAAAGCTAAGGACACGAAGAAGGGGAGAAAGAAATGTTTAGACTAGCACGACTGAGAAGAAGGATTTAAACCAGGTGAAGTGTATTAAAGACGATTCTCAATAAGTGTTAATAGAGTATAACAAGATCAAAGAGAGATTGAGAGGCAATTTTAATCTATTATTTAACTCGAACCAAGAGAATAACATTTTAGACCTCCGCACGTCTATGTACAATAGAAGCTTTAGCTACACTCGTAGAATTAGGCCGACAATGGTAAAAAAAAATGCCATGAAAAATATGAGGATTAAAAAAGCTTGGGGTCCGATAGTATCTCTATAGAGGTTTGGAAGCGTCTTGGAGAGATTGGAGTGAAATGGCTCACCAAGCTATTCAATGCTATGCTAAGAAGCAATAAATGCCCAATGAGTGATGAGAACACCAATTTATAAGAACAAAGGAGATATTCAAAATTCTGCAAACTTTTGTGGTATTAAGCTCATGAGTCATACGATGAAACTTTAGGAAAGAGTAATAAGGCGTAAACTTAGGAATGAGGTAACCCACACAATACAACATGAGTTCACATGGTTTATGCTATTCGCTAATGATATTGTATTAATCGACGAAACTAGTGAGGGTATCAACCACAAGCTTGAATTATCGAGAAGCATCTTAAAGACTAAGAGTTTTAGGATGAGTAGAATCAAGATTGAATACATGCACTCTAGAGATTACCGTGCCAAAATGCAAACAATTTAGGTGTCTTGGCTCGTTTTTTCAAGAGAATGGAATAATAGATGAAAATGTTACTCATTATTAAAACCCAATGGTTGAAATGGAGAAGTGTTACTGGTATTATGTGATAGAAGGGTGTATACCAAAGTGAAAGTTAAGTTCTATAGAACAATTATACGACCGGGAATGTTAAATGGCGGTGAATGTTAGGCCGCTAATGTCCAACATATCTACAAGATGAGTGTTGAAGAGACGTGGATGCGAGGATGGACGTGCCATCATACAAGATAAGATAAGAGAAAAAATAATCAAATTTGTCATGATGTGCAATTAGCACGCATTGAGGATAAAATGAGAGAATGTTGCTTTAGATGGTTTAATCATGTCTTGTGTCTCTCAACATATGCACCGATCTGCAGGTGTGAAAATATAATAAATGAAGGTGTTATAAGAGGACACGGTAGACCTATAATCACGTGGAAATAAGTGTTGATTAGCATGATTTCATGAGATTTGATTTAAGAGTGTTGATTAACATGATTTCATGAGATTTGATTATATTTAGGAGATCTGATTTTATTTTATTTGATTTGATAGCTGGATTGATTGCCTCTCTATTCCTCTGGGGTAGGGGTAAGGTATGCGTACACTCTACCCTTCTCAGACCTCACTAGTGGGATTCTCCTGGGTTGTTGTTGTTGTTGTTGTTATAGCTGGATTGATTGTATAGATTTATTTTATTTTCTTAATTAGCATTAGGAGCTTTGTATAAATTCCCTTGCTCATGGGATGTAAACACAAATAGAAATAGAAGAAGCCTTTTCTTCTTCTAAAAAATCTACATGGTATCAGAGCCATTGCTGCCTTTTTGAGGTGAGTTATTTCCCTCGCAGCACTAGGGTTCTCTTTTTATCAAAGAGGTCGAGTTTTCTCTCTTGGTGGTTGTCCGCAACACAAACTCCTGGACGGTTTTGTTTTTGGAATTTTCTTTTCTATTAGGGTCGCTGGAACATTCCGAGCCTATCCCTACTAGTTTTGATTTTTCTGTTCACCAGGAGTTAAGGTTCCGTCGAGACAGATTTGGTTTTCGGCTAGGCAGAATGTTTCTGAGCAATTTTCTTTAGATTTCTTTATGATTGGGCATAAAATATGGAGACATTCAAGGAGATGGTTTATGTAGAAATCTTGTCTTCGGATGAAATTTAACTTCTTCGCCGCCTCCTAGCCAAACTTGACTACGCTAATATTGCCACATCCAATTATGTACAATCAAGTACTGCCTTTGTTGCTCACCTTAATTTTTGGATTGTTGATTCTGGTGCAAATAGTCACATGACATGCTCTTTTAAAGGCATTCAAAACTATTCTCTGTGTTCCAAAGGAGATAATGTTAAAATAGCCAATGGTTCTTTAACACCTATCTGTGGAAAAAGGTACTGTTGTTTGTACTCCTAATATTAGACTATCATCCGCGCTCCATGTCCCTCAGTTCCCTGTCAAAAAGCTCTAAAATGTAAAATCGAGTTCTTCCCCGATCATTGTTTTTTTCAGGATCTTCAAACAGGGAAAAAGATTGGCAGTGGTAGATTGCGTGATGACTTGTATATATTAGATGGACTTCAAAACTCTGGTCAAGCCTTTTTTGGGGAAAGTAAGGATGTCAACCAAGAAATAAGACGCGGCATAGACGGTTAGGACATCTATCATTCTTTGTTTTGAAGAAGTTATATTTCGATTTTTTTTTCAAGGACTCAATGTGAATCTTTGTTCTATGATGCGTGTGAATATGGCAAGCATATTTGAAACTTTATCCTGTGAGTTATAATAAAAGCACAACTCCGTTTATGACTAGTCATTCTGTTGTATGAGGTCCTACTCACACTGTTTCTTTGTCTGGTAGTCGATGGTTTGTTACTTTCATTGATTGCTGCACTAGGATGACTTGGGTACAACAACAACAACAAACCCAGTATGTTCCCACCAGGTGGGGTCTGGGGAGGGTAGTTTGTACGCAGACCTTACCCCTACCTAAAAGGTAGAGAGACTGTTTCCAATAGACCCTCGACTCAGGAAAGTAATAAGAAGAAGTGGATAGCAAGAAAGGAAGAAAGAGGGAAGAGAAAAGAAAAAGGGAGATATAAAGGATAATTAGTACCAAATACTAGCAACAAGGGATACAATACCTGAAGCGAACAAAACCACATAACGTAATAAAAAGCTAAGAATATGAAGGGACATGCGTACTACTAAGACTATCGGTGAGCAACTAAAAACTACCCACTAACCTTCTACCTTAATTCTCGACCTCCACACCCTCCTATCAAGAGTCATGTCCTCAGTAAGTTGGAGTAGCGCCATGTCCTGTCTAATTACCTCTCCCCAGTACTTCTTAGGCCTACCTCGACCTCTCCTCAAACTCGCCATGGCCAACCTCTCACACCTCCTAACAAGGGCATCAATGCTTCTTCTCTTAACATGTCCGAACCATCTCAGCTTCGACTCCCGCATCTTGTCCTCCACGAAGGCTACTCCCACTTTGTCTCGGATAACTTCATTCTTAATCTTATCTCTCCCGGTATGCCTACACATCTATCTCAACATCCTCATCTCTGCTACTTTCATCTGCTAGATGTGGGAGTTCTTGACTGGCCAATACTCAGCTTCATACAGCATAACTAGTCGAACCACCACTCTATAAAACTTGCCCTTAAGTCTTAGCGGCACGTTCTTATCACATAAAACACCGGAAGCGAGCCTCCACTTCATCCAATCCGCTCCGATGCGATGTGCGACATTTTCGTCAATCTCCCCGTTACCTTGGATAATAGACCCGAGATACTTAAAACTCGCTCTCTTGGGGATAACTTGAGCATCAAGCTACCTTTACGTCTGCTTCATGGGTCCCGTCACAGAATTTGCACTCCAAGTATTCTGTTTTGGTTCTACTCAATTTGAAACCTTTAGACTCCAAGGTTTGTCTCCAAACCTCCAACCTCGCGTTATATTTGTTAAAAACCAAAAGTGAAGTTTTCTCTTGTTTTCAGTCATTTCATAAGATAATTTGTACTCAGTTTGATGCTAAAATAAAAATCTTGAGAACTGACAATGGCGACGAATACATGGATAAAGGATTTAGTGCTTATTTGGAGTCCAATGGGATAGTCCATTAGACTAGTTGTCCTTACAAGAGTGAACAAAATGGGGTAGCTGAAAGAAAAAATAGGCATATGTTAGAAGTAGAATGATCTTTTATGTTCACAATGCATCTACCCAAACCTTACTGGGGATGCTATTCTAGCGGTTGCTTATCTTATCAACAGAATGCCACTTAAACCCCTCAATTTTCAAAGTCCTCTGGAAGCTTTAAAGGGTAAGAATGAATATAATGTTCCTCCAAAGGTGTTTCAGTGTGTTTGCTTTGTCCAAACTAGAAATTTTGGAAAACTTGATCCTAGAGCTATAAAGTGTGTTTTCATTGGGTATTCTTCGACACAGAAAGGCTACAAATGTTATCATACTCCATCCAGGAGATCTTTTGTTAGCATGGATGTTACCTTTTGAGAATCTGAGCCCTATTTCAGTATTACCTCATCACCTCTTCAGGGAGAGAGCAGCAAGGAGGAAGAGGTGATTTTACCTAGTTCCGTTACTGGACCTCTTGATGACATTGTCACACGGGAAAGTGAAATTGGAGAAAACATTCAAGGGGAGACTATTGGGCGTTTGGATAGGCCTGATTTGAAAACTTACTCAAGGAGAAATAGAGTAGAAGAAGCCATCATGCAATCTACCGAAGCTTAACCTTCTTCTATTGGTGAGTTCAGTTAACTACATTTCCTAAGGAGTTAAATATGCCTATTGCTCACAGAAAATGAGTCAGATCTTGCACCACCATACACTCTTTATCTAATTTTATCTCCTATAATTCTTTGTCTCCATTCTATAGAGCCTTTGCCTTCTCTATTTCTTCTGTGTCTATTTCCCAGAATTGGAGGGATGCTTTTGCAGATCCTAATTGGAAGCAAGCTATGATTAAAGAAATGAAGGCCTTTTCAAAAAATGATACTTGGCAACTTGTCACTTTACCACCAGACAAGAAGTTGGTTGGTTGCAAATGGGCCTTCACTGTGAAGCACAAAGCTGATGGCTCAATTGAAAGATTCAAAGCAAGATTGGTGGCTAAGGGATTCACTCAGACTTATGAAGTGGATTATCGAGAGACATTTGACCATGTTGCTAAGATGAACACTATTAGAATTCTTTTGTCTTATGCAGCTAATCTTGATTGGGACTTGCAACAGTTTGATGTGAAGAATATTTCTTCATGGAGACTTAGCAGAAGAGGTATGTATGGAGATTTCTCCCGGGTTTGATACTGCATAGAGTCGGGGAAAGGTATGCAGATTGAAGAAAGCCTTGTACGGACTGAAGCAATTACTCAAAGCTTGGTTAGACAAATTTAACAAGGCAATGATCTCCTTCGGTTACCGACAAAAAAATGTTGATCACACCCTCTTCATAAGACATCAAACGGGTAAACTCGGTCTTCTCATAGTCTATGTTGATAACATATTAATGATAGGAGATGACAAAAATGAGATGATTCGATTGAAAAAGTTGTTGGTACAAGAATTTGAGATCAAGGATCTAGGAAAATTGCACTACGTCTTGGGAATTGAGGTTGCTAGATCCAAAAAAGGAATCTTTATTTCTCAAAGGAAGTATATTCTGGATCTTTTGAAAAAACTGGTATGACAGGTTGCGGACCTACAGAATCGCCCATTGAAAGCAATCACAAGTTACAAAGCGGAGTTGGAGAGTCAGTTGATAAGGAGAGATATCAGAGATTGGTTGGAAGACTCATTTATCTCTCTCACACTAGACTAGACATAGCCTATTCAGTTAGCCTGATGAGTCAGTTCATGCATGATCCTCGATATCCTCATATACAAGTTGTCTTTTACATTTTGCGGTATCTGAAGTTTGCTGATCTGCTCTAGGGAAAAGTCTATTTTTCTCCAAACATGATCACCTCCAAATAGAAGCCTTTACATACGCGGATTGGGTTGGATCTCTAGATTACAGAAGATCAACATCGGTTATTGTACGTTCGTAGGAGAAAACTTGGTTACTTGGAGAAGTAAGAATCAAAGTATAGTAGCTAGATCAAGTGCGGAGGCAGAATATAAAGCTATGGCCCAGGGTGTTTGCGAAGTGCTTTGGCTACTAAAGCTACTATAGGAATTGAGACTGTCTGAAAATGGAAAACTTTCCTTGTACTGTGACAATAAGCCTGCCATCAGTGTAGCTCATTATCCAGTCCAGCATGACCGTACAAAGCATATGGAAATTTACCGACACTTCATCAAAGAAAAAGTCACAACTGGTGTCTTCAGTTTGTTTTACGTGCCATCGGAAAAATAGCTAGCTGATGTGTTTACCAAAGGTCTCAACAAGTGAGCTTTCCATACTTTGAGTTGCAAGTTGCGCATATGCGACATCTTTGCACCAACTTGAGGGTAAGTGTTGATTAGCATGATTCAAGGAGATTTGATTAGCACGATTTCTAGAGATTTGATTATATTTAGGAGATCTGGTTTTATTTGATTTGATTTGATAGTTGGATTGATTGTATAGATTTCTTTTATTTCCTTAATTAACATTAGGAGCTTTGTATAAATTCCCTTGCTCATGGGATGTAAACACACACAGAAATACAAGAAGCCTTTTTTTTCTTCTCAAAAATCTACAATAAGTTCTCTTAAAAAACCTAAAAATCCTTAGAATCAATGCAAACTTAGCTTAAGATAAGGCATAATGAAAGAAAAAGATTCATATAGGTGATACTTACTGGTTAAGAATAGGCTTTCAATTTGTTAGAGAACTTTTAATATTATTACTATTTTTCTTATTATTATTACTCATATATATATAATAATTTAATAAAGGCTTTCAATTTGTTAGGAATAGGCTTTCAATTTGTTAGAGAACTTATGTATATATTATTACTCACTGCTATTATTTTATTTTGGCATAATGATGATATGAATGGAGCTTATAAAGAAAGAAGTGAGGATTCGTTCCGCCGACCTCTACTTTTTTGGGACTAAGGCGAGATTGTTGTTTGTTATTTATAGGAAAAATATAGTTGGTGGGAAACAAATACATTGGGGTCTCTCTTGTAGCAGGTATGCAACCTTTCAAGAATCAACTAGTAGTACTGAGAACACAATTCATTTCCACATGCATATAGACTACTTTATTTCAAATATACCGCGTAATGAAAAAAATCAGTGGCGTATTAGCCATAGAAGGACATCCTAAGTGTAGCGGTGGAATCCATTCTTTTCAGCTGAAAAATGGAATTAGCGCACTACAATTTTGTTGGTGTTTTGTTTTGGTTTTTAGTTTCAATGTTATAGAACCAAATTCTTCTAGTTTTCTTTGGTTCCTTCAGTTTTATTTCAAAATTTTAAATAGACTTTTGTTTTTTGTTTCATGTTAACTTAACCATATAAACAGAATGCTACCCCTCTATGAAGAACAAAGCTTCCAAAATGTTATTATATTTGTGTCAGGTCAATTGTATCCAACCACATATATTTCATGTTTTAGGTATATTTTTCCAACAATTTCTGGATGCTTGTATTGTATTTCTATTTTCTTTGTCTGATCATTGAACATTTATGCCATGTTCAAATACGACTTTCTTTTCTCATTCGAGTTTTAAAGTTCATAGAGGAGTATTAAGTATGAAAGAACAAATTCAAATAAAAGAGATGCATATTTTAATTATGTTGTTAGGAATTTCTTATGGGACCGGCTCATTAGGATCAAAATGCTTGTAGCAGGCTGATGGTTATATTTCAGAGATTCATATTTTAATTATGTAGTTAGGAAGTGCTTATGGGACCAGCTCATTAGGATCAAAATGTTATAGCAGGCTGGTGGTATTGACTGTCTTTAGAGGTGGTTTCTGAATGCTTAGGGCGCAATAGTTGCAGCATATACGCCTGTTATAAAGTCCTTTCACCATATTCCTCTTTAACACTGTTATGTTGTTGATCTGGAAGACTGTCACACTTGCATGTAAGACTGATGATTTCTTTGATCAAGCAGACCAATCTTCAGAAGCTGGATTTGTTGTTTCCATGCAGTGTGGAAGCTGTCATCTGGATATCTCGTCATGCCATTTTAAAGGCTGTATTTTGTGACCTTCCTTTTAATTGAAGTCTATATCTTGGTGCTGTCTTTAGAGTGGAGTGAGAGTTGCACCGGGAGATTGAAGAATGGATGATAAATTTTAGTGATACAGCAAGACTACGTGGATGATGAAATACTCTTCGATGGTTAAGAGTGGAGTATCAAAAACTTACTTGTAAGAGGTTTTAAGTTTTTCAATTATTGATTTTTCACGAAGTGCATAAAACTGAAAGAGCACAGGTGATCTTAGAATCTTAGATATGACTTCACTGGGTATGTTTCGTACTTTTATTGGAGATATTGAAGGAGTATCTTGACACAGTCAATGATCTTATTGAATTTTCCACTAAGTTTCAGCATAATTATTTTTATGTTGGCTGTTGATGTTGCCAATTATTTTTAAAGGTAAGTTCTACAGAGTGGTGGTTAGACCGATTATGTTGTATGGGGCAGAGTGTTGGCCAGTAAAGAATTCCCATATCCAGAAGATGAAGGTGGCAGAAATGAGAATGTTGAAATTTGTAATCTTGATATTCAAATTGAAATGGGAGAAGTAACGTATTTCTGAGCTTGTTCCCTTTTATGACTTCTCTATTTTAGTCAAATATGGTCAAATCTTTCCCTAGGTGCAATTTTAGTTTGCCCCTAAAGCTCCATCTTGTTAAAGTAATTTGATTTTCTGGGTCACTTCTTAAGTTACTAAAAGGTGTATTAGTTACTGTCATATGGACAAATAAACACATAACGACCAGACTTCCTTTTGTTATATTATCCCAAAAACTTTAGTTGCTGTATTCCCTGTTATCTAAATTTTACTTGGTTTTTGATTTGCTCTTTTACATATTTATATCTTTATGCTTGTTCTGATTCCGATCAAACTCCATATGCAGTCTCAAGAATGTCCATTTTTAAAGCCACAGGGTGCGAAATCTGAACCAAATCACTAGAGCACGGTGCCTCAAATCTCTTCATATGCTCAGGTGAAGTATCACACTATTGTATCATCTATTCATCTACTGAACTCTTGTTCTGAAATGTGGTTTTGATAAATTATATAAATTGATTAGACATACATGTTATATATTGAGAAGTGTCTATAAGTGTTTCACATAAAAAAATTCACTAAATACATATAAAAAGTATAAAATAAGGAGATTGGGATGTAAGATAGGTTTTCCATGCATTCGCTTAATCTTTTTTCCTTTTTTCTTTTGCACATGGCATCAAAACATTGTGAAAATTCGCTCATTGTGCATTTATCAACAATGTGTGCTAGAGAAATCTCATCACTATGCAATTTTCCGGTGGCTATGAGTGATACCCAAGGTGCCTTTTTTTGTGTGAGTGTTGTGCTTCAATTAGCTTGACCAAGGGGCTCACGATATTCCAGTAGAAAACTCTCGCGAATTTTGTTGGAGTAGCCATGGTTGCGCATGTGTTGAATTGTTTGCGACTTTTTCTATATAACCTGCCAGCGCTCGTGAGAACTCGGGCCAGTCAGTCCTCCATTTATCGGATCGGATGTTGGAAAACGAGGCCATCTTCACAACCTTCCTGCTTCTATCTCTATGGTGGAATAAAGTAAGGCAGTTCGCTTGAGTTGCTCAACCGTCCCTTGTCCTATGCTCATGAGCTTCTTGGGTTAATTGGAGTAGACTCCTGAGCTTATTCATCGCAATTTGTAGGTTAAGGCAACTGTTCTTCCATATTTTCACTTGTTGTTTCCGATGTTCTTAAGAGTATTTGTGTCGTCTCTACCTAGGTGATTTCCAGCCATTTTCGGCCATCCAAACACCACCTCTATTGGCGTATTAGTCTAGGACTTTGAGATTACTCATCTTCCAACCATTTTTCTTGTTGATTAGCATGGTATTAGGAGATTTGACTATATTTAGGAGATTGTTAATTCTCACATGATTTCAGGAGATTTGATTATATTTAGGTGATTTGATTTGATTTGAATTGATAGCTGGATTGATTATCTAGATTTATTTATTTTCTTAATTAGCATTAGGAGCTTTGTATATATTCCGTTGCTCATTGGATGTAAACACACAAAAATACAAGAAGCCTTTTTTTCTTCTCAAAATCTACATGGTATTAGAGCCATTGATGCCTTTTTGAGGTGAGTTATCTCCCTCGCAGCACTAGGGGTTTCATTTTTATCAAACAGGTCGAGTTCTCCCAGGCGCCGGTCTCTAGAAGCTTCTGGAATGTTCAATTTGTATGGCCTCAGTGATGAGAATATTTTATGTGCCACTTCTGACTTGATGGTTGTTTGCAACACAAACTCCTTCTGGTTAGTTTTTTGTTTTTTTGGAATTTTCTTTTCTGTTGGGGTCGCTGGAACATTCCGATCCTATCCTAACTAGTTTTGATTTTTCTATTCACCGGAGTTAAGGTTCCGTCGAGACAGATTTGGTTTTCGGCGATGCAGAATGTTTCTGAGAAATTGTCTTCAGATTTCCTTATGATTGGGCAGAAAATATGGAGAGATTCAACGAGAGGGTTTCTGGAGAAATTTTGTCTTCGGATGAAATTCGACTTTTTCGTCGCCTCCTAGCCAAACTTGACTACGCTAATATTGCCACATCCAATTATGTATAATCAAGTACTACCTTTGTTGCTCACCTTAATTCTTGAATTGTTGATTCTTGTGCAAATAGACAAATGACCGGCTCTTCTAAAGGCATTAGAAACTATTCTACGTGTCTCAAAGAAGATAATGTTAGAATAGCCAATGGCTCTTTGAACACCTATCTGTGCAACAGATTCTGTCGTTTGTACTTCTTATATTAAACTATCATCTGTACTCCATGTCCCTGAGTTCCCTGTCAATCTTTTATCCTTTAGTGCCATCAGCAAAGCTCTAAACTGTAAAATTGAGTTCTTTCTTGATCATTGTATTTTTAAGGCTTTTCGAACAGGAAAAAGGATTAGCAGTGGTAGATTACGTGATGACTTGTATATATTGGATGAAATTCAAAACTCTGGTCAAGCTTTTTTTGGGAAAGTAGTAATGTGAACCAAGAAATAATGCAACGGCATAGACGGTTAGAACACCCATCATTCTTTGTTTTGAAGAGGTTATATCCCGATTTGTTTTCAAGAACTTAATTTGAATATTTGTTCTGTGATGCATGTGAATATGCCAAGCATACTTGAAACTCTTATTCTGTGAGTGATAATAGAAGCACAACCCCATTTATGACTATTCATTGTGATGTATGAGGTCATACCTAAATTATTTCTTGTCTGGTAGTCGATGGTTTGTTACTTTCATTGATTTCTGCACTAGGATGACTTGTGTATATTTGTTAAAAGCCAAAAGTGAAGTTTTCTCTTGTTTTCAGTCATTTCATAAGATAATTTGTACTCAGTTTGATGCCAAAATAAAAATCTTGAGAACTGATAAGCGGCAAATACATGGATAAAAGATTTGGTGCTCATTTGGAGTCCAATGGGATAGTCCATCAGACTAGTTGTCCTTACACTAGTGCACAAAATGGGGTCACTGAAAGAAAACATAAGCATTTATTAGAAGTAGCAAGATCTCTTATGTTCAACATGCATCTATCAAAACCTTACTGGGGGATGCTATTCTAGTGGTTGTCTATCTTATCAACAGAATGCCACTTAAAATCTTCATTTTTCGTAGTCCTCTGGAGGCTTTATAAGGTAAGAATAAATATACTATTCGTCCAAAGGTGTTTGGGTGTATTTGCTTTGTCCACACTAGGAATTCAGGGAAACTTGATCCTAGAACACAGAAAGGTTACAAATGTTATCATCCTCCCTCTAGGAGATCTTTTATTTGCATGGATGTTAGCTTTCGAGAATTTGAGCCCTATTTCAGTATTACCTTATCACCTACCTAGTTCCATTACTGGACCTCTTGATGACATTGTCACAAGGAAAAGTGAAATTGGAGAAAGAATTCAGGAGGAGACTATTGGGTGTTTGGATAAGCCTGATTTGAAAATTTACTCAAGGAGAAATAGAGCAGAAGAAGCCATCATGCGATCTACCGAAGTTGTTCTTCTACCGGTGAGTTATCTACATTTCTTAATGAGTTAGATATGCCTATTGCTCACAGAAAAGGAGTCAGATCTTGCACTATCAAACACTCTTTATCTCATTGTCTCCTATAATTCTTTATCTCCATCATATAGAGCTTTTGCCTTGTCTATTCCCAGAATTGAAAGGAAACTTTTGTAGATCCTAAATAGAAGCAAGCTATGATTGAAGAAATATAGGTCTTGTAAACAATGAGACTTGGGAACTTGTTACTTCACCACTGCAAATGGGTCTTCATTATGAAGCACAAAGTTGATGGCTCGATCGAAAGATTCAAAGCAAGATTGGTGGTTAAGGGATTTACTCAGACTTATAGAGTGGATTATCAAGAGACATTTGCCCATATTGCTAAGATGAACACAATTAGAATTTTTTTGTCTTGTGCAGCTAATTTCGATTGAGACTTGCAACAGTTTGATGTGAAGAATGCATTTCTTCATGGAGACTTAGAAGAAGAGGTGTATGTGGAGATTCCTCCAGGATTTGATACTGCACAAAGTCAAGGAAAGGTATGCAGATTGAAGAAAGCCTTGTATGGACTGAAGCAATCTCCCGAAGCTTGGTTTGACAGGTTCTGCAAAGCAATAATCTCCTTTGGTGACCAACAAAGCAATGTTGATCACACCCTATTCATAAGACATCAAACGGATAAGCTCACTTTTCTTATAGTGTATGTTTATGACATAGTAATGATATGAGATGACAAAGAGGAGATGTCCCAATTGAAGAAGTTGCTGGCACATGAATTTGAGATCAAAGGTCTACGACAATTGCAGTACTTCTTGGGAATTGAGGTTGCTAGATCAAAAAGAGCAATTTTTATTTCTCAAGGAAAGTATATTTTGGATCTTTTGAAAGAAACTGGTATGATATGTTGCAGGCCCGCAAAATCGTCCATTGAAAGCAATCACAACTTAAAAAGTGGAGTTGGAGAGACATCAGAGGTTGCTTGGAAGACTCATTTATCTCTCTCACACGAGACCAGACATAGCTTATTCAGTTAGCGTGGTGGGTCAATTCTTGCATGATTCACGAGATTCTCATATGCAAGTTGTCTTTCATATTATGCGGTATCTGAAGTCTCCTCCAGAGAAAGGTTTACTTTTCTCCAAACATGATGACCTCCAAATAAAGTCTTTAGAGACGCGGATTGGGCTGGATCTCTGAATGACAGAAGATCTACATTCGGTTATTGTACGCTCGTTGGAGGGAACTTGGTTACTTGGCGAAGCAAGAAGCAAAGTATAGTTGCTAGATCAAATGCAGAGGCAGAATATGGTGCTATACCCGGGGTGTTTGCGAACTGCTTTGGCGATAAAAGCTATTAGAGGAATTGAGACTATCTGAAAAAGGATTGAACCTGTTAAATTATTAGTAAGTTTCATTGCTCCTAACAAGTTATTTGGAAATTAGTCTCTTTTCAATCCCGTGCGGCGCCTGCATGTCACGACCCAATTTTCTCTTTGTTGGGTATTGTGATGGCACCTAGTCCCTAAGACTAGGTAAGCCTAATATTTACTAAATAACAACAATAATTAAATAACATCTAACAATTTTTGAAATAGAAATCTCTATAAAAATTTACAATTCCCAAAAATCGGTAGTACAAGTCATAAGCTCTACAGAGTTTGTTACAATTTACTAAATACAACCGTTTGAAATAAAGTAAACAGTGTGAATACAAATCAGAAGGTGACTCCGAAGCCTGCGAACGCAACGATAGGTTTACCTTGAGTCTCCACAGCAACAGTCTGCACAACTAGCTAATGATCAACTGACTTCGAAATACCCGGATCTGCACAAAAATGTGCAGAAGTGCAGTATGAGTACACCACGGCGGTACCCACCAAGTATCAAGACTAACCTCAATGGAGTAGTGATGAGGTACAGTCAAGACACATACTGGACTAAATAACCTGAACAAGTATAAGTATAGGAACAACAGAGTATAGTTCTACATAAAGACTACGCGAAATGGCAAATAATACGGAAATTTCAGTAAGAAAGGAAAACAACTATCAGCGGAACACCATAGTAATGGCATAGAAGAACGAACGGAAACACAACCTAAATCCGATGAACACAATTAAAAGAAGGGCAGGTAGCAGCTAGATGAAAACAACCACTTTCACACCAGGTTTTAGTTAATAAACTTCACGAGGTATCGAACCTCATACTATTCGCAACTCACGGGTCCCAATACCTGAACCCTAACACTGGGCATCATGTGCCCTCATTACACTTCATAATCGCACTGACGACTCACGTGCCAAATAGAGCCATTCTCACATAGAAGGCAAGTAACAAGGGTGTGCATCTATACTCAGCAATATCAAGAAAACCTCTTAACCGATAAGGGTGCTCAACTACGTGTATGCTTGTGCAAGTGTCCTAACATGGTTCATGCCAGCTAATAAGTATAGGAAAGGAAATGGACAGCACGTAGAATGTTTTCTCACAACTTTCCACAAGATAAAACTCACACAGGTAAGTGTACCACTACACAAACATCAACAACAAGAATGCCCCCAGGCCATCACAAGTCATCACAGATCAATCCCTGACACATCCCACCTTGTCTCGCCATGTGTGCAATAGTAAAGTAAATGCTTGCCTTGTCTCGCCACACGTGCATGATAATGTTCCCACCTTGTCTCGCCACATGCGCAACCCACATATATATATATATATCCCGCCTTGTCACGCCGCATGTGCAAATATCAATAGTAACAATAGCACGGCAGAAACCTCGTGCAACTCAATAACACTCGCACGGCAGAAACCTCGCGCATTACAACAGGTATAACAACAACAACGACAATAATACAAGGGTACGACAAATAAGTCAACTCAGAAATTTCAGAACTCAAAGAAACGGAGGAACTAATTCACAAGGAGTAGTCACAATAGAGAATGCTAGTCATAATAAGAACAACTTAACAAGAAAGGAAATACTATGTAACAACGGTCCACAATATACAATTCGACAACGGGGGAGCTAACACAAGTCGAATAATTCCAAATAAGGTCAGTCAACTAAATTATAGGATATCTAACTTCTTTTAAGGTTGGGCAATTAGGAAAGAGATACAACAAATTCAATAAGGATAAGCAGCAGAAAGATAATTTTAGCCTCAATTAAGGGTGAACAATTACAGAAGAGATAATTATAACTTCAAATAAAGATAAGCAATTAGGAAAGGATAACATGGCAATAGAAGAGATAACAATTTCAGTTAAGGCACTGAAGAATCAAATAAGCAACAAGAGTGGATCATGAAGCAATTAATTCTAATTAAAGCAGGTAGAGGTAAAACTAGTAATTAAGAAACGTATTCATAACAAAACAACTGCATATTCAGTAAATACAAGAACCTAAGAACCCTAAAAGGCCAAATTTTTCACAAATAAGTCCGAGCACGTACTCGTCACCTCGCGTACACGGACTACAATTAGCATAGAAAACTCAAATTCTAAGGGGTAGTTTCCCCACACGAAGTTAGGCAAGATACTTACCTCAAAGAAGACAAACCGATACTATAAAATGAACTTCTCGGTGAAATGGCCTCCGGACAGCTAAAATCTAATCAAAATAACTTCAAAGCACAAATAAAACTCATAAGAAACTATTCTGGATCATAAAGATTCAGTCTTTGTCAAAATCTAAAAATTGATCCAAAAGTCGACCCCCGGGCCCACACCTCGGAACCCGATAAATTTCACAAAACCCGAACATCCATTCCGATACAAGTTCAACCATACTAAATTTATCAAATTCCGATACCATTTCGTTCCTCAAATCATGATTTTTCATTTTGAAAGTTTTCTTCAACAATCCCCATTTTCCTTAACTAAAAATACAAATTAAATGATAAAAATAAAGATAAAATCATGGAATATAATAAATTCTAGGTGAAGAACACTTACCCAATCAATTTGCTTGAAAAACCCTCAAAGAAGCTCCCAAAACCGAGGTCTAATATTCAAAATACGAAGAAAATGGTCAAACCCTTGACTTATATGATTCTGCCTAGGTAAAACCGCACCTGCGGACCATTAAGCGCATCTGCGCAATCGCATTTGCGGGCAGACGTTCGCATCTGCGAACTTAACTTACCAGGCCTAGGTCCGCATCTACGGACAACATAGCCGCACCAGCGGCACCACAGAAGCGCAAGAGGGGACGCAGAAGCGAGCTTCTTCGCATAAGCGATCGAGGAACCGTAGACGCGGCATTCGCCCCTGCGTGCCAGCTTCCGCAGAAGCGAGCGAGCTCTCAAGCCTCAACGATCGCAGAAGCGACCAGGCTCACGCAGAAGCGGAGCCGCACCTGCGCTCCAAAGTGTCGCAGGTGCGAAAGCACCAGAACTAGACCTGTTCAAAACTATAAAAATCATCTGAAACCTGTCCGAAACATACCTAGGGCCCCAGGCCCCCGTCTAAACATACCAACAAGTTCCATAACCTAACACGGACTCGCTCGGGGTCTCAAATATCATCAAACAACGACGAAACTACGAATCACACCATGAATCGAACTTATGAACTTTCAAATCTTCCAACTTCTAAAACCCGCGCTGAAACCTATCAAATCAACCCGGAATGACGTCAAATTTTGCAGGCAAGTCCCAAATAACATAACGGAGTTGTTCCAACTCTCGAAATCGCATTCCGACCTCGATATCAAAAAGTCCACTTCCAGTCAAAATCTCTGACTGGACACACTCAAATTCAGCTACAGACCTCAAATTCACCGTCCGGACACGCTCTAAAGACCAAAATCACCCAACGGAGCTAACGGAACCGCCGGAACTCCATTCCGGAGTCGTCTTCACACAGTTCCAACTACGGTCAAAATTCTAATACTTAAGCTTGCGTTTTAGGGACTAAGTGTCCCAAATCACTCTGAATCATCCGGTAACTGAATTCAACCACGCACGCAAGTCAATACACATAATACAAAGCTGCTCAGGGCCTTATGCCGCCGAACGAGACTTAACTAATCAAAAACGATCGGCCGGGTCGTTAGACTAAAGTTCCCTTCACTGCATGCTAGCCTTTCCTTTTCCCAGGTTTTCCAGATCGTGCCTGTTGGTGGAGCTCGTCCATGAGGCTCTCCCCAACTGTGCCCCACGTATGATGTCTAAGCTCTTGGCCTCGACATGTTGTGGCGCTTCTTGTCTTAGGATCATAATCCATGCACGCCCTGCGGGTTGGCTAAGGACATGTCTTGTCCTTCGCCTAGAACTGAGCATCGCTCGCGTGCACAGCCCAATCCTCAAGCTTGACACTCGCCTCGTGCATCTGCACCCGGCTTGCGCTTCGCCTGAGTAAGAAAACCTTTAGTCCTTGACCATTGTCTTGTGCGTCTTTAGTGGCATGCCCATACATAGCCCTCGTGGCACACTTCCATCCCGAATAGTGCGGTGTCGCCCCACAACTGCACGTTTAGGCCAACGGACCCTTGCTCGCATGGCTGAACCCAAGCCATGCTTACAAGTAGACACATGATGCCCCTAAGATAGGTGCATCAAGTATCCAATTGGCACAGAGGTCTTTGTCCAACATTTCGGCAGCCCGCAGGGCATACCCGTCCCACATATCAACCTCCAGCGCCCGTTTGGTGCCCAACGCTAACCCGAAGGCGTTGCACCGTCCATAGAGTTCCCTAACTCGTATGGATACCTAGTACACTCCTTTGAGTCGTCCAGGCAGGCACTTGAGGTTCTCTCTCAAGGTCATCAAGAAATAAAATAGCGCATTTAAGTGATTTGGCTAAGCGACTAACAACTATGGGATTAAAAGGACTATTGGGAACATAAAGGACTGAATCTAAAGGTAAGGAAGGAAGTGAGTGTGCTTAACCTATTGCAGTTGCCATGGTTTGAGACCCATTGGCCATTATGACTTTTGGAAGAGATTGGGAATACGAAATAGTTGTGAAAAGAGATTTGTTACCAGAAATATGATCTGATGCACCTGAATCAATGACCCAAGACTTAGAGGATGAAGATTGGGAGAAACAAGTCATGCTATTACTTGTTTGAACAACATAAGCTATCTCAGAAGATGTCTGCTTACTAGGGGCGGCTCAACGGTATCCGGGGCCTAAAGCCAAAATTCAACGAGGGGCCCTAAGTTTTTTCATATTTAAAAACTCATTTAATAAAATTTTATTTTGAAGTTAATTTTTCTAGCTTTTTGAGATGTAAAATTTTTAATAATTTATTTATAATCGATTTCTTAACTAGGATTATATATATTTCTACTTTCTAGGATTATTATTCAATTCTTTTAGGATTTCCTAATTTTCTAAAAGATCTTTGTTAAACTCTCACCAACTTCTTCTTCTTCTTGGATTTCATTCTCTTCTACCTCAATTATATTAGTGATTTGTTTATCTACCATAAATTCTTCCTATTTTTGGGGATTGTATTAAAGTTTCAATTCTTTTCTCCTTTTTTGGCATTTTTAATATGCGGATTCATATTTTCTTGTTGACATATTAAAATTCTAATAAATTTAAAAAGCTAATACATATACTTACAAACAAAAGATATAAAAAAAAAAAATTAGATGCAAAGTAATAAGAAAAGTATAGAACAATTGAACCTGGTTTAACAAATAGTCATGGATAACTTGATATATTACTTATATTGTTTCAATATTTTTGGTGCAATTCCGGGAAAGCTTGACAAAAAAAGAGTTCGCAATTGCTTTCTACTATCATATTTGATAGAATATTTTATGAGACAGTGGATTTATAAATTTGGAAAGGAATATAAAAGATTAAGTAAAAATCGGTTTAAGGAGAAAGTAATAAAAGTTTCGTGGGCCATGTGATAATAATGATAATATATAAAGGAGGCAAGACATATATTCACACGTAAGTAACTATTCTTATTCCCAAATTATCTCTATTGGTCTCATAGTTCCCTTATTTATGAAAAATATACTTTTTTTTAATATACTAAATATTTTTTTAAAAATTCATCAAATACAGATATAACTATTTAATACAGCATCAGAAAATTTTGGGGCCCCCTAGATGTGGGGCCTCAAGCAGATGCTTGAGTGGCTTTACCGTTGAGCCGCCCCTGCTGCTTACATGCTTTGTACTGAAGGAACTCAATATAATCTGCTAAAGAAACCATCCGACTATTCAAAGCATCGGTTCCCATGTCGCTACAATTTGTAGTAGTAGGGTTAACTTGAAATAATGGAAATAAGTAACTCCTTTGAGAAAACTGAAGAAATAGCTTGAAAAACACTGTTTACAGCAGGAAAACAGAACAATGTTCTGTGCCTGAAATACTGTTCACGCTGGAAACACTGTAGCTCGCCGTAATAACTCAAAGTGGTCGGAATGAAACAAAACCAGTAAGGGTAGGATCGAAATTACCAGGCGATCATACTGTTCAACCGAAACTTTTTCAAAATCTGGCCGGAACAGTGCTCATGCGCCGGCGCGTGGGTCAGATCTCGCCGGAAATTTTTCTTTTCCCGACATGTGAGGGCGCGTGGACGTGTGTTTTCCTGTGGGGTTGATTGGGGTTTGGTCGCCAGAGCCTGAGGAGTCTTGTGGTGGTGTTGGTTTTTTTTGCACAACACCAACAGAAAGTGATTTGCTTACGGACAGCCTTCTAAGTCGCCGGAAAATCGCACGGCGAAGAGGTCTTGCTTCCCGGAAGTCATTGGAATGATACACAACGACGGGTTTCTCACTAATGCTCTGATACCATGTGAGAAGGCACGGGAGAAAATATGTTATTGATATTAGATGTTTAAATACAATACAAGAAGTCCTTATTTATAGTTATACACTACAAAGAGATATTACTGTTCTTCCAATGTGGGACCAGACTACACTATATATATATATATGTAAACTAACAATGCTTAAAATTAAAAAGCCCAAGTTTCCTGAGTAGACAAGCCTACGTCAGAGAATCAGAAGAGCCTTTTCTCACTGGTTCGGGATTGTGACATCCTCCCACACTCATTATGTCATCGTCCCCGATGACACATCAAGGCATGCGACATCCCGGAGTCTGCCCCCTCAGGTATGTACTTTGCGGCTGCTCAAAAGGAGTCGTGCCCCATGCACTTCTCCCCCAAGTATCTTCCAAGCGTGCCTCTGCACTTCACCTCCTTTCGGTGTTCACTTGGAAAGTGCCTCCGCACTTGCACCCTCTGGTGTCTCACTTTGTGGTTGACCCACACTATCGACCACACCATGACCCCCACGGCCTTCATGTCTGTCTGAAGCTCTTCCTCCAATGGTAAGCGCATTAACGTGCTTTTTCGCGTGGCTCCCGTAGCCTTTTCACGCCTTCTGGCATAGCTCCCGTAGCACAATCGCTCTCGTAGCCTTTTCCTTGCCCTCATTACCTTTGAGGATGTGTTTGCTTCCGGACTCACAATTTTGCCCTAATGCCTCTTGCATAGGCGGATCCTCCCACACTCAATGTGGAGGATACTTCTTAGCGCACACGTCCCACTTGGCCTTCGGCCAGCTCTTGGGACGTACTTTTGGTGAGTACTACATTCTCAAATTCATAGCATCGACGCATTCCCGAACAGAGCTCTTTGTTTTCTAACTGTCACTTTCTCAGCAAGTACCCAATGTTCCCGGTAGTACGTCTGTACTCGCCCTATAGTCAGGTACTCTCTTGGTCCTACTGGCACGACTTCCCGGTCCGGTTGTGCATCGCACTTGGACTCTCAACGGTCCCCGATCATTCGGCGTACTCCTTTCCAGAATGATGACATCTTCCAACTTGGAAATATGCCCAATTCTGGAGCTTCGCTATTTCCTTCGAATCCGTCTCCTCACCTTGGCAATGCCCTCAGGCAGCTAACAGGTCTATCCCGCAGGAAAGACACTCAAATGATGCGTTGTACGCATCCTTGGCAAGATCTCCGCTGCGATCATGCCCAAAGTTTATAGTCCACGGCTCCCACTCTTTGCAATATGGTTGCTCGACCTGGCAAACATGGACTATTCTTGACCTTCCGACTCATCGGCATATCACCCCATTCAATAGAAGTCCAACAGTATCGGGTTCTCGATCTCTGGTGGCATATGAACATCAATCTTTGCTTTGACATGATCTCCGCACTGACATTCAAAATGCACTCGCCATCTCAACTCTTGCCTTGACATTGTTTCATGGCATAGTATGGCCTTAATCAGCTCTAATACCACGTGTCACGGGCCGACTTTCTTACGCTCGTCAGCGGCACCGAATAGCCCGTGCGGCGCATGCAGTTTCCCTCACTGCAGGCCAGCCTTTACTTTTCCCAGGTTTTCCAAGCACGATCCTGTGCCTGTTGATGGAGCTCGCCCATGAGGCTCGCCCCAACTGTGCCGCCCGTATGATGTCTAAGCTCTAGGCCTCGACATGTTGTGACGATTCTCGTCTTAGGATCATAATCCATACGCGCTCTGGGGGTTGGCTAAGGACATGTCTTGTCCTTTGCCTAGAACTGAGCATCGCTCTCGCGTGCACAACCAATCCTCAAGCTTGGCACTCGCCTCGTACATCCATACCCGGCTTGCGTCTCGCCCGAGTAAGGCAACCTTTAGTCCTTGGCCATTGTCTTGTGCGTCTTTAGTGGCATGCCCATACATAGCCCTCGCGGCACACTTCCATCCCGAATAGTGCGGTGTCACCCCACAACTGCACGTTTAGGCCAACGGACCCTTGCTCGCATGGATGAACCCAAGTCATGCTTACAAGTCGACACATGATTCCCCTAAGATAGGTGCATCAAGTATCCAATCAGCACAGAGGTCTTTGTCCAACATTTCGGCAGCCCGCGGGGCATACCCGTCCCACATATCAACCTCCAGCACCCGTTTGGTGCCCAACGCTAGCCCGAAGGCGTTGCGCCGTCCATAGAGTTCCCTAACTCGTATGGATACTTAGGACACTCCTTTGAGTCGTCCAGGCAGGCCCTTGAGGTTCTCCCTCAAGGTCGCTCATTTGATACGGCTTGGTGGCAGCACGTATGGGGGAGGCGGGTTGAGCTTTCAACACCTATACCCCCCTTATATATGCTTAAAATTAAAAAGCCCAAGTTTCCTGAGTAAACAGGTCTACGTCAGAGAATCAAAAGAGCCTTTTCTCACCGGTTTCGAATGAAGTCACAACCCCAAAATGCGGGTTGTGACATTTTTCTTATAATTTGTCGTTTCCTATCCTATTGTTAGTTTTATTTGCATTTTGTAATCTTGGTTCCAAGAATATGGCGTTTGAACATTGAATCCCTCAAACTTATTTTCCAAAGGATTTTAGTGGGATATTTCGTTTGAAGAATATGGCGTTTGGACAACGCTCTTCAAAGTTCTTTGCTAAGTTTTGAAATTGGAAAAGGTATATAAACCCTCTTGAACTTATCTCCTATTTGCAATTACACACTTATTCTTTACGGTGTCCTATGACCCCCTTGGACTATTTTAAAGTGGAATTATTTACCCCTTAAATGTTGATGTGGCAGAGAGTGAAATATATTCTTCACGAGAGAGTGAGAAGCTATATATATATATATATATATATATATATATATATATATATATATATATATATATATATATATATTACCCCACACATCCCCACTTACCTATAATCGAAATATAACCCAACTAGCAACATAAATTCGAAATATAACCCAACTAGCTAAAGGAACAACCCAGCTAGAAAAATTTCTTCCGCCATCAGGCCTTCGCTCCGGTTCCTTCCTCTTCTTGTTTTTCCTTCAACTTTCTTTCGAGTCTCAAAAATCCAGCTAACAACAATGAACAATTTAAGCCGATGTATAACTGGAAGGCTAACTCCAATGATTCTTTTTGCTCTCATTTCATCTTCTCTCTTGCCCCACAAAATCAAACCAAAATGCTATTTTTCTTGGGGTGTGTTTGGTATGATGGAATATGTTTTCCATGAAAAATGTTTTGCTAGAAAATATTTCCCGGAAAACAAGTGGCTTTCTTACTTATTTCCTAGTGTTTGGTTAATAAGGAGAAAATATTGTCCCAAGAGCATTATATAGTTTAGGCAAGCACTATAATGCTGGACTCACACCTTAGACCTCGACATCTGACCCCGACCCTGACCCTTAATTCATACATCGAACCCAACCCCAGAATTGAACCCCGACCCAAACCCGAAACCAAACCTGAACTCGACCCGAACTTGGACCCTAACACCAACACCCGATTTTGACCACGATCTTGACTTTGACTCTGTATCCACACCCCTATCCCTGACTCTAACCCGAACCTCGATCCTTAATCCCGGCCACGGGCCTTGACATTGTTCCTAGACCCGCAACCCGAACTGAACCGTGATAGTGGATCATGACCCCAACCTGGCCCCGACGTCGAACCTCAACCCTTACCATGGTCCCCAACCGCAACCCCATTTTTTGCCCTCGATCCTAGACCCGAACACCAACCCCGACACCTGGCACTGGTGACCGACCCCAAACTTGACCCTGTCCCGACATTTGGTCCCTTACTTCGACACCGGGGCCCCGATCTTTGTGTTTCGGTTCACGAAGTCCGAGACGGGCGGGGGAGGGGTGGCAGGAGTTGGTGGGTCAGGGGCGGAAGGAAGGGGTGGAACAAGGCAAGGGAAAGGGGGCCGAGGGTGGGTTAGTGGTGGTGGTGAGGGGGGATTTGCTATTGAGAGTGAGGTGTGCCGGGATATAGAGTTGGTGAGGGGAGATTTTCCTCTTGTTCATCAAGAAAATATTTTTATAACATTCAAGCTAACCAAAGTTGAAAAATATTTTCTATAAAAAACCAAACACACCCTTAATCAATTGCTCTTTTTAGTTTCTTTTGTTCCACTAATAGAGTCGTTAATGTACAAAAATAAATTCTTTTCTCGTCTTCTTTCCATTTGAAAAATACTTTCTTTGGTATTTCTCAAGAAGGTGTTGTTGATTAGACTCTAGAAGAAAGGAATAGAAGAAAAAAGAGAGATAAGCATGGCTTCTGATTGTCGGCGGTAGTGGCAGGGTAAAATAAAAGAATGAAAGAGAAAAAATCGAATAGAAAAAAGGTTAAAAGGAAAAGAAGAAGAAAAACTAAAAAATAATTATGAAATAAATATGTGGGAGCGTGTATTATCACCACTTAGTATAGTTTTGGGTGTGACTTCTCAAGAGGGTATATATTCCACTTCAAAATAGTCCAGAGGGGTTATAGGACCCTCTCAAAGAATAATAGTGTAACTGCAAATACCAGACGAGTTCATGTTCTTTTTTTTTTTGTCTTTTCCCTTTTGGAATCTACAAGCTCTTATATTTAATAAAGTCACAAGTAGGGATCATGTTACAGCTGAGACATATGCACACCAATGTCCCAGCAAAATTTGCGCA
The DNA here is from genome assembly GCF_000390325.3 of Nicotiana tomentosiformis. Taxonomy (NCBI): domain Eukaryota; kingdom Viridiplantae; phylum Streptophyta; class Magnoliopsida; order Solanales; family Solanaceae; genus Nicotiana; species Nicotiana tomentosiformis. Next base: position 1,333,431 of record NC_090820.1, on the reverse strand, counting down.
TTAGAACAAGTGTAGAAGTTAAGAATCTTTTTCTCTTCTTTCGTGGGAGAGACTTGAATAGAATAAGGGAAGGACTTATTGACAACGAAATCTTTTATTTGCAAGATACATAAGAGGAGAAATACTAGATAATTTCATATTCCAAGATTTAAATAAATGAAAATAAATCATCTAACTTGTTTGATTTGTCCCTTCCTAGCCAAACGGGTGAACCTTTTTGCTTACAAACTCTTTCTTAAGTTGCACCAGGAAGTTGCGAAAAGAAATGCGCTATCAAGGGCTTGTAATCTTAGAAAAGTGAGTATTCAAGGACAAAAGATTGACTTGTCTAGAACTAACTAGTGTGAGTTTAGCAGTTTTGAAAATCTTAAGTGCTTTTGGAACATTAGAAGTTGTTAAATGATATTGGTTTCTTGAGCAAAGCTCTTCACCTTCATCTAGCATTCTTCAGTTCTTTATGCAAACTAGAAAAAATAACTTTATCAAATACAAGGTTTGCTTAGAGTGAGGCGATTAGACTGTGGGGCAATTGGAATGTCTTGAGGTCCTAAAGTTGGCAAAATATCATTCAATAGGGCGACCTGATATTCAAAGATTGGAAGTTTTAACCAACTAAAGAAATATTGCAGATTGAAAGAGCAAACCTCAAATATTTGAAGGTTGCAAATCTCCAATTTCAAAGACTTAAATACCTTGTCCTAAATCATGTGATATGCTTGAGGTTGTACTAATTGAGCTGGTTAATGTCAGTAACCTTTAAGAGATGGTTAAGAAATGGCACCGGAGAACACAAACAAGGTGATAAAACTATCTAACGGAAAGCAAGAAATGCATGAAGAACACATGCAAAAAGCAAATCTAGAATGGAAATAGAAGATACGAAAAAGAAGAGCTAGGCTCTACAGAGTTTCAAATTCATGCTCACTACATTTCGCTCCCCCCCACCCCCACCCCACCCCAAAATAGTTTATGCAACGACACAACAACAAAATTGAAAAAGGTCATTCGAATACATTTTGTTTTGAGATGATTTATCTTTGTTATGGTTTTCGCCAAGTGTATCGATAAACCATGTATCCATCATTCATAAAGAATAGAAAGTTTCACAACCAAAGAGAGGTTGATACCTAAACTCGAAGGGCGGCTTTTGTGCCAGCTGCCTTAAGCTAATTCCACATAGGAATCAGATTGAAGTGTTACGGGCCACAAGTAGTGGTCCAAGTTTCCATTTGGTAGGCGCCTTTTGGGTTAAAAATTCAAGGTGACAAAACAATGAGTCCCAAAAGCCTTGAGGTGGTCCAGAGAGGTCCGGGCAAAGCGAACAATACCTGTCATGTTGGACTTTGGCCATGACAGAAAGAGGCTGCATCTATACCTATGATATGAAACCGAGAGCATATTGTATAGGCTTCATTACAGTGATATACAATGGGCTCCTTATTAGTCATTGTCATGGCCTAAGTCCAACGTGGCGGGTATTGTCCCTATTGGCCCGATTCCTCTATGCCATCTTAAGGCTTTTGGGCTTCACATTTTGTCCCTTCGGCTGGACCCCTTTAGGTCATCTCAAGGCTTTTGGCATTTGTCCTAGCCCAAGTCCAACATGACAACTATTTTTGCTTTGATACGGTCCTTTGAGCTACCTCCAGGCTTTGAATGTCATGATTTTTGTCCTCTTGCGCCTTTAACCCAAAAGTCGCCTACCAAGTGGAGACCCTGACCATTATTTATGGCTATTTACCTTTCCACCAACTCTGATGTGGGAATATCCCAAGGCAACTGTTACAGCGACCCCTCTCCCCAAACCCTCGAGTTCAAGTGTTACCACCCTTTTGGCGGCAATACTTTCTAATCTCTACAGATAATGGATAAATTGTCCGCTGAGTATGAATATATAGACATACACTTTGATAATGAAGATTTAGAACATCGACTGACCTTTTTCAATTACACCGTGTGACGTTGCAATCAATTGTTTCGGGGAGGGGCGCAATATAGTGAGAATGAAGTTGAACTCTTTAGAGCTTGACCCTTTTTTTTTGTCTTTGATTTTTGTTCTAGAGTTGCTTTTTGCAATGCATCTCTTGTTTCCTATGTGGGATAGTAAATTTGATCTCCTTGTTTGCGTTCTCCGACGTCGTATTTTGAAGGCTAGCTACATCAGCCAACTTAATTGGTACAACCGCAAGTTCATCGCATGATTTAAGAACAAGGTACTTAAGTTTTTGAAATTGAAGATTTACAACCTTAGATCTTTCCTTTCAATCGATAATACTTTAAGCTGGTTAAAAACCCCAGTTTATTTGCCTTACTCCAAACAAATCTTGTATTTGACAAAGTTAATTTTTTCAGATTGCATAGAGAACTGAAGAATGCTAGAGGAAGGTGAAGAATTTTGCTTATTAAACCAATATCTCTCAACTACTTTAAATGTTCCAAAGCACTAAGATTTTCCAAACTGCTGAACCCATCCTAGTTAATTAAAAAAAATCAGTCATTTGCCCCTGAATACTCACTTTTCTAACAAAGTAAATTTCTTCGGCTTGCATAGTGACACGAAGAATGTTGGAGGAATCTAAATGGAGGCTTATTTATTGTGTGAATAGAATACATTATAAATGTAATATAGAATAGTGTGTATAAGTGTCTCACATCAGGTGATGTAACCATATAAATTGAAAAGTGTGAATCTAAAAGGATTCAAGCGTAAGACGGTATCTTTGCTCATACTTTCAATCTATTCTTCAGTTTATCTTCTCACATTCAAATTATCAGTTGGTCATGTTTATGTAAAATCCATTTCATATTCAAAAAGAAAATATTGGCCAATTTGAGAAGATTGTATGAAAAGAATAGAGTGATGTTGTATTCAGAGGCGGAGTTAGGATTTGAAGTTATTGTGTTCGGGATTCTAACCTTTTTGTGTTATTGGGTTCTAAATTAAGAATTTGTACCTATTCAATAAATTTCTTAAGGCAAATATAGAGTTTGGACTAAAGCTACTGGGTTAGGCTGAATCCGTTGTCGCCCCTGGTTGTATTGTGTTGTCTGGCAGATAACCAAGAACTGAATTAGCTTTCAGTTTGTTAGTTTGACAACTGTAACTAAAGTAGCTTACCAGTTAATCAAGAAGATTCATGTGTAGCTAATATCAATGTCTCTATTTATTTAATTGTGTACAGCTTGTTATATTACTTGATCTGTAGAATGATTAGTTCATTAATTTTGCAACATTGATGTCTTGCAGTAGAATTTTTGGCTGTTCTAAAGTAATTAAAACGATCTTAAGCCTTCAACATGCTAAGAAACTGAGAGGACTGATGTTACTTCGGCACAGGGGCGGGGCAGAGTGTGGGGTGTGGGTTCGGCCGAACCCAATAGCTAGCTTTTGTTCAAACCATGTATTCGTCTTAAGAATTTCATTTAATATGTATAACTTATTAATTTAGAACCCAATAACTTATAATGATTATAATTCTGAAGGAATCCAATAGCTTTTGCGTGGACCTTGTATATGTATTAAGAAATTCACTAATCTATACTATATTAAAAGCACAAAGTCTCTTAGCAAAATATCGTTCGCTTTTTTTACCCTTTAAAAATAGATTTCACATTGGACAAATTTGTAATTGTAATTTACTTCATTTTTTTAATATTTAAGACTTAATCAACTAAATTTTATTTATTAAATTCTTCCTTATTTGAACTAGATAAATATTCCTAATATTGAGGAATCTAAAATGGAGTTTGATTTTACTTATACAACTTTTTTTCCATATTTAAATTATGTAGGTATTTTCCTTAAATGTTTCCAAGTGTTTATTACGTTATGAATTTAGTCTTCATTTGAGTTTTGTAGTACTAACCACGTAAGAATCATCAAACATGTCAAAATCCACTTTTTTCGATTTCTTTTTGAACCATATGAATATTGTTCATTCTAATATTTCACATGTGCATGAAGTCTTAAGGTGATTTATAAATTTTTTAGTTTTTAATACAAACTATTTAATCATTGATGATGGATAACACATACATTATATTATACATTAAATATAATTTAATCATTTAAATAATAACGTTAAAATTCTGTAACAGGAGCTCCTAATATTTAAAAATTCAAAATAAAATAACATTTTAACTTATATAAATTATTTTCTCATTTAAATAGCATAATATAACTTTATAACTCCTTAATCTAATCCATATCCAAGAAGAAAAACTTACATTTTAATTTTAATTCCTTATTTTTCAAGATCTAATAACACTCATCAATATTAAATATAAACAAACTAAGTTGCACCCTATTTAACTAATTTTTTTTTTTTGAATTAGTGAGAATATTAAGGTATAATTTATCATATTTTCAATGATAATTCCAATCAAAAGTACTATATTATCAATTCAAATGGCATAAATGAGTTTGGATATAATGATGAACAAGAATACTTAAAATGAAACAGTTTACAAAGAATAAGTAAGAACTAATCTATCTATCTATCTATCTATATTATTATAAAAGTACGAATGTTTTAGGTTAAATGTTGAACGACAAAAATATTCTTGAAGACTTTTATACTCTAAAATATTTATAGAATTTAGGAATGTAGTTGTAAAATCACCCAAGGATGAAAGGGGGGGAAATATTAGACGAAGTGATCTCCCGTAATAATTCTATTTCAAGTCTGTTTCCATATATCACATGTGAGGGTATTTATTCAATTTCTTATACTCATTCGTTGCATACTTGGATATTTATAGTTATCGAGGTTATAGTCTTTTTTACCAAAATTTTAAAATCAATTTTTTTTAAAGTATTTGTTCTCAAACGTAAAAGACAAAAGTATTTTTGGCACAAAAAAAGTATTTTAGCACAAAAAAAACATGGCCAAACAGGCTATTAATTTGTATCCATATTTATGTATATATATATAATAATTTGCCTAATATTTAGGGATTTGAAATCAATTAAATAATATAATTTTAATTTAAAATTATAGTAGTAGACGTAGAGTTCTAATACTGTACTAATTTCACATGAACATTGAATAACAAATCTCAATCCGGCAATCCTACGAGTGTTTAAGAGTTCTATTTTGAATAGGAGTAGTTTGCAATTTTATCGTTAACTTAATTTTGCTTAAATAGTCCTTTCGTTTAGATCCATCTGCTTTCTACTTTCTTCTCCTTTAGCCATAGTATCTCTAGAAGATCCAAATTTTTTGTGAGCAGATTTATCTGTGGCCATGCTTTGTCTCTGACATGACATGTACGTAAACTCAGCTTTATAAATCTTTTTTGTTTTATTTTGTTTGGATGCTATTTGTTAGTTGTATTAGTAGAATTCATTCTTTACCATAAAGTAATGCATGTCGATATTGTTGATTGCAGAGCGATGGTAGTAATGAAATCAGCACATTGAAACTTGTATAGCAAAACTTCATTGGATGGTCTGCCCTGAGTATAATGTGTATTTAGGAAGTTGTGAGTTTTATTGTTCAGTGTATCCGATCATAGGTAAAGCCAAAATTTCAGAAAGATGATTATACTATTATGAATATATAAATTCAGGATGTAAGTTTAATGCGGGTTCAATCTTTATGCTCTTATTGTTGAACTCAATATACAAAATTATAGATTCCAAATCAATTTTTTTTTTGAAAATTTAGTGATTTTCATACTTATATATCTATATTTCATGTCAAACATAATAGGATTAGTTGAACCATTGATTATATAATAGCTGATCTATATTATGAGTTTTATTGGCACGTTGTGTTAAGTGCAACTCAAAATGTCTATATTGATTGACCAGCCTTTAAGAGGTGGTTTTGTCTACCTCTGTATCGTATTTTATAGGTTGCACTGGAGTTCAAATATGTTAAAAGAAACTGGACTCTCTATAGCATGTTGGTTAACCGACTCATTGAAAGTTTTTATTGGTTGTTAAAAAATCTTTGTCAGTTTATATGCATGCGGGAAGGTATGTGCTTTAAAGATTGAAATAAGCGAGACTTGTAATTTAAAATTACGCATACTTTCTTTCATGATTCCTTCGATATTCATGAAACGAATTGTGTTGTGTTTTACTCGATCAACGAGTACGCGTGTAAATTAAAACTTTAGTTACACAGCTTAATCAATATGAAAGAAAAATAGTTGTTGGAGCATGTGACTGTGACGATCCGGCCGGTCGTTTTGAGTATTATAACTCCGTTCTCCTATTTAGTGCTCAATTTATGCTTTATAGTTATTTTATTACTTATCGGGTTAGTGGGTGCGGGTCCGGAAGAAATTCGGAGTGAAATAAGACACTTAGTCTCATAATTGAAAATTTAAGTTAGAAAAGTGGACCCGATATGGACCTATATGTAAACGACCTCGGATTTGAATTTTGATGATTCCAATAGCTCCGTATGGTGATTTTGGGCTTAGGAGCGTGTCCGGAATATTATTTGGAGGTTCGTAGTGGAATTAGGCTTGAAATGCCGAAAGTTGAATTTTTGGGAAGTTTGACCGGGGGTTGACTTTTTGATATCGAGGTCGAAATCCAATTCTGAAAATTTGAGTACCTCTGTTATGTCATTTATGACTTGTGCGCAAAATTTGAGGTAAATCGGACGTGATTTGATAGGTTCCGGAGTTATTTGTAGAAATTAAAAATTTCAAAATTCATTAGGCTTGAATTGGGGTGTAATTCATGGTTTTAGCGTTGTTTGAGGTGATTTGAGGGTTCAACTAAGTCCGTATGATGTTTTGGGACTTGTTGATATATTTGGTTGAGGTCGCGAGAGGCTCGGGTGAGTTTTGGATGGTTAACGGATCAAAAATTTGGACTTGAACAACTGCTGGAATTTTCTGAATGCGTCTGTGATCGCATAGGCTTAGTTGGGCAGTGGGAGTTTTTGTTCTACGCGATCGCGTGGGGATATCTGCGATCGCGTAGGATTAATGTGAGGCAGTGGCACTTTGTGCTTCGCGATCACGTGAAGCGGGACGCGATCGCGTAGCTCTAGGATTTTGTAACTCGCGAACGCGTGAAGAAGGTCGCGTTCGCGTAGACAAAGTGGAGCGGAAATAGAAGTCACGCGTATTGTGCTTTGCGATCGCGTAGGTCTGTGATGTTGTACTTCGCGATCGCTTGGGAAAGTCCGCGATCGCGTAGAGTAAAATCTGGGCGATGAAAAATTGTTCTTCGCGATCGCGTGGGAATGTTCGCGATCGCGTAGAGCAAATGTCTGTGCAGAGAGTTTAAGTTTTAAAGAGGTGATTTTCGGAAGTTTTTCAAGAAAAACAATAGGGTAAGTGTTCTTAACTCAATATTAATTAAATTACCCGAATCCATGGTTATTTTTATTATTTAATTGGTGAATTATGTTGGAAAAGTTTGAAAACCCTCTTAGTTTAAATTGAAGATTTGAGGGTCGAGTTGGGGTCGGATTTTGATAAAATTAGTATGGTTAGACTCGTGGTTGAATGGGCTTCCGAATTTTATAACTTTTGTCGAGTTCCGAGACGTAGGCCCCACATGCGATTTTTGAGCTAAAACTCGGATTTTTATGAAAAATTAGCATTTTCTTATGGAATTAATTCCAATAAATTTTATTGACTAAAACGAATTATTTGTGACTAGATTCGAGGCATTCAGAGACCGATTTGCGAGGCAAAGGCATAGTAGAGTAAAGAATTTCACGTTGTGAGGTAAGTAACAATTTTAAATCTGGTCCTGAGGGTATGAAACCCCGGAATTTTATGTCATGTGATTATTTTGGAGGTGACGCACATGCTAGGTGACGGACGTGTGAGCGTGCACCTAGGGGATTGTGACTTGGTCCGTCCCGTGAAACTGTAAAGTTGAATAATTTATTGTTAGCTATATGCTCTTTATGTGTTGCAGAAATTTGACTATAAATCATGTTAGAAATCATGCTTAGGCTATGTGATAGTACTGTTGGGACCCACCGAGGTCACGTACTTGTTGAATTATTTGCTAATTATTGTCTTATACTCAGTCATGATTTTTCTTGCGTATTATACCTCAGTCTTTTCTGGATATTTTTTGATACACTATGCTATCTTTGTTTGGGTTGATCTTTGTAATTTCTGAGAGCCCGAGAGACTAGAGAGGTTGAGGACTGAGTAAGGTCGAGGGCATGTCGGTGAGGTAAGGATATTATGGTACGTGAGTTGTCCGTGCAGAATATTATAGAACGTAAGTTGTCCGTGCAGCACGTGAGTTGTCCATGCAGATTATGGCGCTTGGGTTGTAGGAGCCCCTCCGGAGTCTGTACACCCCCAGTGAGCATGGGTACCCATTGAGTGTGAGTGCTGAGGGCTGAGAGCCAAGTGATGAGTTGAGTGACTGTTGCCTGAGAGGTTGTACTTGCTTTGCATTATTGTTGCACTTGGTTGCTATATGTCATTGTTGTGAAATCTCTGAAAGATTTTATATCCGGATTACATGAACTTAAACTGTATAAAATTGATTCGACTTAAACTGCCGGATTTGAAAGCATGTCTATTCTTTGCGGGAATTATTGAAAGTGAACTATAATTGTGTAGCTCGTCATTATCTTCAGTTCCTTAGTTATTATTATTACTTGCTGAGTTGGTTGTACTCATACTACACCCTACACTTCGTGTGCAGATCCAGGTATTCCCGAACATAGTGGGTGTTGATCATTTCGCGCAGTTGATTTTCAGGAGATTCAGAGGTAGCTGCCGTGTTTCGCAAACCTTGTCTCTCTTTCCCTATCTCCTTGTTTACTGTATTTTGGTCTTAGACTATTATAGACCTTATGTTCCAAATTTGTATCCATATTAGATGCTCATGTACTCAGTGACACCAGGTTTTGGGGAGTGTTCATGTCAGTATTTATGGGATGTTGTATTGTATTAAATTATTGTATTTTCAAACTTAAGAGAAATTATGGTTTATCGAGATTATCGGCTTGCCTAGTATCGAGATATGCGCCATCACGACAGATTGGAATTTTGGATCGTGACAGTGACATAGGCATAAAAGGAAGTGAATGATACTTTCTTTGTCATAATATTAACATTAATTTTTATCGTCTTTATTCCTAACTTGCAATAAGGATTTTACATCATATCAGGAACTGATAGAGCCATCAAGAAATCAGCTTATTAATATTTTGACAAAGATGAAATGATTGATATTCTGTGAATGTGGATGGAACGCAACAACTATTGAAAGCTACACACAAGTTCCACTAGTTCTAGATAGTCAATTGTTGCGTGCTTCATTGTGTTAAAATAAGTATTAATAAGTTATTCTTGCTAAACTATAGATCTGAGTTGCAACTCATAAGTTAATTTCTTCTAAATTATATATGTTTTGTGTGAGAGAGAAGACCGAGAAAACAATGAAAAAAAAGGAAAAAAGAAGGTGGTTATTAATTAATTAGAAGATTGAATGGTAATACATGTAGATAAAATGAAAAGCCGATATTGTTGGCATATTCAAAGGCCAGAAGCTTTCCTCTTTCCATAATAAGTAAAAAGTCGCAACAAAAAGCAAGTTCTATGGTTCAATATGCTAAGTCTTCTTATTTACTCTCAAAAAAAAATTCTTTCCAAATTTATTCGTATAATAACCAATTAAAAAATAATAGCGATAACAAATTGTACATGGTATGAAGAAATTAATATTTTTTGGTTAAACTATTAGCATATCCTACGTAAAGTATTAGTTGCACATGTTGTTGTATATTTTTAATATTTTTCTCTTCTCCGGTCTAGGGTATTACGTGCAGGACACGTACATAGAAACTAGTACTATATTAAAAGCACGAAGGCCCTTAGCTAAATGTCGTTCGTCATTTTTACCCTTTAAAAATTAATTTCACATTGGACAAATATGTAATTTAAGTTACTTTCTTAATATTTAGGACTTTAAAATCAAGTAAAATTTTAATTATTACCTAATACTTAGGAGTTTGAAATCAACTAAACAAGGATAAAATATATTAAGAAAAAAGAAGAGAATATAAAAAGTAAAAGGTAAGTTTCTTTTCAACCAAGGACAAAAAATATTTTATAATTTCCGTGTAGATTTTTTGTGCCTATATCATATAATGAAAATTTTATCGTGCAAGATCAATTTTGATCCTTTATTTTCCTTTTCATACAATATTTCTTGGTTTGTTTAAATTATATTTTATTAAATTGTTTCAAAAATATAATTATTCATGTGTTAGTTTTCTTAATATTTACTTATTTAGGATTTTAAAATTAATTTTATTTATCGAATATGTATTATTTGAACCATTTCAGAAGTCTTAATATATAAAACTTAAGATTAATTAAAATTTTAATCATCTTTTACAAATTATTTCCTTAAGCAAATATTTAAATTTTGATATAAATTGCTATTTTTTAATAATTTGTTCTTCTTACGTATAAATATATTTATTAATTGACGCACTACACACGTACACCATTATTTGAGCAGTATATGTATTAAGAAATTCACTAATATCTATAATTATTTGACTGTGAATCTAATTATTGTTATATACTGTTGCCGTAGGAACCATAAATTTCAAAATTTGAATGTTTGGGGTTGTTGGATCATATCTAGTAGAGGGGAAAAAGTACATAATTTGGTGATATCTTGGAGTTAATAGGTCCATGCCCTTGCCCAAGGCTAGAAGCTCACAAACAATCCATGGCAAACATCCAAACCATAAACCAAAATTATTCAAAATAACCTTGAAAGATGCACTAGGGCAAGAAGCTTATAAAATGAAATGCATCACTTTCTCAAATAAAAATTGTTCTTTACCTTTCGGTCCATTTCAGGATAAAACACAGGTTTTAAGTTCACTTTTATGTTAAACAATCTTACAATTTCTGAAAGAATACACTCAATATTCTCTCTCATTTTGGACTTACTTTCTTTTAGAATATAAATAACATTTAAATTTTTGCAGTGTCATATCTAAAGCTTTAGTCTTCTTTTCAATTGAAATTATATGGGGAGATATATATATCCTGTGAACTTTGAAAATCAGTGGAATATTTTTGAAGGGAGTCTCAACTTATCTATCAAATATTTGAATCAAAGGGGTAGACGTTCAATGGTGCTCTATTGGAAACAAGATTCAGTCGCTATAGGTCCACGACACACTAGATAAATCAATTTTTTTTAACTGGTATCAAGTGTGGTCATTCTTTTTTGGACTATATCTGGCTTTAATTAAGAGTTTATGTACTGCGAAAACAATGTGACAGGTTTGCTAAAATAGCAAAGTTGCAGTGTCGAGATTTTGGAAGTTATGGTTCAAATATCGTTGGATTGGAACCAAGCTAACTTACTATATATGGTCCATCAGATTTAAAATTCCTAAAATCTTCCCCATGTTGAATTATTTGTTCCATCGTCAAACTTTCACACTAATATTAATAATAGTAAGATTAATAACAATAGAAGTGGTAATAATAAGTTCATGGAAAAAGGGGCAAATTTTTGGGGAATTTCTTTTAAAAGCAAGAAATTATTTAGGCTCGTAGGATATTTGTTTTAATACAGGCATGTTTTATGAAACTTTCAGGGTTCGTTTGGTTGGGAAACAAGTTATTCCGAAATTAGTTATCCCACCCTTTCATAGGAAAAACAATACTACAATCTCGGGATTAGTTATATCCTAATTTTATCCCAACCAAACATGGGATAAACATATTTTAAATTTATTCAGAATTAATTATTCATTATCTCTCGTACCAAACGAGCCCTTTCTTAAAATCAGGAATTGGGATCTCGCGGTGCTTAGCTTTTGTTGGCTTTATAAAAAAATAAAAAAAAAGTGTGGACTAGGCAAAAAAAACTTCCATAATAACATATTGTAACGGAATATTTAATTTGCATGAAAAAACACCGACTAAATGAAAGGAGAAAGTGACACAAAACACTCTATCTATCTTTCTCTTCACGTTTAAGTTTGTGCCAGTTCTTGCTTCTTATGTTTCATTATGGAGTTTGTTAAATTGTTCCAGCTATATACTTATGTACTCTCACATTCCTTATACATATATATGATTTTAACTTATATATATTGATAGTCTAAAAATTTTTATATTGCACTGTTAGTGCATTCTTATATGTTGTAGCAAATAGTACGTCTTGTATTTTTTAGTTACTAGAAATTCCATTAATAAAGAACTGTTACATGCATAGTTATCTTCTAGTTACTTGATATGATAAATACTTTGCATTTTCACATTATCAGTATGTATACAAGTTAAACTCATGGCAGATACACCTTGAAACAAGCACTGTCACGTGCCACCGCTTCATCCAAATATTTTACTTAATATGTATATATATAGATAACAAGCACGATAAATATATTGGTTATAAATATAAAAAGTTACGCTGCTTATCATTATAATGACTTATTCATTTGTTCATTTTTTTAAAATATTAATACCGTTTATCAGAAATCCTGCGCAGCCCCTAGTTTCTCATGTATATAAGAGAACTTTTCGAAAGTCGACTCATTTGAACCATGAACAATTTCTTGAAGTTCCATAAAAATAGAATTTATGGAAAAGCACTTTGACTAATGAACAGTGAACAACGAAATGGATCATGTCTGAGAAGTAAAGCAAACTTCTCTATATAATGTTTAATCTTACACTTAAAGTACGGATATGTAAAAAAAATTGCAACAACTTTTATCTACTTTCAAGCCAAGCTATGTAATCCCACTAAATCCTCCAATTTTCCCCACTAAATACACTACATATAAATATTAATACTATGGTTTTCACTTGATTTATCCAAAATCATAGGCCAACCAAAAACAAACACTAAGTCATATATCATGGCTAAGACAAAGATACTCTTCATTTTATTTCTTGTTTTGCTAATTGAGTCTCTTGGAAGTGCACTTGAGAAGAATCTTGAAGAAGAAATTTTTTCAGAGTTTGAAGATTTTGATGACATTAATGAAGATGAAGAAGAAGTATTTGAACTACAAAAAAATGGAAGGGGCAATAAAGTTCTTGTCAATGTAGATAGTTTTGGTGCAGCTGGTGATGGAACTTCAGATGACACCAAGGTAAAGATTATGCTTTTAGTTTTTTGGTAAAAGATTTAGCTTATATGTATTGACAGTACGACGATAACAACAACAACAACAAATCCAGTGAAGGTCTGGGGAGGATAGTGTATACGCAGACTTTGCCCCTACCTTGGAAGGGCAGAGAGGGTGTTTACGATCTTATATGTACTGACATTGTAGATTTTTTATTTTAACATGTTATGTGTAGGGAGGTAGCGTGCCTTGTTTTTAAGGTTACTTATGTTACTCTTTATGGACGATTATCTGTAGTTAAAGTTACATTCTTCCACTTTCTAAATTGCTGTAAATTTCAGGCATTTGTAGATGCATGGAACCAAGCTTGTTCGAAACGAAGATCAGTTTTCTTGGTTCCTTCAGGACGCATTTATCTAGTGAATGCAACCAGATTCAGCGGGCCTTGTGCCAACAGATTAATCATCCAGGTTATTACTTTCATCCTGTTGTTAATTTCATATAATGTCGCTGAAGTTTATCCATTATAATATTAAAGTTAATGTAATATGGCCAAATTTTCGTGACATTTGCCATGACATAATATCAATTATAACAAAATTTGTGGATCATGACATAATATCCACTATTAGGCCAAGGATTTCTTGCTATAAATAGAGAAGTTTCTCCTCATTTGCAAACACACCAATTCAAGAGCTTTTCACTCTTGTCTTTCTTTTTCCTCCTTTATTTCATTATAGAGTATTTTGTAAGAGAGTGAGTGTTGGGAAACACTTGTGTGAACCCTTTCTTTGGAGTGTTATAGTGAGGTTGTTCTCTTGGAGTATTTGGGACTAATTAGACTATTTACTCTAATTTTGTACTCTCTTTTGTACTCTTGTTGGTATAGTAAAATTGCGATTCTCCGCTTGTGGACGTAGGTCACCTTGACCGAACCACGTTAAATTTGTGTCTTCTTTATCTTATTTAATTGCCGTTATTATCAATTTGCATTGTCTTTGTTATTGTCATTATAATGTTGTTTGGCTAAATTCCGCACTACCCGGTAACCCGATCCCAACAGTTACAAAACTGTTTCTATCACAGTAAAGTAACTGAACTATGTGTGAATTGTTCAAAAAATAGAAATGATTGAAAGGGCAAATTTATGGTTTGAAAATGTTTTTTTATGTATACCAGGTTGATGGAACCATAGTGGCACCAAGCGATCCTGAGAACTGGGATCCAAAGAGTCCAAAAGCTTGGCTTGTGTTCAACAATTTGACAGGAACTACATTCCAAGGAAACGGTGTTATTGATGGATCTGGCAGCAAATGGTGGGCAGCATCATGCAAGAAGAACAAGACCAATGTAACATACACAATAAGCCATATAACACGCTCTTTTCGTTTAATTTTTTGACATACAGAGGCAGATCTAGGACGGTTCTTTCTGCTCGACTATGTATACATATGCCAAAAAAAAAAAAAAGAGTATATAAATGTTGATATCACACTCATTTTGAACCAACTAACTGCTAATCCTTGATTCGCACCTCTGTTGACAGATAACTAAGTTGGGGTGATGTTCTAACTATTTCTTTTCTTTGGTTTTTTGTGTGTTGATAACAGCCTTGTAAAGCAGCACCAAGGGTAAGGGCTTAATTCGTATAGTCTTGACTCTTTGTTTTATTACTCTTATCTTCTTAGCTTGATAAACTGACGAGAAACTTTGAATTGCAGGCATTAACTATAGACTCAAGCTCAGGTATAAGGGTGAAGGGCCTTACATTCCAAAATAGCCAACAGATGCATTTTGTCATTTCTCGATCGGATTCTGTACGTGTAAATGGCATTAAGATTTCTTCTCCTGGAGATAGTCCTAATACCGATGGAATCCATATAAGTGAATCAACAAATGTTGTACTCCAGGACTGCAAAATTGGGACAGGTTTCCACTCTATCCCTCTAAAAATCATCTACTTTCAGTTCTCATCATTTCTCTGGCATTAACAAAAAACTGCAACATCACTAGTTTTACAATTTAAAAGACCGATCTGCTTGCACTTTATAATGTACATGCAAAACTATGGAATGTGCTTTTTCCAACAAATTTCATAATGTGTGTTTTGTGGTCAAAATGGTTAACTTGTTTTTGATATGTAGGCGATGATTGCGTATCAATCGTCAATGCTAGTTCCAATATCAAGATGAAGACAATCCACTGTGGTCCTGGCCATGGAATCAGGTAGTTTATTCCTATATAAGTTGAATCAGTGCTGAACAATTATGTAAGAATTAGCTGAAGTATTGTTCTAACTTATTGTGAGAATTCTAACTAGTTTTACGCTGACTGTTAGAGCTACGGAAACACTCCTCCTTTATCCAGACTTGGGGTCGAGGCGTAGTTGTTGTTCTTGTTGTATTATTCTAACCTATGTTCCCTCAATTGATTCTGTTACATGATTGATCTTTGCCCAGCATTGGGAGCCTTGGTAAGGACGACTCTGTCGGCATAGTGACAAGGGTAGTACTGGATACTGCATTCCTCAAAGGCACCGCAAATGGCCTCAGGATCAAGACATGGCAGGTACAAGTTCTTGTTATAACCTTAGTTAAAGGGCAGCCCGATGCACGAAACTCCCGCTATGTGCGGGGTCCGAGGAAGGGCCGGACCACAAGGGTCTATTGTATGCAGGTGCAGCCTTACCTTGCATTTCTGCAAGAGGCTGTTTCCTTTTCCTTATTCATAATTGAATTTAGTTTCTATAGGGAGACTGATGTGAAGTCCTTAATTTTCATAGGGAGGATCAGGTTATGTTCGAACAGTGCGCTTCCAAAATGTAAGGATGGAAGATGTTTCAAACCCAATCATCATCGATCAATTCTATTGCGACTCACAAAAACCTTGCCATAATCAGGTACAATATAACCATAATTCTCAAGTTAACTTTTATGTTCTTTGGTTATTGAGAAAATGGAAGTATGCCAAAGTGTTTGTTTCTTTTGGCATTATAGTATGACAAAGTGTGTGTTTCTTTTGGCATTATAGACATCTGCAGTTGAGATAAGTGAAGTAATGTATCGCAACGTTAGTGGGACATCAAAGAGCCAAAAGGCGATGAAATTCGCGTGTAGTGACACTGTGCCCTGCAGCCACATTACCCTGGACAATGTCAACTTAGAGGGCAGAGATGGCACTGCTGAAGTCTACTGCAACTCTGCGACAGGCATTATAGCCGGTTACGTTCATCCTGAAGCAGAGTGTCTCAACTCATCTGATAAGAAAATTGAGCAGAAAATTGAAGAATACAATGTTCACACTGAGCTATGATTTGGCTTCCTTTTGTCTACACTTCAACATTATTATTGAAGCACATACTTTGATTACAAAGCAAATAGCATAGTAAGTATTGAATGAAGTATTCATTTGTGTAATCTCAGATTCTGAGATTCCTAGCTAGGATACAAGCTAACCAAATCGCTTTACAAGGGATGCCTTGAAACGTATCTATATAAATTTACACTTGATTTATCTTTACTAGAGAAACTTTATGTAATACTTCCACTTATTGCAATTATGTTTTGTATCCAAATATATTGAATGAGAAATTCTATAATCGTCTGTTTATTTTCCTTTTCTGTGTAGTCAAATTATATCGCAACGAAAATAGAGTTTTAAATTTATACCACAATCAATATGGAATAATAATTTCGAAATAAAACAACCAAATAACAAGAAAGTTCTTCTTCCTAAGTCCTATATGAAGGCCAAAGTTAAAATCGGCAATAAATGTTTTTCCAAATTATTCTAGTGTAAAACCAAACATATATTTTATATTGTACACTATATATCTCAATTTTTATTCAAAGCGAATTGCTTTATTATTTTTCACTAGTCTAACTCCGTTACTTTAGTCTAATATTTGATACATTGCAAGAACTTTAATACTCTCACTAAAACCAAAAAGAAAAATTAACAAAATTAATAATCAATTAATATAAGAACTTTTAAAAAAAGAATTAACCTAAATAGTTGTTCACTCATCCTCTTAAACTAAAAATACTCGGAATTGTATAATATATTGTAATACATGTATATGTATATAACCGTGCGTAATCAATGTATACCGACTAGGAAAAGTAAATAGTGAATCTGGTCGGCTATTTATGTAAAGATCACTTTTTAAGTTGGCCCAATCCTTGCATAGCGAATAGCGGGGAATTCACAACTAGCCATTTTTACGCCTGGTCAATCAAATTTAGCCACATAAATAAAAGTCAACCTTATTTAGCCACTAAATTAGTACGGGAATGTGTTATTGACTAAATTACCCCAACTATATTTATAAATTTGCGCAACACGACATCACACTCTGTTTTCAGTAGAATCTTGCGGCGTAATCTCCAAATTTAAGTAAGCTCTCAATTATTTTTCCGATTCTTCTAATTTTCTGATTTCTTCTCAATGCTTTCATCTGTAATAATCTAGAATTTTCTCAATGCGTTAATTTGCATTGTTCTGATATTATTATAAATTTTATATGAGAAACTTTTATTCTGTTCTTAATTGTATAATATATAAATATAATTTAATTTCAAGTAATTTAAGATGTTCTTTAAAAAAATAACATATGCTATAGTAATGGAGATATCTTTAATTCAAAATCACAAAAAAAATATAAAATGGTGCGGAACAAAATGCCAGTATAATATGCTGGACATTTGTTAATTAATATCTAAAACTCATAAACTTCCAGTTGATTATACTGGAAGTATTTGTGATTCAAATAAGAATAACACATCTAAATTTTTAAGGTTCCCATAAGGCCTTGAATAAAATGCTGGACTTTTTTTATTGCATCATCTCCTGTACCACCACGCAATCGAGACCGCTTTTGCATAAATTTATACAAGGTCTTTATCTTCAAACCCTTTTCACTTCAGGAAAATACCGTTCCTTCAAACGGTTCACTCTAGAGTCCACGAAACTATAATCGGATGCCTCAATCTTAAGTTCGGTATAATGTAGAAATCTTCTTCTGTAAATGCTACATCATGCCCCAAAAACTTTAAAAAATATTCTGCTTCTATCCTTGTAGAAAAGTTGAGACAACAACATACAATGAGTCAACTTCCCATAATGACTCACTTCATTCAACTCTAAAAACTTACCAAAAATACTATTCTTCAACACATCCATTTGAGTTCTGAAAAAAAGGTGATATAATTTGTTTAAAATTTCGATCGCCTTTCCAATAACAATCAGTCGGAAACCATTCATTAAAGTCATAAAATCTATCTTCCTCCTAAAATTAAAATACAACACATATAAGTAATATTTTATATAATTTTAAGATAAAAACTTGAACATTTCAGGAATCCGTACCTTCAATATACTACTTGAAGATTCCATTTTCATAAAATCATGAAAATAAAGCATATTACAAATTAGATTACTAAACACGACCAGAATACAATATATAAAACATAACTAAAGTATAAACAATACCCATCCGATATAAAGTACTGGACAACAAAGCCTATATATAGCAGTCCCAATATAATATACTGGATAAAATTAATTAGAAACAATGAAACTCCATAAACAAATAACGAGGTATAAAGAAGAAACATAATCAAAGAGCATAATAATAATAAAAAAAATACAAATAATCATTCAAAAAAAGTAATCACAAACTCTAGTCTAAACATGACTTATCCAATATAACATACTGGACAACAAGCTTAAAGACGGCAAAATTCCCGTATAACATACTGGAATCAAACAAAACTCAAGTATATTATAATAATCATCCAGTATAACATAGTGGAGGACAAACATCTAGATGACACACTTCCTGCATAATATACTGGACAAAAATTATTACAAAACTCCATAAACAAAAAATAAAATAAAAAACTATCTAGTATAAAATACTGGGAAAAAAGCCTTCAGAAGACATACTTCCCGTAAAATATACTGAAATCAAATAAAACTCAAATATATTATAATAATCATCAAGTATAACATACTGGAGGACAAGCATTCATATGACAGACTTTCCATATAATAAACAGGACAAAAATTATTACAAAACTAATAAACAAAAAATATCCAGTATAAAATACTGGGAAACAAGCCTTCAAAAGATAGAATTCCCGTAAAATATACTGGAGTCAAACAAAACTCAAATATATTATAATAATCACCCAGTATAATATAATAGAGGACATACATTCAGATGACAGACTTCCCGTATAATATACTGGACAAAAATTATTACAAAACTCCATAAACAAAAAACATAATAAAAAATCATCCAGTATAAAATACTGGAAAACAAGCCTTCAGAAGATAGATTTTCCGTATAAATATACTACACCAAATTTATTGCAAAAATAAAACTCCACAAACAAATACTTTGTTTGTTTATCATTAAAACATAATCAAATACAACATGCAAAAAACAAAAAACAAAACAAAAAAACAGCTAAAAATTATCAGTAAGAAGCAATTTTTTCAAAATAAATGAATTCTAGTATATAATAAAAGCTCATACAACATATAATATACTTATCAAAATAAATTACGCAACGATTACAATATTACAACATAAAACTAATAACAGAATGACAAAATTTTCAGAAATAAGACAAACTACTGAACAGATAAAAAAATTCGTAAATATTAAAATACCATAAATATTTAAAACTAACAGTACGAAAATCAAACTTAAAACTAACGAAACAACAATAACAACGAAAATTCAAACATATTATTGTAAAAACAACACTTACCCAGATAAATTTGAAGAAAATTGAACCTAAACCCAGACTAAATTCGAAGAAACTGCTCTCACGAAAGCGAAATCCGTACAATGATATAAAAATAAAGAGAAGAGCGATTAAAAATAAAAAGTAACTAAGGACGTTAAAAAGGACAGGGGCAATTATGTCATTTACTAATATATTTTAAGTTAAAATGGCTAGAAATCGATCACATTAGCGATGGTGGCTATTTTTGGATATCCAGCCGTAAAAATGGCTACACCATGCCATTTTAACTAGCCAGTAATGGACCGGCCCATTAATGACAATTCCTCTCCCATCTCATCCCAACAAATAAACAAAACCCCTCCAGAAATTAGGGCTTTGGTTTTCGAACTTTTTCTCGCAGAGCGTAAGATTTCGCACAATCAAATTCTCTACCTAATTTCTCTCACCGATTTCGTCAATGGCAAATCGTACGTATAATTTTGCTTCCACTTCTAAAAGAGTACTTTTTTTGTGTGCAATATGTGTAGTTTAGCAATTAACCCCTTTCAATTTGATTTGATGCAGCAACAGGGCGGTCGTTTTTGCAAGTGGCAGCTACAGAGGAGGCTGCTGCGCCGCCACTCAGGGTTGTTCAGATTGAAGGGCTGGTATTACGACCTGCTATCTCTTTCTTATATTTCTTTCTGTTTATGTTATACTTAGCCAATGAAATCATAGATAAAGTTGTATATAGCTCAATTGGAAGAGTTCCTTGTTGATTCAGTGATAATCCTCGAATTCCAACTTGGAAGTAGTAGCACCCAAGGGTGTGACCTTGTGGTCAATGAGGTGGGTTGAGAACCATGATGTCTCAGCTTCAAAGCGGAGGCAAAAAATACTACCTGATTGCTCTCCACATGTCCAAGCTCTGGTGGACAATGTTAA
This sequence comes from Nicotiana tomentosiformis, assembly GCF_000390325.3. Classification (NCBI taxonomy): domain Eukaryota; kingdom Viridiplantae; phylum Streptophyta; class Magnoliopsida; order Solanales; family Solanaceae; genus Nicotiana; species Nicotiana tomentosiformis. The sequence goes on along the minus strand of NC_090820.1, from coordinate 1,312,688 downwards.
TTGTACCTGTGCTAGTGGAAGGTAGCAGGTGCCCCCTGAAATATTTGAGGTACGTGCAAGTTGGCAAATCCAACTCAAAAGTAGAAGCGCCCAAGTGTTTGGTCTAGTGGTCAATAACGTGAGTTGAGAACCACGAGGTTTCATGTTCAAATCCGAGCTTAAAGCAAAAAACACTAGGTGATTTCTTCCTATATGTCCATGTCTTGGTGGACATAGTTACTGGTACTGTGGTAGCGGGAGATAGCAAGTGCCTTGTGGAATACTTGAGGTATTTGCAAGTTGGCCAAGATACCACCGTCATTGGGAAAACAATTTGAGTGATATCTTGCCCCAAAGAGGTTGGTCTTTTACTGGTATTTGTGCTAGTGGGAGGTAGCAGGTACCCCGTGTAATATTCGAGTTACGTGCAAGTTGGCCTAGACATCACCGTCATAGGAAAAACAATTTGAGTGATCTTTTGCCCCAAAGGGGGTGGCCTTGCAGCCCCCTTGCGAATCAAGTTTCAGATCCTAGGATGGAGAACACTAGGTGAAATGTTTCTATCATCCTATACTTTGTTGGCTGGAGTTAGGGGTGGAGCCATAAATTCATACAAGGGGATTCAAAAAAATTTAAAGTGTCACACTTGGGATTTGAACCTGTGATCTAAAGTGAATTTTGAACTTTGCAAGAATCTACCTTTCTATCAAAGGGATTCTATAGTTCATATTTAACCGATAAAATCTGTTTTGCCCTATTTGTGCAGTACATTTTTTTGACGAAGGGGATTCAATTGAACCTCCTTGATCCCATTTAACTCCGCTTTCGGGTAGAGTTACACGTGTATGTGCGTTAACGGGAGTTAGTAGGTACCACAAACAAAATAGAAATTAAAGAAAGAAAAGAAAACCGAGTGCTATCTTATTTAAATTCCTATCGTACTAGCTTGCACGTCTTGAATATTTCTCTACTTTGGTAGTTCCATTGGTATATGTATTTAGGGTATTCTTAAATAAAGAGTGTTATACCTATTGAGAAAGGACGAGTACAATGACAAGTGATAGTAGGACATGTAAAATGGTATCGAGGGAGTAATATTTATGTATACTTTTTTAATGACCGAGAAATCCGTCTAGGGACAACCTTGGGACCAACCACAGCCCTCGAAGCTCGGTGATAATGGGCCCGTCCCTTTACCTTTCTCCATGTAAATACCAGGTTTTGTTGGCGCAAGGCTCGAATCTGTGGCCTAAGTCACAAGTCCCTCAACCCTTTGGCACTTGAGCTAAGCCCTTGGGAAATATTTATCTATACCCTTAATGTTGTATTACCATGTTTCTAGAGATGCCACATAGCACTGGGAAATATGGGTGGGAAAAAGATTTGTTCTCTCTTCTTGTAGTACATGTGCATCTTGGACTGCCTGTTCGTGTGTACTTTCCTGAAGTAAACTGTGTTCTACAGGTTATTTTGAAAATAATAAAGCACTGCCAGGAGTTTTCACCAGCTTTAGTCACTGGGCAACTTCTTGGATTGGATGTTGGGAGCGTTCTTGAAGTCACTAACTGTTTTCCCTTTCCGGTATGTTGAATTCTGGTTTTCACGCTTCTTATTTATACAGAAAAATGTTTTTTGAATTTATGTCACCAAATGCTTTCTTCACGTCTGTCTTGCTCAGGTTCGTGAAGAAGATGAGGAGATAGAAGCTGAGGGTGCTAATTATCAGCTTGAGATGATGAGATGCCTGAGGGAGGTTAATGTTGACAACAACACCGTTGGTTGGTAAGATGCTTTCTGACTGCTAGACATTATTTAATCTTGGTAGGACATTTGGCTCTTCTTTCTAAGTAAGAAAATATGTTTGTTTTTGGGCAAGTTATTATAGTACTTCCATTCCTAGCTTTAAATTCATGAGGTAACAAGGAATGCTTTTGCCAGGTCCCTTCTTCCAACAGATTGTCATATTAACTTTTACCTCATTAATAATTTGTCCCAAATATGAATCTCACCGGTGGTTATTTTCCAGGTACCAATCAACTTTATTTGGTTCTTTCCAGACTGTGGAACTGATAGAGACCTTCATGAATTACCAGGTATCCTTATCCAGCTCTTTGTTGGATTCTGAACCTCTTTTTTTCAGTGGTTAAGTTATTCTTGCTTTGGTTCAGTTTCTGTGCTGATAACTGGGGTATGGATACTCGGTTGCCACTACAGAATTTCCTTTTTTTGATTTTGTCTTGGCATGTTTATTAGTATAGCGTTTTCCAGTTCAGAATTTTGCAAGGTGCAGCGGTTTGATGCTTTCTTTTTCTGTCATGAGATCTTTGTAAATTATACCCACCCCAAATTGAGTTTTGCTGAATTACTGATGGAGCTTTTCGAATATGGTAGTACATTTCACTTGAAAAGTCATAGTGTCTGCAGTGACCTAAGATATACTTGCTGGCCCTAAAAAGAGAAGGGAGAAGGACGAACTTTTAGAGGGATCCTAAATAAGTACAAGACTTCAAGGCGTCCCAGAAAGATTTGCAATAACTGTTGTACCCTTTTGGTTTAAAGTTTAAACACTAGGACTCTATGCCTGAAAAGACCAATGTATCCTTGAAATGCTCTGCAGATTTGCAAGACTAGTGCCCTGAAGTGCATTTGCGGTTTAAGACTCAAAATTTAGTGAGTGAATCACCCCGACAACATATTTTAGTATAACTAGTAACTGTTTACTCTGGTCAAAGAGCAAATGGAAATTGGTTATTTATTTGTTGGCCTTTAAGTAACATGTAAAGATATTTACCTATGAAGGGAGTGACCTTTTTGATAGACAAGGATGAGGAAAAGCTCATGGAATTGGACTAAAAAAGAGTCAAGTTTGAGTTTCAAAGTTTAGCAAATGTGAATTTGGAAGAAATAGAAAGGGATCATCCATAACCAAAATGAGATAGCTGCTTTATGGCCACTCCAACATCTGCTGGAGTAAAAACTTTAGCTTTATAAACCTTTTCTTTTTGTAATGTTGGTGTGCAGGGCTCGTGCTCAGGTTGACTCTAGCATAAATGAGCTTTCATCGCTATGCATTTCAGTACTAATCTCCTGCTGGTTCTCTAGCAGGGAAAACCCAACCCACTAAGATTATGAAACCCTATTTAAAGCAACCCAGTATAATCCCACTAGTAGGTTGCTCTAGTGGTGAGCACCCTCTACTTCCAACCAAGAGGTTGTGAGTTCGAGTCACCCCAAGAGCAAGGTAGGGGAGTTCTTGGAGGGAGGGAGCCGAGGGTCTATCGGAAACAGCCTCTCTACCTCAGGGTAGGGGTAAGGTCTGCGTACACTTTACCCTCCCCAGACCCCACTAGTGAGATTATACTGGGTTGTTGTTGTTGTATTTAAAGCAACATGAGAAATGTATCCTATTTAGGAATTTGAGGGAACCAAAACGCTGCTCAAAAAGTCAATTTCTGACCAACTGCTCGAGTTAAACATCTGTGAAAAAGATTTCAAAGTCAAATGTCACAAGCTTTAGTTATTTCTTCCAAGCTTAATTTATGTATTATTTTCGGATGGAAAAGCTACTAGCATTTCCCTATATGTTGATTTTTTGAAAGATGAAACACTCTATACTGTAAACAAAAAGTCCTCTTACTGATATTCTCCTAAATAGTAATTGTATTTTATATTTTGGCTGGATTATTTGCATTATTTGTTTTTAACTAATAACTATATATCTGAACAATTTATTGTACTTAGACGCTATGATGTTTGTGATTACAGGAGAATATAAAACGTTGTGTCTGCATAATCTACGATCCTTCAAGATCCAACCAAGGTGTCTTAGCTTTGAAAGCCTTGAAGCTTTCGGACTCTTTCATGGAACTCTACAAGAGTAACAACTTTACTGGAGAAAAGTATGTTTATTCTTGAGTTGCTCCTTTTTATCTTTCCCTCTCAAGAGAAGTATGTTTATGGTACCATTGAAGTAGAAGTAAACAAATTGTAATTGCTGATATTGTTTTACTGTTCTAGGTTGAGAGAAAAGAATCTTTCATGGGTTGACATCTTTGAAGAGATACCGGTATGCTTCTAATGCTTCCTTATCCTGTTTACTTTTGGCACTTATGTCATCATATGTGGATACTATCTTTCTCTGCTAGATTTTTTATCGATAGAATATTGTTCACTGCTTCATAGCCTGTTACCATTTTGCATGTAAAAGACAGTTGTATTGATTTGAAGATAAGTTGTTTGAGATATAGTTCTGATTTAGTAGCATTTTTTCCTTTTATCTGATTTTTGAAAAAAAATCTTCTTCCTTTTAGGATTAGATTTGATATTTACATGCGATGCTTTGCCATGCGTTTTCTTGGAATTATACATTGTTTTGAGTAACACCATGCAGTGATCCTGCCTGCCTGGTGTTAGTAAAAGCACATAGTACCCTAGGTCAGGAACTCTGGAAAAGTCTTCTATTTCATTGCTGAAGTTAATTTTCTATTGTTTTGACAGATAAAAGTTTCAAATTCCGCACTCATTAGTGCCTTTATGACTGAACTGGAGCCTGATACACCTGTAACTCAGGTAATGTAACTGAAATTTGGCAGAATACTCATATCCGTATATGTTGGCAAACTGTAATCCGGATTTTCTTTTATGTGTGTCAGTGTGATTATGAACGGCTACAATTGTCAACCAATCCATATTTGGAGAGGAATGTGGAATTTTTGATTGAATGCATGGATGACTTGTCAATGGAACAGCAGAAGGTTTGTCTTTCCTATTCCTAGTTCAATCTTTTGCTTTCTTGCATTCATATACGAGTGATGGTCCACTAAGATTAACACTTTATTTGCAGTTCCAATTCTATTACCGGAATCTTTCTCGTCAACAAGCTCAGCAGCAAGCTTGGCTTCAAAAGAGGAGGTATCTTTTTTTTTTTGGGCATATTCAAGTAGTTGTCATTTTTGACGTACTTCATTAACCTTATTACAAAAAAAGTAGCTGTCTCTTTTTTAGGACATTTTGAAAGAAGGGTTACAACAGTTTTGGGGAAAGCTTAGTATGACTTGATCATCTAGGCTTCAACAAGACAGCTCCTGCCTTAGTTCATATGCAGTAAAAGCTTAAGAAGTTAGAGTCTTGACACTTCCGGAGATGGAATATATTTGGCTATTCAGGAAATATTATTAGACAACTTTAGCAGACAATTATATGTTAGGGATAGGAAGGAGAAAGGTCTTGACCAATTGCCACAAATTGAGAATGGAATTTGCTGTTTAGATCCTTAAATGCTTGTAGTCTACCTTGTAGTCAAGTTTGATTCTTTTGCGAGCTATGCTCTGGTAACGTTTGCAAATCATGATGTCTAATCAGAGGTCCTTGTTTATATATAATTATATCCATCTAATTCTGGCTTCTGTCCATTACAGGTCTGACAACATGGCACGCAAAGCCGCAGGAGAAGAACCTCTGCCAGAGGAGGATCCCTCTAATCCCATCTTTAAGCCACTTCCAGAGCCCTCGCGGTTGGATAGCTTTCTCATAACTAATCAAATAGCAAACTACTGCAACCAGATTAATGGGTAAGTTACCGCCTTGAGTGCTTATTGTTTGCCGTTATATCTGAGTTTGACACATGATGGCTGAATTATGCTGACCCTTTGCTGATCTCTTTTCTTCCCGGGCAAATGATGGACCTTGAGTGCTTCATGTTTTTAAAATTTTGCCCTCACACATACACACACATGTATAGAGAGCATTTTCTCTGGATGTATTTTATTAGATTAAGGCGGCCTGTCTTGCGGTGTGGCATTACAAATGTGTGTGTTTTGCATTAGTATATGGATTTTTGTTGCATTATCCATGACCACTGAGGATAAACTAAGATGTCCACCTGTATACGTGGATTTTTGGTATGGGTATGCATATCTGAGAGTCCTCTATAAATTTCTGCCAAAATCCCCTCACCCCCTCCAAAAGAAGATTAAAATATATAAAAAAGAAAAACAGAAATAGAGAACTCTTGTAATAGGAATACATGAGTATAGGAATGTGAGGCCGGAAACTTTTACCTGATGGATGTGTTCAACATTTTCAAATCTTTTTAGATGCTTGGTGTCCTTTTTGGTGCAATGGAAATTAGCTCTCCAAGGAACTAGACCAGTTTGTTGATTGTGCAAACAATACTTGGTATTCTGACTGGCAGCTGCCAAATTACTTGGAGGTTGCTGGTCAGATCAAAGTACTATAAAGAATTATTGATTAGATAAAATAAGTGGTGTGCTTTTAATTCTGTTTGTCACTTTTGCTACCAGTGCTTCTCATTTGACAACCAAGATTTAGGACTTCCATTTAAAATTTCTTGTTCTTCGTGGTTTTCGTTCTGTAATTTTTCGTTCTTCTGATCATGAATATGTTTGTATGCGGTTTGCAGTGTTGCGGGACAAAGCTTCAGTAGACTATATCTGATGAAGGCTCTACACGAGAACTGAGGAAGTTTTGAGTGGGCAATTTGTAACTTAAAAGTTTTGTGGCGTTATTTTCTCAAAACTGAGTTGACATGGAAAGACAATGGTCTTTCCTGTGTAGGATCGGTTCTTTCTTTAGCTTATTATTTTCAGATTTTTTGTCATGAACAATCAGGTGTAGCCTATAAACCTATTAGATGAAATTGAAGGCAAATATCTTACGATCTTGTTGTCGGACTTATAAATGTGAACAACTACATCGAGTATGTAAAGGAGTAAGGATCTCCGAGTTGATAACTTCGTTGTTTTTAGATCAATGGTTTTGAATTCCCTCATTGCTGCAGTGAGCAAGAACAGATTGCTTCACCTCATATGATTTAATTGTTTGTTCCTGTTCTGCGATTTGGCTATGGTAAAGTATTGATGGAAATTTTTCAGAAACATGAGATTTTGTGACACTGAAAAATGTTAAACATGCGGCGCACTGGACAAAATTCATAGTGGCATAGTCTGATTTGGCATTTCGACACAAAATTAAGATGATTTTTTTCCCATGGCACACCCCTGGCTAGTCCAATATATAAGAATTTAATAATCATAAAATTCTTCCTACTCGTCTATGAAAATCATAGAAGTTGTTGGAATTGCGATTCTTGAATTTTGAGAATTAAAAAAAAAAGCTTATTCATTTATTGTTTCACTACTAACTACAACAACATACCCGGGTAGACCCTCAGCTCAGGAAGTGAAAGGGGAGGGGCAATAACAAGCAAATCGATCTGATAACCGAACTAAAAATACAAAATTAGCACTAGGTAATGCAATCAGAAAATCGAAACAAAGACAATCAACAAGTAGTAACAGATGTTTCACTACTAACTGCAGGAAAAAAAGAATAAAAAAAAGAAGAAATGCAAACTCCCTTTGATGGCATCAGAAAAGAAGGTGAAAAGAAGGGGTAGGAAAAGGCATGATAAAGATAGTTTTAAACACAGATTCCATTCTGTATCATGTAAAGTGATTTCTGGCAATGCTTTAGGTACAAAAGAACAAATACAAACATAACAAGTTACTTGCAACGTTATATCCCCTTTCACTAAAATGGCTACCTTCTTTTTGTACGAGCGACAAACCAGTAAATTTAATTCCAAAATAATTTCCAGATAATCGAAAACCCATAAACTTTATCAGGATAAGTTCAAGAAAAAGGAACAAACGAGACAAAATTAAAAGACAATGAAGTTTGTAACATGTTTAGTATGCTTCCATTCTTTGAGGAACAGGTGTTTTGATGACCTGCAAGATTTGAACCACTTCAGCCATTGAAGGCCTACTTGATGGTATTTGAGAAGTGCATACCAAAGCCAATTTCAGAACAGGCAAAACTTCCTCTTCAGGATATGTATCCAATGTTGGATCAACACATTCCAAAACATTCCCTTGTTCAAGCAACACTCTCACATGATCATTGAGTATCAACACATTGTCTTCACAATACTCAATTGGTCTTCTCCCTGTCACAATTTCAAGAATCAACATCCCAAAACCATAAACGTCGCACTTTTCGTTCACCCTTAAGCTCTGGCATGCTAATTCAGGTGCTACATAGCCTAGTGCGCTCTGGAACCTGTTGCTTATCATATGTTTATCGAGTTTTGTCACGAGCCTTGCCAGCCCAAAATCTGATATTTTCGGGTTGAGATTCTCATCAAGGAGGATGTTGCTAGGCTTTATGTTGTAGTGAATGATTGCTGGCCTAAACGCGTGGTGCAAATGTGCTAGTCCCTTGGCTGTCCCGAGCACAATCTTGAACCGATTGGACCAAGACAGTGGAGGTGAAGACGATGGCCTATCGTGCAGTTTGGCTTGTAAACTTCCTTCTGGTGCATAATCTGATACTAAAAGCTGAAGTTGAGGAGTCCAGTAATACCCTCTTAAGGATATCAGGTTTTGATGCCTTGCTTTTGCTAAAACTCTGACTTCTCTATCAAAATCCTCAGGATATTGGAGTATCTTTGATGTCACAAGCTTCTTGATAGCTACTAATCTTCCTTCTCCTCCCAATGGAGCCTTGTAAACTGTCCCGAAAACACCTTCACCGATTTCACATGCCTTGTTTAGGACTGATTCAAGACTGTTATTTGTCCAATCCGGGGATGTTTTAGAGTCCAATAACACTAGCTTTCCTGTGGCTAGGCTCCCGGATTTAGAAGAACTTGAGCACATGCTTTCCAAGGCGTTGTCAACAAACGCAATCTTCCTTCGAACAGAAGCATTTAGTAAGGCTATCACCATTACTCCAACCGCGATCAAAGCTGCAGCAGAGATTGCAACAATGGATGAAATACTAAGGAATCTATGGTGTTTGAACCTTTTGCTATTGCTTCTTGAAGTTTCATCGCCCCGGTTTTGACCTCCCATTTGGTTTCCATAAGCATAAGGATCAAGAACCAAAGGCTTTGGCACATTCATCTTACAAGGACCTTTCAATAAGGGTGAACAAATGCCCAAATTCCCTTCCAATGAACTCTGGTCTAAATTCTGGAATATACTACCAAATGGAAGCCGTCCAACGAGCCTGTTGTAGGATATATTAACAGCCAGAAGATTTTCCAATTTGCCAAGCTCTTGTGGTATTTCACCACTCAATTGGTTATACTCTAGCTTCAAAATCTTGAGCTTCCTCAACATTGAAAGAGACCTTGGTATTGAGCCACTTAAGTTATTATGAGACAAACTCCTGCAATTTAGCAAATTTTGGCATTCAGTTCAAGACTATAGTAAAATAAAGAAAGCAAAGAGAAACTATAAAGACTAAGGACATCCTCTTTTATGAAATTGATCAAATGAGTTTTGATGAATAAATTACTATGACATTCATTTGACAGTACAAAAAGGGCATTCCGGTGTACTAAGCTCCCGCTATGCGCGGGGTCCGGGAAAGGGCCGGACCACAAGGGTCTATCGTACACAGCCTTACCCTGCATTTCTGCAAGAGGCTGTTTGACTGTTTCCACGGTTCGAACCCGTGACCTCCTGGTCACATGGCAATAACTTTACCAGTTACGCCAAGGCCCCCTTCATTTGACAGTACTGAATAATATAATAAGAGAAATCAGAAAATTGTACTTACAATAAGTAGAGGGATGAACAATTTCCAATCTCATCAGGAATAGGTCCAGTCAATGAATTTCCATCAAGCTGAAGAATTCCTAAGCTACCAGAATCACATATATCACCAGGAATTGATCCAACTAAAGCACTGTATCGAAGATCTAACACCGTTAGATTCTGAAAATATCCAACTTCAGGAGGCAATCTTGATTGAAAATTATTCCAAGAAAGATTCAAATATCTCAACTTGGAGAAAAGTCCCACTTCAGCTGGAATATTTCCAGTAAGATTGTTTCCAGATAAATCAAGAACTTGAAGTGATTCAAATAATTTGCCAGAACCAGGGGGAATTGAACCACTTAACTCATTTCTTGAAAAATCTGCTTCTTCTAATCCTATACCAAACAGTCCCTCAGGAATGCTACCAGTCAATGCATTTTCTTTTAGCCGAATGGTCGATAAACTAGTACAATAAACCATAGATTTTGGAATGTTTCCACTCAATTTATTACCAGATAAACTCAAGTACTTCAACATTTTCAAGTCTCCTATTGAATCAGGCAATGACCCTTCTAAACTATTACCTGAAAAATCTAAGTATTCCAAGCTGCTCATGTTACTTATCCATTGAGGGAAATCTCCATTTATCATATTGTTGGATAAAGTTAGAAAAGAAAGAGCATTGAGCTTTTGTACTGACTCTGGGATTGCTCCTGTGAATAGATTTTCACTCAAATCTAACTTATTCAAGTGTGGACAAAATCCAATATCAGAAGGTAACTCTCCACTAAATTGATTCCCTTGTAACAAAAACTCTTTCAACTGATGTAAAAGTGAAACACCATTTGGTACTAATCCAGAGAGTTCATTATGTGAAAGATCTAATGTTCTTAGCCTTGTCAATCCCCAGAGTCCCTCGGAAAATCCCGGGTCACCAGATAAATGGTTTCTTGAAACATTGAGATGATTCAAATTGTTACATTTGGAAACTGTGGTAGGAAATGCACCTTCAAGAAAATTCCCAGATAAAGAAAGATAACGTAGCGAATTACCACAGTTATCAAATATGGTATCAGAGACAGGTCCAGATAATGAATTCTCAGAGAGATCAAGAAATTGTAAGGAGGTCATTTTTGAAATAGATGCAGGAATATTTCCTGATAGGCCATTTTGACTAAGGTTAAGATTTTCAAGATTTATTAACAAACCTAATTCAGGGCTAATAGGACCAGTGAAGTTGTTGTTTGATAAAGATAATACCTGTAACGACTGCAACTTCTCGAGCCCCCTACCGATCTTTCCTGATAAACTTAAGCCATTTAAGTTAAGTTCAGAAACTCTACCATTCATTGGATTGCATTTGATGAATTCCCATGCACAAGGAGAGTTATCATCTTCATTCCAAGATAAGAGTTTTGAGTTAGGATCAAGAAGAGCTGATTTGAATACAATGAGGCCTAAAACATCATCATTAAGTTGCAAAGTTTCATCAGCTAAAGATCCATATATTAAACCAACATAAAGTATGAAGATAAGAAAACAAGAAGGACCAGAAAAAACCCACATTTTCATATGGTTTTTTTAGTTCCTACTACAAGAGAAGAAAACAAATGTTCAGTTGAGAATAGTTAGAGAAAGGGTGTGAATTTAGGTAGTGGAGTACAGATTTCATGAATGAATCTTGAGTTTGGGATTATTGTTAGATATTCATGTGTTACAAGGTGGATGGAAAATGAAGTAACTATATTCACGAGAGATAGAGAAAAAGAAAGACTGAGATAGGTACTTTAGTGGTGGTCCTTGTGTTTTAGGGAGTGATAAAAAGTTTTCTTTCCTCTTTCCTTTTTTGGCTTCTAGTCCCGAGGAGCGGATCCAGCGTAGCAGTGTCGGATTCATCCTAACTCAGTACTTTTGGTACAGAATATAAATTTATGTGCAAAAATCATCTAAAAAATAAACAAATAATAGATATGAACTCATAATTTTAACAATATAATGTTTTCAATATTAAATTTTTCAGAAGTTGAACGCATAAAATTCAAATTTTGGATCCGGCTTTGCTAGTCCCCCGTCCCAAACCCATAGTTGGAGTCTTGGAGAGGGAGAGGAGTGAGAGTAGGGAAACGGTTGGAGAGACTAAGAGTTGGATGAATTAAATTTTTATACATCAACACTGTATTAATATGTCGATAAATAAGATTAGTAATGGATTTTTATTATTTAACGGCGAAACTTATTTGTCGTTAATTCTTGTTTTTGTTTCTGTAGTGAGTGGAACTAGTAACTTGCAAAATAAGGCATGGATATGCTATAACATATTAAATTATATTGATAGTTCAAAAGAGTCGTTATACTATCTGTGTATATGAGTTAATTCTGAGTTGGATACTATTAGTGGCTTTGGGAGTTTTGTGATAGTCCTTGTGTTTTAGGGGGGGGGTGATAAAAAGTTCTCTTTCCTCTTTCCTTTTTGGTTTCTAGTCCCCCCAAACCAACCCCTAAACCCATAGTTGGATTCTTGGAGAGGGAGAGATGTGAGAGTAGGGAGGGAAAGGGTTGGGGAGACTAATAGTTGGATGAGTTAAATTTCTATATATTAACACTGAATTAGTACGTCGCTAAATAGGATTAACAATGAATCTTTATTATTTAACGACGTAACTTGTTTGTCGTTAATTTTTTTTCTATTTTTGTAGCGAGCGGAACTAGTAACTTGTAAAATAAGGCATGCAACATGCTATAACATGTTAAATTATACTGATAGTGTAAAAGAATCTTGGTATATATGATTTAATTCTGAGTTGGATACTATTAGCTTATGAAGTTTAACTTTTGTGCACTTACGGCGTATTTTGTTATACTATTGCGTTAAAGTAAGCTAGAACAATGGATTAACTTCCATAATAAGCTTAGTTTGGTAATTTATAAAATAAAGCAAATATAATCTGCTATAATAATTTAAAATACACTGCTATGACAATTTAAAATACACCAGTGGAGTGAAAAATATGTGGATCATTCGTGTATATAAGTTTCAAATCATAGTTTAAATTACTTGTTTTAGTTAACTCAATAAACCATATATTATGTTAAAAAGTACTATGTACATTAGTAATTTATTCAGTCTTCTATATCCTCAGATTGTGAAACATATCACGTCAAGAGAAAAAACAAACATTAACATGTATTACATAAACCATGCATCTAAGTTTCAAAATATAATTATAATTATAATAACAGGAAAAACAAAACCATAACTATTCATTTTTCCCTTTTGGTCTAAAAATAGAGGTTTTGTTTTGACTGAATACAAGATTTGAAGATAACCAATGAAAGATTAAGCAATTAAATATAATAGCGTCTAGAGATATATGTTTTAATATATGGTGCAACTTGTACGTTGTAAAAAGTCTAGAGAAGTAAAGTTTTGTATTTTCGTTGGACATGAGGATAGTTTAAGAAAGCTTTATGAATGTATGTTAATAATTACGCATCAATCCCAAATAAATTAGGATCGTGTTTATAATTCTTAGGACCGTGTTTATAATTCTTATTAATCACGATTCTCCATTTTCTAACAAGTTTCAATATTGTTTATATTATAGGAATTTATCGTAAATTGACTAGATTTATGTTGTCTATCGCTTATTACAATTGTCCTTTATTCGAACTTGGGACGGACAATGTGACGGAATTAAAGGAGTAGCAAAGTAATTGGCCAAGAAATATTTTAAGAAGGTAGAATTTGAAATGAGAATAGAAAGATGAAAGGGAATCTAAGGAGAATGTTGTGGTTGTTTGAACAAAAAAAGACACCAAACTGTAAAAAATGATGAGACAATCAACAAAATGGTCCAAAAGATAAGTCCATCTGACACATTACAACCAATTCCCAAAGTCTAGTTATTTTCACTCTTTTTTTTAACAACTTAAAACATTTTTTCTTATTACATTTTTTTACTTTTTGGATTATTTATTTTGATAAGGGACTTTTTAGATTATAGGGCTTCTCAATCATGTGTCCTTTGTTTCACCATCTATTGCTTTGTCCTTTCAATTTTTCTGTCAATAATTTTCAAATATAAGGAACTCCAATACCATTTCCTTTGTTGTGTTTCACTTCCAAGAATATTTTTTTGAATATCATTTACTTCCACTTTTTAGTGCATATTTCGATGAAATAAACAATTTTACTCTTTCTCATCTCACGTCCTTCAATATTTTTTTAAAAAAAAAAAGATTCTATAACATGCATTTTGTCGTGAACATTTTAGACATCTATTTGTTTCAAGTGGAAAATAACTTTAAATTACTAAATTTGCAAAAGGCATATATCAAGTATATATTGTTACACAAATAACCGGCCAGATTCAATATTTATTTTTTCTAGCCCTATACATAGATTATACACAATTATACTTATATTTATATGAATTATATATATATATATATATATATATATATATATATATATATATATATATATTATACATCCGCTGGCTATTTTTAATTTAAGAAATTAGATTGACAGCTATTTGGATTAATTCTTCTTTAAAATCACTTTTAGACTTTTATTCTATTTATTGCGGTAATTTATACTCCGAATGTTTTAAACTTAGAAAAATATTATTCAAACTTTCTTTAATTCGAAAAATCCCATCTCTATGTATCCTTTTTTCCTAAATAAAAACGTGTATAAATGAACTATAATTTACATGCCTTTTTCTAAATTATTAAGTAACATATATCCTATAGGCTATACTTCTGGTATGAGAGTTTTTATTTAATTAATAATTTATTTATTTTTTTGTTAGTGAAACATGCTCTTAGTTTTTCGTGTAAAACAGAAAACAAAGAAATGACCTTACAAATAAATCACAAGATCCAAATGAGGGTCACGGGTGCAACTTAGAAATTTTGACTATGCTGTGAAAGATGCTATAAGTCGGTTGGTCCACACACCCATGTTTTGTTCTATTGCCTTTATCATTTTGTCTCAAAATTATATTATTATTTTTTTCTCAAAAAAATTATTGATTATGTGTTTAATTTTAAATTATTTAATTAAATGAAATTGAGTTTTTGATATTTGAGAAATTTTTATAAATATATAGAGTGAAACTTTTTTATAAAAGCATTTCTATATAATAGTCAATCACTTTAAGAACCAAATTTTTCTCGAAATCAATTTTTATGTTATGTTATAATAAATATCCCCTATAACAGCATTTCACTATAATAACAAAATAATATCAGAACAAATGAAATTGTTACGGAGAGGTTTAATAATTGTAGTAACATGAAAAAAAAAATAGGGCGGAAGTCATAGTAATTGGGATAATGAAAGTAACATTTTCTTGGTTCTTTTCTAGCATTCTAGACTAGCATTCTAGATTTAACTTGATGTATATAATGTGAAATGTAAAAGAATGAGATGTCATTTTTTAATTATAAAAGTACAGGTCAATGAGACACATCTAATCACGTGCTTATTATTTCAAACCTCAAACTTACCCTCCATTAATTACGCACAAATTTTCTAATCTCACTTTTACCCTATACATGTGTATTTTATATATAATAATAGTATAATCTTCCCCAATAGTCAAGAAAATCTCTTTTATTCCCATCACACTCAAATTCATTTAACATGGCGGATTCTAGTAGTATCTTTTTTGTTCATGTAACATGAAATAATATAACCTTCATCGGAATATCTTTTTAGATTTTAATATAACGTACAATCAAAGTTTACTATTCTATTTGTAATAAGGTACAAACTTAGTAGTCAACGAAGGCGTCTACTAAGTAGTAACGATCAGTGGCAAAATTATATTTATGTTAGTAAATTGTGTTCAAAATAAAAAATTAAATTATATAAAGTGTAAAATAATATGAGCATAATAATCTTTAAAATAGAAACGTGAATTATTTCGAGCCCAGAAAATTTCTTATGTGTCCTTAACGATTTTAATCCTCTCATTGTTATCTAAAGTATTCAGATTAATTTCTCATAGGATAAAACGAAAAAACTACTCTGTAATAGCGGCACTTTAAATTACAGAATTTTTGCGAGCTCAAATGACGAAACAAATCACACTCGATACTTATGTTTGTTTGAAAAAACAATGCAGAGAAGAGGGGAGAGATTTCAAAATGTTTTGTATATAAAAAATAAGCCAAACTTCTAAAGTTATAAACAATGAAAGGGTGAGACAGAAATGTGTAATTCAAAAGGTGAATTTTCTCAGTCACACCTTAACAATTCAACAACTTATCAATAAGGTTTAACCAAACTCTCTTCCTCTGAAAATTATGTCATGTAATATTCATTTGATGAAATTTCTGACTGCGTCACAATAACGACATACATCCTCATGGCTTAGGAGATAGAAAAATATATAGGGTGGATTCCTAGTTCCCTACCCTATAGACATACCATTAGTGAGCAGATTTTCCCAACACAACCGGTTAGTAGAAGATGATGAAGAAGAATGGGTATCCTGTGACATTTAGCTTTCCCCTATCTGTGAGTTTTTGTCAGGTTCGATGAACACAATAAGCTTATCACATGCTCTTTGCCCACAATGAGAGCTATGCATCATTGCCTCATTGCTATTATATATTATCATGCATCTCACCTCTCGTTTGTTTCGATATTTTTAGCTGCTATAATGAAGTATAGTGGCGAAACAAAAATTTTCATTAAGGGGAGTCAAAATATAAAGAAATAAACTCACCAAAAAGTCAAAGGGTGTCATTATATAGTATATATATACATATTTTTTTTTAAAAATTATCGAGCTATACAATGTAATTTTTCGACGAATGGGGGTCGGTTGACACCCCTTTGGTGCATGTGGCTCCGCCTCCGGTGAAGTATTATTATATAAAATATATATTATAACATAACATGAAAAATTAATTCCAAAGAAAACTCAGTTGTTATAATAAAGTGATGTTATAAAGGATAATTGTTATGGAAATATCTGACTGTATATATGCATACACATATAAATTGGAAATACTTATCCGGTACTACAAGCTTAAAAAATGTGATCTCTTTTTTGTTTATATATTTCTTCCCCGTATTACGGTAAATAAAGAATTTTATTTTGAATTTGGACCTCAACATCTTGTTGATCATGGAGTTTTTCAATCACCACCAAAGGATGTGCTGTAGTGGATGGGACTGCTCTTCCCTTAAACAGAAGTCTCGAGTTCGAGCCCTGAGTATGAAAAAGATCCTAGGCAGGGAGCGCTTCTCCCCGAATGGGGCCTTACGCGATGAGAATCCGAATATAATCGGGCTCCAATGTGGATAACATACACTGAATGGGATACAAAAACAATTTCAATCAATATTGAAATGAACAGAAAAGGGATCGAACATATTCCCACCTTATAACTAAATGTGAGGTATATTACGTAATTTAATATGCATGCAACATTTTATTATGTCAAATAAAAAAAAGAATTAGAGTCATTATTTTATACATGACTCTTTTGTCCATGGACATTGATTGATGTTATTCTTTATTTTTACTTTTAGATGTATTTGAGATGACAACATGTAATAGTTACGCGTTGTAGGCTATGATATGAGTTATAGTAACAAATATTAGCAGCTTCCAAACAAAATTATTTTCCATTACGAAATATTAATTAATCATACAACTAAAATTTTGCAACGATTTCAAATTTTCGTTAAAAGATCGAATGTCACAACTGCAGGGCAGAGCTAGGTGAGCGGAACTGGTTCAACCAAACTCCCTTTGCCGAAAATTACAATATATATATATAAGTTTATTTTTTTCATATACATATATTAGATGTTGAATCCTCTTAATTTTTTTTGCGTATTTTTATTTTTATTTTTGAACCCCCTTAATGAAAATTATGCTTCCGGCACTGATTACGGGTGCCCTTTATTTTTCTTGGTTAATAATGGTTAGCTCCGACATATATAATATTCGTTTGTTTTCCAAAACTATTCAAACATATGAAATGAGAAATAATTTTTTGCTTCCAACTCCTTTTGATAATGCCTCTGCCAAAACTCCACTCTAGCTTTGCCCCTCTTGTAATTTGGACGATTGTGTTTGGATATGGTGTATGTGGACACCCTAAAGTTTGGCCTTCATTTTTGAATGAAACTTTTGTTTCATTTAGTGGAAATGGCTTATTTCTGACAAGCCTTTTGTCTCTTTCTTCCACTTACAAACTTTAATCGATTTATAATGAAAGGTATTATAAAACAAAACTAAAAATAAAAGAGTAAATTTTGGTAAATCTAAGGTATTTTGAAATGTGAAGTTCACTGTATCAAGATGTTTGACCGAGTTCAAAGATTTTTTAGTCCAAAGCTCCACTGAAGTCAATGATAAAATATAAGACGTTTTACTAACGGCAAAGATCTTAATGGCCCGAAAGTATATAATGAAAGGAATAATCTTAAAACGTTTCAATTAATACAAGGGTAAATTGAACATCAATTACAGCTTATTTGGATGATTATTACATGTCGTTTCATAATGTATCGTATTGTTTATTATATATTGTATTATATTGTTTCGATGAATTTTACGTTTGGATAAATTGATCGTTTGTCATCGTTTCATGATGTGACACGCCAGAAATATAAAAAATAAAACTACAATATTATAAAGAAAAAGTAGGATACATGATAGAATTGTTATGTAAAAAAGTAGAGTAAAGAATAGGATATGTTTATTCAATAATAAAGAAGGACAAGATAAGAGTAAAAAACAAGGTAACAACACGACCACACTGAATCGATCGTTACATAGTGGAACTTTTCGTCGTTACCTAACGATGGATTTAACTATACATACAATAAAATTTAAGTAACAATCAAAATAAACATAGTATTTAAAGCAATAATACGATACGATACAATAAATAACAATCATCCAAACAAGTTGTTAGTCATAAATTCATTTTTATAAATAAAAAACAAAAAAAGAAAATCAAACTTCGCATTTTCATTTCAAACCCCAAGAGTTGTTCTTATAGAGTTAATTTTTTCAGTTAAGAGAGAGTTTTTACTAGTCTACCAGACAAAGTGAAGAGAAGAACTAAATAGTACATCTTTAAGTTTGGAGTAAAGAATAGTAGTAGAAATTAAAGTACTGAACACTAGAGTTAGGATGCCTCTTGTGAGGAAGGTACGCAGCTAGGTAAGTTCAAATACATATAGACACGAAGGCAAAGACAAGATTGTATTAGGAGGTAACAAAATATTTATTCTTTCAAATTCTTGAGATATACCTATAAGTAGAAACAGCTATTTTGATTATTAATCATTTCTTGCTCATCCAACCTCATGTTTACACTTTTGGACCTTTCATCTTTCGTAATCGAGACACTGCTCGGCTCGTGTCGTTAGTACTTTACGATAACACGTGAAGGTCCTATTAACCTCACCATCCACCCGAAAGAGACGGGAAAAACTATCTGCCATCATACTCAAACCTTTGTTACATGAGTTATATAGTGACTACGAGAAAGAAGGTTCAAGTTATGACCAGGAAATGTAACACTTTTTTGTAAGTTTCGAGTGGCTACCTCTAATCTCCACCCGGCCCACAAAGACGAAGAATTCCTTATTGGGTAAAGTACTGAAGGAAAGCTCGATCCAAATAGGCCTCAGAAGCCCGCATATCATTTTGCAGTATTTCAAGAATTAATCTAAATAACCGTCCATCGTTTAAATTAAAAATAGTCGACAGTGGTATAATATATGTATAATTTATGTATTATATATGTATAATTATATACAATTAATGTATAATTTATATATATGGCTAAAAAAAATAAATAATAAATATGACCGACTATTTATGTAAAGATCCCGTTACTAAATCCAGCCCATACAAGGCGAAAGAGCTATAGAAACTATGTTTATATTAATTATAGATTTGAAAATTATATTTTGTTGTGCATTCACATGTTGAAATTCAATATTATTTGTTAATCGCTATACTGAATTTTAACAAAAAAAGGGGGGGGGGGGGGGGGGGGTAATTTTGCCGCTTTACTGAATATTGGAAATGAAAAAGTGAAACAACATGGTAAGACGGAAGCAAACAGAATTGATATCAAGACTTCTTTGTTTAGGAACTACTCATAGTAGATTTTCTGCAAAAAAAATAAAAAAAATCGAACCAAAAAAAATGTATTCTATTTTAAATGCCACTTGAATTATAGATAAAATTAATGTAACAGAATTATATATAGTAATAAAATGAATGACAAAGGATTACTACTACATAAAGTTAGCATCACATAAAGTCAAATCTAATTAGTTACTTATTTTTCTAATTAGTTACTTATTAAGTTTTACATCCAAATGCGTCTCTGAAATATTATTGTATATATATCATCGTCACTTCCATCTTCTCCATCAAAATCTTTTTAAGAGCAAACCCTTTTATAAACATGGTTCACAAGATGTAAAAGATTTCAATGAAGAAGATAGAAAGTGAAGATGCTCGATACACAACTTCTAGTATCCAGAACGTATTGGCCCGACTAATCAGTACTCTGAATTACACAAGACAACAATAAGCTTTGCGCCATATAACGTTTTAGTTGACAAACCTATGATTAGAAAACGAAGACAGATGGTCTTTTTATACTACTGTCAGTCACAAGAAATAATTCTAATGAAATATTTCATTTGGAAATTCATTTATGATTTGGAAAAACTAGATTTGCATTGTATTCTAGATCCTACAGTTACCATTTTTCAGAGAAAATATGCAAATTTTTTCTTCATTTTTTCCTGTTCTTTAGAAGAATTTTAGGCAAGTCATTAACGAGACATGGTATCATATGATATCATTGGCATTAGGGATGTACATGGGCCAGGTTGGTTCACTTTTTATCAAAACCAAACCAAACCAACTATATCGGTTTGGATTGGTTTGGTTTTTTCAGGTTATTTTGTTACGTGAACATTATTTCAATCTTACTTTGTTAAAGTTATAGATAAATCTTTGATAAGTGTCACACCTCCTTTTTCCCGAGGGGATATGGGAGTTTTTCCATTTTAAGTGATATTATTCGAAATGAGATTATTTATTTAAATCAAAGTCGCCACTTGGGATAATTATGGTATCCCAAGTCACCGGTTTATTTTAAATCTCAAATCGAGGAAATTGACTCTTATTTATGGTCTGCGAACACAGAAGACCGGGTAAGAAATTCTGGTAACCCGGGAGAAGGTGCGAGGCACTCCCGAGTTCTGTGGTTTTAGCACAGTCGCTCAACTATTAATAATTGGCCTAATTATCTGATTTAATACATATTTGAAACCTATTGTGTATTTTTAACTTTTTAACCGTTTTTAATATTTGTGAAATTTGTTTGAACAAGTCGCGGTGTCGCGCACTCGCTTGTTTTTGTACACATTGCGAATCGCGCCACGTGAAACGCACCCCCGATTTGCAACATGTTTTTTTTTTTTGGATGAAGTAAGGTGTTTCATTAATAAAAGACATCAAGAAGATGCAAAGTTACAAAAGAATAAAAGCACTAGCGCACAAAAATACTAGTTTGTTAGCCCCTTTACATCAGGGAATTAACAAAATCAAAAATTTGATCAAAGCTAATTACAGGAGTTAACTTAGTCCAGCAAAAAAGGTTAAGCAGACATGTAGCTTTAAGAGAGTGAGTTGGAGCTGAGATCCCATCAAAACATTTATGATTCCTTTCATTCCACAAGCACCAAAAAATAACTGCAGGGATCATCACCCATATCTTCTTGATGGTCTTTTCAACTCTCCATAGGCTCCAGCTTGCATATGCTTCACCAACATGCTGTGGCATGACCCATTGAATGCCAAAGAGATAATAGAACATATTTCATAGTTCCTTGGCCACTCTACAATGCAAAAACAGATGGCTGACTGACTCGGAGCTGCTTTGACACATAACATCTATTTACCAATTTATAACCCCTTCTGTTGAGATTGTCTTGTGTTAAACATGCTTCCTTAAGAGCAATCCAGCTGAAGCAGATGACCTTTGTAGGCAGTTTGGTCTTCCAGATTTGCTTCCAAGGCTAGGAATCAATTATCTGATTCTGGAAACTTAATAGCTGGTAGCATTCCTTCCCTGTGAAAAGGTTGTTGTCTCCCCAACTGAGTCTGTCAGCTTTGGTTTCAACAATGGTGCACCTCTCTAAACTAGCTAGTAATTCCAACACGCTATCTATCTCCCAATCCTGAACATATCTTCTGAATAATACATTCCAACAGTTTCCACATCTATTTTGAGCAATAGAGGAATTCTTATCTTGGGCAATCTGGAACAGATTTGGGTAGATCTCCATGAGTGGAATATTGTTTAACCATTTATCCTTCTAGAAACTAATGTTCACACCATTTCCAGCCCTGAAAGATACTTGCTCAAAGAATTTATTTCCCAACTTGCTGATGTGCTGCCAAGGACCAACCTCATGAGACGACGTAGATGTATTTGTTCTCCAGTTGTCCCTTCTACCATGTTTAGTAACAATTACTTCTTTCCAAAGGCTTGACTCATCTGTACCGAACCTCCATAGCCATTTCATGAGCAGACTTTTGTTATGTAAGGCCAAGTCTCTAATACCCAGACCTCCATTGCTTTTTAATTGTGTGACTTTGGACCACTTGACGAGATGGTATTTGCGGGAGGTGCTGTTTCCTTCCCAGAGAAAGTCTCTCCTGATC
Source organism: Nicotiana tomentosiformis (assembly GCF_000390325.3). Taxonomy (NCBI): domain Eukaryota; kingdom Viridiplantae; phylum Streptophyta; class Magnoliopsida; order Solanales; family Solanaceae; genus Nicotiana; species Nicotiana tomentosiformis. Next base: position 1,290,403 of record NC_090820.1, on the reverse strand, counting down.
TTGTCTAGCTTCTTAAGTACCTTGCTAGGGATGGGAAATAATGACAAGTAGTAAGTGGGGATGCTATCAAGGACACTATTGATGAGAGTTAGTCTCCCTCCCATGGAGAGATAGTGCATCTGCCAAGCTGCCAATCTCTTTTCAAACTTTCCAATGATCCCATTCCAGATTTTAGTGTTCTTGTATTTGGCACCAAGGGGGAGACCTAGATAGGTGGTAGGGAATGACCCAATTGTACAACCCATAATGTTGAACGATTCCTCTAGGTTAGGCACATCATTGACCGGGTACATTACACTTTTCGACATGTTGATATGTAAACCTGATAGTGCTTCAAAGAGGAGAAGTGTCAAATTCAAATACAGTAGTTGTGATGTAATAGGCTCACAAAAGATGAGTGTATCATCGGCATATAGTAAATGTGACATTGTGACTGAGTTCCCGATATTAGTACCCATATTAAAACCCTGAATCCACTACAACTGATTGGCCTTATCCAATATTTTTCCCAGTCCTTCCATTGCTATAATGAACAAAAAAAGGGAGAGGGGATCTCCTTGCCTGATCCTTTTTTGAGGAGAGAAAAAATCCACTGGACCATTATTGACTATCACTGAGTATTTCACAGTTGAGATGTTAAATCTGATCCATCTGTCTCCGAATCCCATTTTCCTAAGAATAGGGATGAGATAGGACCAGTTTAGCGGGTCGAATGCCTTTTCTATGTCAAGTTTGCACATCACACCAGGTTCACGACTTTTAATCCTCCAGTCAAGGGTTTCATTGGCAATCAGTGATGCATCTGTGATTTGCCTGTGTTTTATGAAGGCATTTTGATGTACAGAGACCAGCTTGCCAATAATCTTCTTTAGTCTCTCTGCTAGAAGCTTCGAGATAATTTTGTACACACTTCCTATGAGGCTAATTGGCTTATAATCTCTCAACTCCATGGCTCCTTTCTTCTTGGGAATTAGTGTAATGAATGAAGCATTGCATGATTTAATCATATGGCAGTGTTGGTGGAAGTGGTTGAGAGCCCCCAATACTTCTGGCTTGATAAATTCCCAAGCTTTTTGAAAGAATGCCATGGTAAACCCATCTGGACCTGGAGCTTTATTTGGGGCACAAGACTGGATAACAGCATGGACTTCTTCTTCATCGAAAATTGCTTCTAACATTTCGTTGTCAACTGCTGAAATTCTGGCCACCTCCTCAAAATTGGTTGTAGGCCTCCAAACTTCATTTTCAGTATACAGGTTATGGTAGTAGTTTAGGATTTCTTTCTTGATCAACTCCTTGTCATCAATTACTTCACTGCCCACCTTGAGCTTGTCTATATTATTGTATCTTCTATTTTAATTGGACAGTTTTTGGAAGTATTTAGTGTTCCTGTCTCCTTCTTTGAGCCACCGACATCTAGACTTTTGTCTCCATGAAATCTCCTCAGCTTTGGCCAAGTTCTGTAGCTCCAATTTCAAACTCAGAATCCTTTGTTTTTCAGATTGTATAGAGACTCTATTTTCTATAGCCTGCTCAAGGACTGAAAGTTCATCAAGTGCTTTGCCTCTTCTATCATCCATTCTGCCATAAACCTCTCTGTTCCATTTGCTTATATCCTTTTTTAGGTTCCTCAATTTTTGGACGAGAATAAAATCAGGCGAGCCACCAATCATGTAGTTCTGCCACCAATCCTTTATCATATCAATGAACCCATCTTGCTGCAACCATATGTTCTCGAACTTAAAGTAGGATGTTGTTGCTTCCCACTCACCACACTCCAGTAGTAATGGCTTTTGATCAGAGATAAACCTTGGAAGTGCTATCTGTTTGATAGCTTTGAAACTTTCATTTCACTCCGAGGAGATTAGAAAGCGATCAATTCTGGAAGCCTGGAGATAATCCTCTCCCCTTGACCATGTATATTGTGCCCCTTGAAGGGGTGAATCGATTAATTCAAGGTCTAATATAATGTTTGAGAAGTTCCTCATGGCACCAGATTTTATAGTACAGTTGAATCGTTCATTCTCGAATCTGCAAACATTAAAATTGCCACCAATCACCCATTGTTCACCCCATAGCCCCCTCACTGCTCCCAGCTCCTGCCAAAACTCCATCCTCTCTATGTTTGAATGTGGACCATACATACCTGTAAAGCACCACCTAAAATCTTCATGCAAGCTTTCAAGGATACAAGTTATTGAGAATCTACCTTGATAGGAATCAATACACCTCCATAGTCTCTTGTCCCATAGAACAATAATAGCCCCTCTGGTACCACTTGCCTTCAACTCTTCCCATTTAGCCCATCTATTCCCCCATACTTGGTGAACAATACCTGCAGGGCAGTTATCTATTTTAGTTTCTTGAAGACACAAAATATCAGGTTTTCATCTGCGGACCGGTGAACTAATAGTGGTCCGTTTATTATTATCATTAATCCCCCTTATGTTCCAACTAAGAATTTTGATCTTCATCTTTTAACTTCCTTGCCTCGCCTGCCCCTTTCCTTCCTGCTACTACCCTTATAATTAACACCATATATTAAATTAAGCACTTCGTTCTCACCTTTTTTCTTGCCCTTCTTCTTTTCTGAACTTGAGCAGTTCCTATTTTGAATCTGAGCCCGACGTTTCTCATCCATTCTCAGAATTAAGTCCATAATTTCATGTTCAAAGCCTGCATGATTAATCCCGAAGGTCTTATATGCTTTACTCAACATTTTCTTTGTCCACTTTGAAATCTCGAGCACAGTAGGCTCCTGCACCATCTGTAAATTAGGCTGCTCATCTTTATACCATGGAAATGACAGTGAATTACTGTAAGATGAGGTAGAGTACTGAGAGTCAGAGCATGTAATAGTGGTGGAAGCAATTTTATGCCACTTTGTGAATAAAGAAAGTCCCCAGAGATTGTCTCTGAAATTTTCGGCTTCATCGTCGGCCTCCTCATCTGCTTCTATTTGGGGGTCGTTTGTGAAATCGCGTGGTGGATTGGAGTGGTTGGAAGCAATCTGTTGTTGGATTGTCGATGATGTGCTGGTAGCCATGGCCCAGTTATATAACCAAGGGATGGGCCTGATCCCTTTAACTATCAACTCCTTTATTGGCTTGTGCAGCTTGGGCCTTTTGTTCTTTGCATTGGTCTGATTGTTTGGGCCTTTAGTATAGTAGGTTTTATCTGCTCTGAGGCCCGCTGTGTGATAACATTTATTTATAGCTGGAGCGGGTCGGTTATAGGGCTCCACACTTTTTGAATTAAAGTAAACCTTCTCCACCTGTCCTCCCACGTGCAGCGATTGGACTTTGCCTTGCACTGCTATCCTCGATGTTGATGCCTTTGGGTATGTGCTCGATATTTTTCCCTTTTCTTCTCCGAAAACAGATGGACCTCCGGTTACCACTGGTGTGGCAACAACTTCCTTAATTACTGAAACTTCGAACCTCCAATTTTCCACATCGAGCAAGATGGTGGTTGGATAGTTAACATCAGAACTTTTGACACATATTCTTGCCCAAAGAAGATGATTCCGATGCTTCGTATCTTCATTAATTCCTACGAATCCATCACAGAGGTCACCAATGATTTTGAAAGAGTCGAGATTCCATGCGTGCATAGGAATCCCAAAAACTTTGACCCAACGTACAAAGTTTTTTCCAGCCGTCTCGGTGCCGATCATAGGTGACCACCATTCTAAAGTTAGTCGCTGGCCATTCCAAAACCACTCTCCCGCCTTTACCCTAGCCGCTTCCTGCCTCGATGGCAGTTCAAACAGGAAAGTATTATGAGAGAGAGGAATTACTCTCATGCCGGAACAAACCTTTCATCTGCTCATAAACCATGTTCGCAGCACCTCTGGATTCCGGCTGTGATTGAAAGGGTCATTTAGAGTTCCCACAAGTTAACTCGATAGGAACTGGTGATTTTCAGCAACTGTTACTGGGTTGGACTGGAACCGGCTATCCTTTGGCATTACTGGTTGCTTCCTCAACTCCGGTCATTGAGAAATAGCAGCTGCACCAAGATAAGAACTCATTTGTGGAATATTGGGCCTCATGCGTCTTACAACTGTGTATGATTTATCCAGAAAGCGTAGAATTTTCCCAGCTATGTCTCCCCATCCCCTGTTGTAATCTGGTTCCGGGATGATTACTGCTATTTTCTTGTCTCCCAGCCGTGTTTCGATTCGAACGAATCGACCATATATGTTGTATTTTTGATACACTCTATAAATGTACTCTTGTATCTTCTTCCCCCAGCGTCTATAAAAATTCCCCACTCCGTTTGATGCTTGTTTAAGAGCATCGCAGACCCACCAGAGATTCTCTTCGTCGACCTTAATACTGCTTGAAAACCTTCTGCCTCTTTTGATTAAAACGTACCACCCATCGCCGGCATCGATTAACTCAAAAGATTTATCACCTGAAAGAAAGAAAATCTTGTCTTCCATGAGAATCGGAAGTAAATTTAGAACAAAAAGTTACTCCAGGACATGTTTGGAAGAGAGAGAAATAAAGGGCACATTTTCCAAGTCAGAGCTTTTTTCCTGTTAATCAACATATTAATTTTTATTATTCACATGAAAAGCGCACTTAAGTTGGGATTTATGTATCGTGACCATGCCAAGAGAATCGTACCCATGACCACGATAATTTATTATACCCATGACCACGATAATTTATTAATCGTGCCTAAAGCAAGCTACGAAATTCATCAATTGATTACTTTTCTAAGTTCAAGATCGTGTGTTAAAGTTGAGAGTCATGGAGCCATGTATTGGATTGGAATAAATGCTGGCAGCTCAACATTCATCAACTATTAGCCTAAACTCATACCCAGTTGAACCAAACACTACGTCCTGACCTTCCATGAAAGCCGAGGTCTATCAGTACACAAATGAAATTCAAATTTCGAAGTACTACAACCACAAATCTTATTTCAACTTCCTGATTTTATAACCAATGATGACAGAACAGAGAAAAATTACATACTCCCTAGTCCAATAGCAACTTTATCCCTACTCACAAATTTTTAGTTCTGAGAAGCTTGCATAAATTACAGACCAAAGACCTCATCAATATCTGTATTTCAACACTATTTGAACATAAATCAAAGAAGAATTGATCTAATTACATGATTGTTCCCACAAAACTTAAATCACACATGTAAAACAGTGAAATAAGAGGTATTATTCTACTAACTACACAATCCGTAACAAATTGAATAGGTATATCAAATATTCAAATATGTTCAGTCCATAACTAATCAACACAACCAAAATCTAAGTAAACAATCACAAACTCAATATGAGTAATCCAGAATTTAATCCATAGACTCAAGTAGAGAAAATAGGTGAGAATGTAGCGACCCGGCCGGTCATTTCGAGAGTTATAGCCCCGTTTTCCCCATTTTTACTTTTTTTTGTGTTATTCAGCTATATTATATTATATCGGGTTAGTTGGTTTGGGACCGGAGTGGTTTCAGAGTGAATTGAGATACTTAGTCTCTTAAGTAGAAACTTAAGTTGGAAATGTCAACCGGATATTGACATATATGTAAACGATCTCGGATTTGAATTCTGATGGTTCTGTTAGCTCCGTTAGGTGATTTTGGACTTAGGAGTGCGTCCGAAATGTGATTTGGAGGTCCGTGGTAGAATTAGGCTTGAATTGGCGAAATTGAAAATTTGGCGATTTCGGTCGGCAGTGGAAAATTTGATATCGGGGTCGGAATGAAATTTCGGAAGTTGGAGTAGGTTCGTAGTGTCATTTGTGATATATGTGCAAAATTTGAGGTCATTCGGACGTGGTTTGGTTGGTTTCGGTATCGGTTGCCGAATTTGAAAATTTAGAAGTTCTTAGGCTTGAATCCGAGGGTAATTTGATGTTTTGATGTTGTTTTGAGTGATTCGAAGGTTCGACTAAGTTGGTATGTTGATATATGACTTGTTGGTATTTTTAGTTGAAGTCCCGAGGGCCTCGGGGTGATTTCGGGTGGTTAACGGATTTGTCGAAGTTGGAAAATGCATTTGAAGCTGCTGCTACTGCTATTTTCGCACCTGCGGAAGAAAGAGTCGCAGGTGTGAGGCCACTGGTGCGCGTGGGGAGTTCGCAGGTGCGAGCAATACTGGGCTAGGCAGAATGCGCAAGTGCGAGTTGGAGGTCGCATCTGCAAGCCCGTAGGTGCGAAACCTGGGGCGCAGATGCGGAAAGGGGAATGCTGGACAGGCTTCGCAGATGCGGCGCGCCACGCGCAGGTGCGACGAATTTGCCGCAGATGCGAAGACTGGACGGATAAGTGAGTTGCGCAGGTGCGGCTCCTTGGACCGCAGGTGCGGTCGCGCGAGTGCGAGTAAATGGCCGCAGGTGCGAGAAGCCTGGGCAGAGGGTACATATTGCACACTTCGCGAATTTTGGTGTAGTTTTAACCATTTTTATTCAGTTTTGGAGTTTTTGGAAGAGATTTGAAGAGGGAATCAAGGGGGTTTCATTGAGGTAAGTTACTTGAGCCCCAATACTTGTATATATGGTGATTTTCCGTTGTTTAATCATTGTAATTAGTGAAAATGAGGGGTTAGGACTTGGGATTTTTGGAGAAGTAATTTAAGGATTTGAAGGACCAAACGATGTCAGATTTTGAAGAATTTTATATGGTTAGACTCGGGAGAGTACGAGGTTTATTATTCTGCCATTTTGACTGATTTCGAGACGTGGGCCCGGGGCCGGGTTTTGGCCGATTTCGAATTTTTGGCATATTTTGTAGTTTTTATTGTGGAATTCGATTCGTTAGCCTATTTTGATGGTATTAATCTGATTATGGTTAGATTTGGAGCTTTTGGAGACCAAGTCCAGAGACGAGGGCATCCCGGAGTAGGATTTTACGCTGTTAAGGTAAGTAACAGTTTTAACTCTGGCTTTGAGGGTATAAACCCGGAGATTTGACATCACGTGATTGTTTGGAAGTGATACCCACGCTAGGTGACGAGCGTGTGGGTGTGCATTGCGAGGGATTGAGACTTGGTCCGTCCCGTGATGCTGTGAGGCCTAATGGCTATTATTTGTGGTTATGTATTTATATGTTGTTGAACTTGTTTGCCTTCATGTTAGAGATCATGCTTAGGCTTTATTCATGTTCACATTATTTATACTCAGTCATAAAAACTATTGTACATGTTTACCTCAGTCTCTATTATTTACTAATATGTTGTGATACATGATGTGGGCAGTGTTCCCTTATTTGTTGATGATGGCGAGGCTAGTGAGGTACATGATTGAGTGAGGCCGAGGGCCTGGTTGTGAGGATATTAATACCATAGCGCGTGAGTTGTCCGCGTAGCACGTGAGTTGACCGTGCGGGTCCAGGTATTGATACCATAGTGCGTGAGTTGTCCGCATAGCACGTGAGTTGACCGTGCGGATCCAGGTATTGATATGATGGCACGTGAGTTATCCGTGCTTTGCGCTTGGCTTTGGGAGCCCCTCCGGAGTCTGTACACACCCCCAGTGAGCGCAGAGTGTTGAGCGTTGAGTGTTGAGTGCGAGTGATGAGTGATGGAGTGACACAGCTATGAGGTTACATTTACTTTTGCTGTTGCTGCATTTACCTGTTAATTTCCTTGTAGTCTTATTGATTTATGAAATTACCTGTCTACTCCTGTTTGTACTTAACTGTGAAAATAAATAATTGGACTGTTTTACTTAGCTCGTCACTACTGCTCAACTCCTTAGTTATTTCTGTTACTTGCTGAGGTGGTTGTACTCATACTACACCCTGCACTTTATGTGCATATCCAGGTGAGTTAGAGCGCGGCGATCGTTGAGTTCAGGCCGGCTATCTGTGAAGATTGCAAGGTAGCTGCTAGCGTCCGCAGGACCTTATTACTCCTTTTGTCATTTCTTCTTTTGGACAATTAGACAGTTTATATATCTTAGTTTATAATTTTAGACGCTTATGACTTAGTGACACCCCGATGTTTGGGGCTCGTTTCCGTATTTTTCTATATTATATTTAGAGTTGATTTAGCTTATGAAAAATTTAAATGTTGAAATATTTTATTAAATTCTTATAATCGGTTTTGTAGTAATATTTTGGGAAGTAGGCTTGCCTTGTAACACGATAGACGCCATCATGACCATGATTAGATTTTGGGTCGTGACAAAGAATTTACATACCCAAAAGCGGTAAAACTGCACTAAACGACCAAGCAAGGTCGGGATGTTTTAATGAGGGGAACTATGGAACGGTTGCTAGGGTTCTCCAAAGGTGGAGGGATCCGTCCTCTTAGTTTTGGGGGAATCTAGGATGTTTTCATGAAGAGGGGGGATCCGATTGGGCTGGGCGGATGAGTTAGGTGTTAAGGCAACTGAGCCGTTTTGGAAATTGGCCCAGTCCGGTCTTGGATGCTAAAAAAAATGGCCTCTTTTTTCTTTCTTTCTTTTCTTGATTTTTCTTTGATTTTAAATCCTAACCAAATTAATCAAGCACCTAAATTAATTCCTAAATCAAATCTAATTTGTGGAATTAAACCTAATTATCTATTTTTAACATTTGAACAATTAATTAATTTAAAACTAATGAGAGGAAATTAACAATCAAAGACTAAAAATTTAAAATATAAAATGACCATGGTATTTTTTTTTTTTTTTTTGTGATTTTCATTTAATAATGCAACTAATAAATGTAATTAAATCCTAAAATACAAATAAAACCTAAAATGCTATGCAATGAATATTTTAGATATTTTTTGGTATTTTCTTATAATTTAGGTTATTAAATATGCAACTCAATGCAAACGACAATTAGCAAGAAATTCCTAGAAATTCTATGAAAAATAAAATTAATTAGAAAAAATCTATTTTTTGTGGATTTTATAGGAGTATGTTTTGTGAGGATAATATTACGTGCTCACAATAAGTGAATATATTTTTAGTAAAAGTTAAAAAAATTGACAAATATATGATCTATGAAAATATTCTAATGGGGGAATTCTTAGTCATCTAACAATAATTTTTCGTTAATGTACACTTTCAAGGTTAACCGAATTTAATAATTAAATATAAAAATCAACATGATACCTAAATAATGATATGTTCTATTTAATTTTAAATTATCGAAATACCATTTTAAATTCGTAAAAAGATATAAGAAATCTTGACACATGAATATGAAAAACAAAGAGATAATTGACGTATTTCAATAACACTTGATAAGAAAATGATGCAACCATTATTTAAAGTAAATAAAAGTGAATGCACTACTTCATAGTTCTATTAAATATTACATCCCATGAGAGAATCCCAAATATTTTTACATTTTAAAATAAAATTCAATATAAAGTCTTAAAAGTATATATAAAATTTATATATTTATATGTCGGTTGGTTCAGATTTTTTTACTCAGTACCAAACCAAATCAAACCAAACCTAGTCGGATTTTTAAATCTGTTTGGTTTAACTTTTCGGTTTGGTGCGGTTTTTCGGTTCGGTTGAAATACCCCTAATTGACATATTGAGTTTCAAAGTTTCTTATACTAGTACCAACTAAATGAGAATAGGCAAGGGTTTAAATGTATCTACTAAATATAACTGTTTTTTAATGTGAATATATGATTATATAATGTATGTTTGAACATATTATTGGATGGAGTCGATTTAAGGTTTCACAATGTATGAACTAGGAACTCAAATTTGAAAAGAGAAACTAAAGGATGGAAATTTGGATATTTTCTGTGTGTTTTCAGTTTCTCGCTACCAAGAGACAGTGAAATTGACACATTCTTTGTGTTTAATTTTGTCACGACCCGAAATCTTACCCGTTGTGATGACGTCTATCTAAATACTAGGCAAACCGACAACATTAATAACCCACAATATTTTTTAAATACGAAAAACATCATAATTAAGTTTAAGAGAAAATTCCACCAATACTAGGTGTATATATATTCCCAAAACCCTGTGTCACTGAGTACATGAGCATCTATACGTTATAAGTCTGGAAAACACGGTCTAAAATAGTCTGTGGCCAAATACAGTAAACAAGGAGATAGGGAAGGAGAGACAAGGTCTGCGAAACAAGGCAACTACCTCTGAATCTCCGAAAAATCAACTATGCGAAAGAATCAACACCCACTATATCCGGAATCACCTGGATCTGCACAGAAGTGCAGGGTGTAGTATGAGTACAACCAACTCAGTAAGTAACAATAATAAATAAAGAACTGAAAGTAGTGATGAGCTTCACAGCTAAGTCCAAATACAGTACTTTCCAACGTGAAAAGGTAGGCATGCTTTCAAGTTCGACATTTAAAACTCCACAGCAATTTCATATCAAATTTTAATTGAAACAGAAATAATATCTTTCAAAGTTTTCCAAAACAGTAATATATGACAGCTGAAATGCAGCAATAATGAAATCAATGCATCCTCACAGAGTAATAGTCACTCAATCCTCCCATTCACTTCAACTTCATAGTCACTCTTTTCTCACAGTCACTCATTCCTCACAGTCACTCAGTACTTGACACTCGCATCCAGTAGGTACCTGCGCTCACTGGGGGTGTGTACAGACTCCGGAGGGGCTCATTCAGCCCAAGCGCTATAACAAGCCAATCATGGCATAAATCAATAAAATATACTGCGGCGTGCAGCCCGATCCCATAAATATCCTCACAATTAGGCCCTCAGCCTCACTAAGTCATCAACCTCTCCAGTCTCTCGGGCTCTCAGAAATCTTGATAAGCAGCCCAACAACAGTGATATGATGCATCAATAATGAACAAGAGAGACTGAGATGTAATATGCAAGTAAAATCATGTCCGAGTACAAAATTATAATTTAATAGATAATTCAGTATGTACACGACCTCTGTGGGTCCTAACAGTGTCAACACATGGTTTAAACATGATTTATAGTTCAATTTTCCTAATACGTGGAAAAATGTACGGGTAACAACAATTTATTCAACTACAGAGATCCATGAAATTGACCAAGTCACAATTCTTACGGTGCACGCTCACACGCCCATCACCTAGCATATCCGTCACCTCAAAACCAATCACATAACACATAATCCGGGGTTTCATACCCTCCGGACTAAATTTAGAACTGTTACTTATCTCGAACGATACGTTCTTCAACCTTGCGACACACAAAGCACCACGCAACGGCTTCCAATAGTCTCAATCTATACAAAATATTAATTAGCGATGTAAATTTAAGGTCTGCGTACACACTACCCTCTTCAGACCCCACAGTGTGAATAATACTGGGTATGTTGTTGTTGTTGTTGTAAGTTCGTTATCTAACTCCAAACTTCGGTATCCCGAAAATCAAGCCTTGTAATCCCTTAAGATATAATAATTTCAACTTCTTAATTCTAGTATCCGGTACATATTATATGTTCAACTAATTAAGATATTAGTATTCATACTCGAGCCTAACTCAAAAGTTCACTTTTAAAATATCGGATTATTACAAATTTCCTCTGTTTTCTCAGCAATGCATGTGTCCCGATCCTATTTTAGAATCAAATTTTTAGACATCTTCAACTTTTATATAGTTCTCTTGGATTCTTAACATGCATGTAATCCGATCCGTTAATTATAGCTGATCTTTCTTTTCCCCTTACAATCATCCAATTTTATTTACATTATCACAATATTTCTCAAACTTCTGGACATCTTTTTGAAGAAGAGGAGAATGATAACATGCCAATATGCTTATTTCTGACAAGCCTTCGGTCTCTTTCTTCCCTTTACAAACTTTAATCGATTTATAATGAAAGCAGGGGTGTCAAATGGGCGGGTTGGATCAATTTTGGGAGGGTCAAAATGGGTTGAGTTAATTATTGAACGGGTCATTTGACCCGCCCAAAAGTTACTTGGGCTAAAATGGGCTGGGTCAAGATGGGCTAAAATTAGGTCATAGCCCAACCCGCCCAACTCTTATCAAGCTTTACTTAATATGTGTTGCTTTCTTATGAATTGTATAATTACTAAGCAAGACTTTTTTTCTTTTGTTATCGTCATATATAACATATCAAACAAAAAAAAATATTTCTAAGATAGTTTGACAAAGTTATTCATGGATCAATTTGGGCTTGAATTCAGTCCAACTTTAAATGGGTTGAGATAAGTTTGGTCAAGATAAACTGAGCTCAATTAATTAGCGGGTCAATAACCCACCCAACCTTAAATAGGTTGGGCGGGTCATTTGGGTTTGGGCCAAATTTGACTGCTCTCAATGAAAGGTAGTTATAAAACAAACCTATTAAAATATGAGAGTAAATTTTGGTTGATATGAGGTATTTTGAAACGTGAAATTGACAGTCTCAAAGTTTTCTTAGTCTACGCTAGAGCTCCACTAAAGTCAATAGCGAAAAATAAGACGAAAAATAAGACGATTTACTAACGACAAAGATCTTAATAGTCCGGAAGCTATATAATGGAACGGATAATCTTAAAGCATTTCAATTAATGCAGGGGTAAATTGAACATCAATTAATTATTTCATTTTTATAAAGGAAAAACAAAAAGAAAATCAAATTTCGGATTTTCGTTTCAAACCCCAAGAAGAGTTGTTCTTATACAATTAATTATTTCAGTCAAGAGAGAGAGTTCTTATTAGTCTACCAGATAAAGTAAAGAGAAGAACTAAAAAGTACAGCTTTAATCGAGACACTGCTCGGCTCGTGTCGTTAGTACTTCAACATACGATAACACGCAAGGGTCTTATTAATCTCACCATCCACCCGAAAGAGACGGGAAGACTATCTGCCATCATGCTCGAACCTTTGTTGCATGAGTTATTCAGTTTTATAGCTAACTAGGAGAAAGTAGGTTCAAGTTATGACCTATGTTAGGAATTGTAACACTTTTTTGTAAGATTCGAGTGGCTACCTCTAATCTCCACCCAGCCCACAAAGAAGAAGAATTCCTTATTGGGTCAAGTACCGAAGGAAAGCTCGATCCAAATAGGCCTCAGAAGCCCGCATATCATTTTGCAGTATTTCAAGAATTAACCCAAATAGCTGCACATCGTTTAAATTGGTGGAATTATAATATATGCATAATTTATGAATTATGTGTGTAGAATTATATACAATCAATATATAATCTATATATATGGCTAAAAAATAATAATAATAAATACGACCGACTATTTATGTAAAGATCCCGTTACTAAATCCAGCCCATACAAGGCGAAAGAGTTACAGAAACTATGTTTATATTAATTCTAGATTTGAAAATTATATTTTGTTGTGCATTCACATGTTGAAATTCAATATTATTTGTTAATTGCAATACTGAATTTAAAATAAAAAGGGGGGGGGGGGGGGGGTAATTTTGTCGCTTTACTGAATATTGGAAATGAAAAAGTGAAACAACATGGTAAGACGGAAGCAAACAGAATTGATATCAAGACTTCTTTGTTTAGGAACTACTCATAGTAGATTTTCTGGAAAAAGAAAAAGAAAAAAAATCGAACCAAAAAAAATGTATTCTATTCTAAATGCCACTTGAATTATAGATAAAATTAATGTAACAAAATTATATATAGTAATAAAATGAATGACGAAGGATTACTGCTACATAAAGTTAGCATCACATAAAGTCAAAGCTAATTAGTTATTATGTTTTACATCCAAATGCGTCTCTGAAATATTATTGTATATATATCATCGTCACTTCCATCTTCTCCATCAAAATCTTTTTAAGAGCAAACCCTTTTATAAACATGGTTCACAAGATGAAAAAGATTTCAATGAAAAAGATAGAAAGTGAAGATGCTCGATACACAACTTATAGTATTCAGAACGTATTGGCCCGACTAATCAATACTCTGAATTACACAAGACAACAATGAGCTTTGCGCTATATAACGCTTTAGTTGACAAACCTATGATTAGGAAAACAAGACGGGTGATCTTTTTATACTACTGTCAAGCACAAGAAGATAATTCTAATTAAATATTTCATTTGGAAATTCATTTATGATTAGGAAAAGTCAGATTTTATTGTATTCTAGATCCTGCAGTTACCATTTTTCAGAGATAATATGCTAATTTTTTCTTCATTTTTTCATGTTCTTTAGAAGAATTTTAGGTAAATCATTAACGAGACATGGCATCATATGATATCACTGACATTAGGGGTGTACATGGACCAGCTTGGTTCGGTTTTTATCAAAACCAAATCAAACCAACTATATCGGTTTGGATTGGTTTGATTTTTTCGGGTTCTTTTGTTACGTGAACATTATTTCAATCTTACTTTGTTAAAGTTATAGATAAATCTTTGATAAGTTAATATATTTTTGGTAAAAGTTAAAAAAATTGACAAACATATGATCTATGAAAATATTCTAATGGGGGAATTCTTAGTCATCTAACAATAATTTTTCGTTAATGTATACTTTCAAGGTTAACATAATTTAATAATTAAATATAAAAATCAACATGATACCTAAATAATGATATGTTCTATTTAATTTTAAATTATCGAAATACCATTTTAAATTTGTAAAAAGATATAAGAAATGTTGACACATGAATATGGAAAAACAAAGAGATGGTTGGCGCATTTCAATAACACTTGATAAGAAAATGATACAACCATTATTTAAAGTAAATAAAAGTGAATGTACTACTTCATAGTTCTATTAAATATTACATCCCATGAGAGGATCCCAAATATTTTTACATTTTAAAAACATCAATATAAAGTCTTAAAAGTATATATAAAAATTATATATTTATATATAGGTTGGTTCAAATTTTTTTACTCAATACCTGATAAACGGCCAAAATGCATATTTTTCGGTATACTTTCATCTCATAACTTGTGTGGTTACATGAGTTTTTGTAGTGAATTATGCTCATTATGTGCATTCTTATGTGTAGGGGCAAGTTGGACGAAAAGTGAGCAAAAGAAGTTGATTTAGAACCAAACGACAAAAGAAGAACTTTGTTCGTTCATTCTAATGTGCACACGAAAGAGTGAACGAGCTAGCTGAGGAAAAGCTTGAGAAAAAAATAGCGGATTATGGAAAAAAATAGAAGTGCATGAGAGACCTAGAAGGAAAAGAAAAAGAGAAGCACTTCGCTCGTTCACTCTCGCGTGCGCACGAGAAAGTGAACGAGCTAACCTAAAAAGGCTGTTCCGAAGTGGGCTTGGACTATTTCGCCCCATGCATACCCTATCACATATAAATAGTCCTTAAACTCACTTTTGAAGGGGATTGGACGTTTTTAGAAATGATTATCGACCGAAGGAAGCAAGAATACACTAGGAGCAAGGCAGAGAATTCTTCTACGAGTTTTTCACTTCCTTCTTCCTATTTTCACTATTGGTTATGATTTCTAGTATTATAGTTTTGCATCTATTATGAGTAACTAATTTATTATCTAGGGTTTTTATGGAACCTTTTGTAGGATGGATTCTTATTATGTGTTTATATTTTTGAGCTGTTGGATTTCTCTACTTATTCAACTGCGTGTTTATTGTTGTTGATTGAATGACCATCAATTGACTGTGCCTATTTAATGTGTATTGCTTGGAAAAGGGTACATATTTAGGTAATTATCGAACAACATCACTCCCAACGTATGTGAGGAATCAATACGGAGGATTTAAAAGTGGGATTAGGAATAACGAAATCTTGGTGCGATCTTAGTGAACGGTGAATTAGTGCCAGCTAGCGTAGTTCGGAAGAATATGTCTAGTGAATTATTGTAGTTGCTCGGAAGAGAATTACAACACCTGAAGTACTCACGATCGGTAGAGAATACTTAGGAAAAATTATAGAAATCGTAGCAGGGAGAATTCCGACAATTGGAGAAATCATAACTCTAGACCTCCTTAGTCTTGTTAGTTGATAATTTTACTACTTTTGTATTTGTTAATTACTTAGTTTAAAATAAAAATTACAATCTTTATAACTAGAAAATTATTTGAACTTGTATTTCTTAGCAATACTGAACAATTATAGCTAAGCCTTAGTTTTCTGTGGGATTCGACTCCGGACTTTTAGACCGGATTATATTTGCAGCGATCGCTTATCCTTTTTAGGACTAGAGTTAGGCGTGATCAAATTTTGGCGTCGTTGACGGGGAACTAACAATGTAGCTGTATGTGTACATATTGCTAGGTTTCAAGTTTGAACTATTATTTTTGTTTTCTTGTATTTGATTTTTTTTTTAATTTTTGATTTACTTGTTAATTTGAGAAATATGGCATCGTGGATTTTTGGGAGTTTTGATGTTGGTAATTCTACTGTTGATCTTCCTTGTGTGTATTGTGGAGGAAACCACCTGTGAAAAAATTATCAAAATATTCCTCAGATCGAGTTATGTGCACCAACTCAATCTTATGTGTGGAATGTATGTAATATGTGTGATGGTCAAGATGGTCACTTTCATGGTTGTGCTTATCTTCCTCCAACCCCTTACTTTGATGGTTCTTCTTTTTGTTGTGAAGTTAATAGGAACAAAGAACCCAGGGATGATGACCTGAAAGAGATCAAGGATATGTTAAGGTGCCTTGTGGAACGAAATAATGAGAAACAACTGCACATATAAAGGCAAGATGCTACTATTCGCAACCTGGAGGCACAAGTGAGTTAACTAGTTGAAGCATTTAATGCTCAACAAGCTAATATTGTGGATAGTAGCCAAGAAAATCATGAATTAGATACCAAAAATGAGGTTCTAATGGAGGAGGTGAGAGTAAAACACCAACAATCTATCCAACTAGAATTTGAGGATGTCGATGTTGAAGAAGTAATACTAGAGTTAGCCAAGGATATTAAAGATACAAATTTAGTTGACTTTAGTGTGATTGGTGTAGAGGAGGTAAAAATCTTAAAGTTCATGTATTTGAGCGCCTTAGACCTCATTCCAAATACTTCTCTACATTATGTTCAGATGGTGAAATAAAAATTGATCCTTATGAGCATAAAAAGGAGTCAAGGGCAGAGGTCGATGAACCTTATATTTTGTAATTTTCAAGGCCATCTAGGCAAGGTGACACTCCTCGGTCGAGAGCCAAAAAGTGCATGAAATATTTTTTAAACCGTGGCTCGAAAGAATTTGTACCGCTCCAGGAGCATAATCTTAAAATTGAAGCAAAACTTGGGGTTCAATTCATAAGCTCGAGGTGGAGACAAAAAGTGATCCGCGTCGTGCCGCAACGTTAAATCAAATGCTTATTGGGAGGCAACCCAACTTTACTATTTTCTGTTACTTTTATTTTTATTTTTTTATTATTGCAGTGTTGTTTTTGATTTCTCTAGGAGCATGCGAAGTAAGGCTATTGGAAAAAAGCAAAAGCAAGAAAAATGGTCAGAAATAAGTGTGGGGTGCCCGCACAAAGAACCAAATTTGGGAAAAGTCTCAGTACCTCATGAGCTGCTAATGCATCGGCCTTTGGCCTACCAATGAGTTTCTTTTACCCTCTTGTATTTATGGGTGTGCATTGGGGACAATTCATATTTTAAGTGTGGGTGAAGAGACTGTTTGGGTGTTCCTGTGCTATTTTAGTTGTGTTATTGTATGTGTGTTGAAAAAATAAAAAATAAAAAATAAAAAAATAATTAGATAGAAATAATCCCTCTTGGTTTTTCTTATGGCCACAGTTCTTTTTCAAGAGATGACTCTTTGAACCGGGTAGTAATTCTTTTTTGTAGGTAGAATTTTCATAAAAGTTTTGGACTTTTTCTGACAATGGATTTCTTAGACAGTCTTCTTGAGGGAGTAAAGTCTAAAGAAAAAAAATGCAAAAAGATTTTTCTTTTTCTTTCTTTTGTAGAACTGATAATGGAATGGAAGAACTTGAGTATATATGCTTTTTGACATGTATTGATTATCTTGTTTTGTGTTCTATGTGGCCACATGCCTTGAGAATATATGTGACTTTCTTTTGACGCTTAAGTTCATTTGTTGACTCCTATAATTACTTTTCATGTGCTGAATTAATAAGATGGATGTGCTTAGTTGTTTAACTAGAGTGTCGGGTCTGAGCCGTCCAGAAAGAATCATGTGCATTGTGTGATGTGAGGTCTTGATTATATTATGTGTTATCCTGTGTTAGTCTAGAACTTGCCCCGTGTGTTATTCAAAACGAAATAAGTAAGCTTTGTGAGTCTTGGAGATGATGTAGGCGTTTCTTTGATTGTCCATTGTGCTAGTATGCCACCATAAATAAAATTAATTCTTAGATAGCCCATTTGAGCCTATAAACCTTTTCTTTGGCACCCACATTACAAGCCGATTCCCTTTTTGTTCTTAATTAGATCTTTTGAACCTTTACCTCTGAAAGCACTTAAATCGCTAGAAGAGTAAGGTGAGAGTTGAGGTAGCTTTTGACTGGAATCACAGAAAGGCAAAAAGGTGCACGTATGTTTTGAAAGTTCATTAGCCGGGCAACCCAAGTATGGAGAGTGTTGAAAACAAATGAAAAAAATTAGAAAATACACCTCTTATTCCTCTTAATCCGAGCTAGTGAATGCATTGTTGTGCTTAAAGAAGAAGGTCCAAATTGTATATGATTTCGTGTCATTGCTTGAATTGGTCATGAAGAGTATGTATTTGAAAGTTAAGTGTAGTATATTAAAGTATTTAGGAGGGTTAGTCACTATACCCAAATATATCCTACACATCCCTTAGCCTACATTACAACTTGGAAAGACCTAATTGATCCTAGATTTCGCAAGCTTAAAGTAAGAGACATACATTACGGGCAAGCCTATAGAAAGACATCGGGATGCACATGAATTTTTTGAGAGAGTGAGCGAATTCTTTCGATTTGTAAGTCCTTAAATTATACTTGAATGCATATTTGAGTGTGTGGACTAATTTGTCTCTTTGGTTTGTGGTGAGGGTATATGATTTACAAAAGATTGGTTAAGTCCTGGCATTTTGAGTTGACACAAGAAGTGAGTCATAGAAGGGAATGTATTGGAGTCATCTTTTGATGTTAGGATATTAGAAAAAGTCGCACAAATATTTTAAATAGTCTTGGTATGGGTATACTTTTGAAGAAAGATGTCAATAGCTCTTACGGTGAGTTCTAAGTGTTGGTATAAGCCATTGTCAATGGTATGATGCTTGAGTATATTTCGAAAATGTGTTTCTTACCATTGTGCTTAATTTTGAAAGTTGCTCGAGGACGAGAAAGATTTTAAGTGTGGGGTATTGATAAATAGCCAAAAATGCATATTTTCGGTGTACTTTCATCTCATAACTTGTGTGATTACGAAGGTTACATGAGTTTTTGTAGTGAATTGTGCTTATTACGTGCATTCTTATGTGTAGGAGCAAGCTGGACGAAAAGTGAGCAAAAGAAGTTGATTCGGGACCAAAAGACAAAAGAAGAACTTTGCTCGTTCATTCTGACGTGCACACGAGAGAGTGAATGAGCTAGCTGAGGAAAAGCTTGAGAAAAAAATCAGTGAATTATGGAAAAAAAAGAAATGGAAGTGCACGAGATACCTAGAAGGAAAAGAAAAAGAGAAGCACTTCTCTCGTTCACTCTCGCGTGCGCACGAGAGAGTGAACGAGCTAACCTAAAAAGGTTGTTCCGAAGTGGACTTATATTATTTCGCCCCATACGAACCCTATCACATATAAATAGTTCGTAAACTCACTTTTGAAGGGGATTGGACATTTTTATAAAGGATTATCGACTGATGGAGGCAATAATATACTAGGAGCAAGGCAGAGAATTCTTCTATGAGATTTTCACTTCCTTCTTCCTATTTTCATTATTGGTTATGAATTCTAGTATTGTAGTTTTGCATACTATTATGAATAACTAATTTGTTATCTAGGGTTTTGATGAAAACTTTTGTAGGATGAATTCTTATTACGTGTTTATATAATTGAGCCGTTGGATTTCTCTACTTGTTTAACTACGTGTTTATTGTTGTTGACTGAATGACCATCAGTTGACTGTGCTTATTTAGTTTGTATTTCTTGGAAAATGGTACATATTTAGGTAGTTTTTGAATAACATCACTCCTAACGTATGTGAGGAATCAATACAGATGATTTAAAGGTGGGATTAGGAATAACAAAACCTTGGTGCGATCTTAGTGAGCGGTGAATTAGTGCCAGCTAGCGTAGTTCGGAAGAATATGTCTAGTAAATTATTGTAGTTGCTCGGAAGAGAATTATGACACCCGAAGTACTCACGATCGGTAGAGAATACTTATGCGAAATTATATAAAACGTAGCGGAAAGAATTCCGACAATTGGGAAAATCATAACTCTAGACCTCCTTAGTCTTGTTAGTTGATAATTTTACTACTTTTTTTGTATTTGTTAATTACTTAGTTTAAAATAAAAGTTACAATCTTTATAACTAGAAAATTATTTGAACTTGTATTTCTTAGCAATACTGAACAATTATTGCTAAGCCTTAGTTCTCTGTGGGATTTGACTCCGAACTTTTAGATCGGATTATATTTGCAGCGACCGCATATCCTTTTTAGGACTAGAGTTGGGCGTGATCAGTACCCAACCAAATCAAACCAAACCTAGTCGAATTTTTAAAGCGATTTGATTTGACTTTTCGGTTTGGTGCAGTTTTTCGGTTCGGTTGGAATATCCCTAATTGACATATTGAGTTTCAAAGTTTCTTATACTAGTACCAACTAAATGTGAATAGGCAAGTGTTTAAATGTATCTACTAAATATAACAGTTTTTTAATGTGAATATATGATTACATAATGTATGTTTGAACATATTATTAGATGGAGTCGATTTAAGGTTTCACATTGTATGAACTAGGAACTCAAATTTGAAAAGACAAACTAAAGGATGGAAATTTGGATATTTTCTGTGTGTTTTCAGTTTCTCGCTACTAGGAGACAGTGAAATTGACACATTCTTTGTGTTTAATTTCCTCTGTTTTCTCAGCAATGCATGTGTCCCGATCCTATTTTAGAATCAAATTTTGGACATCTTCAACTTTTACATAAATCCCTTGGATTCTTAACATGCATGTAATCCGTTAATTTTAGCTGATCTTTCTTTTCCCCTTACAATCATCCAATTTTATTTACATTATCACAATATTTCTCAACCTTTGGACATCTTCTTGAAGAAGAGGATGATAACATACTGTTGAGAGTGTAGCAAGCTGATGTGCTTATGTGGCATTAGTCGGTTAGTGAGTTAGTTAGATAGGTAGTTAGCAAGTGAGTTAGTAATTTAACTAGAGTTAGTATTAGAGTTAGAGTTAGTGGGTGATATAGAACTCTAACCTGTATATATATCAGTGATGCAACTCATTTGTAGGAGTAGAAGAAAATGAGAATGAAGTAATCTTTCTCTCCAAGTTTTCCTCTCCTTCAATTCAAGCTCTCTTCTCAATACTTTGTATTACTATAGTGTAACAATTTGACATAGTATCAGAGCCTACCACTTGAGATTAACCACTCGTTTCAGTGTTTGCTTGTGAGCTCAGCAATGGGAGAAGTCGATAACGAAGCTCCAGAAAAGTTAGGTCACAATCATCCTCTGTTTCTGAACTCTAATGACAATTCAGGAATAATTTCGATCTAATTACAGCTACGAGGTCCAGAGAATTACTCTGTGTAGAGTCGTGCTGTGAGGATTGGCATTTTAGGACGAAACAAGTTAGGGTTCATAGATGGCAAGTGCAAGCGAGATAATTATGGTCCAAATCTAGTGGATCTCTGGGACATATGTAATGCAATAGTGCTGTCGTGGATAATGAATTGCGTCTCACCAGAATTACTCAGTGGAATTGTCTTCAAATGCTAGTGTTGTGTGGAATGACGTGAAAGAGAGGTTCGACAAGGTTGATCTCTCTAGAATTTTTCAGATTCACAAAAGCATTGCCACAGTAAATCAAGGTACTAGTTCAATCTCCTCATATTTTTCGAAATTGCGTCTACTGTGGGCAGAATTTGATAGTCTAGCACCAATTCCTGGGTGTGATTGTGAGAAGTCTCGTGAATTTGTTGTGTTTATGGAGAGATTGAAGCTTCTACAATTTCTCATGGGACTTAATGAGTCATATGAACAAGCGAGAAGTCAATTGTTAATGATGATTCCTGCTCCCTCTGTTAACAAAGCTTATTCGATGTTAATGGGGAGGGAGAGTCAAAGGGCTATTGCTCATACTAGTACTTCTGTAGATAGCCATAAATCTGATGCCTTTGTGTCTTCTAGTAGAGGTAGTTTTCATCAGAAATCTAGAAGAAATTATAATCTTGTATGTGACTATTGTAACTATAAGGGACACACTAGAGAGAACTGTTTCAAACTGAATAGATATCCTGCTGATTTTAAAAGTAAAAAAAAGGGAGGCACCTTCTCTGCGGCCAACTTTGCAGGGAATAGTGGAGGATATGTAACTACTGGTTTACAAATGCATACATCCGGAGCTCAGGAACCTATTCCAGTAGTTAACTTTATAGGAAATAATAGTGGAGGTTATAATGGTGATATGATTAAGCCACGACCACAATTGACTCCAACTCTTGCCTCAGCACCCTACTTTACTCTAGAACAATATAAGCAAATCTTACAAATGCTTGGAAAAATAAATGAGGAAAGAAGTTCTACTCAACCAACAGCAAAAACAACAGGTATATTCTCCTTTCTATCCAGAGTGGTTGATGATATGTGGATAGTTGATACTGGGGCTACTAATCACATGGTGGCAAACTCTAATTTGTTGAATAAACTGGATGAAGACTCTAACCTAAAAGGTGGAAAAGCACATTCACCAACTGGTAATGTGGTATCAATATCAAATACAGGAACATCTAGCATATTTAGAAATCAAGAGATTCAGAATGTCCTGCATATCTCTGATTTCAAGTTTAATCTACTATCCGTTTCTCAGTTGACAAAGGAACTGAGATGTTGTGTGGCATTCTTTCCCGATTTCTGTCTTTTTTAGGACATCTTTAGTGGACAGGTGAGGGGGATTGGTAGAGAAGACTGTGGATTGTACTACCTGAAGGCAACCTCAACTTCAACTCAATTACAACAGCCTATTAGAACCATCCCCATTTGCTCTTCTATGTCTGTTAGTGTTCCTTTGTCTATATGGCATAATAGACTAGGACATGCACCACTCGATGTACTTAGGAAAATAGAGTCTTTAAAACTGTCCAAGCCAGATAAAACTCATCACTGCACAGTGTGTCCACTTGCAAAACAGTCTAAACTTTCATTTCCTACTAGTATAACTAGTTCAAATAAACCTTTTCAACTAGTACATGGTGATGTTTAGGGTCCATATAGAGTACCTACACATGATGGTAAGAGGTACTTTCTAACACTAGTAGATGATTTCCTGGATATTCTTGTTGAACAATAAAGCTTAAACTATTATTGTTATAAGACAATTTCTAGCTATGATAAAGAACATTTTCAATTTCAATGTTCAAATTCTGAGAACAGATAATGGATGTGAGTTTTTTAACTCTCAGTTTGATGAATTAGTTAAGGAAAATGGCATGATACACCAAAGTTCATGTGTCTACACACCTCAGCAAAATGGTGTAGTAGAGAGGAAATATAGATCAATTCTGAATGTTGCTAGGTCACTGAAGTTTCAAGAGGTTGTACCTGTGAAGTTTTGGGGGGAATGTGTGTCCATAGTTGTATATCTACTTAACAGACTACCTTCTGTTATTCTACAAAACAAATCATCCTTTGAACTGCTGCGCTTGCACCCTCCAGGTATTGACCACTTGAGGGGTTTTGGTTGTCTTGCATATGCATCAAGTCCAAATGTCACCGATAAGCTATCAGCCAGGGCTATTCCAGCAGTTCTAATGGGATATTCATCTACTCAAAAGGGTTACAAAATTTATGACTTGCATGCTAAAACATTCTTTGTCAACAGAAATGTAGGTTTCAAGGAAAATCTGTTTCCATTTAAGCATTCCACACCCTCTACATCACATCTTTTTCTAGTTTTAGAGCCCAACATCCATACTCAGTCCTTATCAGACTTTCAACACAATGACTCTCAGCCTACTCAAGAGGAAGGGGATATAAGTTTGGCTTCTTTTCCTTCAATTCTTTCTAATACTGGAGATCAGCCTAGTACTTCAAATGCACCTTGTGATATAGCTGCTGATGATTCTGTCATAAGTCATGCTCCTGCTACCACAAAACAGTTAATTGAACCACTTAGAAAGTCATCTAGAACAGTGAAGCAACCTCTTTGGTTACAAGACTATGTTACTACTAAGGATTCCAATTGTATTTATCATATTTCCTCTTACATCAGCTATGATCAACTTACATCTTCCTATAAGATAGCTTTGAGCTCTTACTCATCTATCTTGGAGCCTTCTACTTTCAAGGAAACTGCTGCAGATCCAAAGTAGATTGAAGCAATGAGACTTGAGATAGCTTCTCTTGAGGAGAACAACACATAGAGTATTGTAGATCTCCCTAAAGGAAAAATTCCCATTGGATGCAAATGGGTGTTCAAAGTCAAATATAAATCATCAGGAGAAGTGGAAAGGTATAAGGCATGGTTAGCGGCAAAAGGATACAATAAACAAGAAGGATTGGATTACAAAGAAACTTTTTCACCACTATCTAAAATGGTTACTGTTAGATCAGTAGTAGTTGTAGCTGCATCCAAGAATTGGTTCATCTATCAAATGGATGTCCACAATGCCTTCTTACAAGGTGATCTCTTTGAAGAAGTCTACATGACCATTCCAGATGGATTTGCTAGACAGGGGGAGATTAGGAAAGTCTGCAAATTATATAAATCACTGTATGGTCTGAAACAAGCTCAAAGATAGTGGAATCTAAAACTGACTGAAGCTCTGCACCAGTTGGGCTTTGTTCAAAGTTACTTTGACTACTCATTATTCACACAGAAGCTAGGCAGTGATATAATTGTGATCTTAATATATGTTGATGATCTAATCATCACAGGAAGTAATCATGAGCTGCTGATCATTACAAGGAAAGATCTACAGAAGAAGTTCAAAATGAAGGATCTTGGAGATCTGAAATTCTTCCTAGGCATTGAGTTTGATTGATCAAAGAAGGGCATACATATGTGCCAAAGGAAGTACTCTTTGGAGATGGTATCTGAACTCGGTCTAGGTGGAGCAAAGACAGCAGGAACTCCTTTGGAGTGTAATCAAAAACTCAATTCAGTAGAATATGATAAAATATTCAACAAGGATGCAGGCTATGAAGATCTTACATTGAAAGATCCTGGTGAGTATCAGAGGTTGATAGGAAGACTATTACCAGACCAGATATACCTTTTGGAGTGCAAGTACTAAGTCAATATATGCATGCTCCAAAACAATCACATATGGAGGCTGCCCTAAGAATTGTCAGGTATCTAATATCATCACCAAGCTTAGGACTCCTAATGCCAACAGAAGAAACCAAGCAACTACAGGCATTTTGTGATTCGGACTGGGGCTCCTGCCTGCAGACAAGAAGGTCTGTCACAGGGTATCTCGTGAAGTTTGGAGGAGCTTTAGTATCATGGAAATCAAATAAGCAAGAAATTGTAGCCAGAAGCTCAGCTGAAGCAGAATTCAGAAGCATGTCATCATGTGCAGCTGAGATTACTTGGCTGATAGGCTTGTTTGATGAACTGGGAGTTAAACTTCATCAACCTGTTGACTTGTTCTGTGACAGTAAGGTTGCTATTCAGATTGCAGCAAATCCTATATTCCATGAAAGAACCAAATACATAGACATAGGCAGTCACTTTGTAAGAGAAAGACTAAGTCAAGGAATGATCTTAACTCATCACTTGTCAACAAAAGATCAACTGGCAGATTTGCTAACAAAGAGCATTGGCAAAGCACAACATGAGTTCCTATTAAATCAGCTTGGAGTCGAGAACATTTTCAAAGCATCAGTTTAAGGGGGAGTGTTGAGAGTGTAGCAAGCTGATGTGCTGATGTGGCATTAGTCGGTTAGTGAGTTAGTTAGATAGGTGATTAACAAGTGAGTTAGCAATTTAACTAGAGTTAGTATTAGAGTTAGAGTTAGTCGGTGATATAGAACTCTAACTTGTATATATATCAGTGATGCAACTCATTTGTAGGAGTAGAAGAAAATGAGAATGAAGTAATCTTTCTCTCCAAGGTTTCCTCTCCTTCAATTCAAGCTCTCTTCTCAATATTTTGTATTACTCTAGTGTAACAATTTGACACATACAGTGGTGGAGCCGATGGAGCCAGGATTCTAATCAAGGGAGGTCAAAATATAAAGAAATAAACTCACCAAGAAGTCAATGGGTGTCGATACATATATATATATATATATATATATATATATATATATAAAAAAAAATTACCTAACTACACATTGTAATATTCCGACAAAGGGGTGTCAGTTGATACCCCTTAAGTGCATGTGGCTCCGCCACTGATAACATACCAATATGCTATCTTGCATATTCAAGAATCCAAACCAATTATGTTGGAAGATGGAAGAAGTGGAAGAACTTAAAGGGATTTCTTCATGGTTGTACAATGATATATATGCTTAAAAGAGTAAAGACATGAGGAAGGGTTTTGGAGCCATTTAAAGGTCCCATGCACAAATAACTTAGCTGCAAAATTTTCACTAACATGACTACATCGCGATCGCAGTTCACTGCGATCTCGACCCTCCATGAAGCTGGCACCGCGATCTCGACATAAGGCACCACGATCGTGACAAAAACAATCTCGTGCACGACACTTCTATTTCGATCAATTAGTCATTGTAGCCCACTTTTGGAGCATTTTAGAGATTGGATAATTACCGCAAAACTTTAGTATAAATAGTAGAGACCTCGTCTCATAACATTTAGTTATTTATTGATGAGGATATGAGAGTATGTGCAAGGATGGATGAATCCTTTGTTTGCTAATGAATTCCTCAAGTTGATTCAATGAGTAATTTATACTAATGTGAGTTTTCTATAGACTAGGGCCTCTTGATTTTAATGGAATTGAGTGTTTGCTCTATTCTTCTCCACTAGTTTTAGGATACGTGCGTTGCACGTATAAGACGCGTCTATTAGTAAGAAAATTATGTATCACGAGAACGAACTATGTATAATAGCAGTTAATGTCCAAATAAATTCAACATGCAGTTGAAATGAAAAATGAGTGCATTTACATTGATGTAATAGGTGAATTCAAATATATTGGATATCTTCTAAACCTGCAAACACCAGGACTTCGATTAGTTAAGGTAGTAATATAACATTTATAATTATAGATAATATATATTTTATGATTTAATAATAGTTATGTTGTTGTATCTTACCTAATATCTCTTTATAGACAATATTCAAAAAAATTAAAAAATAATTATTTAAAGAAAAAATTAAAAGAAATACTAGAACCACTGATAAGGATTTAACATATTAAAAAAAATGTTAATGCATTGACGTATGTTAATCGAACCAGAATGCGCCTACTACTAAACTATTGATTTAGACACTTTTTACCTTGTCACCCCTTCTAACCTAGTTAGAATCCTCTAATGTTACAATTTTTTTATGGAGAACTACAATCCATCATCACTAATATTGACGAACATAAATTATTTCTTGTTGGTGAGTAAATCGGAATTTTTGACTTTCTACATTTATGAATTTATTTGGAGATCATAATGGAGCAATATCGTATACAATTGAGGATTAATATGCTTTTGTTCACATATACAAGAACACACCTCATTGATCAAGCATATATTTATGCACAATAAAATTAATTTTTTAATAGTAGTGTAAATATCAAATAAAGCTGAAGTAGTTAACTTAGCATATAATTTAAGTAAATTGATATTAAGAAATATCTCAATGTCAAAGCTTAAATAGTACAAGAAATATCATAGCTAAACTGCAAAAAAATCATAAAACTTCAGAATGTAACAAATTAGATATCACAACATTGCTAACAAAATAAAATATTATTTAAGAGACCGATAAGGAGAATTATTCACCTGAACCAATAAAAATTGTCGAAATTTTGGGTAGATGCAGGAACACCAATTGCCAAGGGCTATTCTTTAAGAATAAATTTTTTTTAATATTGTGATATGTAAAATATAGTTAATTAAATGAGGTAATTAAATTTAACTTTTTCTTACAAAATATGAGCAACTTGAGGTGGCATAATAATTAGTAATTGAAACTATCAAACACAAAGTGCAAATAATCTTAAATTAATACAACAACAACATACCCAGTAGGAGAGGGAGGGTAGTGTGTACGCATATCTTACCCGTACCTTGTGACGATAGAGAGATTTTTTCTAATAGATCCTCGACTTAATAATCTTAAGTTAATAAAATCTTCAATTTATATGAGTTAGGAAAGCTAGCCAATTTTTATGTGAGATGCGATGATCCAAAGAACATATACAACATTCGTATATGAGTCAATTTTAAACCAATGATCATATATGGGACATTATAAATAAAATCACAATTGACAAACTTTCAATATGTAATTGTTTATCAGTAGTGCATTAACGACCATTATTACATGTAATGATCCGGTCAGTCGTTTTGAGTGTATTAGCCCCGATCCCCTATTTACTGCTTTTCTCGTATCTGTTTTTGCTTAAGTGACTTGTCGGGAGGTCTTATTTTTGGTTTCAGAGTATTTCGGGATACTTAGTCCCTAAAACGGAAGCTTAAGTCTTAGGATTTTGACCGTAGTCAGAAGTGTATGAAGACGACTCCGGAATAGAGTTCCGTTAGTTCCGTTGGGTAATTTTGGACTTAGGAGCATGTCCGGACTGTGAATTTAAGGTATGTAGCTAATTTAGGCTTGAAATGGCGAAAGTCGAATTTTGGGAAGTTTGACCAGGGGTTGACTTTTTGATATCGAGGTCGGATTCTGATTCCGAAAGTTGGAGTAGGTCCGTAATGTTGAATATGACTTGTGTGTAAAATTTGAGGTCAATCGGACGTGGTTTGGTAGGTTTCGACGTCGTTTGTTGAATTTGAAAGTTTAAAAGTTCTTTAGGCTTGAATCCGGGTATAATTGGTATTTTGATATTTTCTTAAGTGATTAGAAGGTTCGACTAAGTTCGCATGGGGTTATATGACTTGTTGGTATGGTTGGTTGAGGTCCTCGAGGCCTCGGGGTGATTTCGGGTGGTTAACGACTTGATGGGAGTTAAGGAATTGCAGCTGAAGCTGCTGCTACTGGTGTAACTGCGAGCCAGAAGAAGCGAAGGAGGAGCCGCAGATGCGGCTAAGGAGGATCTGGGCAGAGGACGCAGGTGCGATGGAATTCCCGCACCTGCGATGGTCATAGAAGTGGATTTAAGTGCGCAGGTGCGAGTTTGGACCGCAGGTGCGATGTAGTTCCCGCACTCGCGAAGAGCGCAAATGTGGTCACTTGATCGCAGGAGCGGAGGCAGTGTTTAGGGATATTTTCGCAGAAGCGGGGCTTTGCCTGCAGATGTGAAAATGGAGTCGCAGGTGCGAGAAGTCCGGGCAGAACCTGGAAATAGAACACTTCGAGATTTTTCACCATTTTCATCATTTTTGAGCTCGGATTTAGGGGATTTTGAGAGAGAATTCGGAGTAATCAC
Organism: Nicotiana tomentosiformis; assembly: GCF_000390325.3. NCBI lineage: Eukaryota > Viridiplantae > Streptophyta > Magnoliopsida > Solanales > Solanaceae > Nicotiana > Nicotiana tomentosiformis. The sequence goes on along the minus strand of NC_090820.1, from coordinate 1,260,826 downwards.
TGAGGTAAGTTCCTTGTGCCTATTTATCTTCAATAATGGTATTTTTCCACTGATTTTACACCTAGCTGGTGAGTGTTTGAGGTGAGATTTGGGAGATTAGGGCTTGAGAATTGGAGAGTCAAATTTGGGATTTTGGAGGGGCAAATGATGTCGGATTTTGATAAATTTGGTATGGTTGGACTCATGAGTGAATGGGATTTCGGGTTTTATGACTTTTGTCGGGTTTCGAGACGTGGGACCGGGGGCCGATTTGAGCCTATTTCGGATTTTGACTGTGAGAGTACCTTCGCGAACGTGAATAAGAACATGCCAGAATACCTGCTACAGCAAAATACCAGATTTTCAAAGTCCAAAACATCCCGTAGCCTATCCGAAACTCACCCGAGCCCTCGGGGCTCCAAACTGTCACGACCCAAAATTTTCACCTCCGGACCGTGATGGCGCCTAACATTTCACTTGCTAGGCAAGCCAACGTTAGAATAACATTATCTATTTTAAAAAAAAATTAAATTTATTAATGACAAGGAAACAAATGCGGAAGCAATTTTAAAATAACCCATAATAATAACGGTGTCTAAATACCATCCCTGAATTGGTGTCACAAGTGCACGAACTTCTAGAATAAATACAAATAAAGTTCTGAATAAAATAAAGCTGTTTGGAAATAAATACACAGCTAAAGTACAACAGACGGAGACTTCAGAATTGCGGACGCCATTCAGTTATACCTCAAGTCTCCTCTGATAACTGAAATCCGAGCAATTCTATGGTACGCCGCTGGGACCAACTCCAAAATCTGTACAAGAAGTGCATAGTGTAGTAATCAGTACAACCGACCCAATGTACTGGTAAGTGCTGAGCCTAACCTCAACGAAGTAGTGACGAGGCTAAGCTCAGCACTTACCAGTACATGGGGTCGGTTGTACTGATACTACACTCTATACTTCTTGTGCAGATTTTGGAGTTGGTCCGAGCGGCGTACCATAGACTTGCTTGGATTTCAGCTATCAGAGGAGACTTGAGGTATAACTGCATGGCGTCCGCAGTTCTGAAGTCCCCGTCTATTGTACTTTAGCTGTGTGTTTATTTCCAGACAGCTTTATTTTATTCAAACCTTTATTTGTATTTATTCTAGAAGCTCGTGCACTTATGACACCAATTCTAGGATGGTATTTAGACACCGTTATTATTATGGATTATTTCAAAATTTCTTCCACATTTGCTTCCTTGTTATTAATAAATTTAAATTTTTTTTTAAAATGGATAATGTTATTCTAACATTGGCTTGCCTAGCAAGTGAAATGTTAGGCGCCATCACGGTCCGGAGGTGGGAATTTCGGGTCATGACAGTTGGTATCAGAGCACTAGGTTACATAGGTCTCACGAGTCACGAGCAAGCTTAGTAGAGTTTGAAGGATCAGTACGGAGACGTCTGCACTTATCTCTCAGAGGCTATGAAGTTTAGGAACAATATCACTTCTTTCTTATTCTGTCGTGCGATTCTATTCTATCATCGATGATTGAACCATTCTACTCTTATTCTCTCGCGGATGGTGAGAACGCGTAATACCTCTACTGATGGACAGGGACCAGAACCCCCGGTGGCAACTATGACCAGGGGTAGAGGTCGAGGCCGAGGTAGAGCTCAGTCCAGAGCTCGAGCAGCTGCACCTGTTGAAGAACCTCAGATAGACCTTCAGGAGGAGGTCCCAGTTCAGAATGTACCAGTTGGACTAGTTCAGATCCCGGAAGGATTCATAGCCACTCCAGTGCTTCAGGACGCTCTAGTCCGATTGATGAGTCTTATGGAGGGTGTGGCCTAGAATGGTACATTTACAGTGGCACCAGCCGTCTCACAGGCTGGGGGGAGAGCACAAACTCCCACTACTCCCGCCCCGGAGCAGATGGCTCCCCAGAATCAGGCTCCAGCAGCCCCGCCAGTTGGGGTAGTTCAGCCAGTTGTTGCGGCACAGACCAGTGATAGGCCCGCCATGTCTTTTAAGGCCTTATTGAGACTGGATAAGTTCACTAAACTCTTTCCAGTTCACTTTAATGGTACACCTTCTGAGGACTCACAGGATTATCTTGAACGCTGCCATAAGGTGCTGCGAAACATGGGTATAGTTGAGACTAATGGAGTTGATTTTGCTGTATTCTAGATGACGGGTTCCGCCAAGAGGTGGTGGAGAGATTACACATTGACCCGACCAGTCGGATCACCTGCACTTACCTGGGAGTAGTTCTTTCAGCTATTTCTGGAGAAGTTCCTCCCTATCACACTGAGAGAGGAATTCCGCAAGCAATTTGAGCGTCTACAGCAGGGCAGTATGATTGTTACTCAGTATGAGTCCCGTTTTGTGGATTTGGCCTGTCATGCTCTCCTTTTACTACCTAGAAGGGAGAGAGAGTGAGGAGGTTCATTGAGGGACTCACTCACCCTATCAGACTTCATTTGGCCAAGGAGACCGGAAGTGAGATTTCTTTTCAGGCGGCTGCTAATGTCGCAAGGAGGATCGAGATGGTTCTTGCACAGGAAAGAGGGCAGAGGTCCGATAAGAGGCCTCGTCAGTTTGGTGGTTACAGTGGTGCCTCGTCTGGAGGCCGGGGTAATTTTGGTAGGGGTCATCCTCCCAGACCATTTCATTCAGCACTTCCTGTATCTCCCGGTGCTTCAGGGAGTCACGGTCCTATTATGCCTTACTCTGGGTAGCCAGTATTCAGTGCACATTCAGCTCATATCAGTGCACCACCACTCCAGAGTTACTACAGTGGTTATCCGGCCTATTTGGGTCAGCTTCAGCTTCAGCAGCCATGGCATCAGGATGGGTGTTATGAGTGTGGGAACATTGGTCACATCAGGAGGTACTGCCCTAGATTGGCGAGTAACAGATCTCGACAAGATTCTCGTGCCATCATACCGGTACCGGTTGCTTCACCGCCTGCTCAGCCAACTAGAAGTAGGTGTCAGGCAGTTAGAGGTGGAGGTCAGGCCATTAGAGGTGGAGGTCAGGCTGTTAGAGGTGGAGGTCAGGCCGTTAGAGGTGGAGGCCAGCCAGTTAGAGGCCGTCCCAGAGATGCAGTTCAGAGTGGTAGGGCCCAGCCCCGATTTTATGCTTTTCCAGCTAGGCCTGAGGCCGAGTCATCTGATGCTGTGATCACATGTATTATTCCAGTTTGCCATAGAGATGCTTCAGTTCTATTTGATCCAGGATCTACTTATTCCTATGTGTCCTCCTATTTTGCTTCATATTTGGTTGTGCCTTGTGATTCTCTTAGTGTTTTTGTGTGTGTATCGACACCGATGGGAGACTCTGTGGTAGTAGATCATGTCTACCGTTCGTGTGTGGTTACTATTGGTAATCTTGAAACTAGTGTGGATCTTCTACTTCTTGATATGGTAGATTTTGATGTCATCTTGGGTATGGATTGGCTGTTTCCTTATCATGCTATATTGGACTGTCATGCCAAGACAGTGACCCTAGCTATGCCGGGGTTACCTCGATTAGAGTGGAAAGGAACTCCTGGCCATTCTGCCAGCAGGGTTATTTCTTATATGAAAGCTCGGTGTATGGTAGAGAAAGGACGTCTAGCCTATTTTGCTTATATTCGCGATCCCAGTGCGAATGTCCCTTCTATGGACTCAGTACCAGTTGTTCGTGAATTTTCAGAAGTATTTCCTGCAGATCTGTCGGGGATTCCATTCGACAGAGATATTGACTTCTGTATTGATTTGGCTCCGGGCACTCAGCCCATTTCTGGCCCCGCCGGAGTTGAAAGAATTGAAAGAGCAGTTACAAGACCTGCTTGATCAGGGATTCATTAGACCCAGTGTCTCGCCCTAGGGTGCACCAGTATTATTTGTAAAGAAGAAAAATGGCTCGATACGGATGTGTATAGACTATCGGCAGTTGAACAAGGCCACTATCAAAAACAAATATCTGCTGCCAAGAATTGATGACTTATTTGATCAGCTTCAGGGTGCCAAGGTATTTTCGAAAATTGATTTGAGATCTGGTTACCATCAGTTGAAGATTAGGGCATCTGATGTCCCTAAGACAGCTTTTCGGACTCAGTATGGGCATTACGAGTTCCTAGTGATGTCATTTGGGTTAACAAATGCTCCAACAGCATTTATGGATTTGATGAATCGGGTGTTCAAGCCTTATTTAGATTATTTTGTGGTTGTATTCATTGATGATATCTTGATTTACTCCAGCAGTCGAGAGGAGCACGAGCAGCATCTTCAAAGTATGCTTCACACCTTGAAGAATAATCAGTTATATGCCAAATTTTCAAAATGTGAGTTTTGGTTAGACTCAGTTGCCTTTTTGTGACATGTTGTATTGGCAGAAGGCATAAAGGTGGATCCTAAGAAGATTGAGGCTGTTCAGAATTGGCCTAGACCTACTTCGGTTACAGAGATCCGGAGTTTCCTAGGTTTGGCAGGTTATTATCGTCGGTTCGTGGAAGGGTTTTCATCTATAGCAAGCACATTGACCAGACTAACCCAGAAGGGTGTTCCATTCAGATAGTCAGACGAGTGTGAGTTGAGATTTCAGAAGCTCAAGACCACTTTGACTACGACGCCAATATTGGTATTACCCACAGGCTCAGGATCGTATACGGTATATTGTGATGCATCTCACATTGGGCTTGGTACAGTATTAATGCAAGATGGCAAGGTAATTGCATATGCGTCGCGGCAGTTAAAAGTTCACGAGAAGAATTATCATATTCATGACTTAGAATTGGCAGCCATTGTTCATGCGCTAAAGATTTGGAGGCATGACCTCTACGGTGTCTCGTGTGAGGTATTTACTGATTATCGTAGCCTTCAGTATCTGTTCAAACAAAAAGATCTTAATTTGAGGTAGAGAAGATGGTTGGAGTTGTTGAAAGACTATGATATCACCATTTTGTATCACCCCGGAAAGGCCAATGTGGTGGCCGATGCTTTGAGTAGAAAGGCTGTGAGTATGGGCAATCTTGCGTATATTCCGGTTGGTGAGAGGCCATTAGCTCCAGATGTTCAGACTTTGGCTAATCAGTTCGTGAGGTTAGATGTTTCAGAACCTAGTCGGGTTCTAGCTTGTACAGTCGTCGGTCTTCTTTATATGAGCGCATCAAAGAGAGCCAGTATGATGATCCTCATTTACTTGTCCTTAAGGACACGGTGCGGCACGGTGATGCCAAACTGGTTGCTGTGGGGGAAGATGGAGTTCTGCGAATACATGGCCGTATTTGTGTGCCTAATGTGGATGGGCTTCGTGAATTAATTCTTGAAGAAGCACACAGTTTCAGGTATTTTATTCATCCAGGTACCGCTAAAATGTATCAAGATTTGCGGCAACATTATTGGTGGAGGAGAATGAAAAAGGATATAGTTGCACATGTAGCTCGGTGTCTGAATTGTCAGCAAGTTAAGTACGAGCATCAGAGACCTGGTGGTTTGCTTTAGAAGTTAGAAATTCCTGAGTGGAAGTGGGAGCGTATCACTATGGATTTTGTTGTTGGACTCCCACGGACTCGGAGAACATTTGACGCAGTTTGGGTCATTATGGACAGGTTGACCAAGTCAGCCCATTTCATTCCAGTGACAGTTACCTATTCTTCAGAGAGGTTAGCTGAAATTTACATTCGTGAGATTGTCCGCCTTCACGGTGTGCCCGTGTCTATTATTTCAGATCGAGGTACGCAGTTTACCTCACAATTCTGGAGGGCTGTACAGTATGAGTTAGGCACGCGGGTGGAGTTGACTACAGTATTTCATCCACAGACAGACAGACAGTCAGAGCGCACTATTCAGATATTGGAAGATATGCTTCGCGCTTGTGTTATAGACTTTGGAGGTTCTTGGGATCATTTCTTGCCACTTGCGGAGTTTGCTTATAATAATAGCTACCAGTCGAGCATTCAGATGGCTCCATATGTGGCATTATACGGAAGGCGATGCCGATCGCCAGTTGGTTGGTTTGAACTGGGAGAGGCTCGGTTGTTGGGTACCGATTTGGTACAGGATACCTTGGATAAGGTCAAGATTATTCAGGATCGACTTCGCACAACTCAGTCTAGGCAAAAGATTTATGCCGACCGTAAAGTTTGTGATATTGCATTCATGGTTGGAGAACAAATATTGCTCCGGGTTTCACCTATGAAAGGTGTAATGAGGTTCGGAAAGAAGGGCAAGTTGAGCCCTAGGTATATCGGACCCTTTGAAATTCTTGAAAGGGTGGGTGAAGTAGCTTACAGGCTTGCATTACCATCTAGTTTATCAGCGGTTCATCCGGTGTTCCATGTGTCAATGCTCCAGAAATATCATGGTGATCAGTCCCATGTGTTAGATTTCAACTCAGTCCAATTGGACAAAGATTTGACTTACGAGGAGGAGCCGGTGGCTATTCTAGCCCGGCATATCCGACAATTGAGGTTTAAGAGTTATTCTTCAGTTCGGGTGCAATGGAGAGGTCAGCCGATAGAGGCATCTACCTGGAAGTCCGAGTCGGACATGCGGAGTAAATATCCACACCTTTTCTCCAGCTTAGGTACTTTTTCTAACTCCGTTCGAGGACGAATGTTTGTTTTAGAGGTGGAGAATGTGATGACCCAAAATATCATCTTTAAATTTAATAAGTAATTTTATGTTCTAAGACCTCGAAAAGCACTATTTATCATTCCTCGACTTGCATGCACAGTCCGTATAATTTTCTGAAAAGTTTATGTGAAAAATGGATTAAAATGGGAAATAGAGCTTTAAAACTCAACTAAGTTGACTTTGGTCAACATTTTGAGCAAACGGATTCGGATCAGTATTTTGAAAATTCCATTAGGTGCGTATCGTGATTTGGGACTTGGGAGTATGCCCGGAATCGAATTTCGAGGTCCCTAGCTCGAGATATGGAATTTTGATAAAAAATTAAAAGCTTGAAAGCTTAATGATTTCTAAGAAATTACTGATGTTGGATTTATTGACCTCGGGTCCGTATTTTAATTTCGGAATTCGGTATAGGTCCACTATAATATTTATGACTTGTCTGCCGAATTGGGTGAGAATCGGAGTTTGATTTGACGTGATTCGGACATCCGGCTGTAAAAATATAAGTTTTAAAGTTTTCTTGAAAACTTCCTTTGATTTGGTGTCCGATTCGTAGTTCTAGGTGTTATTTTGGCGATTCGATCGAGCGAGCAAGTTCGTATGATGTTTTAGAACCTGTGTGCATGTTTGGTTTGGAGCCCCGAGGGCTCGGGTGAGTTTCGGATAGGCTACAGAATGTTTTGGACTTTGAAAATCTGGTATTTTGCTGCAGCAGGTGTTCTGGCATGTTCTTCTTCGCGTTCGCGAAGGTACTCTCGCGAACGCGAAGAGTAAACTAGGCAGCTGAATTTTTTTTCTTCGCGAACGTGATGGCTTGGTCGTGAACGCGAAGCGATAAGGGCATTTCCCTTCGCGAACGCGACCATCTCCTCGCGAACGCATAGTGTTAGGCACACCTGGGGGAGGGTCGATCATTCCTTCAGCGCGAACGCGAGCTATGCCTCGCGAACGCGAAGGACAGGGAGGGAAACCTTCGTGAACGCGAAGGAGGACTCGCGAACGCAAAATCCACGGGTTGCTACTCATCGCAAACGCGACAGGCCCTTCGCGAACGCGAAGAAGGCCTGACCCCTGTGACTTAAAACATAACCAAAAACGAGATTTTTCCCATTTTTCACAAATCCTCAATTATAACTCGGCTTAGGGGCGATTTCAAAGGAGTTTTTCACGATTTCGAACTGGGTAAGTGTTCTTTATCATATAGTGATTGTATTTCTCAAATACATGTCTATATTCATCATTTATTTCGGATTTAGATGGAAGAAATTGGATTTTTTGTAAAACTTTCCAAAAACGAAAAATTAAGATTTGAAGGTCTATTTGATATCGGAATTGGTCAAATTTGGTATGGTTGAACTCGTATCGGAATGAGTGTTCGGATTTCGTGAGTTTTTCCGGGATTTGAGACGTGGGTCCCACTGCCGAATATTTTAATGAATTTTGAATTTTTATCCGGAAAATTTGTAAATTCATATGGAATTAATTCCTATGATTAGTATTGAATATATTGAATTATTTGTGAATAGATTTTAAGCTTTTGGAGGCAAATTTAAAAGGGAAAAGCTGTGGTTGAATAATTGATTGGAATTTACAAAGCGAGGTAAGTATCGTGGTTAACCTTGACTTGAGGGAATAGAACTCTTAAATTGTTTGTTATGTGAATTGCATGTAAACGACGTATAGGCGAGGCGACGAGTGTCTATACGTCGTCAAATTAATTGTTTGCCTGCTTACTTGAAAAATCATAAATTATTTTTAATCATAAATTAATTATTATAATAATTGTTTCTCTCTTATTCTTTGCAAATATAAATTCTTGAATTCCTACATTAATTGTTACATGCTATTTGAATTATGTGCCTTAATTGTTATTTGACATTTAGCATAATAAATATTAAACTGCCTATTTGCTCCCTGATTTCCATAATAATTTGTTATTTGTCATTGATTGCTTCATAATTAAACCATAATTATTGTATGCTTGTTGTCTCGTAATTTTATATTAATTGTTACATTTATTGAAAAAATTTCTTCTATAAGAATTGGTAAATGAAAATGTTGGAGGAGCAGGTTGCACGCCGCAACATGATTGATTATAATGAATATATTGGAGGATCGGGTTGCACGCCGCAACAGACTTATTAAAAGTCAATATTAGCGGATTGGGTTGCACGACGCAACATACTTGTTAAAAAGTTAATATTGGAGGATCGGGTTGCACGCCGCAACAGACTTGATTAAAATGAATATGTTGGAGGAGCGGGTTGCACGCCACAACAGAACTGAATGTGGATATATCATGAGAGCGGGTTGCACGCTACAACAGAAATAATGGAAATGATAATTGGTTATGACTGCTGAGTTGCCTTCAATTATTATTAATAAATTACCTGATTTATTCCTATTATTGTTGTTGTTACTAATATTGCGCACAGGTTAATGTAAGTGAACAGCCTTAGCCTCGTCACTACTTCGTCGAGGTTAGGCTCAGCACTTACCGGTACATGAGGTCGGTTGTACTGATACTACACTCTGCACTTCTTGTGAAGATTTTGGAGTTAGTCTCAGCGGCGTACCATAGACTTGCTCGGATTTCAGCTATTAGAGGATACTTGAGGTATAACTACATGGCGTCCGCAATTCTGAAGTCCCCGTCTATTGTACTTTAGCTGTGTGTTTATTTTCAGACAGCTTTATTTTATTCAGACCTTTATTTGTATTTATTCTAGAAGCTCGTGCACTTGTGACACCAATTCTGGGATGGTATTTAGACACCGTTAATATTATGGATTATTTCAAAATTGCTTCCGCATTTTCTTCCTTGTTATTAATAAATTTTAAAAAAAATTTAAAAATAGATAATGTTATTCTAACGTTGGCTTGCCTAGCAAGTGAAATATTAGGCGCCATCACGGTCCGGAGGTGAGAATTTCGGGTCGCGACAAGTTGATTCTCCAGGAGGCTCACAGTTCGCGGCATTCCATTCATCTGAGTGCCGCGAAGGTGTATCAGGACTTGAGGTAGCATTACTGGTGGAGGAGAATTGAAGAAGGACATAATGGAGTATGTAGCTCGGTGCCTAAATTTCCAGCAGGTAAAGTATGAGCATCGGCGACCAGGTGGGTTTCTTCAGAAGTTAGAGATTTCGGAGTGGAAATGGCAGTGGATCACTATGGATTTCGTTGTTGGGCTTCCACGGACTCAACGGAAGTTTGATGCAGTTTGGGTGATTGTGGACCGGCTGACCAAGTTAGCTCATTTCATTCATGTGATGACTACCTATTCTTCCGAGCAGCTGGCTCGAGTGTATATCCGCGAGATCTTCAGGCTTCATGGCGTACCGGTATCTATCATTTTCGACTGGGGTACGCAATTTACATCACGATTCTGGAGGGCCGTACAACATGAGTTGGGTACTCGAGTGGAGTTGAGCACAACATTTCACCCTCAGATGGACGGACAGTCCGAGCACACTATTCAGATATTAGAGGATATGCTTCGTGCGTGTGTAATGGATTTTGGAGGTTCGTGGGATCAGCTCTTGCCTCTAGCGGAGTTTGCTTACAACAACAGTTACCAGTCGAGCATCCAGATGGCACCGTATGAGGCTTTGTATGGTACGCAGTGTAGGTCTCCAATAGGTTGATTCGAGTCGGGCGAGGCTAGATTATTGGGTACAGACTTGGTTCAGGATGCTCTGGAGAAGGTTAGGTTGATTCAGGATAGACTACGCACCGGCCAGTCCAGACAAAAGAGTTATGCGGATCGGAAGATTCGTGATGTTGCATTCATGGTTGGAGAGCGGGTATTGCTCCGGGTATCACCCGTGAAGGGTGTTATGAGGTTCGGAAAGAAGGGCAAGCTGAGCCCGAGGTTTATCGGTCCATTTGAGGCATTGCGACGTGTTAGGGAGGTTGCTTATGAGCTTGCCTTACCTCCCAGTCTAGCAGGAGTTCATCCAGTATTCCATGTTTCTATGCTCCGGAAGTATCACGACGATCCGTCTCATATGTTGGATTTCAGCTCACTCCAGTTGGACAAGGATTTATCTTATATTGAGGAGTCGCTGGCGATCTTAGATAGGCAGGTTCGAAAGCTGAGGTCGAAGAATATTGCTTCTGTGAAGATTCAGTGGAGGGGTCAGCCGGTCGAGGAGGCGACTTGGGAGCCAGAGCATGATATGCGCAGCCGTTATCCTCATCTTTTCACCACTTCAGGTATGTCTCTATGCTCGTTCGAGGACGAATGATTGTTTTAAGAGGGGGAGAATGTAACGACCCAGTCGGTCCTTTTAAGTGTATTAGCCCCGATCCCCTATTTACTGTTTTTCCCGTATCTGTTTTTGCTTAAGTGACTTGTCGAGAGGTCTTATTTTTGGTTTCGGAGTGTTTCGGGATACTTAGTCCCTAAAACGAAAGCTTAAGTCTCAGAATTTTGACCGTAGTCGGAAGTATGTGAAGACGACTCCGGAATGGAGTTCGTCTGTTCCGTTAGCTCCATTGGGTGATTTTTGACTAAGGAGTGTGTCCGTACTGTAAATTTGAGGTCTGTAGCTAATTTAGGGTTGAAATGGCGAAAGTCGAATTTTGGGAAGTTTGACCGGGAGGTGACTTTTTGATATCGGGGTCGGATTCCGATTCCGAAATTGGAGTAGGTCCGTAATGTTGAATATGACTTGAGGTCAATCGGACGTGGTTTGGTAGGTTTCAGCGTCGTTTGCGGAATTTGAAAGTTTAGAAGTTCTTTAGGCTTGAATTCGGGTGTAATTGGTGTTTTGATGATTTTTTGAGTTACTAGAAGGTTCGACTAAGTTCTCATGAGGTTATATGATTTGTTGGTATGGTTGGTTGAGGTCCCGGAGGCCTCGGGGTGATTTCGAGTGGTTAACGGCTTGATGAGAGTTGAGGAATTGCAGCTGAAGCTGCTGCTACTTGTATAACCGTACCTGCGGAGTAGGAACCGCAGGTGCGAGCCCGCAGAAGCGAAGGAGGAGCCGCAGATGTGGCTAAGGAGGATCTGGGCAGAGGACGCAGGTGCGATAGAATTCCCGCACCTGCGATGGTCGCAGAAGCGGATTTAGGTGCGCGGGTGCGAGTTTGGACCGCAGGTGCGATGTAGTTCCCGCACGTACGAAGAGTGCAGATGCAGTCATTTGATCACAGGAGCGGTGGCAGTGTTTAGGGATTTTTCCGTAGAAGCGGGGCTTTGCCCGCTGATGCGGAAATGGAGCCGCAGGTGCAAGAAGTATGGGCAGAACCTATAAATAGAACACTTCAAGAATTTTCACTATTTTCATCATTTTTGAGCTCGGATTTTGAGGATTTTGAGAGAGATTTCTAAGTAATCACTGAGGTAAGTTCCTTGTGACTATTTATCTTCAATAATGGTATTTCCCCACTAATATTACACCTAGTTGGTGAGTGTTTGAGGTGAGATTTGGGAGATTAGGGTTTGAGAATTGGAAAGTGAATTTTGGGGTTTTGGAGGGGCAAATAATGTAGGATTTTGATAAATTTTGTATGGTTGGACTCGTGAGTGAATGGGCTTTCGGGTTTTGTAACTTTTATCGGGTTTCGAGACGTGAGCCCCGGGGGCCGGTTTGAGCCTATTTCGAATTTTGACTTATAATTTCGTATTTCTCTTGTGGAATTGATTCTTTTAGCCTATATTAATTATATTGTACTGCTTGTGGCTAGATTCATGGCATTTGGAGATTGATTCGAGGGGCAAAGGCATTGCGGAGTAGGATATCTGTGCGGTTTGAGGTAAGTAAAAGTTTTAAATCTGGTCCTGAGGGTATGAAACCCCAAATTTTGGTATGATGTGACTATTTTGGAGGTGACGCACATGCTAGGTGATGGGCATGTGGGCGTGTACCGTGGGGGATTGTGACTTGGTCCGTCCCGTAAGACTGTAAAGTCAAATAGACTATTGCTAATTACCTGTTCTCTCTGTGTTATAAAGATTTGACTGCAAATCATATTAGAAATCATGCTTAGGCCATATGTTATTACTGTTGGGACCCACAACGGTCGAGTACCTGTTGAATTAACTGTTATTTGCTGTCTTGTACTGAATCATGATTTTACTTGCGTATCATATCTCAGTCTCTTCTTGATTCTTGTTGATACACTATGTTATTTTGTTTGGGCTGATTTTTATAATTTCTGAGGGTCGTGAGACTAGAGAGGTACATGACTGAGTGAGGCTGAGGGCCTGGTTGTGAGGTATAAATACCGTAGCACGTGAGTTGTCCGTGCGAATCATGATGTTTATACTTAGCACGTGAGTTGTCCGTACGGATTCTGATATGATACTGTAGCACGTGAGCTGTCCGTGCGGATCTTGTTATAATACGATAGCACGTGAGTTGTCCGTACGGATTAGAGCGCTTAGGCTGAAAGGAGCCCCTCCGGAGTCTGCACACCCCTAGTGAGCGCAGGTACCTATTGAGTGTGAGTACTGAGGGTTGAGAGCCGAGTGATTGAGCTGTTGTGACGAGTTGAGTGTCTGTTGCCCTGAGAGGCTGTACTTGTTTTTCATTTATTGATGCACTTAGTTGCTATCTGTCATTGTTGTGAAATTTCTGAAAGATTCTATATCCGGATTACCTGCACTGTAACTGTATAAACTGATTTGACTTGATTTACCGGATTTGAAAGCATGTCTACTCTTTGCTGGAATTATTGAAAATAAACTGTATTTGTATAGATCGTCACCACCTTCTCAGTTCCTTATTTATTTCTGTTACTTGTTGAGTTGGTTGTACTCATACTACACTCTACACTTCATATGCAGATCCAGGTGTGTACGGTTCTGACGGTCGCTGAGTTCGTGCACGAGCTGATTATCAGAGACTTACGAGATAGATGCCGGCGTCCGCAATCCTTGTTTCTCCTTTCTTATTATCTTTTCTCTCTTGTATTGGCATTTGGCACAGACTTTAGTAGACTCTGTTTCTAGATTGGTTGTTAGATGCTCATGACTTAGTGACACCCCGATGTCGGGCTATCATTCCGCACTTGTGTTTTGGGTTTTTACCCCGTTATTATGTAAACCTTCAATTAGTTTAATTGCTTTAGCTCACTTCTGTTATATATATTGAAAGCATATTGAGAATGTCGGCTTGCCTAGTTCCATGATAGACGCCATCACGACTGGTCAGGTATTTGGGTTGTGACATTACATAACTTCAAGAATATATAACAAGGTAGAAAATGTTACCTAAATTCACAAGCAAATACAGTTTATAATAAAGAATGTAGAATAATGAGTTCTTTTATAGAAGTGATTAGCCCCTCCTTATTTTTAACTATTTTGATTCTAAAATTTTAGAAACTTAAATTGAATCATAAACATAAATAAAGTAAGACACAATGTTACCATAAACTATGATCGATAAACCAATATTAAATTAAATCCTAAACCTACACAAAAGAGACAATAAAAATTGCATCTTAAACTGATACAAAAAAATAGAAAAAAGACAATACCATAATTAAAACGAAAGAATCTTAAAAGTAAAGAAAACAAAAATCCAAGAATCCTAAAACTAAAGGAAGCAAAAGCAAATGAAAAAAACGTAAGGCAAGAATCCTAAGCAGTGTAAATTCTAAAGAATTCTAAACCTAAAAGGAAGCACGCAACAGTTTTTGATTTTGGCAAAACAAAAATTGTTGATTACAATTATAAGTATATCCAACATATAATGTATTTACAAGGGTAAAAAAAATATTTCAATAAGGTTTTTATACTTTTCATATAGTATAGATAGATTTGTGCAAATTGATTCTTTTCGCAAATCTCTATTTATTGTTTTCATTTCAATTATTGTTGTTTATAGCCTTGCCGACTATCAGATTTGATTTGTTATTATAAAACGAATTATACGATCATCGGTGACTAACATATTCTGATATTAGTTCTATCGCGCGTTTCGAGATCACTAGTTACCAATATACGTGGTCAATTAATATAATCAATACTATTATAAAAGTACGGATACTAAAAAATTAAATGTTGAACGATGAAAATATCCCTATAATATTGACCGACAGTTATACCTTTCGTAAACTAAAATTTCCTTTAAAGAAAATTACATGTTGGATAAACTTGAAATATTAAAAAAAAAATTAAACTATCTGGACGTTGAGTTCCACTAAAAAGTAGAATCCTCTATTTAAGTATACTTGGTTTATGTTACAAATTTAAGTTAGTCAATGACTCTTCCTTCTCATTATAATAAGATAATCTGATCTCACACAAAAATTATTATTTTCAATTATAAGAAATAAACTGGTTCAAAGCAAAATAAAAGTAAGACAAGAAGAGCTTTCCCTAGCCCACTAGCATCTTCCCAAAGCAAGAAAAATTTGATTCCAATTTGGAAGACAACTTAGGCTATTGGCTATCGACCTAGAGTTCCAAAATCCAAACAAATAATGCTTTTAGATTTTGGTTCTTATTGCTAATTCTTTATTCTATGATGCCCAAATATCAAGTCTAGCTCAAATTAATTTCTTAAAAAAAAAACAATCACGAAAAAAGCAGAGCTAATTAAATTTATAAAGACGAACTTCTATCCTATCTCGCATACTTCTATCCTATCTCGCATGGAAGATGGATAACCAAGAAAACCTAGGCATAAAACATCGATGAAAACAATTGACTGGAACTTGCAGTCGGACTTATTTTATTTTTCTTTTAATACCGTTTGGAATACTACTCTAATACATAAGTTAAGGTAGATTGCTATTTATTTGCATAATTTTAATGTTTCAATAATCAGTATTTTGTTTTTTGTATAATTACTGTTATGTTAAGTGATCATATGACTATGTTATTTACATGATAATCTTATGTGTTTAAATTTCTAACTTTTATGAATATTTAATTGGTTAAAATTTAATGAAATAATTTGATGAAATCAATATAATTGCTGTTTTGGTTTCACCTAATCTTCTACATCGTTTACTGTAGAAAGAAAAATGATGCTGATCAAATAATATTTATTGGAGGTTTTTTGCATTGTCCAAAAAAATATAATATCCAGTTCTTTTTATTAGTGACTTTTACTTTGCTATGCGAAGAGAATTACAAGAAAAATGCAATACTATATTTTCAGGAACTGATTATTAAACTTCGCATATATTTAGATATAATTAGTTTTAGAATACTATGCAATTGAAAATTTATTACTACTTTTTTAACGTGCTTGGTAATAGTAGATTGAAAATATTCGTGCATCACATGAACGTAAAAACTAGTAACATTAAAAGTAGAGGTGGGCATAGTTTGGGCAAATCAGAAATCCAAATCGAAATCCGAGTTTTTTGGATTTTTGGTTTGGATTTTCGGATTATGGATTGAATTTTTAAATTTTTTATATTTTGGATTGAATATTGGATTTGGTACTTCAGATTTTTGGATATATGAAAATCCAAAATTTTTATACTTTACATTTGGTCCATTATACATATGCCAATAGTAATACGTTCAATACCCTATCCATTAGATATTATCTCACATATTTAATATTAATTACTAAGTTACTCTCAGAATACTTTCTTTTGTACCTGGTTTTACTATTGCTACTTCTTATCGTCCGTATTAATGTCTCTGTTACATTTTTATGATAATAATTTCATTACTTGAATACTTTATTTGGATGATTGCGGTGAGAATGAGGATTTTTTTCAAACAATTTAAGCTTAATAATTCATTTGGATATTCATTTTTGTAAAAAAAAAAAAAAAAAGAAACATCTAAACCTATAAGTTCAAAACCGAAAATTCAAAATATCCAAACTGATTAATCTGAGACCGAACTTAAAAAATCTGATCCAATCCGAACTTATTTGGATTAGATTTAAATTGTCATTTCTTCAATCCAAAAATCAAACCCACCAACTAACTTCAACCCGACTCAATTATTTAGGTAAATCAATTGAATCGAGTAATATGCTGTTTGACCAAAATTCTTCAAGGTCAAAAGTATTTTTTTAAAATGTACTTTTTTTTTAAAGTTGAGGTGTTTGGCCAAACTTTTAGAAGAAAAAAGTATTTTTGAGTAAAAGTAATTTTTAAGACGTAGAAAAAATAGCTTTTCCCTCAAAATATTTTTTTTTAAAACACTTTTTGATAAAAATAATCTATATTATATTAAAAGCACGAAGGCTCTTAGCAAAATATTGTTCGCCTTTTTTACCCTTTAAAAATAGAGTTCATACTGGACAAAATAGTCATATCAAATTATTTTTCTAATATTTAGGAATAACATTTAATTAATTGTCTAATATTTAGGAATAACTATTTAATTATTTTCCTAATTTAAGGACTTTCATTTTAACTAATCTTTGTTAATAATATTTTCCATATTTGAACTAGCTAGAAATTCAAAATCAACGTATTTCTACTTATAAATATGGTACTATATTTTGCATCCGATAAAAAGCTAAATATGCACAATCTTGATATGCACTTTCAAAGACATTTTTTTGATATTGAAAGTTGTTATTAAACTAAGACAAACAAAAGGTAATTAACTTATCAATTTCTAATTGAAACACAGATATAATAGATAACAACATTAACCATTTGTTTGATATTAGACATCTTTTATCACTAGATAATACTTTTCTACGTTTTTTACCACTAAATAAGACTTTTTCTTGAGAATTTAAGTTAAAGAATAAGTAAAAAGTAGTTATTATTTGTGGTAGGTTTAAATTACTTGTAGAATTATAAGGAATTAATTCTATCTTAATAAGACATAGAAACATACTTTTTTGTGAAAAAAAATATGTTTGATTTTTTGGAGTATATAATAATATGTTCATTACTGTTTAATCTAACACTCCTTCTATAAATTTTATGTACTAAAATCTAAATACATGTTTTATTAAATACTATAATTAGATATAAACTAACGTATTATCCATAATTATAATACTCTTTAGCTCAATGTCAACTTCAAGAAATACTTTCAAAATGACACATGAGAATTGAATGTCAAATATGGGTAGATATGCTAAGAGTGTACTCTAAAAAGGCGCCCTTCGGGAAGTATTGATCGATATTTTTACCCTTCAAAAATAAATTTCACATTAGACAATCTAGCTAATTAGGATCAATATTCTATCATTTTCCGAAAGTTATATTTTGTAATATAATTTTATTTTATAACTCAAATATATTATTGTAAAATTTTAAATTATATATACATAGGTACATGCACAAAGAGCGTAGTACCCTAAGACTAATATACTTAAAAGCACTTTCTAAAAATTTGACCAAATATTAATTACTTCTAAAAAGTATCTTTTAAAATAAATAGCCAATTATAATTCGCTTCTCACCCAAAATTACTTTTTTTAAAAAGTACTTTGAAACATAAAGCTTAGGCTAAAAATAAATTAACCCTAAAAACCAATCTTTTCTTCCTCCTGTTT
The DNA here is from genome assembly GCF_000390325.3 of Nicotiana tomentosiformis. Lineage (NCBI taxonomy): Eukaryota > Viridiplantae > Streptophyta > Magnoliopsida > Solanales > Solanaceae > Nicotiana > Nicotiana tomentosiformis. The sequence goes on along the minus strand of NC_090820.1, from coordinate 1,242,785 downwards.
ATCAGAATTATTCGTTTATTAGGAAGAAAGAAAAGGTTGCAATGGCTAGCAGAAAGCTCGTACGGGATTGGGTAATCTATAAAAATCCTTCTTTCCGGCGAATATTAGTTCCACCACAACAAGTTCGTTCTTGTGGGATTGTTGAATTTGTGCTATAATGGCTTTTTTCTTATTCTTTTTGTAATTTTTTTTGTGTTTGCATGCAAAGGTGGTGAGTTTGGTTGGAGCAGAGAGGTATAGAGCTTTTTTTGCGCTTTTCACCTTTGATAACACTAGCTCAAAGTCCGTAAATTGAGGAGTTGCTATTTTTTATTTTGTTGCATAAATCAGGTACTATCACTTTATTAATTAACCTGTTTGGCCAAGTCCCCAAAATTTGCTTATCATGAATAAGTGCTCTGGTGAAAGTATGCTGGAGCTGTAACAGTTGTTTGAGAAGTGCTTTTGTTAGTATTAATAAAAACCGTTGGCCATAAAAAGTGCTTTTTAAGCGTCAAATTACGGAAAAAAGGCATGTGCATGTCACTTTGGAATTAGTAATAGTGTTTAGAAAGCACCTGTTTTAGTTAGTTTTTTAATTAAAAATCCTCATAATAATGAGTCGTTAATATGTTATCCACATAGAAAATGTATTTACAAAACTTTCAACATAGTAGCAGTAAGCGAAGAAATGGGATTGATTACTAGTTCCCACTCCAAAATGCCTTCGGAGATGAGAATTACCTTGAAAGGATTAAAGAGATAGAGTGATAAGATCTTTGGCAATGCAGTATCAGCATACTTGATTCAGAGCATTTCATTTTTTTCTTCTGTGGTGGGTGGTATGGGGACATGTTGGTATCTTTTGAAGTGACAAGGAAGAGAATTCAACTACTTCTCAATCTTACTACTCCCCATCTATACACTCTGGGGCTTTGTTAGTGCGATTGGGTTTATTCATCAATGCTTATGGCTGCAGAAATCAAGAACTCCAACAGTCTGTCAAGCAACTGAAGGAGAAAGCTGAGGAGTTGAAAGGGGTGAAAGAAGATTTTAAAACAAGGTGCCTTATAGATATCCTGTTAATATAATTTTAAGGTGGTTTTAGCCTTTTCCTTAAGGGGCCGAGACATATTGTTGTATATCATGGGTGGCAAAACTTCCAATGGGGACCCTGAAATGGTGAACTGCCTCTTGCAGAATGAAGCAGACAACTGGGACGCTTTACAAACATGTGGATGGTGTTTGGACGGAGGCTGAAGCTACGGCAAAAAAGGTATTAGTGCAACCTCCGTCAGTTTCTCTAGTGCTGGTCTGATATTTGATTGCTGAATGAGATTATCATGCTGTGCAATGTTTCTTCAAGGTATCAAGATGGTATGCCGAGCTAACTTTTGTTAATTGTTTTTCTAGTCTTTGCCCTTTTTTTTTTTGTTGATAAAAATAATGAAAAAATAAGGGGGATCTAGAGGATGCAATTAGTACAAAGTGAAGGGAACTAAGGAAGTCCAGGCATGACATATTTACAAACATTAAATTGCAGCAACAAGTTAGATTAAGTAGACATTCAGCTTTATGGAGTGTAAACACTTTCAGCACCTCATATAACACTGCTTTGTAGTAGAGTTTTATCCTGTTAGTATTCCGTTTAATTGTATCTTCGTCTTGTGTGGTTTCTGAGTTCTTTTCATAGAATTAAAATAAAGATATTGATCTTTCAATCTTCAAATCCTAAAAGTTCCTTCAAACTTGTTAAGTTCTAGTCACTGCCTTTTGAGTTATTGTAATTTGTCTTGTAGGTTTATGCCAATGTGGAGGAAAAAATATCTGTTACGAAAGAGGAGGTTGGTAATTTTGTACCTAACTCATCTTAGCATAGTGCCCAATTGTGGTGAACTCTTTAAGGAGGTGACAATTGACTCTGATTCCTATTTAGGTCAAAGATAGCTTTGGAGTGGGGAAGCAAGAAGCTCGGGGATCAAGCGGTCACTCTGACACTTCTAGTCCAAATGCCAATGGAAGTAGTGAGTCTGCATCTGCAAAAAATCAACAGGAACAACAATCTGGTTCCAGCGATAGTGCGGAAACAGTTTATAGCAAGGTTAAATCTGCTGCTTCATCGAAAGTCTCACCATTCTTTCAGAAAATAAAAGAAGCAAAGCCTGTTGGCTTTGCAAAGAAGGGCTACGACATCATATTGGATAATTATTAATTTATAACCTATTGACTTGGAATAGTTAGAATTTCGAACACATAAACTTCAAATTCTGGCTCTACTTCTGACCAGGAAGGGTATGGTATAACATTTGTTTGGGTCAATATGAAAGTGGTCGAGTAGTATGCAACCTCTCCAGCTTTACTTTTCAACCTCTTCTGTGTTGGACATAGAAAGTCTTTCTTTACCATATAACGTTGCAGGGACGTATAAAGGGCAGTCCGGTAAATTAAGTTCACCCGCTATGCGTTGGATCCGGGGAAGAGCCTGACCACAAGAGTCTCTTGTATGCAGCATTACCCTGCATTTCTGCAAGAGGCTTTTTACATGGCTCAAACCCGTGACCTCCTAGTCACATGACAACAACTTTACCAGTTACGCCAAGGCTCCCCCGGTCACATGGCAGCAACCCGGGACGTATAAATCCTTTAAAATAAAATTAGTACAATTTTGCCCTTATTTGAATTTGAACCATTAATATATGTGTTAAGATATGAATACTAAATAGATAAGATTGTTTGTTTTCTAATCATATGAACATAGAATTTTTTTTCTTTATTTAAAACTTAATAAATATGAGATTTAAATTAAATACTTATTAATCTAATACTACACCAAAAAAATGTAAGAAAGAATAAGTTTACATGGTGGTTGATGGTGGTGATGGCTAACAATGATGGTTACTGACCGACTGCGATGGTGGTTGTGGATATTAGTTGGTTGTGATGGCAACTTACAGTAGTGGTTAATAGTGTCGGTGATTGCTAATTGATAGATGATAGTGATGATTAGCTAATAATGGCGGCAAGTGATAATGGTGGTCGGCGATATACGGTGGTGTGGTGATGATTGTAAATGTGGCTAGTGGGTGATGGTTGAATATAATGATTACAAGTGGTGGTGTTTGTGAGTGAGAATGGTAGTTATGGATAGTGGCAATTATTATAGGCGGTGGCGGTGGCATCGTTTGCCGCGAAAGGGTAGCGGTGAAAATTCATCTTTCCAAAAATTATTGGACTGGTAGCATCTTAATGATATTAAGGATTTGTTTTAAGTTTTATTCATTCGGATCTATTCAGACCTATTATGTGACGGTAAAAGAAAAATAAATGATTAACTTTTAGATTTAAAAATCAAACATACTTAATGATTGAGGTATGAATGATTAAAATTCAGATTTTTATTAAGTGCAAACAAATAATGCTTTTGTCTTTTTCTTACTTTCTAATCATCTCATGTTAATATACTTAAGCATCTTACTTTTTATCCTTTGATGATATCTTGCTTCTTGGGTCATTAGGGAGATACGGAGGTTTTAAAGAAGTACTGCAGCAAAGAGGTAATTGAGCGGTGTAAAGCAGAGCATCAAGCTTTTGATAGCCATGGTATCATTTTCGACAACAAGGTAAGAATAAGAACAAGTTATTATATTAGCTTGTATTTTGGATATTGCATAAGTACAGTGAAGGGAGGGGGGGAGGGGGTTAACAATAAATGAAGTGTACATACTTTTTGTGTTACAAATCTATTCTCAGTGATTTCTATTAGCATGCCAGACAGGACAAAAGCTTGTAAAAGTTGAATAGAACTAAAATTGTTCTGGGGTTTAGTAACAGTTGAGCCGGTTCTTTTTTTTTGGGGGGGTGGGGTGGGGGGTGTATTACACCCTTTATCGTGAAATATCGATTGCTTGTTGAACCCTGTGAATTGCGTAAAAGTAGGATACTTCAAATTCGGGGGTCAAAGAGTTTTAGAAAACGTTCTTGATGGAAAAAAATGTGAGTGAAGGATCGCACTGATTTGAATTGGGTCCATAAATCTAAGAAATGGTGAGGATTCTTGATCTCTCTCAATATCTCTCTCAATTTGAAAATTCAGGATTTGAATTGGGGGGCACATGGATGTTTGAAATTGTCTGACTTCTGTCATGTAGCCTGGTCTAAAACCTTGTAGGGTGGAATTTTTTCTTTTGCTTTTAAATATACTAGTAAATTGGATGTGCTTCGTGCGGTTGTAAAAGATATCAGTGAATTCTTTGTTTTATATCGCATTGTTATTCTTACAATTGAAAAAAATGCATTTTTCACAATACATACGAAACGCAATACAGTGAAAATTCAATCAAAGCAAACATGTAAAATGCGGCACATTGATTAACCCAAAAAACTAAGGAGAAGAAGGTAAACTAAAGGCCTCGAATTAGAGAAGCGCTAAGAAGTGTTAATTTCCAAATGAAAATAAGTTTTTGGTGGTTTTAAAAACGCTAAAATGTGAAAAATTCAGCCAAAGCAAACATGTAAAAGATTCTTAGGTTGAAAACAAATCGAAGTGAAAAAAGAAAGAAAATAAGAAGCTTTAAATTAGAGTGTTTTATTGGATGAAGTAGATTATCATAGCAGCAGCCAGAAGATGCAAAGTGTTACAGAAAAAGGAAGATGACAGCTCAAAGACAAAAAACTCATAAGATTAAGGAGCTGAAAATTCCAGAAATTGATCTAGATTAGCTATCAGGGGAGAGGTTGACCCAATTAAAAAGGTTAACCAGACATCCAGCCTTAAGGGAGCAAATTTGAGTTGAAATACCCTCAAAACATCTCCTATTTCTCTGTCCAAATACACCAAAAAAATACAAGCAGGTACTAACTTCCAGATTTTCCTGATGGGGTTTTCAACTTTCCTAGAGCTCCAGCAAGCATAGGCTTCTAATTAACAGTGTGAGGCATAGACCAATTAAGACCAAAAATAGGTATGAACATGTTCCATAAATGTGCAGCAGCTGGAAGTGGAGAAAAAGATGGTTTATACTTTCTGAATTGGACTGGCACATGTAACACCTGTTGACTTGTTGGAAGCCTTTTCTGATAAGGTTGTCCTGTGTTGGGCAAGCACCTTTTAGGACAATCCATGAAAACAGGAAACTTTTGAAGGGGGCTTAGTTTTCCAAATGAGTTTCCAGGGCGATGGATCAATCATCTGCTTGTTATAACTCAAAAGTGCATAGGCTGCCCTGATTGAATAAACACCTTTACCGCTGTTGCGCTATTTTAATCTGTCTCTTGCCTGGCTATCAAAGTGCAACAACAACAATAACAACATACCTAGTATATTCTCACATGTGGGGTTTGGGGAGGGTAGTGTGTACGCAGACCCCCTACCTGGTGAAGGTAGAGAGGCTGTTTCCAATAGACCCCTCAGAAAGGTAGGGAGGAGAAGAAGAAAAAGAAGGAAGAAGGAGAAAAAGAGGAAGAAAAAGAAAGAAAGAGAGAGAATAAAGGGAGAGAGAAAAGAATAAGTAGACTAAAATAGTAACAATAGGGAAATACGATAACTGAAACGAACTAAACAAAATGACGTAATATAAATATGAGAATAAGAAAGTACGTGTGTGGTAAGGGGGCAAACTCTCAACTACCTACCAACCTTCTATACTAATCCTCGACCTCCACACCCTCCTATCAAGGGTCATGTCCTCAGCAAGTTGAAGCCGCGTCATGTCCTGCCTAATCACCTCTCCCCAGTACTTCTTAGGTCTGCTTCTACCTCTTCTCAAGCCCGCCATTACCAACCTCTCATACCTCCTAACGAGCGTCAATGCTTCTCCTTTTCACATGCCCGAACCATCTCAGCCTCAACTCCCGCATCTTGTCTTTCACGGAGGCCACCCTCACTTTGTCCCGACTAACTTCATTCCTAATCTTATTTCTCCTGGTACATCCACACATCCATCTAAGCATCCTTATTTCTGCTACTTCCATCTTCTGCACATGAGAGCTCTTGACTGGCCAATACTCATCCCCATACGACAGGGTTGGTCGAACCACCACTCTGTAAAATTTATCCTTAAGTTTTGGCGGTACATTCTTATCACATAAAACACCGGATGTAAGCCTCCACTTCATCTATCTCGCTCCAGTACGATGTGTGACATCCTCGTCAATCTCCCCGTTACCCTGTATAGTAGATCCGAGATACTTAAAACTACTTCTCTTGGGGATGACTTGAGTATCGAGCTTCACATCCACGCCTGCTTCAAGAAACCCGTTACTGAATTTTTACTCCAAGTATTCTGTTTTGGCCCTGCTCAATTTGAAACCTTTAGACTCCAAGGTCTGTCTCCAAACCTCCAACCTTGCGTTAACCCCGTCTCGTGTTTCGTAGATCAACACTATATCATGGGCAAATAACATGCACCATGGCACCTCCCATTGGATGTGCCTTTTCAGCACGTCCATCGCCAGGGCAAATAGGAACGGGCTAAGAGTCGATCCCTCTCTACTCCTTTGGGGTAGGGGTAAGGTCTGCGTACACACTACCCTCCCTAGACCCTATTAGTGGGATTTTACTGGGTTGTTGTTGTTGTTGTTGTTGTAAGAGTCGATCCCTGGTGCAATCACATAACAACTGGAAAGTGTACCGAGTCTCCTCCCACAGTCCTCACCCGAGTCTTAGCACTATCGTACATATCCTTAATCATCCTAATATACGCTACCGGGACGCTGCTAACCTCCAAGCACCTCCGCGGAACCTCTGTTTCGACTTTATGTACGCCTTCTCAAGGTCAATGAACATCATATGCAAATCCTTCTTTCTCTCCCTAATCTCCTCAACAAATGGATAGCTTTCTTCGTCGAACGTCCAGGCATGAAGCCGAACTGGTTTTCGGAAATAGACATGCTCCTCCACACCCTGGCTTCCACCACCCTCTGCCAAACCTTCATAGTGTGACTCAACATCTTTAAACCCTGTAGTAGTTGCAGTTTTGGATATCACTCTTGTTCTTGTACAATGGAACCATCGTACTCCACCTCCATTCTTCAGGCTTCTTCTTTGTCTTAAAAATAATATTAAACAACCCAGTAAGCCACTCCAAGCCAGCTCAACCCTCATTATTCCAAAATTCCATTGGGATTTCATCTGGTCTCGTCGCTTTGCCCCTGCTAATCTTACACATCTCTCTCCCCACTTCCTCTATCTTAATACGCCTACAATACCCAAAATCATGTTGACTCTCGGAGTGCTCCAACTCACCCAGCACGATGCTTCTGTTCCCCTCGTTCATCAATTTATGGAAGTATGTATGTCATCTTCGTCTAATATGTGCCTCGTTCATCAATACTTTGTTGTCCTCGTCTTTGATGCACTTCACGTGGTTCAAGTCTCGAGCCTTTCTCTCCTTCACTTTGGCCAGCCGGTATAGCTTCTTGTCCCCGCCCTTGCCCCCGAGTTCCTCGTACAGACGTCCAAACGGTCTTGGCCGACATAGCTGCTAACTTCGCCTCTTTCTTTGCCTTCTTATAACACTCTCGATATGTTCTTTTCTCCTCCTCGTCTTACTCTCCACAAGCTTCAAATAAGCCGCTTTCTTGGCTTCCACCTTACCTTAGACCTCTCCATTCCATCACCAGTCCCCTTTATGACCCTAAGAATAACCCTTCGTGACCCCTAAAATTTCTCTAGCAGCTTCCCTAATGCAATCTGCTATTGTGGTCCACATCCTAGTCGTGTCCCCCTTACTCCTCCATGCTCTCATAGCTAACAACCTGTCCCCCAACTCTAGAGCTTTGTCCTTAGTTAGGTTACCCCACTTGATCGTATGTTGCCTGCACACCGTCCTCTTCTTCGTGCTCCTCTTGATCACTAGGTCCTTAACCAAGAGCCTATGCTGGGTCGTGAGGTTATTGACCTTGCAATCAATGCATAGACCTTTACCGCATTTCCTTGGCTATCAACAATGCAGTCCTCCAAAATTTTAGCAGGTTCAAAAGATCTTCAACTTCGCAGTCTTGCTAGAGAATTCTTCCCATGAGTTGTAGAAGCCTCTCCATAGTCTTGAACCATATGGTATCTCGAGAGGGGAACATTTTTGTACTCCAAAACCAGTATTAGTGATGTGAAGCGGACAAGATGAAAAACAAGATAGAGATACAAGTATTAGCAATTAAAGAGAGATATTAGATTGGGAAGAGCGGAAAGTAGAAGAAAAAGGTTAATAAAACAATTAAATATTCATTTAATCACTAGACTAAGTCGTTGAAGAAGAGAATGAACTCATACATGGAATTCTAACCAAGAATCCAAGAAGGGTTCACTAACCAAGAATCCAAGAAGGGTTCATGGAGAGGTAGAAGGGAAAACCCTAAGCTCACCAATAGTCTACAATGTCCAAACAAAGGAAGAAACCTTAAGTGTCACTATTTGTAGCCTGGTTATTACAAAGACAGCCACAAAAGCCTCATATTACAGAAATAACTATATAGTTATAAAAATAGCATCGTTCTTGCAAATTTAGTCTTCGGAGAAGGTCCAAATATACCCACGTACTTTCGAAAATGGTCTAAGAATATCTCTCGTTATACTATTGGGTTATTTATACCCCTGCAGTCATACTTTGAGTTCAAATATACCCCTCATTTAAACGGAGGGACACGTGTCATCGTCTTATTGGCCAATTCTAAATATCTCCTAATTAATTAAAAATACCCATTATCCATACCCGAAAAATAATTTTATAAAGCAATTTGTTTTTTGTAAAAACTGGAAAAAACTGATTTTTTTTTTAATTAAAAACTGAAAAAAAACGAAAATATTATTTTTTCCAATTTTTACAAAAATACTACTTTAAAAAAACTGAAAAATACTTTCTAAAACAATGTTTTTGTAAAAACTGAAAAATAATTTTCTAAAGCAATTAAAAACGGGAAAAAACTGATTTTGTTTTACTAAAAACTGATTTCCAGTTGTTAGAAAAACATTGCTTTAAAAAAAATTGAAAAATAATTTCTAAAGCAATTGTTTTTGTAAAAACTAAAAAACAAAAACTGAAAAGCAATTTTCTAAAGCAATATTTTTGTTAAAACTGAAAAAAAAATATTTTCTTTTTTTTTTTTCAGTTTTTAGTCTAAAAAAAATGAGTTTTTTCCAGTTTTTAATTACTTTAGAAAAGTGTTTTTCAGTTTTGTTTTCCAGTTTTTACAAAAACATTGTTTTAAAAAATATTTTTCAGTTTTTTTTAAGCAGAGTTTTTTGTAAAAACTGGAAAAAAAAATATTTTCATTTTTTTTAGTTTTTAGTAAAAGAAAAATCAGTTTTTTCCAGTTTTTATCAAAAAAATTTGCTTTATTAAATTGTTTTTCGGGTATAGATAATGGGTATTTTTAATTAATTAGGAGATATTTAGAATTGGCCAATAAGACGATGACACGTGCCCTCCGTTTAAATGAGGGGTATATTTGAACTCAAAGTATGACTGCAGAGGTATAGATAACTTATTAGTATAACGAGGGGTATTCTTAGATCATTTTCGAAAGTACATGGGTATATTTGAAACTTCTCCGTTTAGTCTTCGTCCTGAGGCAAAAAGGAAAACTTGGAACACCATCCTTTCAGAGTTTTGGTGGATTATATGGAAAGAAAGGAATGCGAGAGTTTTTGAAAGCAAATCAAAACCTGTAATTAGCATTAAAAACAAATGTATATCTTCTCTTTTTCTTCTGGTGCAACATGGCTATTGCAAATGAGATTGACACCATTGTTGACTTTTTGAGCTCATGACACAATTCGTAATGCAGCCCCCTCTTGTAATTATTCCACAGCACTTGATGCTGAAATCAATATACTACTTTTGACAATTAAAAAAAAACACTCCTCACTCTTCTTCTCTCTTTTTGGTGCAACATGGCTATTGCAAATGAGTTTGATCCATGGTTGACTTTTTGAGCTCATTACACAATTCGTAATGCAGCCCCCTCTTGTAATTATTCCACAACACTTACTTGATGCTGAAACTAATATACTACTTTTAACAATTAAAAAAAAAAAAGCACTCCTCACTCTTGATATCAACCTTGGTATCTTTGGTTGTATCATTCTCTCCTTCTAAAAAGAATTCGTCCTCGAATTCAAGCCTTGCAAAACAAAGAAGGAACGACAACTAGACAAAGATTATCACAATTTTCCAAGTATAAGTACTTTTATGACATAGCCAAGCATCATCAAAATTAAGAGAGAACAACTCCCTAATAAAAGCATCAAATACTCGATTATAAAGAGTACAGAAAAAGTGAATGAAAAACGCTTAACGGTTCTAAAGAGTAAGAAAACCAAATTACGGTTAGTTTTATCTTTGCATGAAATCAAGCAACCCTTACTCCAGAGCCCTATCGAATCAGATCAAAAAGGGCATGAGTAGCTCTTGAATGGATTTCTTTAAATACATCATCATCACTAAGTTGAAGTTCACAAAATACATCATTAAGGTAATCAAACAAGTCACAAACTCTGTCAACTAGTGGCTTTCATGTTCAAGTTGATCATCATGAACATTTTCAATAAAGTCACAATCTTTCAATGCAAACATTCTATTATCAAGTGACTTCTCAAAACTATCATCAATAACAAGAATATTCTTTTGACATAAATAAAATTCAAATTCAAAATTATCATTCTTGCCAAAGAATCACGCTTCAACTGTAAGTAGATTAAGGACTTGGAAATCTTCCTGATCCACCTCCCATAATTATGGATAGCTACACCTGTTTTGATACCGTTAATATATATGCAACAATTGTTACCTTCTCAAAAAAAACCACTCTTCAACTCTTCAATTCCAACACAAGTTTCAACACTAGTTGCAAACACATTATACTCAAAAGAATCATCAGCATAATATGCACAAGAAGATTCGACTAGTGTCACTACAACCTTTCAAAAGACAGTGCTAACACCATATCTATAGTAAGGTGCCTTTTTAATCGAATCTCCTACTTGATTTCGGATAGTCAAATATAAAGACTCCTCGTTAACTCTTTGTGACTTCTCAACTTCTCAAACTGAACTAAGATTGTCCAACTAGAGTATAACTTGACTTTCACAATAAAGCAGATTCATTAAGCTCAAAGGAAGAATGACTTTCACCTAAATTAGATTTTCGATTAAGCACTTGAAGGAAATGAAGTACTAGGATTAGTCATTTTGCCTTGATATGCTTCTAATATTCCCCTATTTACCTTTTTCTTTATTACTGAAGCTCATGTGACCACTCTAAGAAATAGTGGATGTCTCAACCAACTCTGAATTTTCAAAGGTGGAAGATTTACCATTGTTGTTTCCTTCATGCATTCATTTCCAAAAGTACCTATAAACGAGACATCACAATTAGGAGAAGAAGAAAGACTAGTGTTGAGAGTTAAAATAAGAAACAACCTCAATATCTCTTGTCTTTCCTATTTCTTTTCATTTTCTTCATGTTAAGCTCTTTCTCTTTTCTTGTGACAACTCACTCACTACTCTCATCTCAAGCTCTCTTTTTTCCGCTCTTGAGTTGCCACTTTTCTCTCCTTTACTCCTCTCAATCTTTTTTTCTCTCAAGTTCAAGGTATGACAGAGAAGCTCCAAGAATCCCCTTCGAAGGGAGTAGGATGACCCTTGACATCAACTTTGAACTTTACCCTTGGAGAATCATCAACTTTCGTCTTCATGTTCCTCTCTTTAAAAATTGACTTCTTTTCCTTAAGACTTTTTTCTCCTTCTCAATTCTAGCATTTCCAAGTATTTTTTTTCACCTTCAAAAGTGTAGATGACATAAAGATATACTCTTGGCCTCTTAGGATGACACAACAATTGTGAATCTTTTTTATTCGAATGCACCTTCTCTTTCAGTTATGCACCTTCTCTTTCAGTTATCCAAGCCCTCCCAAGTAAAAGATGACAAGCTTTCATTGAAATAACATCACATAATGCTTCATCTTAAAACTTGCCAATTTGGAACTTCACCAAAACTTGTTCCGTGATCTCTAAAGTTCGTTTTTCATTTAACCAAGGAAATTTATAGGGTTGAGGATGTTTCTAGGCTTCAACTATAAGCGCTCAACCATGCTTGAACTTGCATTTTACAAATTGGTCAATGCTTTATCAAGCTCATGTTGTTCAACAAGGTCGTCCCTTCTATCATAGCATTGAACTCATCATTAGGCCGAGTTATGATAATTGTACCATAAGTAGCATATCTATACCCATTTTGTCTCAAATTTCTTCTTGAAGATATACTACCACCTCCTTCAACAAAATAAACTTAAGAACTACTACCACTCTCATGTTTAGAATTTGTAGCATAGTAAGAAGATGAACAAGAATTTTCTCTAGTAGTTTCCTCCTCACCATCATCTTCATGCCCATAATCACTTTCTTTGCTATTATGTTCATTACAAGAAGAGCAGGTAGAAGGATCATACCTTGAAGCATCACTAATTTCAGTCGTTGTTTGAAGTAAAAGTGCCTTCATACTCACATTCTTCCCTATGAGTTCCATAGTCCAATTAACTCCATAACCATCATCTCCATAGTAGCTCTCGTCATCATAGCTATAATCTTCAAAGTTCTTCAGAAGGGGCATCCGAAGGTATGGGAAACATACTTGAGACATCCAATTAGCATTAAAGAGAAAAGGACCTCACTAAATTCACTCCCTCAAATGTATCACTCAAAATGTAGCACTCAACACTCGTGTTTGCACTCTTGGTCAAAGGCTTTTGTGACCACTCTCAAACAGACTCGCCACTCTTACCTTCTTCCACACATGGGATTTTCCTTTAACCTCTTCATTAACCAACAACTTGAATTTCCCAAGCGAGTTCCAAGTATCGGTTTGGAATGGAGTTGATGGTTAAGCAAAGATGGACAATGAAGCTAAACGGACAAGAAACAAACAATTAACAATGAAAATAAAGATAAAAGCACGAAAGGAGATAGTATGAACAAATAAAGCACACAAAGAAAACTAGATTCCATAAGCCTTGCTACGACACTAGTTAGCTTGCTTTAGCATATGTCAGACTTGCTATTCTCACATAGAAGACAAGTAAACAAGGGTGAGCATCTATACTCAACAATATCAAGAACACCTCTTATCCGATAAGAGTGCTTAACTACGTGTATGTTTGTGCAAGTGTCCTAACATAGTCCATACCAGCAAATAAGCATAAGGAAGAAGAAGAACGGACAACACGTAGAATATTTTCTCACAGCTTTCACAAGATAAAGCTCACACAGGTACGTATACCACTACACAAATATCAACAACAAAAAATGCCCCCAGGACATAAATCATCACAAATCAATCCCTGACACAGCCCACCTTGTCTCGCCACGTGTGCAATAGTAATATAAATGCCCGCCTTGTCTCGCCAAACGTGCATAATAATGTTCCCACATTGTCTCACCACATGCGCAACCCACACATATATATATCCCACCTTGTCACGCCGCATGTACAAATATCAATAGTAACAATAGCATGGCAGAAACCTCGTGCAACTCCATAACAACAACCGCACGGCAGAAACCTCGTGCATCACAATAATAAAAACCGCACAACAGAAACCTCGTGCATCACCACAACAAATACAACAACAACAATGGCAATAATACAAAGTACGGCAAGTAAAACAATTCAAGAACTTTTAAATCACAGGAAAAATGTGGGACCAAATCACAAGGAATAACCACAGTAAAGAATGCTAGGAGTAAAGAGAACAACTCAACAAAGGGAAACTAATGTGTATCAACGATCCCACAATATACATTTCAACAACAGGGAAACTAACACGAGTCAAATAATTCCAAATAAAATAAGTCGACTAAGATATAGGATATCTAAAACTTCTATTAAGGTTGAGAAATTACTAAGAATTTTTAACAATTTAATTAAAGATAAGCAGCAAAAAGATAATCATAACCTCAATTAAGACTAAACAAATTATAAGATGATATAATAATAATTTTAAATAAAGATAAGCAGTTATGAAAAGATAGCATGATAATAGAGGAGGTAAAATCTTCAGTTAGGTCAAATAAGAGTCAAATAGGTAATAAGAGTGAATCCTGAAAGAAATTAATTCTAATTAAAGCATGTAGAGGTGAAACTAGTAAATAGGAACTTAATCATATCAAGAACAACCTCATACTCACTGAATATAAGGACCTAAGAATCCTAAAAGGCCAACTTTCCACATATAAGTCTGTGCACGCGCTCGTCACCTCGTGCACACGGGCTACAATCAACATAGAAGACTCAAATCCTAAGGAAAAAATCCCCCACACAAGGTTAGGCCAGATATTTACCTCAAACCAAGCTCAAACAGTCCGTAAGAATATCCTTTCCTCAATTATCCGACTCTGAATGGTCCAAATCTAACCAAACCCAATTGCATATCATGAATACAACTCATCTAATTAATGAAATCAATATTTTAACAAAAATTCCGAAATTTTTCCTAAAAGGTTGACCCGGGACCACGTCTCGAAATCGGGTAAAAGTCACAAAATATGAACACCCATTTACTCACGAGTCCAACCATATAAAACTTACTCAAATCCGACCACAAATCCCCTTTCAAAACTCGAAATCTTTATTGAAAAAGTTCTTCCAATTTTTCCTAATTTCAACCCCAAAAATTCGAAACTAAATGGAGAAAACAACTATAGATTAATGGAATACAACCAAAAACGAGTTAGGAATCATTATCCCAAAGTTTCCTCTGAAAATCCCTCGAACAATCGCCAAATTCCGAGCTCTCAAGTCCAAACACGAAGAATGAAACCAAACCCTCGGATTTTTCTTTTCTGCCCAGGCGTGACCGCACATGCGCATAATTAGCCGCATATGTGCGACCGCAGGTGCGCACATCCAAACCGCACCCGCGCTTCCTATCGCTTCTGCGCGCCAAAATTTGCTTCTGCGGAGCCGCTGATGCACACAATTTCTCCGCACCTGCAGAGACTGTCAAGTCCAGCTTTTCTCGCACCTGCACCTCAACCTTCGCATCTGCGGGCATCGCAGATGCAGAATTTTTCCTCGCACCTGCGACCCCTGGCACCCCTCCACTTTTCCGCTTCTGCGCTTACCTCTCCGCATGTGCGCTCCCGTACCTGCGGTCTCTTCACCGTAGGTGCGAATATACCAGAAGCCTGAAGACTCAGCAGCAACACAAATCAAACTTTTAATCCGTTAAGCACCTGAAACACACCCGAGGCCCCCGGGACCTCAACCAAACATACCAACCAATCCTAAAACACCATACGAACTTAGTCGAGCCCTCAAATCACATCAACTAACGATGAAACTACGCATCGCACCATGAATCGAACTTATAAATTTCAAATCTTTCAACTTCTAAAACCTGTGCCGAAACCTATCAAATCAACCCGTACTGACGTCAAATTTTGCAGGCAAGTCCCAAATAACATAACAGAGTTGTTCCAACTCTCGGAATCGCATTCTGACCCCGATATCAAAAAGTCCACTTCCGGTCCAAATCTCCAAAAATTCGACTTTCGTCATTTCAAGCCTAAATCAGCTACAGACTTCGGATTTACAGTCTGGACATGCTTCTAAGTCCAAAATCACCCAACGGAGCTAATGGAACAGACGGAACTCTATTCCGGAGTCATCTTCACATAGTTCTGACTACGGTCAAAATCCTAAAACTTAAGCTTCCATTTTAGGGATTAAGTGTCCCAAGTCACTCCGAAACAACCGGTAACTGAATTCAACTATGCACACAAGTCAATACACATAATATGAAGCTGCTCAGGGCCTTATGCCGCCGAACGAGACTTAAATTCTCAAAATGATCGGTCGGATCGTTACACCTCGAAATGCCAAAATACAATGTTAGTCATGGTGAATATTGCTCACAACACCGTGTCCGATATATCCACGAAATTTTAAGTCAATCGGAGTCTGTCAACTAAATCCAGAAAAATAATCATGTATATAAAAACACAAAAAATAAATATAATAATAATATTACGCCAAAATATAATGTTAGTCATGGTGAATATTGCTCATAACACCGTGTCTGATAGATCCGCCAAATTTTAAGCCAATCGGGATCTATCAACCAAATTCAGAAAAATAATCATGTATATAAAAACACAATAAATAAATATAATAATAATATTAGTTATGGAGAGTATTCATCACAAGACTGTTATCGATGGACCCACCAAATTACAAGTTAATTGGAGTTCGTCAGCTTTTTGAGCACTGATAGGATTCAAGTTGCCGCACATAACACGGGTAGGTTCCATATGACCGTGCTAAGTATTCTTATGACCTCGAAACACCGAAAAACAATGTTAGTCATGGTGAGCATTTCTCACAAGGCCGTATTTGATGTATCTACTAAAGTTTAGGGCAATCGAAGTCTGTTGATCAAATTCAGGAAAATTATCATATAGCTAAACATAGGAAAAATGGACATAAGAATTAGTTTATGTGTCACGACCTCAAAATTCAAAAAATGATGTTAGTCATGGCGATAAAAATGAGTATTAGTCATTATTGTTCATTAGGTTATTTCTGATGGGAGCACAAAATTGTAGGCGATTCGGAACCCGTTGCCCGAATTCATGAAGATGTCATGGACATTAGCACAAAAAAAAATTTAAAATCGTCCTGGATTCCTGTGTTATAGCCCTAAAATAACAAAAATAAGTAACGGTCGTGGCGAAACAATGATTATTGTCCATTAGATCATTTATGATGGGCCCATAAAACTTTTGGCAATTCGGAACCCGTTGTCTGTATTCATGAAGACTATTTGGAGATCAACACACGAAAAATTAAAAATCGTCCTGAATTCTTATTTTATAGTTCGAAAATGATAAAAATCAAGGAACGGTCATGGAGAAGTAATAATTATTGTTCATTAGGTCATTTCTGATCGGCCCAGAAAATTTTAGGTGATTCGGAGCCCGTCGCCCGGATTCATGAAGATAACGTGGGCATTAGCACGCAAAAATCAGAAATCGTCTTGAATTCCTATTTTATGGCTCTAAAAGGCCAAAAATCGAGGAACGGTCATGGCGAAGTAATGATTATTGTCCATTAGGTCGTTTGTGATGGACCCACAAAATTTTAGGCGATTCGGAGACCGTCGCCCGAATTCAAGAAGATGGTGTACACATTAGCACATAACAAAATCGGAAAATGTCCTAAATTCATGTTTTATGGTCCTATAATGCCAAAACACGAGGAACGGTCATAGCGAAGCAATGGCTATTTCTCATTATATCTCTTATAAAGGGCCCACAAAATTTTAGAATTTTAGGCAATTCGGAGTCCGTTGCCCAAATTAATGAAGATGGCGTGGATAATACACACGAATAATTAAAAATTATCCGGAATTCCTATTTTATGACCCTAAAACGCTATAAAAAGAGGAAAGATCTTGGAAAAGTGATGATTATTGTTAACTATGTAGTTTCTAATGGGCCCAAAAATTTTAGGCGAATCGAAGCTCGTCGCCAGAATTCATGAAGATGGCATTGATATTAGCAAACGAAAATTTTGAAATCATCCTAAATTCTTGTTTTATGAACAACGCCAAAAACGTGAAACAATCATGGCAGAGCAATAACTATTGTTCATTATGTGGTTTCTGATGGGTACTCAAACGTTTAGGCGATTTGGAGCCCGTCTCCCGAATTCATATAGGTGGCGTGGACTATTGCAACAAAATCTGGGAATCGTCTTGAATTCATATTTTATGGTCCTAAAATGCCAAAAAAATGAGGAATGGTCATAGCGAAGTGATGACTATTGTTCATTAGATCTTTTTTGAAAATTTTAGGATATTCGGGGTCGGTCGCCCGAATCCATCCAGATGGCGTGGACTATAGTCTGGGAATCCTTATGAATTCTTGTTTTATGGCCCTAAAAATCCAAAAACATGGAACTGTCATGGCGAAGCTATGACTATTGTTCATTAGGTTATTTTTGATGAGCCCAAAATATTTTAGGCGATTCGGAGCCCGCCGTCCGAATTCATGAAGATGACAGGGACATTAGCACACGATAAATTGGAAATCGTCTTGAATTTCTGTTTTATGGCCCTAAAATGCCAATAAACGATGAATTGTCATAGGAAATGATGACTATTGTTCATTAAGAGTGATATGATGGGACCGTAAAATATTAGGAGATCCGGGGCTGTTTGCCCGAATTCTTGCTGACGGCATGGACTATAGCACACGAATTGTTCATTACCTCTTTTCTGATGGGCCTGCAAAACTTTTAAGAGATTCAGGCCGGTCGACCAAATTGATGCAGATGGCGTGGACTATAACAAATAAAAATCTGAGAATCGTCCCGAATTCTTGTTTCATGGCCCTAATAGCTAAAAAATGAGGAATTGTCATGGCGAACCGATTACTAATATTCATTAGGTCGTTTTTGATAAGCACGCAAAATTTTTGGAGATTCGGGGTTGGTCACCAGAATTCATGCAAATAGCATGGACTATCACACACGAATATTTGGGAATCATCCTGAGTTCAGTTTTATGGCCCGAAAATGCCAAATAATGAAGAACGGTCATCAAAAAGCGATAACTATTGTTCATTAGGTTATTTTTTTATGGACCACAAAACTTTAGAAAGTTCGGGACCGGTCGCCATTCATAAAGATAGCGTGGACTATAGCACACGTAAATCTGGGAATCGTCCTGAATTTCTGTTTTATAGCCCTAAAACGCCAAAAAATGAGGAACGATCACAGAGAGATGATGACTATTGTTACTTAGGTCATTTTTGGTAAACAGGCAAAATTTTAGGCGATTCGAATCCGTCGCCGGACCCATACAGGTGGCATGGGCTATAACATACGAAAATCTGAAAATCTGGCAAAATTTCAGTTTTATGACCCTAAAATGACTAATGTTCCTTAGGTCATTTGTGATAGGCCGGCTAAATTTTAGGCAATTCGGACCTGGGCACTTGGACTCATGCAGATAATATGGGCTTTAGCAAACAAAAATCTGGAAATCAGGTGAAATTCTAATTTTATACCCCTAAAACGGCAAAAAATATGGAACAGTCATGGAGAGGCAATGACTAATATTCCTTAGGTCATTTTTATGGGCTGGCTAAATTTTAGGCGATTCAGGCCCGGGCACCCGGACCCATGTAGATGGTGTGGGCTATAGCACACGAAAATTTGGGAATCTGGTGGAACTCTAGTTTTATGGCCCTAAAACGCCACAAAACGAGGAACGGTCATGGTGAGGCAATGACCAATGTTCCTTAGGTCGTTTCTGATGGACCGACTAAATTTGAGGCAATTTTGGCTTGGGCGCAAGAACCCATGGAGATAGTATGGACTATAGCACACGAAAATCTAGGAATCGGGGGAAATTTTAGTTTTATCGCCCTAAAATGCCAAAAAACGAGGAACGGTCATAGCGAGGCAATGATTAATTTTTCTTAGGTCGTTTTTGATGGGTCAGCTAAATTTTAGGCGATTCGGGCTCGGGCGTCCGGATCCATGCAGATGGCGTGGGCTATGCGAAAATTAGGAAATCGGGCGAAATTTCAGTTTTATGACTCTAAAATGCCAAAAAAGGAGGAAAGGTCACGGCGAGACGATGACTATGGTTCCTTAGGTTATTTTTTATGGGCTAGCTAATATTTAGGCGATTTTGGCCAGTGCACCCAAATCCATGCAGATGGCATGGGCTATAGAACAAAAATCTGAAAATCGCGCACAATTCCAGTTTTATAGCCCTAAAACGCCAAAAAACGAGAAACGGTCATGGCGAGACGATGACTAAAGTTCTTTAAGTCGTTTTTGATGGGACGGATAAATTTTTGGCGATTCGGGCTTGGGCAACCGAACCCATACAGATGGCGTGGGCTATAGCATACAAAAATATGGAAATCGGGCGAAATTCCAGTTTTATGGCCCTAAAATCCCAAAAACTTAGGAACGGTCATAGGGAGGCGATGACTAATGTTCCTTAGGTCATTTTTTATGGGCCGGATTAATTTTAGGGGATTTGGCCCGGGCGCCTGGACCCATGTAGATGGCGTGGATAGCACACGAAAATCTGAGAATCGTGCGGAATTCCAGTTTTATGGTCCTAAAACGCCAAAAAATAAGATACGATCAAGGCAAGGCGATGACTAATATTCCTTAGATCATTTTTGATGGACCAGCTAAATTTTAAGTGATTCGGGGTCGGGTGTCGGACCCATATAGATGGTGTGGGCTATAGCACATGAAAATCTGGGAATCGGCGGAATTCCAGTTTTATGGCCCTATAACGCCAAACAATGAGGAACGGTAAAGGCGAGGCGATGACTAATGTTCCTTAAGTCGTTTTTGATGGTCCGGCTTAATATAGGCTATTCAAGCCTGGGTGCCCCAACCAATACAGATAACGTATAGCACACAAAATCCGAAAATCGGGCGGAATTCTAGTTTTATGACCCTAAAATGCAAAAAAATGAAGAACGGTCATGGCGAAGCGATGACTAATGTTTCTTAGGTCGTTTTTGATGGTATGGCTAACTTTTAGGCGATTCGGGTTTGGGCGCATAGACCATACAGATGGTGTGGGCTATAGCACACAAAAATTTGGGAATCGGGCTGAATTCCAGTTTTATAGCCCTAAAAAGCCAGAAAATGAGAAACGGTTATGGCGAGGCGATTACTAATGTTCCTTAGGTCGTTTTTCATGTGCTGGCAAAATTTAAAGTGATTTGGGCTCGAGCGTCGGGATCCATGCAGATGCGTGGGCTAGCACACGAAAATTTGGGAATCAGGCAGAATTTCAATTTTATGGCCCTTACGCCAAAAAATGAGGAACGGTCATGGCGAGGCGATGACTAATGTTTCTTAGGTCGTTTTTGATGGTATGGCTAACTTTTAGGCGATTCGGGTCTGGGCGCACAGACCATACAGATGGTGTGGGCTATAGCATACGAAAATTTGGGAATCGGGCTGAATTCCAGTTTTATGGCCCTAAAAAGCCAGAACACGAGAAACGGTTATGGCGAGGCGATTACTAATGTTCCTTAGGTCGTTTTTCATGTGCTGGCAAAATTTAAAGTGATTTGGGCTCGAGCGTCGGGATCCATGCAGATGCGTGGGCTAGCACACGAAAATTTGGGAATCAGGCAGAATTTCAATTTTATGGCCCTTACGCCAAAAAATGAGGAGCGGTCATGGAGAGGCGATGGTTGATGTTCCTTAGGTTGTTTGTGATGGGCTGGCTAAGTTTTAAGCGATTCTGGCCCTAGCGTCCGGACCTATGCAGATTGCGTGGGCGATAGCACACGAAAATATGGGAATCGGGCGGAATTCCAGTTTTATGGCCCTAAAATGCCAAAAAATGAGGAACAGTTATGGCGAGATAATGACTAATGTTCCTTAGCTCATTTTTTATGGGCCAACTAAATTTGAGGCTATTCGGGCCTTGGCGCCCGGACCTATGCAGATGGCGTGGGCTATAGCACACGAAAATCTAGGAATTGGGCGGAGTTTCAGTTTTATGGCCCTAAAATACCAAAACACGAGGAACGGTCATGGCGAGGCGATGACTAATATTTCTTAAGTCATTTTTTATGGGCTGGCTAAATTGTAGGAGATTCGGGACCGTGCGCCCGGACCAATGCAGATGGCGTAGGCTATAGCACACGAAAATCTGAGAATCGGGCTGAATTTCAGTTTTATGGCCCTAAAACGCCAAATAACAAGGAACGGTTATCGCGAGACGATTACTAATGTTCCTTAGGTCGTTTTTTATGGGCTGTCTTAATTTTAGGCGATTTGGGTCCGGGCACCCGGACCCATGTAGATGGCGTGGGCATATGACACAAAAATCTAGGAATCAAGCGAAATTCCAATTTTATGGCCCTAAAATGCCAAAAAACGAGGAACGATCATGGAGTGGCGATGACTAATGTTTCTTAGGTTGTTTGTGATGAGTTGGCTAAATTTTAAGCGATTCAGGCCCGAGCGCCCGGACCCATTCAGATGGTGTGGGCTATAACACACTAAAATATGGGAATCGGATGGAATTTCGGTTTTATGGCCCTAAAACGCCAAAAAAGAGGAACGGTCATGGCGAGGCAATGACTAATGTTCCTTAGGTCGTTTTTGATGGTCTGTATAAATTTTAGGCCATTCGGGCCTGGGTGCCTGGACCCATGCTGATGGTGTGGCCTATAGCACACGAAAATCTATGAATCTGGCGGAATTCCAGTTTTATGGCCCTAAAATGCCAAAACCTGGGGAAATATCATGACGAGGCGATGGATATTGTTCCTTAGGTTATTTTATAAAGGCCGGCAAAATTTTAGGCGATTCGGTTCCGGTCGCCCAGACCAATGCAGATGGCGTGGGCTATTTCACCGGAAAATCTGAGAATCGGGCGGAATTCCAGTTTTGTGGCCCTAAAACGCAAAAATGAGAAATAGTCATGGCGAGGCGATGATTATTGTTCCTTAGGTCATTTTTTATGGGTCGGCAAAAATTTAGGCGATTCAGGTCCGATTGCCCGAACCTATGTAAATGGTGTGAGATATAGCACACGAAAATTTGGGAATCAAACGGAATTCTAGTTTAATGGCCAAAACGCCAAAAACTGAGGAACAATCATGTTGAGGCGTTTATTAAGTTTCCATAGGTCTTTTTTATGGGCCGGCAAAATTTGAGGCGATTCAGGCGCGGGCGCATGGACCCATGCAGATGGCGTGGGCTTATATCACACGAAAATTTGGGAATCGAGTGGAATTCCAGTTTTATGGCCCTAAAATGCCAAAAAACGAGGAATGGTCATGGCGAGGAGATGACTAATGTTCCTTAGGTCATTTTTGATGTGTGGGCTAAATTTTAGGCAATTAAGGTCAGGTCACCTAGACCCATGGAAATGGCGTGGGCTATAGCACAAGAAAATCTGGAAATCAGGCGAAATTCTAGTTTATGGCCCTAAAATACCAATAAACGAGAAACGGTCATGGTAAGGCGATGAGTATTGTTCCTTAGGTCATTTGTTATGGGCCGGCAAAATTTTAGGCGACTTAGGTCCGATCGCCCGAACCTATGCAGATGGCGTGGGCTATGCACATGAATATCTGGGAATCAGGGGATGACTATTGTTCCTTAGGTCATTCTTTATAGGCCGGCAAAATTTTAGGCGATTCGGGTCCGGTCACTCGGCCCCATGCAGATGGCGTGGTCTAGCACACTAATATCTGGGAATCAGGCAAAATTCCAGTTTTTCGACCCTAATACACCAAAAAATGAGGAACGGTCATGGCGAAGCGATGAGTATTGTTCCTTAGGTCATTTTTATGGGCCAACAAAAAATTTGGCAATTCGAGTTCGGCGCCCGAACCTATATAGATAGCGTGGGCTATAGCACACAAAAATCTGAGAATCGGGCGGAATTCTAATTTTATGGCCCTAAAAAGCCAAAACACGAGGAACGTTTATGGCGAGGCGGTGACTATTATTCCTTAATTCGTTTTTGATGGACGGCAAAGATGGCGTGGGCTATAGCACCGAAAATTTGGGAGTCTGGCACAATTTCCGTTTTATGGCCTAAAACACCAATCAACATGGAGCGTCCATGGCGAGGTGTTGACTATTGTTCCTTAGGTCATTTGTAATGGGCCGAAAAAATTTTAGGCGATGTTGTAACGACCCGACTTGTCATTTTAAGAATTAACCCCCGTTCAGTGACATAAAGTCCCGAGCAGCTTCGCAATATGTATTATGACCCGCGGGTATGGTCGAGTTTGATTTACTGAAGATTCGAAATTAAATTAAAAGAACAATCCTTATTTAGAAGCTTAAATGGAAAGAGTTGAACGGAGAGTTGACTTTTGAGCAAAAGACTCTGGAATGGAATTTTGATGATGTCAATAGCTCCGTATGGTGATTATGGACTTTGGAGCGTGTTCAAAAAATTATTTGGAGGTCTGTAGTGGAATTAAGCCTGAAATGGCGAAAGATAAATTTTTGGGAAGTTTGACCGGGGGTTGATTTTTTGCTATCGGGGCCGGAATCCGATTCTGGAAATTTGAAATAGCATCGTTATGTCAATTATGACTTATGTGCAAAATTTGAAGTCATTCCGGATTGATTTGATGTGTTTTGGCACAAGATATAGAATTCGAAAGTTCAAAGTTCATATATTTTGATTTGAGATGTGATACGTCGGGTAAGTTTCTGATGGTTAACGAGTTGGATTTTGGACTTGGAACTCTGCTGAAATTTTTCTGATGCACCATCTGGTTTCCTTCATCGCGTTCGCGAAGAGGAACTGAGAGGCTGGCAATATTTGTTCTTCGCGTCCGCGAAGATAGGGACGCGTTCGCCAAGGGTGGACAGTGTGTGGAACGCGAACGCGAGGGGGCAGCTGATTGCTCTACGCGAACGTGAAGAGAGGCTCGCGAATGCGTAGGTGAACCTGGCAGTGCTTCGCGAACGCGGAGGCCCAACCACGAATGCGGAGAGGAAAATAGAGGAAACGGGGCAGAAGGCCTTTGGTCTACGCGAACGCGGAGGGTTGGGGCAATGACCCATCGCGAACGCGACGAGTTGGACGCGAACGCAAAGCATATTTTGGGGTAGTAGCATTTTTGTGCTTCGCGAATGCGAGGCAATGGCCGCGTTCGCGAAGAAGAAACCACTGAACAGAAACTTTAAGTTCTGAAAATGGGACTCGGTCCCATTTTTTATTTTTACCGATTTGGAGCTCGGATATAGGCGATTTTTGAGAGATTTTCAAAGAAAACAACAGAGTAAATATTTTTAACTCAATATTGGTTAAATTACCCGAATTCATGGTTGTTGTTTTAACATTTAATGGGTAAATTAAGTTGGAAAGATTAGAAAACCTTCTTGGTTTAATTTGAAGATTTGAGGGTCAAGTTGATGTCGGAATTAAGTAAAATTGGTATGGCTAGAATCGTGGTTGAATGAGATTTCGGATTTTGTAACTTTTATCGGGTTCCGAGATGTGGGCCACACGAGCAATGTTAGAGCTAAATTTTGGATTTTGATGGAAAATTAATATTTTTTTATGGAATTAATTCCAATAAATTTTATTGACTGAATCGAATTATTTGTGGCTAGATTCGAGGCATTTGGAGGTCAATTCAAGCAAGAATGCGATTTTGGAATATCGGCATAACTTCAAAAAGGTAAGTATCTTGCCTAACCTCGAGTGGAAGAATTACCCCTTAGGCATTGAGTCTTATATGAAATTTGTGTAATTGAAAACTATGTACGCGAGGTGACGAGTACGTACTTGGGTTATATGTGCAAATTACATTGGTTAAAATCCTTAGACACCCTTATGTATTAAATGAAAAATTATTGGCACTTATTAAATCCCTTAATTGTCTTGCCTAAATCCTTGCTTTGTTGGATTTATTTTTATATGATGATTTTTGGTGTGATTGTCACCTTGATTTTTATGTGAAATATTATTTTGTTGAGTTGTTCACTCTCGGATATATTTGTTAAGATTTTGTGCACATTATGGTCGAGCCATGGGCTCCTTATTGTGGAAAATAATGTATTGTTGAATTCTGTGGCGAGTTGAAATATTTGAGTATTTGATGTGCAATATGTGATAAATTGTAATATTTGATCACTCGATGTGTGCAATCTGTGATAAATTGTAATATTTTAGCACTTGAGGTGCAATTTATGAGATGTGATATTAGCACGTTATATTGTTGGAAAGTTTTGTTCGGGTGTTTGCACGAGGTTTCTGCCGTGCTATTATTACTATTGATTTATGCACATGCAGCGTGATAAGGTGGGATATATATATATATATATATATATATATATATATATATATATATATATATATATAGAGAGAGAGAGAGAGAGAGAGAAGGTGGGCTATGTCGGGGATTGATTTGTGATGGCCTGAGGGCATTGTTGTTGTTGCATATTTACTTTTGGGACTACGAGGCGATACCTCGGGAGTGCCCTTTGTTGATATTTTTCTATGGTTGCACTTGCCGTTGGTTATTTTATTTTTTCGTGAAATGTAAATTCTTGTGTTCTTCTGTGATGTATTATTTGATTTTACTATGTGTTTTTGTTTCCTTGTTGTATTGTGTTGATTTTGGCTCTTTGTACAAGACTCTGAGGATTTGTGTTTTATGATTTTTACTGGTTTTCGAGATTTGAGTTGTTTCTAATAAAGAAATTGCTATTATGTTCTAATTTAATAAATTTTTACGTCCAAATTAGTAGTCATCGGATGCTTCATTTTAATCGAAATATCATTTTCTTCACCCAAACGAATTCAAAAATAAACTCATTTTTTTGATGATTTCTTACTTGATTTATAAATTGTAAACTTACTTTATTGAAAATAAATTGATCCTACGGATCTTATATACATTGATATTTTTGACACGTGAGTTGCCCGTGTGGTTGTGATAGAAATATGGGCACGAGGTGCCGTAAAAAAAATGAAAGTGGGCTGAGACCCGTAATTTTTTTTTTTAGGATCGTGAAAGGAGGTGTCACATGGTGACTTTTACTTGGAAAGATATTTATTTGAAAGAAGTATATTCGAAAGATATTTATTCAAAAGAAGCATATTCTAAGATATTTATCTTAAAGAAAAATATGTGAATAATTTATATTTGAAGGAATTAATTAATTGGTTGTACTTGTGTTCCTTACTCGTTTGAGCAATAATTATAATGTTCTTGTTGCCCTACTGTTTATATCACTGCTAGTTGTTTTCGATTATTTTAGTATGGTACAGGTTATTTGACTAGTGAGTGTATTAACCGTACCTCGTCACTACTCCACTGAGGTTAGTCTTGATACTTACTGGTTACCGACTGTGGTGTACTCATATTACACTTCTGCACATTTTTGTGCAGAGCCAGGTAATGTGGAGTCAGTTAATCGATCGCTAGCAGTACGGATCTTGCTGTGGAGACTCAAGGTAAACATGTTGTTGTGTTCGCAGGCTTCGGAGTCACCTTCTAATTTGTATTCACACTGTTTACTTTATTTCAAACAGTTGTATTTAGAAAATTGTAACAGACTCTGTAGAGCTTATGACTTGTACTACCGGTTTTGAGAATTGTAAATTTTATAGAGATTTCCATTTCAATAATTATTGTTGTTATTTAGGAAATGTTAGGCTTACCTAGTCCCCAAGACTAGGTACCATCACGATACCCAACGGAGGAAAAATTGGGTCGTGACAGATGCAAATTCGGTCGCCCGGACCCAGGCAGATGGTGTGGGGTATAGCACGCGAAAATTTAGGAGTCGGGCAGAATTCCAGTTTTATGTCCTTAAAATGCCAAAAAAGAGGAACGGTCATGGCAAGGCGATGACTATTGTTCTTTAGATCATTTTTTATGGGTCCGTAAAATTTTAGGCGATACGAGTCCAGTCTCCCGGACCCATATAGATGGTGTGGCCTATAGCACACAAAAATCTGGGAATCGGACGGAATTCCAATTTTATTGCCCTAAAATGCCAAAAAATGAGGAACGGGCATGGCAAGACGATGATTATTTTTCTTTAGGTCATTATTTACGAGCCGGCTAAATTTTAGACGATTCGGGTCTGGTCGCCCGGCCCATGCAGATGACATGGGCTATAGCACACGAAAATTCGGGAATCGGACGGAATTCTAGTTTTATGGACCAAAAACTCCAAAAAATGAGGAACGATCATGGTTAGCCGATGACTATTATTCCTTAAGTCGTTTTTGATGGACCGACAAAATTAGGCGATTCGGGTCCGATCATCTGGACTCATGCAGATAGCGTGGGCTATAGCATATGAAAATCTGGGTATCGGACGCAATTCTAATTTTGTGGCCCTAAAACGCCAAAAAACGAGTAACGGTCATGGCGAGGTGATGACTATTGTTCCTTAGGTCATTTTTTGTGGGCTGGCAAAATTTTAGGCGATTTGGGTCCGGTTGCCCGAACCCATGCAGATTGCATGCCATGCCCGATCTCGTGTCATAGTGGCTTGTCGTGCCCGACCTTGTGTCGTTGACATAGGCATGCCACTACCGACCTCGGCCCATATTGCCCCGCCACGACCGACCGCGGGCCATTGACATAGGCATGCCACGGCCGGCCTAATTTCGGGCATAAATCCTGGGCCAAGTTATTTAGCGCAGCGGGAAGGAGAAGGTAGGAATCCCAGCCTTGTACCATAGTGGCCTACCATAGCCGTCTTCATACCATTGACATAGGCATGCCATGGCCGACCTTGGCCAATAGTGGCATGCCACGGCCGATTGACATAGGCATGCCATGACCGACCTTGGGCCATTGACATATGCCTTGGTCTCGCACGCGACACCTCGAAAAACCTCTATTTGCGACGTTGTCTTTGCATATTAGCCTCACTCTTGGCTTATGCCTGGGCATCGCACGCGACACCCCGAAAAGCCTCTAGTAGTGAAATTGGATTTAGTGTCATAGGCAAGCCTTTCCCTCGACATGACTAAATGACAAATCATGCCACTTAATACACAAATAGTATACATGCAAGGTCTTGAGGACTTATTCAATTTTCCAACACTTAGGCATATAATATAGCATCATTTAAGGAGTAAACTTTTTTTCAAGAAAGTTAGAAATTGATTTTTTCAGGAAAGTTAGAAATTGATTGGATTGGAGGGGAGGGACGAATCGGAGTGACAAAGTCTGAATTTCAGTGGATTGTGGCAGTAAGGCCACTCTGCCACTTACAATACCCCGTCGCGTAGTCATTTGCAATGGATTCTACCCCTTGGGTTGCGGCCCTTCGCCAGACTCTGCTTGAATGCAGGTTGCTTTGTACATCGAGCTGCCCTTTAAGGAGATAGGTGAAAAATCGGCAAGTGTGTGACTCTGAATCATGTGAGAAGCTCATGGCAATTCTGGATGTAAAAGCTGCCTTTAATGGGAATAGTTAGAAGCAGTATGGGCTTACTGAAGCAGAAGAAAAATGGAAAGAAGGATGAGTTCTGGAAAACTAAGAATGATTTACGACTTGTTCAAAGATAATTCCTCTCATTTGCAGTCAGAGACTCCTAATAAGATGCCTTTATTGTAGCCAAATATTAGGCTACGGTAATACATCTGGTCCAGCCAAATATGGAAGTTAAATAATGGTGGATTGGTGGTTGTTAACTAGCTTATTCATCTTTTGAAGTTTCATGCTGAAAAGAACTAGTACTAATTTTGATTTCAATACTCGTAAAAAGTCATTTTTAAGGGAGTTAATATCTTTTTAATTTTTTGTATTACTTAGTGCCAAAAGAATTATTAATCGGGTGTCATTTTATTTGTTCTTGGATTTTAAGAAATAAAGAACGAATAGAAGAAAAAAAGATTTTAGTAGAAGAAAAAAAGATTTTAGTGTGTGGAAAAGGCTTCTTGAGTTGAGTAGGACCACCATTTTATTCAAACCAAATTATTAATCAGGATTTGTTTTCTGGATAACCGATAAATTTCCGAGTATCAGTGGTACACGATTCAAATTTTGGTGATAATGAACCAACCTTTACTCTTATCTACTTAAATATCAAGCTTTTGTCATGTGGGAGAGTTAGAACATATAACATGCGTCTAATCCACGTATCACAAGTTGTACTATTACCACTAAACCAAAGCCCGGAGATCCTTTTGCAGCCAACTGAGCTTTGATTTCAAGCTTTTGAATGTGAAAGTCTGAAACTAATTGATCTATCCTAAAACATACAATAAAGTATCTCTAAAGATCAAGAAGCAACCAAGAAACATTGCATCTTTTGTGACATCTTTTTCCTTATCACTAACTTTAGTATTCCTGTACCACTTACAGCAATATGTTGTTCTTTTTTCTCTTTTAAACCAAGTAAAAGTACAACAGAAGCAAAATGGTACATCAGAGAGGTTGTATATAAGCAGAAACAAAGCTTGCTCTTAAGGAAACTATACATAGTATGCCAAGATCAAAAACTGGTACCATATGCCTTGAACTAATTTGCGCAAAATATTTGTGCTTGATGTGAATAAACTGCAGAACCCATTTTTTCCTAAATCGTTGAAGAATTATGTGAACACATCGAAATGTCTACAAGAACGCCTTCGGTGGTATTCTAGCAAGCTTGCATACGTTCGATCCCAGATTCCAATGTAAAGAGACTCATCATCCGGACTCAGAGATACCCCTGATATCTCACCAAAAATATCAATTTCCTGACGTTTCTTGTAATCTGACTCGGTACTATAAATGTGGACAAAATCTGCAGGTTCAGCCACTACCAGGAACCGTCCATCGGATGAGAAACGGATAGATCGCGCAGCACCCATGTTTCCCTTCAAAATGGCCATAGACGAGGACAGGTTTCTCAAGTCCCAAATCCGACAGGTCTTATCTTGATTCCCAGTGGCAAATGTACGGCCATCTGGGTGCCATGCAGAAGCAAAAGAGTAGTCTAAATGACCCGCAATTGAGGCCACCGTCTGATACAGTAACAAAGAAGTTCAATTGTAAGTTCAGCAAATGGAAAAGTCATCATCAAAAACAAAAATATGGAGGAGAATTAGACATCTTCGAGCAAAAATAATAGTCTAAAATTCACAAACTTTAAGACTTATAGTGCAATGGAGAACAATTATGGATCAATAAAGACCGAGTTCAAACGCGTTTTGCTCCCACGAGAAAGATCTATATGAGAAAATACAAGAAACAAAAGCACACCGCAACTCTTTGCAAATTATTTTCCGGAATACTTTAGCCAAATAATCACCTCATCATAAGTGCAGTAACAATAACGACCTAACATGCTTCAGAGTGCGCTTCTGAACTAAGAAACTGACATTATGTATTTACATAACAAAAAAATCGCATTCCATCTGATGTAGAAGGTAATGACTAAAAATTTAAAATACCTTTCCATTGCGGGAATCAACAAGTAAACCATTTAGATCATCACCAACAACAGTAAAAAGCTTGCTATCTGGGCTCATCGAGGTGTGCTGCATTAATTACCAGTGAAATTATAAATACATGAGCTCCTGAAGGATGCAGTTTTGACCAGTATCGAAATATTTGTGCAACATAAAGCATGTAGACAGGAAGAAAGAATTTTTTTAATCCAGATGAAAATTGAAGCGAATGTGAACTAGCAATTTGGACATATAATGAATATCCCCACTTATTACTTTCGTATCCGAAAACCTCAGAGGAAATGCAATTCAAACTGGATGATGGACTAGGTCCTGAGCCCAAAGAACTAAATCCTCGCCTACCAATAACAAAATCTCATACTAGATCTGAAGAAACTAGTAGAAGGTTGATGGAACTTCTTGATAGCGGACAACAGCTTATGTGTTTCCACTATCTACATGCCAGTTCATCCCTCTAGTGGATATTTTCTTTCTTGGTGTTCGGGCCAGCTTGTGTGCACCTCGACTAATTCCACCGAGTACCTGCTATCTCCCACCAGCACAGGTAACTTTGCCCACCTTGAGAAGAAATTACCTAGTGTTTTTTGCAATCTTAAGCCTCATGCTAGAATTTCATTAAATTAAGAAAAGGCCTTATACTAGAAATTCATGAAGTTACTCTTTCCCGCCAACACAATAGATAATGATATGATGAAGGGGAGGAGGAGGACTACAATGACAATTCACTTATATAACAAATTGTATTATTACTTCACGAACAACCAAATAATACTGTGGTAAGTAGTAACTAATGAAAAGAAGTCAAAAAAAAGGAGCAAAGAAAGGGGAAGAACAAAAATAGCAGTAAAAGCACATAAAAAAACTTACATTCACTGGCCAAGGGAAGCGGAAGTGATTCATTTGCTGAAACTTCTCCATGTCGTACTCTCTCACACCACAGTCGTTGTTGGATGCCATAAAACGAGGCCCACCACTGTAAAATGTTTGAACTTTACTTTCATCAGTTGAAATTTTTTAAACTAGCTCAACAACTGATTGTGACATTCACACTCTACCTGACGCTTTCATATATCTCAATGGCATTTGTGATAGCATTATCTTCATAAGTGGTCCTTGCACAGAAGCTGACTCCCGGCTTGTCCAAACTCTGCAATATTATTTGAAAGCAAAGTTAAGCAAATACCACAACACAAAAAAAAAAAAAAAAACAAAGTTTAGCGGAAAGGAACTTCTTTTTTTAACTAAGAATTCACCAACACCACATCAGCTTTTTCCTGTGATTAAGAGATGCACTGACCTTACAAATGAGTTCTCCTTGAAAGCCACCAGCAACCACAAAACGGTTCTTCACTGCCATCGTGCTGATTTGGGTTTGTGTCAGACCCTCTAACAAACTTCCTGCGTGTTTCTAGAGGCCCAACAACAAAAAAGAATAGGTAAAACATAAACAAGAGAAGAAATAGTTATATCCATATGAAGCAAAGAGAAAAATGTTAAAGAGGAAAAATTCAAGTGGAACTTCTTTCTTTTTGCCCCCTGTTTTGTGGCAGGGAATGGTGCAGGATACTTCTATCAATACCCACCACAAAGCCAAGAAATCAAAGAACTGAAAATGCATATATGAACACAAGAGTCATTTTCCAGGCTATGTCACGCCTAAGAGAAGGAAAAAAGAAGCAAGAGCGTAGCAGAAACTAAAGTAGGGGACTATCATTAAATACTTTTCAATTACCTCCGTCGGTGCTATGTGTCCAGAGAAGTTGATAACTTCTGAGAGGTTGCGAGAAATGGATGACCAATGCATAAGTGAATAGTTCGAAATCATATACACGTCATGCTTTGAAGTTGCCCACACCAAGTTCCTTAGCTGCAAACAAGAGGCAAAAGAAGTCATTAAAAGACCGCCACTCAGCAAATTGACCACACCAAAAAAAAAAGGCCATAGGCAAAGATCACAGAACAAATCCAAACTTTGAAAATGTAATTAAGAGATACCCCCCAATAACATCACATATGGTATCTCACTACTTACAAGATAAGAAAATTGACATGAATCAAAAAACTAGAGATAATTCATTTGGCAACATAATGATTTTTGTTTATTACTGGAGGAACAAAAATATGCCTTGTATTTTTATTTATTTCAATATGAAAGGGAAAAGAAAAACAGAACACAAGAAAACCGGGTCGTTGAGCGGAAGTGCCAAAAAGAGGACGAGGTAGACCTAAAATCACATGGAAGGAAGTTGTCTTAGCAAAAGATAGGACACAATGAAAGAAAAAGTTCTATAAATGAGATATATATTAGTTGAGAATATGTTTTTGACGTTAGCACTTTTACTATGTGTCCTATGCTTTCTAGGAGTGGTTTAGCCTTTCATAGATTTATATATTTAGAAAATATACATAACTTATGATACTTTTTGTTTGTATTTGCATAATATTGACATAAGACGAGTTTAAATAGAGTGACGTGGTCGGCGAAGTGATTCGTATAGCTGGTCCCAACTTGTTTGGGACTGAGCCGTAGTTGTAGTAGTATGCCGATTGTCACAAAAGGAGTCCGAAAGAAGTCTCTGCTGTAGCATTAGGAATTCAACATTTTAGACATTTGGCAGGTCAACTTTAAGTAAGTGAGTAAAACACAAATTATTCTAGTGTAGGCGGAATCTGCAGAATAAAGCGGACCTGAAAATGGAGGATTGTAGGCTTAACGGATCTTGCATTATAAAAGAATTCGTAGTAGTTGGCACCCTTCTCCACTTGTTCGCATTCCTGAAAATGCAATCACGTAAATGACCAGCAAAGATGAGAATTTTACTGTGGTCGCAACGAATTGACCCAAATGGAATTCTTTATACTAAAAAATTGCAGTGCAAATACCTTATCGACAGCTTCCCCCGACAAAGGAATGTTCTCATAATTTCTATACTGTTCGAGCCTTGTCAATCTATAACTTTGCCTGGTTACATTCAACCTCTCCCATGGAATACCTTGTATATCCTTCCCTTTTCTTGCTTGTGCAGCCGATGTATCAGTCACTTTTGTTGGCTAACAAAATATCAAGAGTTCCAGGTAACTCAAAATACAAAAGGGGTATAAAAATTGATGATGATAATTTAGAACCAGACAATAAGTGATCCATCAGAAAAATAGGTAAATTTGACTTGGCCAAACAAATTGGACAAACGACAAAGAAACCTGACTAGATAAAATCCAGTAAAACTATACTAGTTCTCGATTCTTGGCTGTTGGAAATTTTCAAAAGAGGAGCATTTTCAAACCATGGACCTTTGGCTGCTCTATGATAACATAATTATCAACAAGAACGTCTAGCCTAAAATGAATAGGAACAAACGAAGAACAAGGCAAAATTCAATAGAGGAGGAGAAGTGAATCAAGTTACTATATTTTACTAACCATATCATAGTCACCAAGATTTGTCTCCTCGTTATAGAATTCGCCCTCAAATTCATCGGCTGAATCAGTCACCTCTCTGTCGTCCGCCATGTAATCCAATTGGTCAACCCTTTCAAGAGACATGCCTTGAAAAATAGATAAAAATTGCAGATTAAAGGTTGCCCCAAAAAGAACAAAGAACAAAGAAAGAAAGGGGGGATATTAAAAAACTTAATCAAAAAAATGCACTCAAAAAATCCAAATAAGCAAATCAATGAAAAAAGTTTAACATCTCCTACCCCAAAAAACCACTAGCCAGAATAAGTTCCCAAATACCAAAAAAGAAAAACTTTCATTTTAATTACCAAGAAACTCCTAAAACTGAAATACCATTGATGAACATAATGCTGTGACTATCATCAATTTTACTAGTATAATTACCTATGTGTTGCCATAAATAGCAGATCCCAGAAAATCATTTCACAACAAAATTAAACAAAAATAAAAAAATCATTCTTGAATTACCCACAACAGCTCCTCATACTAAACAACATTCAAAACTTTAATGCTGAGATTACTATTGCTAATATAAATCCACAAACCAACAAAAATATTACAACAAACAATAAAATAGTAAAAACTAATTCTTGGAACCTGTGCATAAGAATTAATGCTGAGATTATTGCAGATAACTGCATAAACCCAAGAAACTGTTATTACAATAAACAAAGAAATAGTAAAAGATAATCTTTGCATGAGAAGAGTACACACACACAAACAAAAAAAAAGGAGGCGGCAAAAGAGAGTTTTGCAAGAACTAACCAGAAAATTTTCTTTTTGTTTTTTGGGGATAAAACAGCTTTTTTCAAAATACCCAGATGTATATTTATGTAAGAGGCACTTTTGTAGGAAAAATGGTAGTATTGTTTTTTCCAGCTTCTTCTTGTTGTTTTTGTTGTGAAATACGTATGTGCAGTATGTGTAATGCTGAGATTACAACAGTCAAAGAAATAGTAAAAGATTTATATAATCCTTGCATAAGTACAGCACTTACAAAAAAGGCCATAAAAAGATAGTTGCAAGAACTAACCAGAAAATTGTCATTTTTTCAAGAATAACCAGATGTTGGAACTTGGTATGCAAGGAAAAATGAGCTTGAAAATATTACAACAGCAAACAAAGAAATAGTAAAAGATATATTCTTTGCATAACCACAGCACTTACAAAAAAAGCATAAAAAAAGTTGCAAGAACTAACCAGAAAATTGTTTTTTTTCTTTTTCAAGAATAACCAGATGTAGGCACTTGGTATGCAAGGAAAAATGAGCCTTTTTTTCACTTCTTCTTCTACTTGTTGTTGTGCAATGTCAATGTGCAGGTTGAATGATAGCTTCTAACCCCCCCCCCCCCCCCCAACACACACACACACACACACACAAAGGATAGCAAAAGAGGGTTGCAAAAACTAACCAGAAAATCTTCTTTTTTCTCAGGGTGAAAACAGCTTTTTCAAAAATACCCAAATGTATATATGCAAGAGGCTTAAGCTTTTTTGTTTTTGTTCTACAAATGTGAATGTGCAGATTGAATGATAGCTTCTACGTCTGGTTTGTAGCTATGATATGATGCTACACATGTCTTGGAATTTGGGGTTATAATTTTTGTAAGATATAAATGCACGCGCCCGGGTATCAAGATGGAGTAAGTGGGCGTTTGGACATAAGAATTGTAAAATTGAAAAAAACAAAAGTGATAAAATAAATTCACTTCAAAATGTTATTTGAAAATTAAAATTGTGTTTGCACATAAATATAATTTTGGATTATTTTTTAAGTTTTGTGAATGGTCTGAGTAAAAAATTTAAAAAATAACTTTTTGAAATTTTTTAAATTTTCGAAAAATTCTAAAATTCGTCTTCAAGTAAAAATTAAAAATTTTACGCCTAAACACTGATTTTGAAAAAATAAAATTCTAAGAAAAGAGAAAATATTCTTATGCCCAAACGGACTTTAAGGTCTGCATACAGCCTCTCTGTCCCAGGATAGGGGCAAGGTCTGCGTATACACTACCCTCCTCAGACCCCACTAGTGAGATTATACTGTGTTGTTAGTTATAAACTGACTCTAAGAATCACCTTTTTACTTTACCTTTCTTATCAGAAAATGACAAAATGGTCCTTGTCATATATTTAATAAGCTCTAGCTGTTAGATTTAATGCAAATTAATGAAAAATAATAAGTTCCGTCAAATTTCAAAAATTAAAACACCAAAATGGCTCTAGATATCATAAATAGACCAAATTAAGGGAAACTACACCAGACGCCAGAAAATAGATTTGCATCAGACGCCAGAAAATAGACCCAAAAAAAGCAAAGATTGCAAAATTGCACCTTCAAATATGAGCTCATGTTCGATCTTTGTTAAATATTTAATGAAAACTAAAATTGCTCATTTTTTTACAAAATTGCACCTCGAACGTATATTTAAAAAGTTTATTTTAAACCTACCCCAAAAGGAAGACGATCATTTTTGCAATTTTCTCCATTTCTTACTACTCTTTTTCTTTATGTGTACTTTTTGCCTTTTTTTATTTCCTTTGATTTATTGCAGAATTAGAACTAGAATATTGGACAAATCTATTAAAAGGGAATTTTGACCAGGAAATTCTTCAATGGAACAAAGAAGATATTGAAAAGAAAACTTGCAAAATATTTTCTATTTAAAAAGAATTAAATAAATATTTGAAGCACCAACACCAACTTTGTCATTTTGTATATTCTTTTGGGTCAAAGGATAATCATAATATACATAATAATATTTTGTATAGTATATAAGACTTTGTCCCTATAAGGTTATTTTCAAAAACAAAAGTTAGAAAAGAGGGAGAAAAGTCATAATACGTTGGTATATGAGTCCAAATGACTCGATCAACACTAATTGAGGACATCGAGCATTAAAGGATGCAACTATATTATGAGAATATGTACTCAATTTAAGCTCTACATCGAATTTAGTAAATCAAATAAATTATGGTGAAATTCTGAAATCGAACTCATAAAATTTAAATTTTAAATTTATCTTTTATTTTCGATTGAAAGATTGCCGATGATTACAATTATAAAGATTCGTCCTAAGAGTTCTACTCAAAATTTAAGAACTGAGTGCGCACGAAATGGAGGCTATTCAAAAATGGCATGACATGAATAACAAACACAAGGCACAAATAACAAAATAGGACAAGGACAAAAAAAATAGAGAGATTTACAATTACATACATTTTTTGATAGGAAAGATAAGCTTATATTAATTATAAAGATGCATTCGTACAGAGAGGTTGGTGTTGGGGATGCACCAAAGTACTAATACTACAAATACTACTAGTAGAACTGTTATGAATATCTATTGTGGAGTGTTGATCCAAAGGATCATTACAAAAAGGGGAGTTTTCTACTATAGTAACTCCTGCATCACCATGTTGCAGAGGGTGAATGTTTGTTGCCAACAAGTTCGCCGGATGTGAATCAAAAGGTGGTGTTTGAGTGTCAAGCCTGATAGATTGTCATACTTGAGCGGATGGTACTTTTTGGAGAGTTGTAGCGCCTGATTGATCTGCTCTTAGTTGTTCGATAACAAAAATGGGTGGTGAGACAAAAATAGTTGGTGTTGAGTACTCCATCGTACAACCTTGCTTGGCTAACCTATCTACTACCCATTTTGCTCTATGTACACATGTATGAGATGCGGATCATGGAGCTGGTGGAGCAGGTGCCTGCAATCATATTTTTATTACCCTTCTCATATATCTTGGACCTAAAGAAAAAAGAAAAAAACTTGGAAGGGGTAAAAGGAAGAGCTAATGACCGTTGGTAGGTGTAAGATGCTAGCTAACCAAAGAAATAACTGACTAATTCTAGAGATTGGTGTAGACATAAGAATAGAAAATGAGAACTTTGATAGTGAAAGGATAATTTAATGTTGAGTTGTATTGATTGACAAACATTCTTACAGCTGGTCATACTATGAAATGGCAATATAATATAAACGACAATATAATTATTTTAAATTTAATATAGTTAAATATGATATACTCGATATTAAATTCTTTTGTATAGTTAAATATATTGCATGTGTTTATTATCTTGACGTTATATAGTTTAGTTAACGACAACGCATGGTATGCATGTATTATCCTGACATTTTATAGCGAGATTTCATCAATTTTGAATTGAGAGTCAAGAGGTGTACATTACGAGTTCGAATTATATGACTTGTTTATTAATACTGTAATGAGTTTTTCCTCCTTCCATGTTAACTATTAAAAATAAAAAAAATTAATTATTTTCATAATTACAGGCTTACTGATTTAAACACTGTCATTATAAACGAAAACAATATATACACGTTTAATGTATGGAACATTTCAAACTAAAATTGGTCGAAGCTGCCAGGGAAATTAAAACAGCTATTGATAAAATGGACATTTTGATGCTTATCTATGGCCTGAAAACGACAAACCAAGTTAGGTAAAACAAATAGTACATGGTACCTCTAATTTAATTTAAACATGAGAAAACGTCCCAATTTATTCATGTACTATTGATCTATTTATACTCTTTTATTGTTAATTAGCAAATCGTCTTATATTTGTTTATCGTCAACCCAACTCCCTAGTGCGGATTCCACGTATGTACTTAGAGAGAAAATGTCCAAATTTATTCCTCGACCTTTAGCTCTGATTTAAAATATCCTGAGGTTGGCTTTAATGTCGAGAACAAAAAATGAGACTTTTTCTTAGGGAAGCTAATATCATATCAGAAAGTTTAACCAAAAGCAAAATTACTCAATTTCATATAGTACAGCAACAAATTTGACCATTTTTTCTTTAGACGTGTATCTTGTAACCTATGCCACAATTATGACACTTGTACCATGATCGATTCGTCTCATCCCTATTAAACTTTTGTTAGGGGCTAAGGGTGGTAAAATGATTAAAAGAAAATAATTAACCATCCATATTATTCATTAAAAATGGGTTGGATAATAAAAATTTTTTAAACGGGTCAAATATAGATAAGAACCATATTATTCATTTTGAAAATGGATAACCAATTTATAACTAATGAGTTTAACTTTTATATTTGTAAAGCCTCAAATTGAGGGTTCCTCAAGTTTGGAAAACTAAGAATTCTCTAAAAAATGATCATATTCAAGAAGTCATAGACTCATATTATCTGTCGATTAACCCATTTTTTATCCGTATTAAATATGGGTCGGATCGGATAATTTATCCATTTTTTTATTACTCGTTTTTTACCCGACCCAACAGCCACCCCTAGGGGCTACCAACCATACTTATCAAAACAAAATATGTTGGGCAGATAAGCTCTAGCTAAGACATCACGAGTCATGAGTAGTCTTTTCTCTATCCCCACATATATACTTCTTTCAATAATACTATAACACATATTGCCATCTTAATGTGTGATATGATATGATTGATCCCACATTCGGGACTGCTAGATAATGGAATATTTACATCATTAGGCCGTCACTTTTTTATGTATGTATTTCTTGGTCAAGGTATTTTGTTGCTGCTAGACTTTATGTTACAGCAAGAATCTCTTTGTTAAAGTACTTTTTAGTGGAAAATTCGAGGCCAATGTACAAGAATTACATAAGTAAGATCTAGCCAATGGGAAAGAATTACATAAGTAAGATCTAGCCAATGGGAAAGAATTACATAATAGAAACAATTCAAACCGAATAAATCGAAGTTACCGAACCGAATAAATCGAAATCTAAAGGAGAAAAATCGAATCTTACCGAATTTAATTAGGTACGGTATTGGTATAGCATTTTACGAAATCGAATACCAAAAATACTGAACTGAAATGTCTAAATACCGTACTGTACCGACGGACAAAAACCCTAGTAAGATCTATCCAATGGTAAAGGGTAGGTAGTCACTGTTCAACCTTCAACTATGTGTGAAGTCCGAGGAATTAAAATTCGAAATCCAGATCGAGATTGGCATATAGAACGGTATGACGTTCTAGCAAGCCTAACTTGTACTTATTTGCACAATCACATTTTTGGTTTAAGGGTTGCTCGCCCTGCCGAAAGGCTTTCGGGGCTTACACCTCGCTATTACAAGACCTAAAAAAATGCTTTCAGTAGCGCCCTTAATCTAAACTAACGTTTGACCATAAATTCTCAAATTTATTTTAAAAATCTGATTTGGATGAAGTTTAGTTTGAAGATGAAAATCTCTTTAGACATAATTTTTCAAAACGTGTTTCACTTTCTTTTTTTTTTGAAAAAACATGAAATGTGACTTATACCCATAAGTTTTAAAAACTATAAAAAATACCCAACAACTCTAAAAAAAATTCATACAAAACAAGCTAAACAAATCTGAAGAAAATTCATACAAAACAAACGAAACAAATCTGAAGAAAATTTATACAAACATTAGCAGATTTTAGCAAATTACCTTCAAATTTTGTCTTTGCGGTGGATTGCCACAGATTGGCACAACAACTTTGGCGAAGGTTTTCTTCCGTCTATAGAGTGGCAAAGCCGCGTGAGTTTAATGAGAAAAAAATGGGTAGATATGGATAGTTGGGTCATAATAACATAAAGTGAACTTTTCTTTGAAAAACAAAAGTTTAGGGCAATTTTTGAACAGCTCTTAAGCTGGTTTTGGGATTTTGAAATTTGCCAAAATATGAATAAAATCTATAAACAAACAGGTATTTATCAAAAAAAAAAAAAAAAATTAGAAAACAATTGACAAAATCTATGGCGAAACGGGAGCTAAGTCTTTTGAAGCGCCAGTAGTTGTAGTTGTGGGTAGGGTTGTGCCGTGGATACCTAGATGATCGATTGAAAAGCTATGACATGGTACGTGATTTTCTGTAAAATGCAGTAAAAAAACTTGTATTTGTCAAGACCCAATTCCATTAAGCATAATGCAGTTTATACCAGAAAAGAATGTTCAAACAACTCAAACCATAAGATATCATAAGAAGGCAACTCAACAACAAAAAGTGTTTAGTTTGTCAAGAAACCTGCCCGGATATTATAAGGATCAAAATTAAACTATATATATACAGAGATCTATTTACATTATGCGTTTTGTAACGTACAACCCAACTTCATGCAAAAATGGAGTGGTCTAGCAATTGTTCTTTAAAACAAACAAAAAGGCACGGTCCCGTGAGTATTCAGTATCTTAGTTTTCCTATCATCAGCCAATCCTGTATGTAAAATATGCACACCCTACTTGACATTCAGTGAATTGCTTTGCTGTGTCAATACTTGAAGAATCCCTTTCAATAACCGAGTCAAGTACCAGGAACTAATATTCATGTCAGCTCTGCCCATTAAATAGAGAATAGTGCAGCAGAGCTACTAATAACCAGAAGGTTAGAGCCATGTGAGAAGTCAAACTAGAAGCACCTGACAGAGAGTGAGCGCCTACTAAATGTACTGATCCAGTAATTTCATCCTTCAATCCAATGCTTGATGAGCCTGTAATAAACCACAGATAAGATTTTGATGAGTTAACATTGAGACTGAACAGTGGAGGCAACAATATAATAGTATCTCTTTAAACTCAAAATTTCAAGCAACATACAGCATCATTCAGTTTCTTCATATGTAAAGGAATTAATGATATTACTAGAGATAACGATCTCTGTAGTGGCAGGGCACTCATCATAGTGAAACTGACTTCGTGATATCATGTGTATTCAGGTCAATTAAAAGAGCCAGGTTCTACGTCAAATTTCAATTAGATTATCAGATCCAGGAAGCAGCATCATAATGTAATGAGACCATTTATACCAGGGACAAAAAAGAGGGAAAGTATACTATTACCAACATCCCGTTGTCAAAACTCAAAAGGCATGATTATTTTTCTCGTCGCGGTACTTATCATAACATGAACACTTGAGTAGCAAAATTTCCCCCAAAAAAAAAAAAAAGAAGCTAAAAATCCGTAACACTAAAATTGTTAATCTTTTGACCAGCAGATTACTCAATGGATAAACTACCCTGATTGGAGAAAAATTCTTCAGGATGGGCACAGTCGCTCAAATTCAACAGAAGTTAACACAACAGAGAAGCATAACATCAAATGCACTTGCCTAATTGCCGAAGAGCCCTGTGAACTTAAAGTTGGTCTAAGAGCATTCTATGGCCGAGACTCTTCCCTCTCTTCTTCTTCCTAAGATTCCACTACATCCATCAACAGCCAAGCTTCCCGCGTCCAAACCCCAGTAAAGTTCTCCGGCAACCGAGCCCTCACGCGCCCTCACGCGCCGCCAACTCGCCTGTTTTTCCGGCGACATCTCAGCCACGCGCCGGCGCGTGTGGCTTTTTACTAAAATTTTTAAATTTTTGACCAGCAGATTACTCAATGAATAAACTACCCTGATTGGAGAAAAATTCTTCAGGATGGGCGCAGTCGCAGTCGCTCAAATTCAACAGAAGTTAACACAACAGAGAAGCATAACATCAAATGCACTTGCCTAATTGCCGAAGAGCCCTGTGAACTTAA
Organism: Nicotiana tomentosiformis; assembly: GCF_000390325.3. Lineage (NCBI taxonomy): Eukaryota > Viridiplantae > Streptophyta > Magnoliopsida > Solanales > Solanaceae > Nicotiana > Nicotiana tomentosiformis. Next base: position 1,199,890 of record NC_090820.1, on the reverse strand, counting down.
AGTTGGTCTAAGAGCATTCTATGGCCGAGACTCTTCCCTCTCTTCTTCTTCCTAAGATTCCACCACACCCAAAAAGAGCCAAGCTTCCCGCGTCCAAACCCCAGTAAAGTTCTCCGGCAACCGAGCCCTCGTGCGCCGCCAACTCGCCTGTTTTTCCGGCGACATCTCAGCCACGTGCCGGCGCGTGTGGCTTTTTACTAAAAAATTTAAATTTTTTTCTTCAGACAGCCTCTTCTCGAGGCTTTTCCGAGCCTTCCCGTGTCAGTTTCACCAAATTCCGACGACTTTTTCTTTTTCCGGCCATTAAACCCCAGATTCTGGCGATTGATTCCTTTGTTCAGTACGAGAAAACCTTCCTCCCTTCCTATATACTGTTTTCACCCACTGTGATTACTGTTATTCCAACTATTGAGGCTTTTTCGGGACAGCCGCATTTAGAATATGATGGAATGTATAAAGAGAAGCTCTTTCTTTTCTCTAGAATCTAGAAAACTAGAATACATGCCTTTTATCAAAGCTGTCTCTTGGCCAGCCCTAGAACTTGGGGGAAGATGCCATCGAAAGCTCGACGTAGGGTAAGAGCCGCACTTCTCGCTGCCCGAGGAGCACTCTCAGGCGCAAGGGTTTCTTGGAATCTAGTCTCATTGGGTCTTTCTCCAAATGGGTTGGTTCTCCAGAGGTTGTTAGGAACTGGGCAGCAGAGGCATGGAACGTCAAGGACGGGCTGAAAATATCGCAACTGGGGGACACTCAATATCTCTTTCGTTTTGTTGACAAGTCTCAAGCTTCAGAAATTCTTGTCAGAGGAAACAGGTGGTCCGATGGGAACTTCTTAAATCTATACAGATGGGTGGAGCATGATGGGTGTCTTGACCCTCGCTTCACTGGCGAAACATTGGTGGTCAACATGGTGGGTCTCCCGGTGCATCTTTGGTGTCTTGACCTATTCAAGAAGATAGGGAAAATCTGTGGGGGTTTTATTGATGTCACTTGCAGTTTACACGATCTCTCGCGAGTGAGGATTGTGGTGAGGAAAGGGGGCAGAATCCATGTCTCCACTGTGGTGGAAGATGGCTACTTGAGTTATAGGGCTTGGTTGAGCCCTGAATTTCACCTTATCTTTATGCCTGTGATAGTGGCGGAAGAAAAGGGAAGGTCAAATAGAAGGGAGGGGAGGGGAAATCAGTCTCTGAGGGGAGGGGAGGGCAGGGGAAATCAGTCTCTGAGGGGAGGGGAGGGCTCACCGGATCACTGGATTAAGCCGGAATCGGACGTTAGATCGAGAAGAGACGGGAGGTTTGAAACTGGGGGAGGAAGACAAAATTTTAACATGAGGGGAAGACGTGAATGGGTTAGTGATGCGAGCTGGAAAGGCAGAATGGGCCGATCCTCTTCTAATTATCATAGGGTCGGGCAAGTTTTCAGCAAGTATAGGCCTGGGCCTCCTCACATGGGCCCAACAACTTTCCCCAATTCCATTAGAATTGATCCTAAGGGGCCCAGATTATTTCAAGCTGCGCATGATAAGGCTCCTAAGCATATGGGAACAGTCGTTCCTCCTTCTGGCCATGGTACTTCACACAGTGGCACTCCTTCACCGAGCTCTAGTGACTTGGGCCCCTCTACGATGGCCGCTGCTGCAGGGGCAGAACCGGCTAAAGATGGTGCTGTTAATCCACGGCCCCCCGCCTATGATGGACCCAGTTCCATCAACCCCTCACATGCTCATGGGCTTAGTAGTGCTGAGGTCACACTTAAAGTTTCTTCTTCTTCTTGGGAGATTGTTGAGCATGCCCCAATTGATGTTAGTGTCGGACCAGTACTTTCAATTAATATGCCGCCAAGGGTTCCATGCTCTCTTCCTCCATGCTACCCTACTGATGGTTCTGGACATTCCAATAGCAGCGGGGTGTTAATTTCAGAGGTTGCTGCCCCTCAAGGAAATGGTGAGACCCTTTCGGAGGTTAAAACTCCTAGTGCTAGCAATACTATGGTCTTGTATTCCTCTGGTAGTAGCAAGGAAAGGGTACATATAGAAGACGCATGCCCAATTTCGTCACGGATTGGAGGAGGGGATGTCTTTCTGGATGGAGGATAAACTATTAAACTTTGGAAAGTTTCTAGGTGTTTCTATTGAAGGGAAGGAAGGTAGGATGTTAGAATTGTTGAGGGAGATTGAGCAACAATCTCTTTACGATGGTGCAGGGAGGGAGTTGGGTAAAGGTGTTAAGCAAAATAACTTAGGGGATGTAGTGGTGTATCAGAGAAGGGGGCGAGTGTGTGACAAAGAGAAAGAGACCTCGGCTAGGGGGGGTGGGAAAATGGGGGCTATTGTCGCTTATGGAAGTTAAGATCCTTTCATGGAATGTGAGGGGGATGAATGACCCAAACAAAAGGGCCATCATCAAAGTGGGAGTTGGGGAGTAGGGTGCCAACCTAGTTTGTGTTCAGGAGACCAAAATGGAAGTTTTGTCGGATGCGATCGTGAGAAGTGTCTGAGGAGGTAGTTGGGTGAAATATGACTGGGTCCCAGCAGCGGGAAGTGCCGGGCATTCTACTTATGTGGGATGATAGAAGCTTGGAGGTAAAGGAGATTAGAAAGGGAGTTTTTTCTTTGGCAGCTTCAAAGATAGAGTGAGTGGGGTGGAGTGGGAATTTGGAGGAGTGTACGGGCCGGTAGGGGAAGGGTCCAAGGTATCTTTCTGGGACGAACTGGCCAATATTATGGGGGAATGGGACATTCCATGGTATCTAGGGGGAGAATTTAACACTATTAGATTCCCGGAGAAGAGATTAGGGTGTAATGTGATTTCGAGGGCCATGGAGGAGTTTTCTGACTTCATCAATGATCACTTTCTCATTGACTTTCCTCTGTCAGGGGAAAGGTTTACTTGAGCCAGGGCGGAGGATTCCAACTCAAGGTCTAGACTTGATAGATTCCTGACATCTCCCTCATGGGATGAGCTGGTGCCGAATGTGCTGCAGATTCCTTTACCTGGGTTGACTTCAGATCATTTGCCTATTTTGCTAGATGGATGCAGAGGGAGGGGGTGCGTGCTCCCTTCCGATTCGAAAACATGTGGTTGAAAGTGCCAGGATTCAGTGACAAGGTGAAAGAATGGTGGACAAGCTACGGGGTATCAGGGACACCTTCATTCCGTCTTTCGAAGAAACTTACATTGCTCAAGGGAGATATTATTAGGTGGAATAAGGAGGTTTTTGGGAGGGTAGAGGTTAAAATGAGGAAGCTTATGCATGAATTGAGGGAATTAGAAAGAGGGGAAAGGGCGAGGGAGTTAGATGAATCTGAGAAAGCGAGATTGGGGGAGGTTAAGAGGGAAATCGTCGAGTTAGCAATAGCTTAGGAGACTAGTTTGCGGCAAAAATCGAGGGCGCTCTGGTTAAAGGAGGGGGATTCGAATACCAAGATTTTCCATAGGGTGGCGGTTGCAAATCGAAGGAGAAACTTCATAGAGTCCTTAGTTGTGGATGGGGTGAGGATTGAGGGAGAGGAGGAAGTAAAATGGGCGATAGCGGGGTTTTATGAGAACTTATATTAAGAGGAAGTTAGTTGGAGGCCGACTTTGGGGGAATAGAGTTCAACCATATAGGGGAGGGAGACAACGAGTGGCTAGAAAGGGTTTTCGAGGAGGAGGAGGTGCACGAGGCTGTGTCGAGTTGTGCTGGTGATAAGGCCCCCGGGCCTGATGGTTTCTCCTTGGCTTTCTTTCAGCTCTTTTGGGACACCATCAAGGGGGAGTTGATGGAAGCCATTGATACTTCCATGTGAATAGTGTTTTCGAGAGAAGTATCAATGCTTCCTTTATTACTATTGTGCCTAAGAAAGAAGGTGCATCTTGTATCAGAGACTACAGGCCTATTAGTCTCGTGGGGAGCATTTACAAGATTATTTCTAAAGTGCTTTCCAACAGACTTAAGAAGGTTCTTGACATGACTGTTTCGTCCTCCCAGAATGCGTTTGTGGAGGCAGATCCTGGATGCTGCTTTGGTGGCAAATGAACTTGTAGACTCCAGAAGGAAAAATAGAGAACCCGGCTTACTATGCAAGCTGGACCTTGAGAAGGCTTTCGACCATGTCAATTGGTTGTTCCTGGACTTCATTATGATGCGGATGGGGTTTGGGGCAAGATGGAGGGGATGGATCAAGTTCTGCATTTCCTCAGTCAGATTCTCTGTCCTGGTTAATGGTAGCCCGTGTGGTTTCTTTGGCAGCTCCAGGGGTCTCAGGCAAGGTGACCCCCTATCCCCCATGTTATTCATTCTAGTGATGGATGCTCTGAACAAAATGATGGATCGTGCGGCGGGCGGAGGCTTCATGAGAGGATTTTCAGCTCCGATTGGGGTGCTCAGTGCCCGAAGAGTCTCACATTTGCTTTTTGCGGATGACACACTGGTTTTCTGTGATGCCGATATGGATCAGTTGACCTACCTGAAGCAGGTCCTGCAGTGGTATACTAACCTGCAGTGGTTCCAGTTAGTATCAGGACTCAAAATCAACATCGGCAAGTGTGAGATTTTTCCGGTAGGTGAGGTTGCTAATATTGATGCCTTATCTTATGTTCTCAGATGCAAGGTGGGCTCCCTTCCCACTACTTACCTGGGCCTCCCATTGGGCGCTTCATATAAGGATACTACGGTTTGGAATCCAGTGATCGAGCGGGTTGAAAAAAGATTAGCAGGCTGGCAGAAACGGTATTTGTCAAAAGGAGGTAAGGAAGTGCTCATCAAAAGCACTTTATCGAGTATGCCCATCTATTACTTATCCCTGTTGCAAGCACCGGTGAGCATCACAGAAAAACTGGAGCGACTTCAAAGGAACTTTCTTTGGGATGCGGCGGATAGAACTAGAAAGTTTCATCTAGTGAATTGGTAGACAGTCACTTTCCCAAAGAAGTGGGGTGGACTTGGAGTGAAAGATCTTAGGGTATTTAACAGAGCTTTAATGGGGAAGTGGTTGTGGAGATTTGGGGTAGATGAGCATTCTCTATGGAGGGAGATCATAGTAGAAAAGTATGATTCCACGGGAGGGGGTTGGAGGACCAAGGCAATCACAACACCTTTCGGGTGTGGCATGTGGAGGAGCATCATGAAGAATTAGGAAGCATTCAGTGGCAACATCACTTACAGGGTCGGAGATGGAAGGAGAATCAGCTTTTGGAATCATAGGTGGTGTGGAGAGGATACTCTGAGGGTCTCCTTCCCCCACGTCTTCAGAGTTTCAAACCAGAAGGAACTGATGGTCCAACAAATTCGTAAGGAGCATGAAGGGGGTAGTATGGGACCTCTCATTCAGAAGGAACATACAAGATTGGGAGATTGCGGAGCTCCAAGATTTGTTGGCACTGCTATATGGGCAAGACAGGCCCCAGCCATCCTGCGACTCTTGGAGATGGGGCTTGCGCGGCGATGGTTTGTTCACCGTAAAGTCCTTTTACCAGAGTATGTTGGTGAGAGAGGAGACCACTTTTCCATACTCCTCGATCTGGATTACTAGGGCGCCCACGAAGGTGTGCTTTTTTGCATGGTTAGCGGCGAGGAGAGTGATCTTGACTGCTGAAAATCTCCGAAAGAGAGGAATTACACTTGTTAGTTGGTGCTACATGTGTAAAAGCTCAGGGGAAGAAGTTGATCACCTTTTGTTGCATTGCCCTGTGTCCTCTGCTTTGTGGAGGGCAATCCTGAATCTTTTTGGTGTTCAATGGGTGATGCCAAGCACTGTAAAGGAAATGTTATATAGCTGGGCCGGTTTCCGTAGAAGAAGAAAGCAAAAGGCGTGGAAGTTCGCCCCGTTAGCTCTCATGTGGATAGTATGGGGGGAGAGAAATAGGAGACCTTTTGAGGAGATTGAGTCTCCTTTTTCACATCTTAAGAATAGTCTTTTATCTTTGATCGCTTTTTGGTGCACCCATTTAACCCCTACTTGTATAGAAGATTGGGCGTCTTTTGTAGAGAATCATGTTCTGATGTAAATTCTCTACGTTTTGGTATACTTCGTGTATACGGGAGTTCTCTCCCTTTTGATTAATACAATTTACCTTATCAAAAAAAAAAAACATCAAATGCAATATATCAATACATAATTTTAGCTATCAAACTGATACAACTTACAGTTATATTCAGTCCAACCAATAGCCTGCTTCTCAAGATCATACAAGACTAGCTTATTTGAGAGAACCAAATCTGCAAGCACAACCAGAAGTTTACCGCAAATATTATCTTCAAGTTCAGACAGATCCAAGGATACATAAGAGCATGATTAAAAGAACTCACATGCATTTTTAATCAGATTATCACAGCAATTAACAAAAGAAAATACTGTAAAAGGAAATTGGAAGAGAACCTGGTCTGAACAAAAAGCCAGGTTTTGTGCCACTTTGACTTACACCCAGGGTTAAATGCAGTACACTCAAATGGACAAGGACTACTCCATACAATGTCAAAATACTTATTTCCTGAATCCAATTTGTTTGGCACTTTTTTTTTTTTTTGTCAGTCTCAAAAAGAAAATTTTTGTTGTAGGCCCCACTTGATGCAAAGAAACAATTTGGTACTAAAGGTAGTTTTTGGTTTTTTATGCACATTTAGCTTATGTATCAAATGTCTCCGTTCTTTATTGAATACTATGTCTAGAGAAATACCACCAAAAATTGGGACGGAGGAAGAATAAAGTTGAGATAGCTCCCTTTGCAAAATAGTGCTAGTTTAAGATATCAATAGTTGGCAGGTTTTACAATAGACAGCAGTTTAGATCTCATATGTGGGCATTCTCTTTCCACCAATCTTTTCTGTAACCATGAAGCAAAACAAGTGATATAGCTACAGGTGAATGTCTCCCATTCATTAGTTAGCTAGCGAAATTGATGATGTTGATAATGATGGATGTTTAAAGAGCATGAGCTCCCCAAAACATTGGGATGCTTTGTGTTGCAAAATGACATTAACAGTGTGCAAAAAACACAAGCCTAAGTACGTCATCAACGTGCAATTATTAGCCGTTGAACCTAATAGGAGAATGACAGAAATACATAAGTGAAATAGAAATACAGAACAATGGAATTAAAGAAGCAGTCAACAACGGCAACCATAGAAGTACTCCGGAGTTACGCCTCTGCAGCCAAACTGAAGGGAAAATTAAACCTAAATATTCCCCAGTCCAAAGGCAATTGAACAATTTGATACTCTTGGCATTTGCAATCAAAACGAAATAAACATAAGTAGGAAAAACACACCTCCAAAAACCGTGAGGTTCCATTTGTCTCGAGATAGACTACCACTATTTTGCCATCCAATGCAAAATAAATCTTCCTAAAAAACGTGCAGAAATCAAATATCCTCTTGTGTTCAAACAAAAATAAATAAGCATGACCAACAATGAAATGAAATGGCAGGTGGAAAGAGGGGAAATTATATAGAAAAGGAACAATCCCACTTTGATTCGCCAAATATTACTACTTTCACCACCCAATTTGATAGGAGATAAAAGGCACAGCAGTAAAAATAGAATCCCTGAAACAGCAATCTCAGCTTTGACTCGGAAGGCGATAGCCTCCAACTTCAGATGACTTGGTGAGTGAAGATTTCTAACTATAAATGCTAAATTCAAAGAAAAACTGGGTAGCAAGTGGCAACCAATTTCAATTCAAAAATTACCTCATGTCATAATAATACAAACTCATTATCTAAACTAAACCAACTCACCAATGTAATGAACATCTCCTGCTAAGTTAGTGTTCATCCAACATAACCATACAGAGCATATAATGTTTGCAATTTCAAAATCTTACAATCTATAAAAAGCAAAAGAGAAACTATCTTAAAATGCATTAAGCCAGATATCAAAACAAGATACTCATAAGTACTAAAAGGGCCAAGAACCTCTCAAAGGACCAAGAAGCTCCATTTGTAAACACTTTGCAAATTTTGAGGTTGAGATCGCAGAAAAAGAGGTTTTAATGAATCATCGAAGAAAATGAAGAGTAAAAACATGAGATTACATGTCATTATCCCAAAAAAGAGGAGAATGCATGCTTACACCTTAGAAAACATGGGCAACAAACTTTGGCTCTGAAAATATGAGGATATAATTTGGTTAAAGCGCTTCAAAGCTCGCCCATTTTCTGCTTGTTTGTTGGATATATGCTGCTTGGATGTCCTTCACATTACATTCACAGCATGTCGTCTACGGGTATATCATAACCAGAACTACTTTCTTCAAGTAGTGCAGTAATAAGAAGAAACTTTTCTTAAAATCAGGAAAGATGATTGTTTAGTCAAGAAGACGAGCATATATCTACATTTTACTCATCTCTTTGATATTTGTTAAGTTCAAGGAGTGAGTTGTTGTCTCCTTACCTCACGAGCTAATTTTTTGGGTTGCTTTAGTCCATATTTGGCCAAAATCATACGCAGCCCTTCAAATGTCCAAACTTGAGCATACGGGGAAGGGGAATTTAAGTGTCCCACATTGTTGAGGGAATATGTTGCTGTCTCCTCGTATGATCATGGAGAATTCCTCACCTCACGAGCTAATTTTTCAGATTGAATTAGGTCCAAAGTCCATTTTCTTAAGATTGATTATAGACTTTCTATTTTGATTGGTGAAGATCATTGTAGCAATGATGATTTGGAGGATGGAAAAATTTCTTAGAGGATGTCAACAGACGACCCCAACAAGCTTGGGCTTGAGGCATGTTGTTGTTGTTGTTATTGTTGTTGTTGTTGTTGTATGTCAGCAGAAGTTTCATATGAACCTATGCTTCAGAGTAATTGTTTGCTTTCATTTGCAGTAGTTACATAGGGAAAAGATTGAACCATGGAATCTGCCTAGATTGCTGGGACATCATATAACTCCAATATGTCCAGATTATAAAAGGGAAGTTGCCACCTATTTCGCAGCTAAGTAACAAATGCACATCTACTGCTTTATAATTATTCAATGCTAAACAATTGGCAGTCTATCCTTCCAACAATTTGTTATGGCCCGACAAATGCTACACTTTTTTTTTGGATACATAAGATCCCAAATTTTATTGATGTAAACTGGAAAAAAGAGAGTGCCAGTCAAAAGTACATCCAAAAGATTGGGGTCATTACAGGTTGCACAGAATGGTAGAAGCTAAGAAAGTCAATAGTGTCTTGGGCTTCTAACAAATTAGCCAAGGTCATGTTGCACCAAAAACTAAGCAAACACATGCGTTTGATTTTAAGCTTTACAATTTCTACATATAAAATTATTCGCCAACTCCATTCTAAATAGACAAGACTCCAAAAGTCATAAAATTACTAAGTTAAACCAGGAAAAAGGAAAAATTGATACTTTTTTACTGGCTAAAAAGATGATTTGCAAAAGATAAGATACTTACATAGGGGAATAGATACTCATGTGGACGAACTCTTAAAGAAACAGAATTTTCAAAATGAAAATAAACTTGAGGGAATCCATCATCAACACTGCAAGTTGGAAGCAAAAGTTACATTCAAATCAGTTAATCTGAAGGGCTCAGGAATCTGTAATAGACGGAAGAGAAACAATCAAGAAAACGAAGTGGTACATATAAAGAAAAGGCAATAAAGCAAGAAAAAGAAAATTAAGGATCTGGTTTATTAACATAGTTCATCTCAGCATTGACCACTTGGGTGAATGAGTCCTGCATATTAGCAGATTCGTTTCTCTTATCTTTAGGTCCTTTTTCTTTCTTGACTAGTGATGAAACAGTCAAGATGAAATAACTAAATGCCGCAGCAGCTTATATCAAGTGGGTGCATGTTCAACAGATCAATATACAATGAAAAATGATAGCTATTCTAGTACCCCAGAAGTGCTAAAAGATTTCAGGCAAATTATTGGACTACAAATAGATCAGGTTACAGGACTGAAAGGTAGAAGTAAAATTGAACAGTGCATCCATTTTCGTCCTATTTCCACTAAAATAGATAATCAATTTGCCATTAACGTAATTATGAAGTGACAGTTCTATCTTGAGATGAAATGATAGTCGATATCTTTTTAATCGGATAGAATGGTAAACAATTCCACGTCTTTATGATTTATATCTCAAGAAGTACAATATAACATGTAAGAGCAGAACGACTCCAAATGCCACTGTTTCTGGATAAACAAGCATGAAGCATGAAGTATCTACCTGTTGAACAAAATACAAAGAATAAAATAAATTCATATCATCTATAGACACAGCAAACAACTAAGTTCCCTCAGTATGCACCATACCTTCCAGAGTAATCAAAGCACGTATACTCATCATGAACTGTACGTAATCTCAGATCAGGTTGCCAGGAGAGTATCTAACAATAATTAAAAGGATACAAATGTTTCAAACTTTTAGATATGAACATCTGAAATTCAAATTCCAACATTTATGATTCATTTAAGAAACTAATTAACCTCCAAAAAGGAGTAAGGGAGATAGCTGGCTACCTTTTTCACTAGTGGCCCATAAATCACCTCAGGAAGATAAGCCAAGGTTGTTCCACTGTCAATTATAACTCCCTTGTTCTCTCCATTTGTAAATACATCAGCAGAAAAGTTTAGAATTTGATAACCAACTTCAACGGCTGTCATATTGACATTGTAGTGTTGCCTAAGTTATTTCAGGATCATGTCAGTATGAAGCATTAAACTCTTTTTGATATGCCGAAGTAAAGGGCAGAGAATATGTGATGCTGAATTGCAAAACAAAACCTGAAAAGACGTGAAATTTTCCGGGAAGACCAGTTGTATAAGAGTTTTTTAATAGATAAGTTATATGATGGATATACAGAGAGATTAACCCAAAAAAGGTAAAAATACTGACTATGTTAATAACTGAAGCTATATCAAGTGAGTTCATTTATTGTTATTGGCAGGTATAGGAGATTTTTAGTGGGATAATACTGGGTATGTTGTTGTTGTTGTTGCACGTATAGGAGATTTTGAGATCCATGAAATAGTTCCAGTTAAGAGGGCATTCCTCGGAAGGAACATAGGAACATGGTTCACAATAGAAGAATATTTGATGACGCACAAGAATCATTCGACCACAGCTATAAGTTCTTTTAGTGAATAGCTCTCTACTCACGCAAAAGGACCACAATGAATCTACTTGCAGGAATGAAAACATACACAAAGACGTATAGCATAAGCAATTAGGACTACTGCCCCATATTAACTCATCTTTGTGTTGAAGTGTGTAACCATATCATCTAAATTCTTAAGTTGTTAGAGAGTGCCATTTATTTAAATAAATATGTTTTCAACGCCTCCTCATGTGCGGACCTGATTATATGTTTTATGGGCCAAGCACGTGAAAATTCTTTTGACAATTGGTGGTAGTGAGACTTGAATGCAAGACCTCTTGCCTGCTCTAATATCATGTTGAAGCGTGTGACTATCTCATCTAAAAGCTTAGGTTGTTAAAGGGAACGTACATTCTTATTTACTTAATTATATCTTCAACAGTAATAAATGTATAAATCAAGCTCATTGTTCACCATACAGATAATTCATGTTTTAGGGGTAAGGTCTGCGCACACACTACCCTCCTCAGACCCCACTTGTAGGATTACACTGGTTTAGGATTACTCCATACCTCTCTAGAGTATTTGAAGAGCTAAATTTTACATCCTATAACTCTGTCATTCTGACTCTAAATGGGAACCAAGACATCAGGACTCAGAGGATAGACAAAAATAAATGACTTAACTAATTATATTTTCCAGTAGAACAGGATGTCTGGAAATAAGCCAGTTCCAGGAAAAAGAATTTTACAAGTCCCTAGATATTACTCAAAATCGATATAAATTATATACTCGGAATCCCTGAATAGAAACTATGATGCAAGATTATGGTAAAATAAGGGCTCCTCTTTTTTTCTTCTCTGATGAATAGGAATAAGGAAGGTGTTTCATCAAAGCCCTGAAAGAGAAAGCTAGGTTCTGAAATGAGGCAAATCAATGACAGACATAATTTCAAAATTTAAGTTGAAGACTTAAAAATAATAAACTAAAAGAATTGGTCTCCAAGGAAAATGCTACTGGTAGACATTGGACCATTTAAAATTGTTTGGTGGTTGAAATATTAAAAGCCAACAAGAAGATATGCATTAAAACTACTAAAATAAATTAGAACCTAGTAGGACAATTCACATACTGGTTTGGTACTAATGCTGTCATGTTTACTTTTGGTTTAACAACGTTCCCAATGGCAAATATACCACCACCATTCACACCATCCAAGCAATGTGCAAACATTTTCTTCACTCTTCCAGATGAAGCCAGCTGGGAAAGCATGGATGTATTTGATTTCCCAAATCCCAGAACCCCATCAAGAGCATCATCTGAGGAAGTTAGATCTTCAGACTGTGTACCCCCACACCTGCGCGTACAAGAGGAAGAATGTCAATAAACTTACCCCAAGAGAAAAAGAGGAGGAAATGCAATAAACGAATTAATAGAAAATGTGTCACCTGATCCCAACCCAATGAAAGCACAATCATGGGGTCCAAATAAGAATGTTCAACAGTTTCAAAACAAAAAGAAGATAACAAGACTGTGGACAAGAAGTATACCAAAAGGTAGAAAACCTACAAAAAAGAAATATGATTTTCTAGAAAGAACACCAAACCTTATATACATAAAGGGACCTCATGGGTGCACCAAAACGCAGATAAAAGGCTATTCCTCAACGGTGTCAAACCAATCTCTACCCCTTCAAAAGCTCTCCTATTTCCCTCGTTCCAAATGACCGACATTAGTGCTAGTGAGGAAAACCCTCCATGCCCTCCGTCTTATCCTCCTTTTACAAAAATTCCAACTGAATAACATTTCTTTCACAGTGCCTCGCTATCACCTAAAGTACACCAAACCATCTCAGAAGGTCCCACCATAAACGAGATATTACCGGACAATGTAGAAGATGGTGATCCACGTCTTCACTCGAGCCCTTAGACATATAACACCAACTGATGTTGGAAATTTTCCTCTTCCTCAGATTCGCAACTGTCAAGATCGCCCCTCTTGTTGCTAACCAGGTAAAAAAACGCAAGTTTTTGAACATCTTAGGAATCCAAATCGAAAGGTAAGGCTATGCAAACTTCTTTCAAACCAATAGCTTCTAGTAATAAGACTTACAGAATAAACACCACTATTCCTCGACCCCTGCCTCCAAACATCACGGAAATCCTGTAAATTGCTTTGTTTGTGTTTAACACCTCCCAATCTTACAAGCAGGGGCGGATCTAATGCAAGGTTTATAGGCTCTCGTGAACCCAGTAGCTTTTGCGTAAACCCCATATTTATACTAAAACTTCATTAAAAGTATAAGAATATTTAGCTTGGAACCCACTTCGTTGATCCAATTATTATGTATATTAACTTGAGATCGTTGTAGGAACCCATAAGTTTAAAATTCTAAATCCGCCTCTGCTTACAGGTTCCTTCTAAATCTCAAATCCCCAAAACATCTCTATCTTGTTTCCTCCTGACTCGTTGAAATGGCATTTCCTTCTGCCATGAAATTCTGTAAATGCTAGGAAAAGTGAGTCTCAAAGTGATATCCCCACTCCACCTATGTCCCCAAAAGCTTACCCTCCTGCCATCCCCTACCCTTAAAGACATATTACTGTTGAACTCTTCTCACCCCTTGGAATATATTCCTCCATACGCCACATCCAAAAGGCATAGTGACATTTTGTCCTCTAGCCCCTTTCCATAACCCCGTATTTCTCCACTATCACCTCTCTCCATAGAGCATTCTTCTCTATCCCAAGCCTTCTTATACATTTCCCTAATAAGGGCTTATTGAAAATCCTAAGTTTTTAACCCCCAAGCCCACCCATCAGTTTGGAGATGTAACAATCTCCCGCCTCACCTATTGGAATGTTCTTGCCCCATCTTAAGAATCACATAAAAAAAATTCGTTGGGATCTTTACAGCGTTTCTGTGACATTAGCTAGTGCATATAACAGACATGAAATATGTAGGGATGCTTGATAGTGTGCTCTGAATAAACACTTCCTTGCCTCCTGTGGACAAGCATCTTATTTCAAACTTTCAAGTCACTTTTAGACACTCCACAGTACCGGATATCATTCTGGTTGATCCTTGTTTGAAGATCCTACAAGCCCATGTAACCATTATGAAGAGCGCCAACCTTACAATTCAAAACCTGAGCTAGAGACTCAATATTCTCCGCCCTGATAACTTAAGATGCTTTCATTATTTCCAATCTCCGGAAACAATGAAAGCATCTTAAATTATCAGGCAACGTAATGTCATTAGATCTAGGCTGGTGAAATATTTTCTACATTGTTCTAGTGGCGTAGCTCGTTTCACGTGCACTCAGCAATAACTTGGAGAAAGAAGATAAGAAAGCACCCAAATATAACTTTATCAAGAATGGAGCTGAGAACTGCTACTTAAAAAGAAAGGGTTGAGACACAGTCATGAAACAGTGAAGAATAAGTGAGGAACCCTCGCATCACCTAAAGCAACAGATTGACTGTTTTTCAAGACACTGTCACATAGACTGCATTTAGTTTACATAGGGAGAGAGGGACTATTTGATTCACTTCCCCGAGTATCCCCTAGCAATCCTCTCTTCATCTCCTCTAGAGAAACACTTATGTTATTTGGTAAAATTAGGAGACAATTAAATAAGATTCCTGTGTTTCTGCTTTTAGAGGAATTAAAAAAGTGAATCAAGAGATGAAATCAAGAAAAGAGAATGTGGAGAAATGTGCAATCAAAGAACTCTCCCTCCTACTTCTTAAGCTAAACCAGGGAACTGACATTTCTCTCTTTTACTTCCCCTCTTTCTTATCCCCTGCAGCCCCATTAGAAATATCTCAAGATTCCTGAAAGGCTGAAAAAAGTAAAGTTTTAATTTACTTCTGCTCTGAAAAGAAGGAAAATAAAGCCAAATCAAGATCAAATTGTGAATAATTCTAGAATATAGAAGACAATACGGGCATCAATAAGAAAAACTGAAAACGGAATAAGACGGACTCCTAAGATGATACCATGTTCTTCCTAGGACTTCCCCTTCGACTACCTAGACATCAAGTTTCATTTGAGAATTATATGATTTCAACAAGCTATTGACGAATTTTCTTGTTCTCAGATTACATCCAACATATATCTTACCCAAAAATTACACTTCCATTTGATGATTTAGTTTGGAGATCACCAGAAACCTGGTCATATTGAACAACGTCCTCCACAAAGTAGCCCAAACTATAGCTTCCATCTCCATAAGTTTCACTAAAAAAACATGACGTGTTACCATAGCATCCTGATACTGAACCCTTATTGACATCCTTGCAGTACTGGTGTCCACAAGAAACTAATTTACCAGAGAGAGAATCCTTTCGATTGTAGAATGCTAGCTCCAGCTGCCCAAAAAACACATTTAGATTAGAAAGGGAGAAAGAGAGCATGACAGATATCTTTTCTTTTACTTTTTTTCTGGGAGCAAGCATATACAGAGAGCTGAATAAGGATATACAATCAAAAACATAAGAAACGTACACCATGATATCCTCTTCTGGGGCATTGATCACATCCGATGCAGTTAACCCACATTATGTCGCTTCCCGTATCCACTTGCACATAATAAGCATTTGATGGTGTTCCAATCCCAATCTTGGCATAGTAAAGCCTATAATATATTAAAAATCAGACTACAATTATACTGGCAGGCCTAAAATGACCCAATATGGTAAAATAGTAAGGGTTTTCCAGAGCATTTTGCTATGTAAAATATTTAGTTTGCATCAAACTGAAACTTGCACAAAAAAACCATGGATCATTCTTCAAATTATTCAAGAACCAACTTCGTTAGCCTTAGCACTGAAATACTATTATTCAACCATGGACTTCCATACCTGCACAAGATTATTCGATATCACCCATCTTCTTCAAAATTAATATCACTACATGACTAGACTTTTTCCAAACATTTACATACTTATGAATTAAATCATCCAATAACTTCCAGGATATTCCGTCAAGTCAACAAGAAATTCAAAATGCAAAGCACTAATCAAGTTTCTATTAACATATTTAAGAAAAACTATTCATGCAAAAAAAAAAAATAAGCACACATATGCCTATCATATCATTACTAGGGAAACATATATTCTCCAGCAGTTGGCCCTTCGGTAAGATGACGAGCTACCATAGACTAAAGCATGTAGTTTTTCCACTATATGCTCAAGCAGCTACACTCCAGCATTAGAGTAAGGTACAACTTAATTCACACGCAAGCAAAACCACCATCAAGTAAGTGCCGACTTAACACAATTCACTAATTGAATTACGAATTATGTTCCCCTCTTCCAAAAACGTTACAATAGTTCACTAAAGATTTGGAATGCTAAATTCAGCGATCCAAACTATTATCCTTCTTCTTTTTTTCTTTTTTGGATGACGATGGTGTCTGGGCCAGCTTGGGACCACCTTGATTTTTCCACCGGGTAAATATTACCTCCCACCAAGACTTAAGCAGATAGGAAGGAATCGCCTAGTTTTTGTTTTGTCTCCGCATGTTTGTTTCACCACACCCTTGCGCACAACTATTATCCTTCTGTTTTACAAAAGACTAGCAAGTTTTGCCATAAACTCAACTCAACTTTAGAAAAAACCACAAGTTAATATTTCTTTTCCCTCTGTAATTCAAAGTAGCTTATCTTAGCAAATTAACTACTATGAATTTGGTAGAAACTCGCACACCCGATCCTATTCCCACAAACCAAAACAATCAATTTATGAGTTTTAAGTTTTGTGCAGTATAAGAACTATTTACACAAAACCAGTACTAGCAGTAAAGTCCAAAGTACAACACATCAAACTAACAGACTAGAGTGTGTGTGTGTGTGTGTATATATATATATATATATATATATATATATATATATATATATATATATATATGTGTGTGTGTGTGTGTCTAACGGGTATAAATAACATGCACTAAAGTACAAGTATATAAGCCTGAAGTACACACTCAATACAAAAAATACGGGTATGAAAAAAAAAAGGCAGACCCGACGGAATCAGGACGACCGGTGCCGCCGATAGGAAGGTCGACGCCGGCGAGAAGTCTGAGATGGCGTTTATCATCATGAGCTTTTAGGGCACTGAGAGTCCGTTCAGAACCACTAAATTTGTAATTCACTTTGATTACCCCTTCAATTCCCCCACTTGCACTTCCAATTGTAATAAAAAGGAACAAAAACGTGTAACCCAGTTCGAATTTCACCATTGTTGAATTCACCAAGAAAAAAACCGGAGAGTGGAATTGAACTTTTAGGATTTGGGAAGAATATTATTAAAAAACACTGAGAAAGGCGTTTGAGTATTTTTTTTTTTTGGGGGGGGTGGGGGGTGTTGACTGTTGACCTCTGAGGATGGAGGTCAGTCTTCTATTGGTTGTTTTCGAAATGAACTTTTGGTACTAAAGCCGAAGGAGAAGCATAATTGTAATATTTGTAATCGCATTTGTTCGCATTCCTCAATTGGATGAATGGAATGCGATTTACAAATCGTATTCCTGAATCACGATTTATATATCGCACTTGGATTACGAGTTATTAATAGCATTTCTGAATATCGATTAATAAGTCGCATTCCTGTATTGCAATTTACAAGTCACATTCTCCACTTATAAATTATTTTCTACCACACTGCATCTCGAGTTCAAACAGTTTATATTAACCATGTTAATAGTTCCACATTATTAGTAAATAGATAATCAAAATTGATTTACCAATGAATCACATTGTTCAAATGTGGGTATATGTCACAATTTCTCAAAAGCGATGTATAAATCAAAGCATTCGACAACATATCGATGTATAAGTCGCATTCTCCTAATGTAATTTATAAGTCGTTCTTGTATAAATCACAAGTCTTCAAATGTGATTTATAAGTTGTATTGCTATGCGGTTTATAGTATTGCTCAATTAAATCGGTTCCTCAAATGAGCTTATAAGTTTCTGAAATACCACTATTAATTGTATTTTCCAATATGCTCATCTCTTACACTAGTCGTTACCTCAAGTAACTTATAATGCATGTACATTCCATATTTGTGTTTTACCATGCTAGTAGAATGTTTTCAGTTAAAATTGCAAATGTTCAATTATTGTTTGGTTCAAAACACATTTTCCAGTTTCATTATTCCCTAAAAATTGAAAAACATACAAGTGAGTACAATATGCAAGTCATAATGAAGTTTAACAATTTTTTTCTTCTAAAAAATCAAAAAGACATGTCTTAAAATAGTTTCTCATTAAAATATGATAAAATGACTTCTCTCACTAATAAGATAATATTTTGAACATATTTAACTTACAAAAACGACAAATAATACGAACCCAAGATAATACTTGGGTGTGTAAATTAAATAACTTTAATGATTAATTGAGATACTATGCACATTTCCGCGGGTTCTTGAAGCAAATTGGGGATATGCTATTAATAGTTCGAGAAATTTCTTTAATTTAGAATATAATCCAGTATAACTAATGTTAGAAATATGTTCAAGTGTAATAAATAAGGTATAAAATTAGATGTGATGTCTTAAATGAAATGACATATTCTTTCATTATTTTGTAACCACTAAGTTTGTATAACTACAAAAGATATTGTTTATGAATTTAACTTCTTCCAACTTTACTTTTGCAGAAATTTGATTCTCTTACTAATATTCTTTAAAAATATCATTCTTTTCCAACTATTATAAACTTTAAAAATCAAATTAATTAATAGTACTTATTTTTTAAAGAACTTTTTAGTATTTGCTTAGTGTAGAAATTGAAAAGCTTGCCATATTTTTCATAGCAATCTCGGCAAGATGAAAGAATAAATATCAATTTTTAAGAAAGTATTTTCAATATGTTTCAAGCCTTAATATTATGTGTTCTTGGTATATATTTACCAGCAATTACACTAAATTATCATATGGTTTCATATGATAACAGAGGATTATTCCATTGTCTCTTCGTAAGAACCTTACGAATATGACAAGACAAAAGAGTTAATTGTGATTTATTTACGTATTAGTACGCATATAAGGTAGAATAGCCTAATAAACACTTCTATTTGTCCCGCTTTGTCATCCGGTCCCGATACTCTACGAAGTTTCATCCAGGCACTCGTAATTTTCAAAACACATTATTTTAAACCTCTTTGACCGTTGACCAAGCATATGTGACAACTTCATGACCGGGTTAGACAAAATATGTAAATTTCACGCGTATAACGAGAGTAAATATAAAAAAGTTAGACTAAAAATGATTAAAATAAGAAGAAGAAAAAGAAGAAATAGAAATAGAAAAAGTAAATGACAACTATTAAAAATATTCTTTAAAAATATCATTCTTTTCCAACTATTATAAACTTTAAAAATCAAATTAATTAGTAGTACTTGTTTTTTTAAGAACTTTTTAGTAATGCTTAGTGTAGAAATTGAAAAGCTTGCCATATTTTTCATAGCGATCTCGGCAAGATGAAAGAATAAATATCAATTTTTAAGAAAGTATTTTCAATATGTTTCAAGCCTTAATATTATGTGTTCTTGGTATATATTTACCAGCAATTACACTAAATTATCATATGGTTTCGTATGATAACAGAGGATTATTCCATTGTCTCTTCATAAGAACCTTACGAATATGACAAAACAAAAGAGTTAATTGTAATTTATTTACGTATTAGTACGCATATAAGGTAGAATAGCCTAATAAACACTTCTATTTGTCCCGCTTTATCATCCGGTCCCGATACTCTACGAAGTTTCATCGAGACACTCGTAGTTTTCAAAACACATTATTTTAAACATCTTTGACCGTTGACCAAGCATATGTGACAATTTCATGATCGGGTTAGACAAAATACGTAAATTTCACGCGTATAACGAGAATAAACATAAAAAAGTTAGACTAAAAATGATTAAAATAAGAAGAAGAAAAAAAAAGAAATAGAAATAGAAAAAGTAAATGACAAAAAAAAATATAAAAAAAAATAAAATATATTTGTTCTTTCTTCTTTCCCCCACCCCACCCCACCCCACCCCATTTCTTTTTCTCTTTCTACCTTTCCCCTTTCCCGTTATTTCCCCACCCCTCCTCCATTTCTCTTTTGTCTTTCTCCCCTTATTCCTTCCCTGTTATTCTCCTCCTCCATTTATTTCTTTTCTTTCTCCCCTTATTCCCGGTCTCCCCATTTTTACAAACCTCCGGTCAATATTTGAGAAAAAAAGTAGTAAATATTTTTTGAAGAGCAACCACCATTAAATTTTTTTAGATGAATTAGATCTATGTCTATTGTCAGTGTTGAATCTGATTTGGATAACAATCATTTCAGGACTAATAGATTCTCAGGTGATGGAACAGATATTTAATGGTGGAATTTTATTTGATGAGAGAAGCTGAAAATTTAACTTTTTGGGCATTTTATAGTGAGGTGATGGTGAAGAGTAGTTTTGGAGGGTGAAGAGTGTTGACAAAGGTCTTTGTGAAATTAGGTGAGGTGTACAATGTAAAATTGTGTGGGCATTTGGGAATATTGAGGAATTTTAGTGGTGAAAGGAGTTCAAGGTGATATACATGGTGAATTTGAAGTAGTGGGCAACGATGTTTGACAAAAATCTCTGAAAGGGAGATGGACGATGGAAAGTTGAAAAATAGTGGGTTTTAGTTGTCCATCGTAGTGATGCCGCCGGTAAAGGCGGTAAAATCGTGATGTTGTTTATGCTTTATAAAATAGAAGATAGGTGGTCAAGGGTGGGGAGGAGTGGGGTGAAAAAAGGAAAAAAAATAAAATTTTGAAATTAAAGTAAAAAAAAAGAATGATGTGTCATTAAAAATCTGATGTAGACTATGATGTGTCGTCCACATCATATGTTTGAAGAACACGCGAGGCTGAAAGGGTTTAAAATAATATATTTTAAAAATTACAAGTGTATGGATGAAATTTCGTAGAGTATCGAGAGCGGAATGACAAAATGAGACAAATAAAAGTATTTATTTGGCTATTCTGCCATGCATATAAATATTTTATATCTATCAATACATGGTAAACAAGAAAGTAGATTTAACATTTTTTTAACTAATACTTTTTTTTAAAATCATTGATGTGTTTGCATAAATATATCTATCACTTTTCCTTTCGTGTTTTTTAATAATATATATGACCTTTGTCCTTTTCTGGAAAATGATTGCTGTCAAGTTCTGCGTTAATAATATTAATCTTCAAACACGAATTGTCCTTTGATAATTATTAATGTGATATAGTAGTAACTTAATTGAAACCATGCATCTTTAAAAAAAATCTATTTGGCGCACTCTTTCTTTTTAATTTTTAAATTATTGTAAAATCGTGGCGTGGAATGTACTAGTATGTGGTAATGGTGTTAAACATCAAAAATGAAATCTCCTTTTATAATTGTTAATTTCATATATAAGTTTTAGTAGTTAAACCATCTTCAAAATATTTTCTATTTCGCACACCAAATTTTAAAACCAACAGCTTACTTAAGTTAACCAATTAATCTTTGCCTTTAATTAAGTTTTGCATATATCTATTTTCCATGTTTTGCTTTATCATAACTTCCATCTCTCAAAGAATAATTCTCTTGCTTCTTTGGCAGCCGTAGAAGCCTTGAAATTTTCACGGATAAGTTTATAGTTATTATTGTTATGTCCCGTTATATAAGATGTCATTGAAACAATCTAAGACTTTATATCGAATACCTTTTGCTCACATATTGCTGCCGCTATTCAAAGTTGTAGTTGTTACGAGCACAAAAGATACTTGCGATGGAAAACAGGTATGAACAGCGGAAGCAAATAGCCAGGACCACTTGCACGTAATATAGATAATACATAATTACAGATTTTGATTAAACTCAAAATAGATACTAATCTCTTGAAGCGCGACCGCAACTACAAGATTAGTCTTCACGTTCAACGAATCATCATTAGTTCCGTAGCATATCAGCAGAACCACCACTGGATTACGATCACTACTAGTTCCGCGGTCTTCAAGCCAGTAACTATTATGTCATTTTCACATGTAATTGCATATTCTAACCTAAAAATAGTTGCAATATGAGCTAGCTTTAATATAGTCAAATGAATAAGCACTGTAATATAACAAGAAGATATTTTACTTTTTCAACTTGTCCGTTCTAATACTGAAAAGTGCTCAACCAAAAATATCAAAACATGAAAATGGAGTAACAACGAAAAATCATGCAAAGAGACAGAGTTGTACTTATACCTGCTGTGCAAGATAACTGTACATACGTTGCACTATTTAAAAAGTTTTTCTTGTATATATATTTACCCTGGATTTTTTTTTTCATAAAATCAATAAAAAAACTCTGTGAATGGTATACTGGATATAAAAATATTAAGAGACCTCTATCCGTTGATTTTACATTTTTCAAAGAGGAACATTTGTGTATTTATTAAACACACCAGCATCAAGATTTGTAAAAATTACTTGTCTCGCGCAGATCTCTAAAGTCAGAGTATAAATTTTATTTGCTAATGTGTAAAACTATTCAATTATTTATTAACTTATTAAAATACCATCTAAAAATAGAAATATTACTAAATTTCGAAATAATGGCCATTCAAGGTTTCCTCTTTTCAGAATAAAATGTTAATTTACTATCCAAACGTTTAATTTAAAATTTAAAAGAAAAAAAAGATTAAAAAAAAAGTAAAGAAATACATTATGATTAATTTTGGTACTCTGATCTTCCTATTTACTTATGTTCACGTATTTTGTTTTCTTACAACAACAACAACAACAACAACCCAGTAAAATCCCACTAATGGGGTCTGGGGAGGGTAGTGTGTACGCGGACCTTACCCTTACCCCGAAGGAGTAGAGAGGCCGTTTTCGAAAGATCCTCGGCTCAAAAAAAAAAAAAGGACAAAAGGGGAAAAAAGAGACAATATTAGTATCACAACAATAATCATAGGATAAATAGAAACACCATGAAATCCAGAAGAAGGATGCAAAGCAAAGGGAGACAATATTAGTAAATATTAGTATCACCACAACAATCATAAGAACAATAGGAACACCATGAAATCTAGAAGAAAGATGCAAAGAAAAAACGATAGCTAGTAAATAGGACATGCACTAAAAAGTGAAATAGTAAGCCACAATATTACCACTAGCTATCTCAGACAAAAACCCTACATGGCTAGTCCCACAATGGTACGAAGTAAGACACGACTCAACTACCCCCTAACCTACAACCTTGATACTCGACCTCCACATCTTCCTATCTAGTGTCATGTCCTCGGAAATCTGGAGTCTCGCCATATCCTGCCTGATCACCTCTCCCCAATACTTCTTAGGCCGCCCTCTACCTCTTCTCGTGCCCTCCACAACCAGCTGCTCACACCTCCGTACCAGAGCATCTAGGTTTCTCCTCTGAACATGTCCGAACCATCTAAGCCTCGCTTCCCAAATCTTGTCATCAATGGGAGCCACATGCACCTTCTCCCGAATATCATCATTCTTGATCTTATCTATCCTAGTGTGCCCGCACATACACCGCAACATCCTCATTTCTGCTACTTTCATCTTCTGGATATGTGAGTTCTTAACGGGCCAACACTCAGCCCCATACATCATGACCGGTCTAACCACCGCTTTATAAAACTTACATTTGATTATCGATGGTACTCTCTTGTCACACAGGACTCCAGATGCTAACCTCCACTTCATCTATCCTACCCCAATACAGTTTGTTTTCTTATGATATCTTAAATAAGTTATATGTTATGGAATATTAATATTAATGTAGAACTTAATATAATGGATTTGAGTTCTACTAAAATAAGGATATTAACTTTAAGATACCAATGACATTCTCTTTTAAACACCGTCGCGTTTTCAATTAATTAAGTCCTTATAAAATTCACAAAAAAATTATAAGCCAAAGTAGAATCAAATTCAATTCTGTTGATCTTGAAAGATGAAAGTGAGATTATTTATCTGCTATTTTTTATTAGATAAATTGAGATTAAAAAGAAAAACTTTTTTATTTTTTATTGGAGGAGCAAATATCATTTCTATTCCATGATTGGAGGAGCAAATATCATTTCTACTCAATGATAGTATGTCAAACAAGTTTTTTGGAATCATTAGGTTTTGTGGGTAAAGTCTTGAAACTTGATCTACAAAGTGAAAAAATAAACTGTTAAAATTACAATTATAAGCTTTTTTCTCTATTAATAAGGGGGAATAAGCACACATGAGGTCAACATGCCTGCTTGGCACTTCAAGGGCATTCTGGTAATTTCACATTAAATGGAGCAATTTAATTGGATAACAAGGCACCTTACTGTAGTTGCCATAGAGATATTTGAGTGACTAGGACCGAATTGACCTTTGCTTATGTCAATCATACATCACCATTTTGATAGCCACGTCGCTAAAAAGTAATTACAGTTTTTATATTAACCATTGTAATTTATATATACGTTGTTTTTGTCATACTACTACATTGATATTCCTATTTAATTTTATGGCTATTTGTGTTACTAGCTTTATTTTTAATTTACATAACATAAAAAAATACAGTTTATTGTTGGCATTTGGACAAATATTTGACAAAGTTGAAAAATAAATTACTTAAAGGAAAAAAAATATAATTGGAAGTTAAAGTTGTGTTTGCACATAAATTCTATTTGAAAACAAGAAATTGAGTAATTATTATTTCAATGGAAATAATCCTCAAAAAGTGTTCAACATAACGGTTTGCCACCATCTCCATCGCACCCACTGAACTATGCAACAATGTTTTAACTTGCAGCACCATTAATTACTGAAAATTATTTGTTCAAATTTTTATCTGATTTCCTAAAATATTAATTTTTTTGTACCTAGAAAACATATTTATCATAAAAGATGGCAATCCGGATTATGCTCTTTCAATTTTTAAGAATGGAATATAAATTTGATAATATTTAAGTTAAAAGGTAAATATACAATAACAGTTATTAGAATTTTAAAAAATATTTTAATCTTGTATACCATTTAAAAGAAAGGTAGAGAATGTGTAACAAAATATCAAAGCAACTTGGTATCCTCTTTTGACCAGATATAATCAGATAGTAACCAAAGAATCCAAATTTCAAGTAAATCAAAATCTAACTACTGGAGAGAGAAAAACCAAGGAAAAGAAAAATAACACAAAATTCAAAATCCATCAAAAATCACAATCCAACTATTAAGAACACCAAAAAAGAAAGAATCCAAAAATCTAAATTTGAAGAAAATCAAAAGCTAACTAATGAGAAAACTAAATCCAACCCGGCCCCCTTAATAAATCTAACATCAAATAAAATCGCAAACTAACCATTTAACTCGGAAGGAAAAAACCGAGAAAGTCACATAACAAAAAAATCACAGTCTAACAAATTAAACTCAAAAAGAAAAGAAATCTACAATAGGTTATAACATGCAATTTATCTATTTAGTGTTGCACACGTATCAATCTTTTTAACTTCTGCTTTTGCCTTGTAATTAATACGATGAATTAACACTATCTTTGAATTATGTGCTACATGTGACATTTGTACTAATTAAGAAATGCATCATTTTCGCGATCTTTTGGTATTTTTGATAAAGGAAATTAACATTCACTATGCAATACTAGATCATGCAACTTTGATTCAATAGGGACTAATTCAACCTATATATATAATATGGTTTTATATATATATATATATATATATGCTTTTGAGGCATTGCATGGTAGCTTTCATGTACTTCCCTATGATCAAAAATATATTTTATTTTAGCTAAATTAATTTGGCAAAGGTAATTATGACTTTGAAAATCCAAGAAGGCAATAATTAGTATTTTTTCAAACTATCCTTGAACCAATAAATGATTTACAAAATATGATGATATACAAAGACTAATTTAAAGAAGATATAAAGGATAACCTAGTTAAATAACGATTATATTAACACTATTAAATAATTCTCTTAATGGGTGTGTCAAAAACTTAAAAGCACTTATTTTGAATGATAGATAGCACCGTCTAAGAAACTATCCATATACGCATGGGCCATCCCTTACCAGTACTAGTTTATATAGAAAAGGGAAGATGGTCGGCCAAGGGCATAATTGGTATTTCACTTTTAACCCATGCTTTGCTTAAAAGTGAAGAACGCGTGTTAAAAGCCTCACCGGCTTCTTCCGTCTTGCATCATCATCAAACAAAATATACTGGAATGTTCCATTCCTGCTCTCTTACTGTGATTTAACCGTTCTCTCAGGTTTATTCTTCTCTTACTCCGTTTGACTTTTATTACATTTATTTATTTTATGAATTTTCATCTCATCTAAGACCATACGAATGGAAACTGCATCTCATTCTTACTTCTCTTTTATTAATTAGTTGCTATTGCTATGTCGTCCATCCTTTTCTCCGGCCATCTTCTATGGGAACTTTTTGACTGATTGATTTCAAACTGGGTTGAATTGCAAGGTAAATTGGTACGCTACATATTAGGGTGGGATAAACTTCTTCTACTCTAACACTGGCGAGGGCCCAATTCATCATTTACTCAGTAATTTCTACTTCTCTCTACGTAATTCCTTATATACTTTAAAAACTGATCCACAATTATCTATTGCTACTTAATGAGTTACTATTGCTTAATTGAATTTGTTACGAAATAATCGAGCCACATCAATTTTTGATTTTTCCTTTAGCGGGTTGAGTCATATTTAAATGGGTGTTTCTAATCTTTTAAATGGTTGGATTGCAAAAGAAATATGAACAATAATATTTAATATGACCTAAAAGCGTATAGTGACTTTTAAGTTACAATTGGTAAAATATAATAATTTTTGTTAAAAAATAAGGTAAAGTGACTTTCATAAACAATTTCTTTCAGTGACCTTCTCAGAAATGGACTCGGGATTTAATGATGGTTTTAAAATTTTCTAATTTGTTATTGTAATAGTAGAAGCGCTATCCTGTTCGGGTTTTGCTGGATCGAAGGAGTACAACTTATATTCAATATGTTCTTTTGTTTTGTGAATGCTGTCGCATTTCATTTTTGATGTGTTATTTCTAAATTTTAAAGTAGCATTATTCGTCCTTTTTATTCTTCATTTTTCCTCTCTCTCACAAATTGTATTTGATAGTTGAATGAGCTCATATTTTGAAAAGTCGGAATAAAAAATTCTATCTTTGCCTTTATGCATCTTAAAATTGTACTAACTAATGTTCAGAACTTTTATTCGTAGTTTTGTTTTCTACCCTCCAAATTAAGTTGTCATATTCACTCTCATTGTCTCTATCATGCGAGTTTGGCAAAGATATTTTCTATAATAATTTGTTTTTTATTTGTCTTGAAGGTTGATATTAGTCTAGCTATGAGCTTCCAAGGAACAGGGTCGCCAAATAAAGCTTGATGTCATAATACTGGATGATAATTTTGTTGTTGTTGTAAAGGTTTGTGTATCGACGCATTGTCATCTTTTACTGGAAGTTTTTTTCTTATTAAAGCTAAAATGTCTTGCATTGTTTACGTAAGGAAATTTAGCATATTTTTAATATAGTACTTTAAAGATGTCTCTTATGTTTTCATAAAATTTGTATTGGCATATATAATATTCCCATAAGTCAACCAATTAAGAAACTAATTTTGATTAGTAATAAAATCGCCTATGCTTATGCATAATTCGTGTGAAAAAATGTGCAGCAAAACCTAATGTGATCTTGATATTTACTTAAAAACTATTAGTTTTTCTTTACTTTACTGTTGAAAAACAACATTTAATTGATTCTTCTTAACATAAAGGAAACTTTCCTGCATTTTACAGAGAGAGGAAAAAGCATCAAGTTAATGACAAACACATACTTTCATTTAAATATGTTAACTTAGAAAAAAAAAATTAAATATGTCAAACTGAAAAAAAAAAAACTACTTTATTCCTGCATCACTGTGAAAAAATATCAAAGTTATTAGATCAGTAACACATCAATATAGATACAAAGTCAGAGAAGATAAACGAAAAGGAGAGCAACAAGCATGAAAAATCAAATTCTTGGTAGGCAAATCCAAGAAGCTAATGAGTCCAATTAGCACTATAAGTAATCCTAATAGACAAAATTTGTCTGGTGTCTTACAATAAATTTTGCAGCTTCATCCAATAGTGATTGTTGAATCGCAAGTTTATGTGAGAAAGTAACATAAAAGAAAATAAAATTGCAAGGATATCTTTGAAGCCTCATTCACTTTATTTTTTTTTGTGATTTTTTGGTAATAACAATGTTGGAGCATTACCCTTTTATTCAAAAAGAAGTTTAAAATCTCAACGTTTCTTGCTCTTAAATCTGCAGTAGTTTCCTTCAAGGGTGCATTGATGTTGTGTCAACCATTATGGTATATTGAAATTTAAATATAGAGAGATGCAAAGTTGAAATATTTGTTCATTATTTTAGTATTTCATTGTCATTGATAATTTGAGATAAGAATATCATAGTTTAAAAGAGTCAATCTTTATCAAAAGAAAAGGAGAACATATAGTTTTGAGTTAGAAATATTGATACAAATAGTGGTGACTCCTGACTTGTAAATATTACATGATAAGATAGATTTGAATTTCGTTATAGGAAAAATGAATTCCGTTTTGCAGTTGTTATCTTTATTATGTAACGACACCACTTTGGTTATGAAAATTTTCCTCTAATTTAGGCCGAGACATCAATAAATATTTTATGGATGCTGCAGGAGCAACATTAGTAATGGAGAAAAGGAATATACATCTTAATATTTCTATTCTTTGTTTTGATTGAAAAGTTCCGACTCTTTCAACCACTGGGGGAGTATATATCTCAGTAAGATCGACTTGCAAATCACTGATATTTGCAAGGCAAAAAGGCATGCATTCCGTATCAAAATTTAAATTTCTTATTACTATAACCAGGTATTAAAGCAAAAATTACTTATGAGTTTGACATGCTCAACTTATTTGGTTATGTTTAGCTTCATATAATTGGAATAATTGATATATAATATTGTAGGGCATCCCCATTGTGAGTAACAGATATTCAAGTCTTATATTTGTTAGGTTTATGTGCTGCCTTAGAAAATATTTATTTCTTAACTTCTAGAGCTCCGAGGTTTCTTCGCCATTTAATGGATCCTAGCTCTGAAGAGATTCTAGTGATAAAAGTTGAAATTTCCAATGTAAAATGGACCTGAATACTTTTATTTTCCATGTTAGGTACATAGTCTCTTATATATATCTTTTTCGGGTATTAGAGTACCTGGAGCTTAGTATGGATCTCTGTTTAAAAATCTGTTAACTGCTTTATATAGAGTGCATTAATCAAATAACTCTTATAGCTTTCTGACTCCTAACCCATTGATTGTTGTAATAAGAGATTGTGTGTGTACTCCTAGCATTCTACTTTGGTTTGTGTGTGGATATGAATCTTAGGCTACAGCTTGGTCTGTAATTCATTTGCTACTTCTAAGAAATTTAGCCAAATTCAAATGTATAAGGATGTGAGGAAGAATTGCGCACGGGTAAACGAATAGCTATATCTTAGTATTTTCTGTATGACTGGAGAGGTAAGTAACACTAAAGAATCAATGAATGAGCAAAAAAGAGCTGATCAAATGTAAGAAAGTTTGTCTATTTACCTTTTCAAAAAGGAAATATGAAAGAGTAAGTTTTGTTGTCTTAATATAATAGTAATAGATATGTTAGATCTTTTCTTGTTTTTTAGTGTTTTATACTTTTAGAAAGAGAAAAAACTACTAGATAACCACATCAATTCATTTGCTTCTTGTACAAAAAGACATGATTGTCCAACAGATCTTGTACTTCTTGAAAATATATAGGTGCGGAAACGATATACTTACATTTGCAATGAGACATGACAAAAAATTGAAATGAAATCTATTAGCTCCAAGAAATAAAACTTTATGAAACAGATGAAGATGGACCACATAATACTTAAAGAATGACTGAATATATATATATATATATATATATATATATATATATATATATATATATATATATATATATATATATAAATGCTTAAAGTTTTTAAGCATGCTTAGCCAATGAAAGTTGATTATTTAAGAAACTCTAACAACTTATATGCTCTTTTAAATATTTTGAAGGGATATGGATAGAGGGCGAGGCTAACTGATGCCGATTCTAGAGCATGTCTTGAATGCTAGATTAGAGTCATTGATACATATAGTTTTGTGTTGTGCAAGTTAAATTGGACATAACAAGGTGTAATACTTAGGGTGCTTCCTCTCTTTATCGGTGCACATTTCCTTAATAAACTCTCATATTTTTAACATTTCTATATTACTTTTATGCGTTCTTTTACAGGTGCTTCTTCACTTTTTCTAAGTAAAAGTAAAACGTATTAATGTATTTCATATTTCATGAATCAATATGTCGGGCCCGGGCTTGGCTCGGGCAACACACATCTAGTTTCATATATAGGAAAGGACTACTAGTTCTTTTATAAATAGAAAATAAAAAAAAATGAGCCACCTAACGTATTACTACTTCCTATTCAGAAATTGAAAATAAAAGGAGTAAATATCTTTAACAAAAATCAATTGTAATACATGATCAGAAAAGAGACTTGTTTTCTTTACCCGTACGGAACAGACTATACCCGATGTTTACACCAAATTATATCAACTTACCATGGTTAAATGATTTAATAGGGTGAGAATATGAATTAATTAATCATGATTAAGTTAGATTAATAGTTTATTAGCAAACATATGTCATGTATTTATTTGGATGATGTAAACATCGGGTGCAGGTAGTTTTTACTACACTTAACAGCCTTCCTATCGTTAAGACTTAAGAGAGAATTTATTTTGTTAGTTTATTTTGGTGTAAGTACACTGTATGAATAAGTTTTTATCTTTTATTTGCTAATGTGCTTGGGGTAGGTGAGGTTAGTAGAAATTATTCACAATTCACAACTCGTGTATACACACAATTCAATTTGCAATCAGCATAAAGAACTAATATAATATTAGAAGATATATAACATAATGTAAGTGTGATACATGTTTAATTATGAATAGTTCATGTCAGAATATTGTTTATAAATAGAGTCCTATCTGCAGTTAAGTCAATTTAAGAAGTTTCAACATGGCTGAGAGATTGTCATTGCTAAAACATGCTGTCTTCTTCACCACTATTTTCATGGCGATGACAGGTTATATTTCCAACTTTTTCGATTACTTTAATTTTTGTTTTGTTAAGTAGCTTTTGTGGATAAACACAATTATCATCCAACACCATTTTTTTCCCACCTCTCAAGTGGACAGGGGCGAAGTTACATGTATTAAAGGGTGGTCAAATTGATCAGCCTTTGTCGAAAAATTACACTGCATATATAGGTAAAGTATTAGGTTTTAAAGGTATATAACATATACTGAACACCCTTTATCGAAGATTCTTTTTCACTTCTTTCAAGTTTAAACACCCTTGAAGAAATTCTGGCTTCGTCACTACAAGTCGATGGAACATATTGTCTGCTTTGACTTGACAAAGATGACTTCATGAATTTGTCCCTCGGGCTATGGTAGATTGAGATCAAAAGTTCATGTACCAAGTGAACTTATGTTCTTTCTTAAACAAGACTTTACTTTTCACTCTATTTTCAATATTGGGTTTGTCTAATGTTAAATGCACTCCTTTAAAAGTTTACCATCATTTTAAAAGTTTGTGAGTCTTTCTTTCGTTATGGACATCACAATATATGTTTACGTTTGTTTCAGACATGCAAGTGATGGCATTACGAGATTTGCCTCAAGAGATGATGATGAAAATTAAATTACTTCCACTTACAGATTTCATAACTTGTGACAGAAATTGTGTTACTAATAGTGACTGTTCCGATGGTTGGATCTGTAAATCATGCAAATATCTTCCAGTTGTTATACCACCTCAAATACCTTATCCTTATGAGTGGCGATGCAATGCCTAAAAATACTATCTTAATTATGAAGTATTATGCGATTCAAGAGTGAATAATGTTAGTTGATGTTACATCTATAAAATACTTTTGAGTGCATTTGAATTAAGTATTTCGTATGTAATGTTTGTTTTTCTTTTGAACTATGTGTAATATGAAATATGAATAAATGGAGTTGAAAAATCATGAGATTATTTTCTTTCCAACTTTAAATATTGTAGTTGCATAGCTAGTTCTATATATGCTCAAGTTTAATTTTTGTACATATTTAATAAAAAGAGTTTAAGTTAAAACTGGTGGGATCCGTCTAAGCTCCGCCCTTACGTTAACAATGAAAACTACTACTCTCAAGTCTCAACTCAACTCTTAACCATATATTTCCTTTAATTTCTGCTACAAGGTTTTAATCCTTTAATTCCTTTAATAATATTTCCTAGTAATACCAAGAGTTGGTTTTCACTACAAGAGGACGTGGTGAGTGAATGGGTACGCTAATCCTTTAACCATACGTCTCGAGTTCGAGTCTGGGTATGAAAATATCTTTGGTAGAGAGCGTCCTACTCCAAATGTGACCTTACCCACAATTTTTTCCCTGCCCCTGCTCGTAACCTCACCCCAACCACCTTCCTCCTCCACCACCATCGCCGCACCGTCGCTGCCGCCAAAAAGCCTTTTGCTTTGTTAATTTTAGCGAATAATTAAGGAAGGGAAAGTAAATCCTAGAGACGGCATTCTTAGCAAAAATGGAAGTTACTCGACCCAAAGATATTCACAACAAAAAGGTACGATATTTTTGCTGCTTTTGAACCATATATATGTTTTTTCATCTAATAAATTTGATACTTGCGATATGATATAGGATTGCAAATTTCAAAAGAGATTTGCTCAATTTTTATTTAGCCTTTTAGTTAAAGTTAGCTGAATATTGACAGGAAAAATACATGGGATTGTTACTCAAATAGCCAATGAGATTCACTATTTAGTTTTTGTAGCCGATATACATAAATTATACATTAATTACATATTTATATACATATTATATATAAATTATACATATATTATATATTTACCGGCTATTATTAGTTTAAGAGATTAGGTGGACGGCTATTTGGGTTAATTCTTCAAAATACATTGTATATACAGGGTTAAAAATACTTTTATTCAACATCTACTATATATATATATATATAGTAGATGTTGAATCCCCGGGCTTCTTATCGCCATTGGTTCCTTCCTTTTTGTTTTTCATTAACAAAGGAATTATAGCAGTGATTCTCGCTGATAAAGAAAACCCCCATTTAAAACTACAAATCTCGCGGTAAGCAGGGCAGATTTAGGGGCGGAAGGCGGTTCACCTCCACCGAAAAATTACATAGTATATGTAAGGTAAAATCTGTTATTTACTTCTATATATTATGTTTTGAATCCCCTTGATGCTTCCCAAAAGCATAGCTTAGTGGTCAAGGGGATTCAAAATCTTTGTGACGTTATGGATTGAATTCCCACTAATTACAATCTCTTTTAATTTTTTAACTTTTTCCTCTTTTGAACCCTTAATAGAAATTCTAACTCCGCCATTTACTGTAAGTAGTAATATCTTATTGATGATATTGCAGCAGCCTAACAAGAAGATAAAAATATCAATATTACGAAGGAGGCAAAGTTGTAGTAGTACAAAGGAGGAGGAGAAAGGGAATTATGCAAATAGTGACCATCTTAGTAAGATACCTCATGATGTTATAACTTCTCTTTTTTCTGTGATACTCCCTTAAGTCATTATCCATGTTAAGGTGCACATCGAAGTCGTAGAATGACTTTATTATTAGTCCTTCATTCCTTTATTCTCACCTGAGACAATCAATGGAAAATGCCCCCCAGATTCTTTTTATGGAGCAAAAGTATTTGCGACGGTCAAAAAGGTCAAGGCTACGATTTGTTTCAGTTGACATGGAAGGAAGCAATGGGGAGTTATACACAGTCACTCACCCAGATAGTCAACTCGCTTATAGCATAATGTATGTATGCTCTGGTTAGGTTTGATTGTCGTATTTATTTGTGCAATCCTGCCTTACAACTACTGTGTGAATTCCTGAAATTTTCATCTTCTGCTAACCGTGGAAATTACCATTTTGGGTTTGGATATCTTCTTGTTTTCTTGAGTCGAGGGTCTTCCGGAAACAACCTCTTACTCTTCCGAGGTAGGGGTAAGGTCTGCGTACACTCTACCCTCCCCAGATCTCACTAGTAAGATTACCACTAGTAAGATTATACTGGTTTGTTGTTGTTGTTGTTGTTGGGTTTGGACATCTTCACTCAAGGAAGGAATACTGTTGAAGTGAGCTATAGTCGGAAGCGGAAGCCAAAGTTTAAGTCTTAGCATTAGCCCATTCCCATTTATTTATTTGTACATGCCCATTATATTTTCATTTGTAATTTTTGTTATAGTCTTGGGTCAATATGCCCGGTATATAAATAGGAGTCCATCTTTGTACAGAAACAGATTTTTCATTCTTCTACTCAAGTAATAGAAGAAACCTAAAATATATCTCTCAACCGACTCTCTCTTTCTCAACGTGAAACCCTAATAGAGTTTCATGATTTTAACGATTTCTCACAAGTTAACATGGTATCAGAGCGGGATCTCGCTTAGTTTCATCATCCTCTTCCGTCCACGTTACCCGTATTCTCTTCTTCATTCGTTTTTCGTTGCTGAGTTCGAGTTTTTTTTTGGTTTGGTTTCTTCGCTTGATTTCTTTTGGTGCTAGGAAGCTTGTTGTTGTTCTTTCCTTTACTTACTCTTCAATTTCAGAAGGCCATATTTTTCGGTTGCGAAAAACTCCGGTAAATTTGTTTTTTTTTTTTCAATATTGCCTGTTAGGGTTTGGGTGCATGTGGATATTTTGAGAATTGATGAATATTTGATATGGCTCCGATCGATTCTGACATTAATAGTACCTCTACTTCTTGTGAACCTACTGAATTTATCCCTAGACCCTCGAGCCCTCTATTTCTTCACTCTTCTGATATACCCGAGCTATCTCTGGTTCCTGTGCCTTTTTCTGGGTCTGGTTTTGGGGGTTGGCGAAGTACTATAATTGTTTCCTTGTCTGGCAGAAATAAAATTGAATTCATTGATGGAACTTTCTCTAGACCTCCACACAATTCTCCAAAATGCAAGCAGTGGGATATGTGTAATAACTTGGTTATCTCATGGTTGGCTAGTTCCCTATCCCCTAGCATTGCTGAGAGTGTTCGGTATTGTGAAACAACTGAGGATATTTGGACACAATTGAATAAAAGGTATGGCACTGTAAAGGGAAGTAAAGTTTTTGAAATTAAAAAAGGAATTAACTTCCACAAATCAGGGTGCTCTAGACATTGCATCATATTTTAACAAATTGAAGAAACTTTGGGATGAGTTGAGGGTTATGTGTTCTAGCCATAGCAGCACTTGCACTTGTGCTCCTAAGGCTGGCATCCAAAAAGAGGAAGAGGAAGATAGGCTGCATCAGTTTCTTATGGGGTTGAATTACACATATGTTAATGTTAGGAGTAACCTTCTCATGATGCAACCACCTCCATCCTTAGACAATGCTTACAACATTCTACTTCAAGATAAAAGAAAGAGGCATGTCAATCCATCCACTCAGTTCGGCCATGAGTCTGCCTCTTTCAATGTTGCCTCACTTAATTTCTCTCAGCCATCACATCCTCAGAAACAATATCCTCAACGAGTGTCTTTTGATTCAAATAGAGCTGCTCAATTTTGCAAGTATTGTAAGAAGAGTGGTCATTTAATTGACAAGTGTTATAAGTTGCATGGATTTTTCACTAGTTTCAAGTTTACCAATGGTCGGAAGATGGTTGCAAATGCTGAGGTTGAATTAGCCTCCAATAGTGCTCAGTCTCATGTTTCTACTCATGCTAGTCATTCTGATGGTACCTCCTCAGTCCCAGGCCTCACCAAGGAGCAGTATGCTCAACTCATTTCCTTACTGCAGCAGGCTCATGTGACTGATCCATTTTCTGCTCAATCCAGCTTGATGGCATCTGCAAACTTTGCTGGTAATCTTTCTTTAACTGTCGGTGTAGAAGTTCAGTATAGTGCATCTTTGTTGAGTAGAGTAGCTGAATATAGTTGGATTTTAGATTCTGGGGCCACACATCATATGACTTCACACAAAAATATCCTTTCCAACATTCAACCTTTAACAATTCCCTATCTTGTCACACTTCCAAATGGCTACAAGGTGAAAGTAACTTGTACATGATCTCTTAAGTTGTTTTCCTTCACCTTAGATCATGTTCTTTATGTTCTTACTTTTCACTATAATCTCATTTCTGTGTCTCAGCTAGTTATCCAACTTCATGGCATGGTTCAATTTGACTATCTTTCATGCATTTTACAGGCCCCTTCACTGAAGAGGACACTGAAAGTTGGTAAGCTGGAGCATGGTCTTTACAGACTCCTTATGTCTCCCTCAGAATCCACTACATATGATGCTACTGTTAGCTTACCTTTTGTTTCCAATGCAACTTTACATTGTAAATATCCCTTGAATGTTTCTGATTCTTCCTTTGTATCTCTTCCATCTGTTTTGCATTGTAAAAACCATTCTTCCATTAATAAAGAGGAAGTGTTATGGCATCAAAGGTTGGGTCATATTCCCTTTATTAGATTAAAAGATGTTTCTGGTATTCCTTGTGAATTCTCTTCCAAACAGTCATTTACCTGTTCCATCTGTCCGATGGATAGACAGTCAAGGTTACCTTTCCCTGACAGTAGCATAAAGACTTCCCATCCTTTCCAATTAATTCATGTTGATACTTGGGGGCCCTGCTATATTTCTACTTATAATAGTTTTAAGTACTTCTTCACCATAGTTGATGACTTCACTAGAGCAACCTGGACACACCTCATGGGTTCCAAAAGCAATGCTTTTCCTTTACTTCAAGCTTTTCTTGCCATGGTTCAAACTCAATTTTTCACCAAAGTTCAATGTGTTAGAAGTGATAATGCCTTGGAACTTGGTTCTAGCAACCATGCTATCCAATTTTTTAAAGATCATGGAGTTCTACATCAAACTAGTTGCCCACATACACCACAACAAAATGGTATTGTAGAAAGAAAACACAAGTATTTGCTTGAGACTTTTAG
The DNA here is from genome assembly GCF_000390325.3 of Nicotiana tomentosiformis. Taxonomy (NCBI): domain Eukaryota; kingdom Viridiplantae; phylum Streptophyta; class Magnoliopsida; order Solanales; family Solanaceae; genus Nicotiana; species Nicotiana tomentosiformis. Next base: position 1,162,688 of record NC_090820.1, on the reverse strand, counting down.
GGCCTTACTTTTCCAATCCAAGCTACCTATAAGATTTTGAGGGGAATGTGTGCTCACTGCCACATACCTCATCAATAGGTTCCCTTCCAAATTACTTCAGAATAAATCTTCTTTTGAATTACTTTATGGATGTTCTCCTTCCTATTCTCACCTCAAAGTTTTTGGTTGCCTTTGCTTTCACACCATCCCTAAGTGCCATAGGGATAAGTTCCAACCAAGGGTTGAACCTTGTATCTTTCTTGGCTATCCTCTTGCTAAGAAAGGCTACAAGTTGTTCAATCTCTCTACCAAATATGTTCTTGTCTCTAGGGATGTAACCTTCCATGAACATCTTTTTCCCTTTGATACTTCAACATTTCTTTCTTCTTCTTTTCCTTCTTCTTCTTTCCCTGTCTCTATTGATCCTTCTGATTCTCCTGCAGATGAATTTTCTGTCCCTATTTCTTTCCCTCCTTCTCCAGTCACATCTTCAATCCCTCGGAATTCTTCTAATAACTCCTCTTCTACTCCACATATACCACCAACACCCTTCATTCAGCCTACCAGAAAGTCTTCTAGACCTCATCACCTTCCTGCACATCTTGATGATTTTGTTTGTGCTCTTCTCCCTTCTTTACTTGGCTCTAGTTCTTTATCCTCTGTAGTTCAACTTCTTCTCACAATACTGCTATTGAGCCTCAGTTTTATCATTAGGCTGCTTCTATTCCAGCCTGGCAGGAGGCTATGAGAAAAGAATTTGAGGCCCTTGAGGACAATCATACTTGGACAATTGTTGAATTGCCTACACGTAAGAAATTCATTGGTTGTAAATGGGTCTATAAGATTAAATATATGACTGATGGTGGTGTTGAGAGATACAAGGCTAGGTTGGTAGTAAGAGGGGATACACAAGTGGAGGGGATGGACTTTACTGAAACTTTTTCCCTGTGATTAAATTTTTCACTGTTAAATGCTTAGTGGTTGTGGCTGTTAAAAGGCAATGCTCTCTCTTCTAACTTGATGTCGACAATGCTTTTTTGCATGGTGACTTAGATGAGGAGGTATACATGAAGTTGCCTCCAGGGCTGTCTGTTGATTCTGCTTCTTGTTCTTCTAGTTCTTTGGTGTGTAAACTTCAAAAGTCTCTCTATGGTCTCAGGCAGGCTTCTAGGCAGTGGTATGTCAAATTGTCTCTTGCTATTCACACTAGGGGGTATACACACTCTTTAAATGATTACTCTTTATTTTTTCAAAAAGTCTGCTTCTTCTACTGTCGTGTTGGCTGTTTATGTTGATGGCATTATCTTGACTGGTGATGATGAGGCTGAGATTCTTGCATTAAAAGCTTTTTTGGATGACCAATTTAAAATCAAGGACTTGGGTACCCTCAATTATTTTCTTGGTATTGAAGTGACTTCCTTTTCTTCTGGTTTGCTTCTTCATCAACACAAGTTCATATCCGATGTTCTCTAAGAGTATAAATGTTTTGAGGTTACCCTTGTTGTTTGTCCCTTGGATTTGAATCAAAAGCTTAAAGTTGATGTTGGTGAGCTGCTGCCCAAACCTGAACAATTCAAGAGTTTGATTGGCAAGCTGAATTTTCTCACACATATTAGGACTGATTTATGCTTTGCAGTCCAGCACCTAAGCCAGTTTCTTCAGTCTCCAAGGGTTCCCCATATGGATGTTGCCCTTCATCTCCTTCGTTATTTGAAGGGCACCTCTGATTTGGGTATATTTTTTTAAGCTTCTTCTGATGTGTCCTTAACTGCATATCGTGACAGTGATTGGGCTGCTTGCCCTGATACTAGGAGATCTGTGACTGGGTTTAGCATTTTTCTTGGTGGTTCTCTCATTGGTTGGAAGTCCAAGAAACAACCTGTTATTTCTCTTTCTTCAGCGGAGGCAGAGTACAAGGCTGTTAGCAAAGTTGTTGCTGAACTTGCTTGTCTCACTCGTTTACTTGATGATCTTAATGTTTCAGTTTCTTCTCCTGTTCATATTTTCTGTGATAACCAGGCTGCTATTCATATTGCCCGTAATCTTGTGTTCCATGAACGCACCAAACATATCGAAGTGTATTGTCATTTCGTTCGCACTAAACTCATTGATTGAGCTATTCAGCTGCACCACGTCCTACCACTGCTCAATTGGCTGATTTGTTTACCAAGCCACTCACAGGGAGTGTTCATCATAGGTTGTTGTCCAAGTTGAGAGTTGTATCCCCCTCCAACTTGCGGCGGGGGCGTGGGGGGGGGGGGGGGGGGGGTTGAAGTGAGCTATAGTCGGAAGTGGAAGCCCAAGTTTAAGTCTTAGCATTAGCCCATTCCCATTTATTTATTTGTACATGCCCATTATATTTTCATTTGTAATTTTTGTTATAGTCTTAGGTCAATAGGCCCAATATATAAATAGGAGTCCATCTTTGTACAGAAACAGATTTTTCATTCTTGTGCTCAAGTAATAAAAGAGACCCAAAATATTTCTCTCAACCGACTCTCTCTTTCTCAACGTGAAACCCTAATAGGGTTTCACTGAATTTAACGATTTCTCACAAGTTAACAAATACAAAGTGGTGCATTATTTCTATAGGGGTCCCCAGTGTCGTCTTAGCGACCTTCAGCTTGCACAACTAAAATGTGAGGTTTTACCCTAGATAAGGTTGGTGGCATGTCTTTTAATAGATGGAAAGAAATTGCAGAGACGCCTCTTTATCATCCATCCTTGTGGGGGATGTTAGTTAATGAATGTATGTATTGGAAATCTAAACTACTTTCTAATGGAAAATCTGGTCGAATTGTTTCATTTGACTTTGAAAACGAAAAATTCCTAACTATATGTCGTCCATCATCTTTTGAGACTCTTTCTGGCTTGAGTATGATGAATCTGAAAGGGTTACTTTGCTTGCCAGACGAAGATCACTTTTGTAAGAGTTCAATTCTAGGCCTGTGGATATTCAAGGATAAAATAGGTTCCACCCGGGTAAAGGAGTATAGCATCAATTTGGACAGCTTTGGGTCCAACAATATTACTCCTCCTTCCTTCAATACATGGAATGAAGAAATAATATTCATACATTTTGACATGATCATCCTTTATGACTTAAAAAAAGAAAATGCTTCAGAGGAGTGAAAAGACTAATTGAGTTTGAAGTTTACTCGAAAAGCTTGTTTTCTTTAGGAAGCATAGGCCCTTCCCTCTAAGTATTTATCCCTTTTATGCTACAGGATTAAAGCATGCATGCTCCTAATGTTAGGAGATATTGCAGTCGTATCTTATTGCTTGTGGTAGTTATTTTCTATAATCAAAAAATGAAATGGTATTTATAACATTCAGCAGCAATTATTTGCAATTAAGGGGGACTGAGCTTATCAGTCTAATATTGGTGGATTCAATTCCACAGTGAAAACTCCCTTTCTCTCCTCTTATACCTGTTAAAAGTAGAAAGTAGTAATACTTGTTATCTGTTAAGTTATGATTTTTTTCACTAAGTTATTTTTACTTTTGAATCGATGTATTGCTCCAATATGACCCCCTATAGTTTTCTTTACTGAGTTATCTCTTCTTTTTCATTGTTACTATAGTTTTTTTTGGGAATCTGCTCAGAGATTGTAGTTCATAATTGTATCGTGTATTGATGAGAAATTTATAAGCCCAAATAATTATTTGCATGTTGTATACGCGGAAGTTTAATTTCCTTGAAATCATTTGGCTATAGCCTTTCTACCCAACTCTAAATTAATCTATGATGAATTGGGTTGTAACATTTGGTAGAATTATAAAGGTTTAACTAAATTAAATGGTTTGTGATTCGTAAAGTCTTACTTCAGGTTGAGATATTTTTAGTGGAGGTGCATAAACTAGCGACAACATGTTGAAAAGTCAATTGATTATTGTAGCAACAAATTAGGATTTACATTTAGAACATAATTAACCCACAAACATTGGCATATCATTCAAAAAATTTAACTTGATATGAAGGACAATGTTTTCTTTGGAAATATCTTAATTCCTGGAAATGTTATGCTAAAGCGAGTAGTATGACTTAAAACTGAAGGCATAGAGGTAACACTACTGTAACTTTTGATCCCTTACTTGTATTATTCCGTTGTAATTTTTCTTTTATTATTAATAAAATAGCTGCTAGGCAGCCTCTAAGTAATATAATTGATTAACAAAAAAAACAAGATTTGATGTCTACATCGAAAGAAAGAGGGATGCTTTTGCTCCTATAGGCAGAAGGTATTGGTGCAGCTTTTTCCTGGAACATCAGTAGCTTTGATCTATTTTTGCACTTCAAATCCTCGTCAGTACAAATTCACTTTCTCTGGTTTTCCTCGAATTTTCATAACTGAATTAGATGGCATTTTTCAAGTTGACTATTAATAAAAAATTATTTCCACATAAGAACCTTTGTATAGTGGGGACTCTTTCCCCCCTCTTTCTTTAATTTCATTTTCATACCATATCTTTGTCCAAGGGCGCTGAGGCGGATTTACGTGGAGGGTGTGGGGTATATGCACTCACGCTCCCCTCCCTAGACTATGTATAAACAATACCAATTTTACAATTATATATATAGATATGTTTGTGATCACCCATGCTCAATTGACTACCTTGGTAAGTTTGTGCCCCTATGTACCCTGAGGTTAAGGGTTCGATCCTTTGTCTCTTCGCCTTTTCTATATTAAATTTTTTTCTTTTAAAAGTTCCTTTTGGCTAAAAACATGACCCACATTTTTAGGAGGAATTTGGGTATATACTAATATATCAAATCCCTATTCCTAAAAGTAAACTTCACAATCTAGTCTGTCTCCCTCTCCTTTTCTGTATTAAATTTTTCTTTTTAAAAGTTTCTTTTGACTAAAAACATGGCCCACGTTTTTAGGAGGAATTTGGGTATATACTAATTTATCTAATCCCTAATTTCTAAAAGCAAACTTCATAGTCTCCCTCTCAACTCTCTCTCTCTCTCTATCGGCTTTAGTCCGTCTCCCTCTCAACTCTCTCTCTCTCTATCGGCTCTAGCCTCTGCGAATGGATTCCTCAAGAAGCAACATTTCTTCTCCACGACCACGCTCATGTAAAATCCTCAGCCTCAGGTATCTAACTACTCTCTTCTTGCTCTGTATTTTAATTCTCTCACTGCAACTTTATTGAATAACTTGCTCAAATCCAAACACAATTAAAGTGTCAAACATACATGTACATAATTACAAATGCCTAATTTTTGTGCTATAACTTCTTCATATGTTGGCTACCATGCTTTAATACGATTGATTTGAATTTAATAATTTATTTGAATTAAGATAGATTAAATAAAAGTGTAAATATTTAATTTTGTAGGAATAATCCATAAGATTAAAATGAATAGATTTCTCGTCAAGTCGAAAAATGTTATACCTATATTCTTAAAATCCTGAATAGGCGGCGGCTCTAGGGTAAGGTAAGTTGTTGTGACCAATATGACTAACATGGATGACACGTCACAAGCCAACGTGGACACGGTGACTCAGCAGGAGGTTGAAGGCGTGAGGAGGAGTCAGCGCGTGAAGATTCCTTCTAAAAGGCTAACTGATTTCGTTGGGGGAGTTGCGGGAAAATAGGATGGTGCAGAGATATTCCAAGCGGAACGTTAATAAAATCGAAGAAGATCAGCAACTTACGATGGCGTCATTCTATCTCGACAGCGAGTCTCTAGAGTGGTATCGAAGAACAAACAGTTAGTTGACTGACCGCATTTCGCTAATAAGGTGCGAATTCGCTTTAAGTAGAAGGGGCTGGAGTCGCCGGAAGGGAGGTTAGCGAAACTCCGGCAGGTTACCAAGCCCACACGAACACAAAGCGAATTCGCACATACATGAGCGGAGGATCCAGGCGGAAAAGAGGCTGATCCGACCCGCATTCGCTAACAAAAGGTTCCCCCTCTTCTCCCTAACCCCAGCCACACAACTTCATATCAAAATACCTATGCCGCCCTTGTTCCTTCCGGATCTCCCATTTCCACGGTAAAATGACCTCCTTTGAAATGACTCTCACACACACACACACACTGAAATTCAGAGTCGACGTGAACGTGGGTGATGTTATTATTGTGAGGAGAAGTACACACCGAACACAAATGTAAATCCCCACCCCAATTATTACTTCTCACAGATGGATGGGACCAACGTTGAACCGACTTTACCGGAGTCCTTCATCTCTGATGACATACTGGCTGAGGAACTGCAATGTTTGGAGGCGAGGAACATTCAACTCTATCCTATCACGCCTTGGCTGGGGTAATTCATCATATGCACTCTGATTTTTGGGTCACGTGAACGGATCTCCGATCCAAGTCTTGGTGGATGGGGACAGCGACCATAACTTCGTCCAAACTCGAGTGGAAACCTTCCTTCAAATGTCAATAGAGGTCATTCCGAGTTTTGCAGTTGTGGTGGGTAGTGGTCAACGGCTGAGGTGTGATGGAGTGGTTCGGTAAGTTTCACTCACTATTCAAGGATGCAACCTCGTTCTCGACCTGTATGTGCTTCAGTTAGGTGTCGATGTCGTTCTAGGCACATCTTGGCTATCCACATTGGGCCGGGTGGTCACTGACTATGCTGAGCGCATCTTCGAATCTGTTCATGAGGGAAACACTATTAGCTAGAAGGGATTGATACCCTCTTGTGCCCATCCAGTACAGCTACATAGTCTACGACGATATACTGCTACGGACGTCGTCTCTTCCTATTACTGCATTCAGATATGCCTGACAGAGATAACATAGAGGAGCTGCTTCATCCAACATTAATAGATCTGCTAGAATCGTTCGCGGATGTATTTCAAAAGCCACAAGAGCTACCTCCACCTCGACCACGGGGCCACGCCACTCACTTGGCTGCAAGTGCAGAACCTGTCAACGTAAAACCTTATCAGTATCCATATTTCCAGAAGCAAGTCATGGAACAGATGGGCACCGAAATGTTATAGGAAGGGGTTATCCGAGCCAGCACCAGGCCATTTTCTTCACCGGTGTTATTAGTCCGTAAAAAAAATGGAACATGGAGATTTTGTATGGACTATAGGGCCCTCAATGCAGTGACCATACGGGACAGGTTCCCCATTCTAATAATTGATGAACTCTTTGATGAGCTTCATGGCTTTGAAATATTTTTCCAAGCTTGATTTATTGTCGGGCTATCATCAGATTCGGGTTATACCAGAGGATGGATTAAAAACTGCCTTTCGCAGGCACGAAGGGCACTACGAGTTCCTTGTCATGCCGTTTGGGCTGTCTAATGCACCATCCACGTTCCAAGCCACCATGAATGATATCTTCAAACCATATCTGCGTTGATTTGTTCTTGTTTTCTTCGACAATATATTGGTGTATAGCTCCACTTGGGAAGAACATTTGAAGCATTTATAGTTGGTGCTTAATTCACTACAACTACACAAGCTCGTGGCAAAGAGGAACAAGTGTTGATTTGGCCAGATGCCAGTCAATTATTTGGGGCATGTGATATCTGAACAAGGATTGAGCATGGATTCAGCAAAAAATTCAGCTATTCAACAATGGCACAAGTCTAAGAATGTGAAAGAAGTTCGTAGTTTCCTCGGCCTAGCCGGCTACTATAGACGCTTCATCCACCATTATGCGGCAATTGCTGGACCTCTTACTGATCTCCTACGCAAGGATTATTTTCACTGGTCACCTACGGCTCAAGTAGCGTTTGAGACTCTCAAAAGTAAGCTTGGTTCTACACGGGTGTTGGCATTACCAGACTTTAATCAAGAGTTTCAACTTGAGACTGATGCTTCCGGCTTGGGGATTGGGGTTGTACTTTCACAAAAGGGGCATCCAGTAGCATACTTCAGCCATAAGTTAACTATTAGGATGCAGGGTGCATCCACCTACCATTGGGAAATGTTCGTCATTACTCAGGCAGTTAGCAAATGGCATCAATACTTGCTTGGGCGAAGATTTGCAATTTATACTAACCATCAGTCCCCCCGAAGTTTGACAAACCAGACTATTCAGACCCCGGAACAGCAAAAGTGGCTCAGTAAGTTAGTTGGATTTGATTTCCAAATTATTTATAGACCGGGAAAATTGAACCAAGCTGTCGACTCCCTCTCCCGCACTTGTGACGTTATTTTCCTCACCGTCACAGTCAGAGGTTATGATTTGGAGTGTGAACTCATGGACTTAACTCAAACTCACCCCGGATTATTAGCTCTACAACAGTCTTTACAAAACCCAAATTCCTCTGACTCGGGATTCCAATTCCGGAAAGGCCTTCTAGTTTTTTGTGGACGATTAGTTATTCCTGCCGACTCCCCACTACGCCACAAGTTACTCTACGAGTTTCATGATACCTCAATTGGTGGTCATGCGAGTATTGCTCGTACTTACCACCGGATGCCTCCAATTTCTATTGGAAGGGAATGAAGAAAGATGTGCACAATTTTGTGTCCGCTTGTCAGATATGCCAACAAATGAAGGATTCTAATCATCTTCCATCAGGTTACTCCAACCTCTGCCCATTCCCTCACTGGTGTTCGAGGATATCGTGATGGATTTCATCACTTGTTTGCCCATCTCGAAGGGAAAGTCAACAATCATGATGGTGGTGGATAGGCTTTCCAAGTATGGGCACTTCATTGCCCTTCTATTTTCTCTACTCAATCGGTTGCTGAAGCATTTGTGGTGGGCATCATTTGTCTTCATGGGCCACCGAGGTCTATTATATCTGACCGGGACCCTCGTTTCTTGCATATCTTTTGGCGAGAGTTAAATAGGATAAAAGGCACTACTTTGACCATGAACACGGCATATCATCCTCAGACGGATGGCCAATCTGAAGCGTTAAATAAATGTGTGGAACAGTACCTCCGGTGCTTTGTGGCTGATACACCCACTAAATGGGTGGCAATGTTACCATGGGCTGAATATTGGTACAATACCTCCTACCAGTCCTCTGCTGGCATGACGCCCTTTAAGGTAGTGTATGGAAAAAATCTGCCTACTGTTGCGCCCTATGTTCTGGGCAGCAGTCCGAGTGACTTAATTGAAGCATATATGGTAGATAGAGATGAACTTCTTGCTCTCCTCAAAGGTAATCTGAACCGTGCTCAGGATCGTATGAAGAAGGTTGTTGATAAGCGATGACGGGAGGTGATTTTTCAGGTGGGTGAGTGGGTGTTCGTGAAGCTAAACCGTATCGACAACACATTGTCCGCCTTCAACAGCACCCAAAGCTTGGTAGACAATACTTTGGGCCCTTCAAAATTCTGAAACGTGTTGGGGAGGTTGCCTACAAATTAGAACTACCTGATGATGCATGCATTCATCCAGTGTTCCATGTCTCACTGCTCAAGCACTGTGTTGGTGAGACAAATTAGCAGATCAATTCGGAGCAGTTCATCGGACTGTCTGATCCTGTTCTAAAGCAATCTCTGAACCATGAGGACAGAGTTCTTTCAGAGGGGGAAGGTATTGTTGTGTCCAATATGAATGACATGGATGACACGTCACAAGCCAATGTGGACACGGTGACTCAGCAGGAGGTTGAAGGCATGAGAAGGAGTCAGAGCGTGAAGATTCCGTCTAAAAGGCTAACTGATTTCATTGCGGGAAAATAGCGTGGTGCAGAGCATGAGAGCTAGGGGAATATGTGGATACTTGATAGTATAAGTAGCTAATAACAAACTAGTAGAGTAGGCTATTTTGTTGCATAAGTTCTCGTTTCCTCATCTATCAATTCTCTCTATTCTCTCCTTACCTCTTCTCTGCTTTTCCTTATTTACAGCTTACTATTCCATTGCTTCAGTTGTAATTCCGTTTGGTTGAGCTAAATACAATCAGTTGTTTGGGTTTGATAATTGATTGCTTCACAAGCGAAGCTCTTGCCTTAGGTCCCCAAATATTTAAGGCCCCAAAAATACAAACTAGCAGTGTTTTTAAAGGCGATATTGGGACTGGGTGGGGCGGTCAAAAATCGCCTCGGGGCGGAAATGGAAAGCGCAGGCGTACCTCTCAAATGATTAGGCCTTTGCCCAGTCGTGCCTTGCGCCTTAGAGAGAGACGCACGCCAAGGAGTTCAAGCAATTCTGGTGAGAAATCTAAAGAAAAAGAAGAATGCCCCAACATTTCATTCTTGTGGAGTGGAGCGGGCATGGACGGCGGATAGCAGATAAATAAAGGGAAAATAGGTACAACATTGCTTCTTCTGTCTCGACTAGATTTCAGAAACTTGGATCTAGGTTTGGAGCACAATTTAGAATAGAAAATTAATTCTCAAAGTCATTACAGTCAAATTTTGGTTAAGGAATTTATGGGAAAATGGCAGGGGAGAGTAGCGAAGAACATGGTGGATAATTCTTGAACAATACCTTTTCTCTTCTTTGGAGAATTCTATGAAACACCGTTTGTTTCTCCTAATATTTATTACTACTACTACTTACGTATAAGTTACAGAGTAAGTTCTTTTTTTTCAACCTTGTTTAATTTCTTAATTGGTTTTAACAGTTTTTTCATTTATATTCCTAAAAGAGATTTTTATTTTTTAGTTTTAGTTTTTAAATTGGTATTATTCTAAACTTGGCCAGATTATTTCATCTCCTTAGAAAATCATCATGCAAGATATTGATATATAAAAGTATTAAAAGACAAGAACAAAAAGAAATTAGCAACTCATTACAAATATGGAAGTTGACGTATATGAGGATGAATATCGAGATTGGTTAACTTTATACATTTTTAATTTTATATTGTCTAAATTTGTGTTAGAATGTTTATTTATAATAATTATTCCTATAATATTGTGTGCAATTTTGTTTTTTGTTTTTTAATAATTTCTATTATTTTTACATATTCAGAATATTTTATGATATTTTTAATGATTTAAAAGATAATTAAAAGTAAGATCCATGGGGCTTACGTCATGTGTCTCGGGACTTTCGCCTCGCCCGGTCTTAAGTGAAACGCCTCATGTTATACCCCACCTTTCAAAACACTGATATAAAATACTATTATATCATCATATAATATAGTATGTAATTTATATTTATACAATTATTGATAAAATATTTAAAATTTTAATATTTTTAAAAAATTTAGTAGAGGTAGATTGAATGAGTTAATAAGATAAAACTTTTTTCTTACTAAATTAAATAATATATTTACGTTTTCATCAATTCTATTTTTCTTTATTTATTTATAGTCTTTTTTCATATTTCTTACTATTTTACTTTCTAATTTCAACTCAGATTCTCTAAATTAGTTATTCATATTTGTCACATGTGATTGATCCACATATCACAAAAGCAAGTTCTTTTGTATTTCATATTTTTTAACTAAGAAATCCCCGAGACAAGTGTCGTAAGATTCAAAACACGGTGGATAATAGGCTCAACCCTTTTACCATTTTCACTTGATGCTATATTTTTGTATATGGGAGAATTCAATACCATATGATGTGCGCCTAACCCACACAATATACATTGCTCTCTCACCTCTAGATCAAAGCTATGTAGACTTTTTTTGTCTCAATATTATATGAATTTTATGAAAGAAATTTTAGATTTTTTTAAATATATTTTAGTTTTAAGCCACCAGTTCCGTTGAGCCACCCTGATTAATGATCAAGAATTATTTATAGATCAATGCTGCATGAACGTGTTGTTCAACAAGCTTCATTCACAATTGATAACTAAATAACACATTCACTAATTGTTGTCTTATCTTAATTGAAATTCTATTAAATTTGATTGAGAATGTCATGGGTGGACATGTGGCTCAAGTAAGAGACTAGTAAAGCTTTGATTTAGGTCCCCAAAATTTTTCAATAATGGATGTTAGACGGTATTAAAGATTGTAAAAACAATAAGTACAAAAAATCTTGGACAAAAGAAAGAAAGAAAGAAAGATTGTCTAATCTTTAATACTAAAAATATTTTAGAACTTTGAATTAAATTACTTAAATCTTCATATTAGTAATTTTGTTTTTACAACAATATCAAAGGTAACAATTGAAAATACATGTCTAACATCTTATCTATTTAAGTTATCTTTCCGTAAATAAATAATAATATTACTACGTGAAGTTAAAAAGTTTTATCATTTAAGAATGTTATACTATAAATAACAAATATGAGAAAATAGCAACACTAACTTTTTTCTGCATATGTGTGTATATATACTAATAAAAAAAAATATAATGCCTCTTATTAAAATTTGGCTTTAGATCACTAATTTTATAGAACTGACCTCCTTCGGTGTTCCTAACAAATACCCCAATTGATTTATTGTTCTTTAGCTCTTCCCATTGAATTGGATAGAGAAAGTAATGGTTTAGTATCTGCCCATTGGGCAGAGACAATAAAGATTTCTCTACATCATACCACGTGAGCTCTTTTTGAATTACAAATGCAAAGTTATTTTCATTTTCAGCGGCAAATTGTTGTGGTGGTGGGGATGGTGAATTTTCCGGTGGGTTTGGTGGATTTTGTGGTGATGGTGGTGGTGGAGCAAGTGTTTTGACATCCACCACAAGAGATGGTGAATCTTGATCCAAGCCCAAAGAGTGCCCCTCCATTTCAAGGCACTTCTTTTCATATTAGATAAAGAGATTGGAGTTTCCAGGGAGAGAAAGAAAGAGATTCGAGTTTGAATAGAGAGATTGGAGAAAGAAGTTCAAGATGAGTTGTAAAACGCGAGATTTATTGAGTTGGAGACAAGAGAGGAGAGGAAAAGAAGAAGAAACAGAGTGCGCTTCTTGACTTCCAAAAATTTAGTGTTGATCTTTCTAAATTTAACGGATAAACTAAAATAAATTATTTTCCGTATAACTTGCAAAATTAGTCATATAACAATCATAATAAATTTTCTAAAAGCTAACACAATTTCAACAAACAACAATCACTAGAAGTTCAATACTAAAATACTGTGAGATTTTGATGAAGTAATATAAGTATGATCATATGCACTTTTATTTTTGTCTATTGTTAGACTAAATACTAAATAAAGAATTAAATAAAATATTATACTAGGTCGAAATAATTTGGGGGGGGGGGGGGGATATAGAGATAGTGTGAGAAAATTTATACTTTAAATTAATTTAATAATATAATAAAGCAACAACAAACCCAGTATATTCCCACAAGTGGGGTTTGGTGAGGGTAGTGCGTACGCATACCTTACCCCTACCTAATGAAGGTAGAAAAGTTGTTTCCAATACACCCCCGACTTAGGAAGAATGAGAAGAGGAAGAAGACAAGCGGGAAACTATTCAAACATAATAGAATAAAATAATAAAAATATTATTTCAAGAAAAAAAAATGATATTATTCTATAATATTCCCTCCGGTTAAGTGACCTTTTTGCCATCTATTTTGATCCACAATAGTAAGTGTCTTTTTACAAAATCAAGAAGAAATTAACTATATTTTTCCAAATTTGCCCTATTTACATATTTCTATGCGTCAAGTTAACAATATATAATTTTTAGTTAATAATAATTTAGTCAAAACACATTTTATCTTTTCTATGAGTTAGTGTTTTCTTAAAAAGCTGAAAAATCGAATTAAACCAAAAAAACCGATACTTTTTTGGTTTGGTTTGGTTTTGGTTTTGAATTTTAAAAATCGATCAAATTTGATTTGGTTTTGATTTTAATAAAAGAATAATCGAAAATATTCGAACCAAAACGACTATAGAAGTAGCTATTTAAAATTTATTATTATACATATATATGTATATTTTTATACAAAGTTTCTAAAATATGGTACACATTAATCGTTTGCACTTTTAGTATAGTTCTTTGCTATTATAATAATATAATTCTTTGCCTTTACATTCTAGTTTGATTGATAGCTTTCTTTTGCTAGATACAAGAATCTATTTTATGTTTAAAATAATTTATTATTAATCGAGTCCTTAAATTATCATCACCATTTGATTCAATTATCATCAATATATTTTGGTAAATAATATATTTCTCAAAGAACAATTAATTTGATAGTGTTACATTGAAAATATAATTGCCGGAATATGTGTTTGGTAGTTATGTGTCATATTTAAGAAAAATATTAATAAAAAACCGAAAAAATGACATAAACCGAATCAATAAATAACTGACTTAATTGGTTTAATTTAGTTCTGATATTTGAAAAATTGACTTACTTGATTTGGTTTCTATTTAGGAAAAATCCGATCCAAACCAAACCATGAACACCCCTAGTAAGAGGTGTGCTAAGAAATTTTTTATTATGGACCGAAGAGAGTATATATTTGTGATGACCCAAAAGGCCATCTTATGTTTTAGAACTCGATTATGCGCTCTTAAGCCTTAAAAATCTCACTTTTATCCTCCTCAATATGCGTGCACAGTCTGGGGGTGTTTCCGAAAAACTTATATGTTGAAATTGATGAAAATAAGAAATTTTGCCTTAAAATTTAATTTTAGTTGATTTCGGTCAACAGTTATGGTAAACGGGCTCGGATCCGTATTTTGATGGTCCCGGTGAGTCCGTATCTAATTATGGGACTTGGGCGTATGCCCGGAATAAAATTCAGAGGCCCTCTAGCTCGAGTTATGAATTTTGATGAAAATTAAAAGTGTGAAAATTATTTATTTTTAAGAATTGATTGATGTTTGGCATTGTTAGTACCGGGTCCGTATTTTGGTTCCGGAGCCTCGTACATGTTCATTTTAATATTTAAGACATGTCTGTGAAATTTGGTAAAAACAGAGTTGATTTGACGTGATTCAGATGCCGAATTGAGAAGATAAGAATTTTAAAGTGTTCTTGAGAATTTCATTTTATTTGGTGCTAAATTCGTAGTTCTAGGTGTTATTTTGGCGATTTGATCGTGCGAGCAAGTTCGTATAATATTTTTAGACTTGTGTGCATGTTTGATTTGGAGCCCCGAGGGCTCGGGAGAGTTCCGGATGGGCCACGAGATGTTTGCACTTTGAAAAATCTGGTTTTCTGCAGATTTTGGTGTTCTGGCATGCCCTTTTTCGCGTCGCGAAGGTACTCTCGCGAACGCGAAGAGTGAACTGATGAGACTGAAAATTCTTCTTCGCGAAGGCGAAGGCCTAGTCGCGAATGCGAAGTTATGGGGGATTTACCCTTCGCGAATGCGGCCGGGTCATCGCGAACATGAACACGACCGGCTCATCGCGGACGTGAAACATTTGGGACCTGAGGGAGGATCGGTCGTTCCCTCATCGCGAACGCGAGCTATGTCTCCCGAACGCGAAGGCAGAGGCTAGAGCCAATAGAGAGAGAGTTGAGAGGGAGACGGACTAGAGCCGATAAAGAGAGAGTAAGAGAGTTGAGAGGGAGACAGACTGTGAAGTTTGCTTTTAGAAATTAGGGATTTGATATATTAGTATATACCCAAATTTCTCCTAAAACGTGGGCCATGTTTTTAGCCAAAAGGAAATTTTAAAAAGAAAAATTTAATACATAAAAGGAGAGGGAGACAGACTAGACGGTGAAGTTTGCTTTTAGGAATAGGGGTTTGATATATTAGTATATACCCAAATTTCTCCTTAAAACGTAGGCCATGTTTTTAGCCAAAAGCAACTTTTAAAAGAAAAAAAACTTAATATTGAAAAAGTGAAAAAAGTGAAAAGACAGAGGATCGAACCCTTGACCTCGGGGTACACAAGGGCACCAACTTACCAAGGTAGTCAATTGAGCATGGGTGGTCACAAACATATCTATATTGGGTGCATGTACCCCACCACCTCGGGGTATATTGGGTCACAAACATATCTACATATCTATATAGTAAGGTAGTTTGCTTGGACAAAGATATGGTATGAAAATAAAATTAAAGAAAGAGGGGGAAAAAAGTCCCCACTATACAAAGGTTCTTATGTGGAAATATTTTTTTATTAATAGTCAACTTGAAAAATGCCATTTTATTCAGTTATGGAAATTCGAGAAAAACCATAGAAAGTGAATTTGTACCGAGGAGGATTGGAAGTGCAAAAATAGATCAAAGCTACTGATGTTCCAGGAAAAAGCTGCATTAATACCTTCAGCCTATAGGAGCAAAAGCATCGCTCTTTCTTTGGATGCAGAAATCAAATCTTGTTTTTTTTGTTAATCAATTATATTACTAGAGGTTGCCTATTATTTATTTTATTAATAATAAAAGAAAAATTACAATGGAATAGTACAAGTAAGGGTGTCAAAAATTACAGTAGTGTTATCTCTATGCCTTCAGTTTTAAGTCATACTACTCGCTTTAGCATAACATTTTCAGGAATTAAGACATTTCCAAAAGAAAACATTGTCCTTCATATCAAGTTGAATTTTTGAATGATATGCCAATGTTTGGGGTTAATTATGTTCTAAATGTAAATCGTAATTTGTTGCTACAATTCATCAATTGACTTTTCAACATGTTGTCGCTAGTTTATGCACCTCCACTAAAAATATCTCAACCTGAAGTAAGACTGTACGAATCACAGACCATTTAATTTAGTTAAACCTTTATAATTCTACCAAATATTACAACCCAATTCATCATAGATTAATTTAGAGTTGGGTAGAAAAGCTATAGCCAAATGATTTCAAGGAAATTAAACTTCCGCGTATACAACGTGCAAATAATTATTTGGGCTTATAAATTTCTCATCAATACACGATACAGTTATGAACTACAACCTCTGAGCAGATTCCCAAAAAAAACTATAGTAACAATGAAAAAGAAGAGATAACTCAGTAAAGAAAACTATAGGGGGTCATATTGGAGCAATACATCGATTCAAAAGTAAAGATAACTTGGTGAAAAAAATTATAACTTAACAGATAACAAGTATTACTACTTTCTACTTTTAACAGGTATAAGAGGAGAGAAAGGGAGTTTTCACTGTGGAATTGAATCCACCAATATTAGACTGATAAGCTCAGTCCCCCTTAATTGCAAATAATTGCTGCTGAATGTTATAAACACCATTTTATTTTTTTATTATAGAAAATAACTACCACAAGCAATAAGATACGACTGCAACATCTCCTAACATTAGGAGCATGCATACTTTAATCCTGTAGCATAAAAGGGATAAACACTTAGAGGGAAGGGCCTATGCTTCCTAAAGAAAACAAACTTTTCGAGTAAACTTCAAACTCAATTAGTCTTTTCACTCCTCTGAAGCATTTTCTTTTTTAAGTCATAAAGGATGATCATGTCAAAATGTGTGAATATTATTTCTTCATTCCATGTATTGAAGGAAGGAGTAATATTGTTGGACCCAAAGCTGTCCAAATTGATGCTATACTCCTTTACCCGGGTGGAACCTATTTTATCCTTGAATATCCACAGGCCTAGAATTGAACTCTTACAAAAGTGATCTTCGTCTGGCAAGCAAAGTAACCCTTTTAGATTCATCATACTCAAGCCAGAAAGAGTCTCAAAAGATGATGGACGACATATAGTTAGGAATTTTTCGTTTTCAAAGTCAAATGAAACAATTCGACCAGATTTTCCATTAGGAAGTAGTTTAGATTTCCAATACATACATTCATTAACTAACATCCCCCACAAGGATGGATGATAAAGAGACGTCTCTGCAATTTCTTTCCATCTATTAAAAGATATGCCACCAACCTTATCTAGGGTAAAACCTCACATTTATTTGTGCAAGCTGAAGGTCGCTAAGACGACACTGGGGACCCCTATAGAAATAATGCACCACTTTGTATTTGTTAACTTGTGAGAAATCGTTAAATTCAGTGAAACCCTATTAGGGTTTCACGTTGAGAAAGAGAGAGTCGGTTGAGAGAAATATTTTGGGTCTCTTCTATTACTTGAGCACAAGAATGAAAAATCTATTTCTGTACAAAGATGGACTCATATTTATATATTGGGCCTATTGACCCAAGACTATAACAAATTTACAAATAAAAATATAATGGGCATGTACAAATAAATAAATGGGAATGGGCTAATGCTAAGACTTAAACTTGGGCTTCCACTTCCGACTATAGCTCACTTCAACCCCCCCCCCCCCCCCCCCGCCGCAAGTTGGAGGGGGATACAACTCTCAACTTGGACAACAACCTATGATGAACACTCCCTGTGAGTGGCTTGGTAAACAAATCAGCCAATTGAGTAGTGGTAGGACGTGGTGCAACTGAATAGCTCAATCAATGAGTTTAGTGCGAACGAAATGACAATACACTTCGATATGTTTGGTGCGTTCATGGAACACAAGATTACGGGCAATATGAATAGCAGCCTGGTTATCACAGAAAATATGAACAGGAGAAGAAACTGAAACATTAAGATCATCAAGTAAACGAGTGAGACAAGCAAGTTCAGTAACAACTTTGCTAACAGCCCTGTACTCTGCCTCCGCTGAAGAAAGAGAAATAACAGGTTGTTTCTTGGACTTCCAACCAATGAGAGAACCACCAAGAAAAATGCTAAACCCAGTCACAGATCTCCTAGTATCAGGGCAAGCAGCCCAATCACTATCACGATATGCAGTTAAGGACACATCAGAAGAAGCTTAAAAAAATATACCCAAATCAGAGGTGCCCTTCAAATAACGAAGGAGATGAAGGGCAACATCCATATGGGGAAACCTTGGAGACTGAAGAAACTGGCTCAGGTGCTGGACTGCAAAGCATAAATCAGTCCTAATATGTGTGAGAAAATTCAGCTTGCCAATCAAACTCTTGAATTGTTCAGGTTTGGGCAGCAGCTCACCAACATCAGCTTTAAGCTTTTGATTCAAATCCAAGGGACAAACAACAAGGGTAACCTCAAAACATTTATACTCTTAGAGAACATCGGATATGAACTTGTGTTGATGAAGAAGCAAACCAGAAGAAAAGGAAGTCACTTCAATACCAACAAAATAATTGAGGGTACCCAAGTCCTTGATTTTAAATTGGTCATCCAAAAAAGCTTTTAATGCAAGAATCTCAGCCTCATCATCACCAGTCAAGATAATGCCATCAACATAAACAGCCAACACGACAGTAGAAGAAGCAGACTTTTTGAAAAAATAAAGAGTAATCATTTAAAGAGTGTGTATACCCCCTAGTTTGAATAGCAAGAGACAATTTGGCATGCCACTGCCTAGAAGCCTGCCTGAGACCATAGAGAGACTTTTGAAGTTTACACACCAAAGAACTAGAAGAACAAGAAGCAGAATCAACAGACAGCCCTGGAGGCAACTTCATGTATACCTCCTCATCTAAGTCACCATGCAAAAAAGTATTGTTGACATCAAGTTGGAAGAGAGAGCATTGCCTTTTAACAGCCACAACCACTAAGCATTTAACAGTGGAAAACTTAATCACAGGGAAAAAGTTTCAGTAAAGTCCATCCCCTCCACTTGTGTATCCCCTCTTACTACCAACCTAGCCTTGTATCTCTCAACACCACCATCAGTCATATATTTAATCTTATAGACCCATTTACAATCAATGGATTTCTTACATGTAGGCAATTCAACAATTGTCCAAGTATGATTGGCCTCAAGGGCCTCAAATTCTTTTCTCATAGCCTCCTGCCAGGCTGGAATAGAAGCAGCCTAATGATAAAACTGAGGCTCAATAGCAGTATTGTGAGAAGAAGTTGAACTACAGAGGATAAAGAACTAGAGCCAAGTAAAGAAGGGAGAAGAGCACAAACAAAATCATCAAGATGTGCAGGAAGGTGATGAGGTCTAGAAGACTTTCTGGTAGGCTGAATGAAGGGTGTTGGTGGTATATGTGGAGTAGAAGAGGAGTTATTGGAAGAATTCCGAGGGATTGAAGATGTGACTGGAGAAGGAGGGAAAGAAATAGGGACAGAAAATTCATCTGCAGGAGAATCAGAAGGATCAATAGAGACAGGGAAAGAAGAAGAAGGAAAAGAAGAAGAAAGAAATGTTGAAGTATCAAAGGGAAAAAGATGTTCATAGAAGGTTACATCCCTAGAGACAAGAACATGTTTGGTAGAGAGATTGAACAACTTGTAGCCTTTCTTAGCAAGAGGATATCCAAGAAAGATACAAGGTTCAACCCTTGGTTGGAACTTATCCCTATGGCACTTAGGGATGGTGTGAAAGCAAAGGCAACCAAAAACTTTGAGGTGAGAATAGGAAGGAGAACATCCATAAAGTAATTCAAAAGAAGATTTATTCTGAAGTAATTTGGAAGGGAACCTATTGATGAGGTATGTGGCAGTGAGCACACATTCCCCTCAAAATCTTATAGGTAGCTTGGATTGGAAAAGTGTTGCATACTCTTCATTAAGCAACACCCGGTATGGAGCAGCTCGTGGTGGAGGTGGGGGTGGAACTGGGACGTTGTCTTGAGGCGGTCGGCCTTTTCTATTTGCTTGAGGTTCAAGAGGAACCTCTTCAACGTGGTCATCTTCAGCGTTCATATACCCCAAAGGAATGTTTCCAAGTTGATCATTGTTGAGAACCATTGTTGCACCTATAATTGATTCACAAAAATCAGTAACACGGAAGGAAAAGAAGACAATTCACACACAACAACCAAATATATAGCTAAATCTGTTTTTAAGCTCCCCAACAACAACGCCAAAAATTGATGTACTCTAAGTCACACCTCTATTTAAGTTATGAAACGGTCGATGCAATAGTAATACCCAACAAGGAGTCGGGGTCGATTTTTCACAGGGAGCTACGAATGGGACTTAGGAGTATATATTGCAGTGCATGAGCTTGAGTTATCTCAATTTGCACTTCCATAAACTTGGGAGTATTTCTAGGTCTAATTTAAACTAAGATTGCCAAGCTAAGAAATGAAACTAGGAATTTATTTTTGTTGTTTTCAAATGATATAAAAGGCCTAGGGCTATGACCTTCACCTAGGTGTTTGCCTAATGGGTTATGAACTTTAAAGCTTGTTTTAGTAGAGGTGTATTATAGCTATCAACACTCAAGTACCCACTAGATATCTCTCGGTGTCACAACCCGTAATTTCCACCGTCGGGACCGTGAAGGCGCCTAACATTTCACTTGCTAGGCAAGCCAATGTTAGAGAATTTTTAAACCCAATCCTTATTTCCATTCAGTAAATGATAGTGATTAGCTAAGATGAAACATAATAAGTGTGAAATAATATAAAAATTGTATTAATTACTACCACCCGGATTTGGAATCACAATTCACACGTATTATAGAATTCATTACAAGTAATAGTCTGAATGAAATACAACTGTTTGGATAAAAGAAACAGTAAAACTGAAAAGATAGACGGGGACTTCAAGGTCTGTGAACACCGATAGATCTACCTTGAGTCTCCGGATAGCGGGTCCAACAGCTAAAAATCTCGATCAACCTGAGTTGGTACCCAAATCTGCACAGAAAGTGCAGAGTGTAGTATCAGTACAACCGACCCCATGTACTGGTAAGTGTCGAGCCTAACCTCGACGAAGTAATGACGAGGCTAAGGAAAGGCACCTATAAATCAACTTGTACAATTTAACAGTGTATATACAAATAACAGTAATGAAGAGCTAAACAAGAATTATCGGGATAGGGATACATGTTGGGGGAAAATACGAAATAAAGAGCTACAACTGGAACAACCAATATAATATGAATCAAGAGGAGCACGAATACAGTAAAGGAAAAATGCACGGTATCACTCTTCGTGCTTTTAATCTCAATCTCACCATAAAATCAAAAGAAACGACACGACATCACCCTTCGTGCATTAACTCTCATATCATGGCACAACATCACCCTTCGTGCATTAACACTCATAATATGGCACGACATCACCCTTCGTGCATTAACACTCTCCCTTACTATGATGCAATGAATAATTAACAACATGGAGATATAACATGTACAAGCCTTACTTTAATATTTGGTTCCACAATATAAATCTCAACTTTGAAATAAATACTCAATTATCATCAGAAATCTGTAAACATAATAAGAACGATCAATTTAACAACACTAGTCTAAACACCTAATAATTAGGCATAGGAAAGAGACAATATAAGAAAAATGGGAGAAAAAAGGGAAAACAAGTAAATTGGCGGCGCACAAGTACTCGTCACATCACATATACGCCGCTCACATGAATTTCACATAGCAAATAATCTGAGGTTTCCTAATCCCCTCAAGTCTGTGATGACCCAAAATGTTATATTTAAATTTAATGATTTAATTATGTGATCTAAGCACTATTTATCATTACTCGACTTGCTTGTGCAGTCCGTAAAAAATTTTCGAAAGGTTTTCAGGTGAAAAATGGATTTAAATGTGAATTAGATGTTTAAAACACAACTGAGTTGACTTTGGTCAACATTTTGAGCAAACGGACTCGGATCAGTATTTTGACAGTTTCGGTAGGTCCGTATCATGAATTTTGACTTGGGCGTATGCCCAGAACCAAATTCCGAGGTCCCTAGCCCGAGATATGGAATTTTGATGAAAAATTTAAAGTTTGAGTTCAAATAGTGACCGGATGTCAAATTATGTGCAAATGACCCCGAAATAGAATTTTGATGATTCCAACAGCTCCGTATGGTGATTTTGGACTTAGGGGTGTGATCGGAATTTTATTTGGAAGTCCGTTGTGAAATTAGGCTTGAAATGGCTAAAATAGGAATTTAAAGTTTGAACGTTTGACCGGGGAGTTGACTTTTTGATATCGGGGTCGGAATCCAATTTTGAAAATTTTCACAGCTCCGTTATGTCATTTATGACTTGGGTGCAAAATTTGAGGTCAATCGGACTTGATTTGATAGGTTTCGACATCGAATGTAGAAGTTGGAAATTCTAAGTTTCATTAAGCTTGAATTGGAGCATGATTCGTGATTTTAGCGTTGTTTGATGCGATTTGAGGTTTCAAATAAGCTTGTATGATGTTTTAGGAATTGTTGGTATATTTAGTCGAAGTCCCGAGGGCCTCGGGTGAGTTTCGGATGGTTAACGGATCAAGAATTAAACTAGAACAGCTGCTGCAATTTCCTTCTGTCGGAAATTTTGCTTCTACCCAGAAATCGAGGCCAGATCGAGCTTAGGGTCGAGGGCCACGATCGAAGCCCAAATCGAGCTCAGGATCGAGGGCTACGATCAAAGCCAGCTCGAGCACAGAGTCGAGGCCACGATCGAAGCCATGATCGAGCCCAGAGTCGAGGGCCACGATCGAAGCCATGATCGAGCCTAGGGTCAAACCCCATGATCGGAATCCCCATGATCGGACTCCCATGATCGAGGTCCAGGATCGAACTCCCATGATCGAGGTCCAGGATCAAACTCTCATGATCGAGGTCCAGGATCGAACTCCCATGATCGAGGTCCAGGATCGGACTCTCATGATCGAGGTCCAGGATCGGACTCCATGATCGAGGTCAGCCTGGACAGATCCATAAGTTATAAAAAACATGGGGCTTCGTCCCATTCACCATTTTTAACAACTTGGAGCTTGAGCAGAGGCGATTTTTGATATATCTTCAAGAAAAAATATTGGGGTAAGTGTTCTTAACTCAATTTTGGTTAGATTACCCGAATCCATCACTGTTTTCAACATTTAACTGGTGATTTAAGTTGGAAAAATTTGAAAACCCTCTTGGATAGATTTGTGGATTTGAGGGTCGAATCGTTATTGGAATTTAGTCATTTTGGTATGGTTAGACTCGTGGTTTAATGGACGTTCATATTTCGTAACTTTCGCCGGATTCCGAGATGTGGGCCCCACTGGCCATTTTTGAATTAATTTCGGATTTTTATTGAAAAATATAGTATTTTCTTATAGAATTAATTCTATAATTTTTGTTGACTGTATCGAATTAATTAGAAGTATTCGGCATTTTAAAACTTGATATTGAAGCAACATGTTAAAGATTTTAAAATATTCTTTTCCTGAATATTTTTGTAAGATTTCCGTACTGATTGTGATGGAGCAGTGAGCTCTTTATTATGGAAAAAAATATTGTTGTTGAATTATTTTGGCAAGTTAAATTATTTGAGCACTTGAGGTGCAAATTGTGGTATATTGTGATATTGATACGCATGTGGTGGTGTAAGGTATGGGTGTTAAACCGCATGCGGTGAGATAAGGGTGGATTGATACGCGTGGCTAGTAGGGGTAACTACTAGAAGTCATGCGCTGTGATAAGGGTGGCTAAAACGCGGGATGCTATTTCGGAAAAAAAAATATTTTCTTTAAATAAATTGTGAAGGCTCCCGCGGTGGTATAAGGAAATGAGATATTGTAAATTTATTTATAATTTGGAACTACGAGGCGGTACCTCTATAGTGCCCTTGTTGATATTGATTTATGGCCATAGTTGCTTTCGATTAATTGTTGTAATTTTCATAAAGTTGAAGAAAATTCTGTTTTGATTCCACGAGATATTATTTGCAATTATTTGGTGTCATTAAATGTGACATACTATTTGATTCACTTCCAATGTCATTTTATTTTACTACATTGATAAATATTTTACCATGCCATTATTATATTCCAGTAGAGCCTCACCTGACCTCGTCACTACTCTACCGAGGTTAGGCTTGGCACTTACTGGGTACCGCTGTGGTGTATTCATACTACGCTTTTGCACATCTTTTTGTGCAGATCCAGGTACATTTTACCAGCCTAGACGTCAGTGAGTTACCTGCGCACGGAGACTTCGAGGTATATCTGCCAGTGTCCGCAAACTCCGGAGTCCCCTTCTATCATTTTATGTTGCTTCCTTATATTTTATTTAGACCTTGACATATACAGAGTTTGAGAATAAATTATTAGAAGCTTGTAAATTATTTTTACCGGGTTTTGGGAGTTGTAATCATTTGTACTGTAGATTAATTATTTTCAGACATTTATGATTATTCCGCATTGATAGGCTTACCTAGTATTAGAGACTAGGTGTCATCACGACACCCTACGGAGAGAAATTTGGCGTCGTGAAAAGTTGGTATCAGAGCCACTAGGTTCATAGGTGTTATGAGTCACAAGCAGGTTTAGTAGAGTCTTGCGGATCGGTACGGAGACGTCTGTACTTATCTTCGAGAGGCTATGGAACTGTTAGGAATTATTCACTTCTTTATTTCCTTATCGTGCGCCTTTGTTGATTTCAAGGTTCTTAACAATTGTCTTTCTATTCTCTCACATATGGTTAGGACACGCACAACTGGATCTCATGATCAGACACTCGTGCCCCCTATTGGAGCCGCAAGAGGCCAGGGTCGGGGCAGAGGCCGAGCCAGAGGCCGAGGAAGACCACGTGGTGCAGCCAGAGCATCTGCACGAACTGCTGCACCAGTGCCACCAGTAGTTCCAGCCCAATTTTTGAGCATGTTTGGTACTTTAGCTCAGGCAGGATTAATTATACTTGCTCCTGCCACATCTCAGGCTGGGGGAGGAGCGCAGACTCCCTCCGCCCATACTCCAGAGCCACGTGCCCAAGTTGACCATGCCCCAGAGGTTATACCAGTGCAGCTAGTTGTCCCAGTTCGGCCTAAGATTAGGACAACAGTTTTAGAGGGAGAGCAGCTCAGGCTCGAGAGGTATAAGAAGTACCACCCTCCCACTTTTAGCGGTCTAGCTTCAGAGGATGCTTAAGGTTTTCTGGAGGAATATCACCGTATCTTTCGTACTATGGATATTGTGGATTCCAGTGGAGTTTCTTTCACAATATTCCAGTTTAGAAGAGCAGCCTACTAGTGGTGGCAGGCATATGAGTTGGATAGTCCGACTGAGGCAGCTTCACTTACTTGGACTTCATTTTCAAATATGTTCTTGAGGGAGTCTGTTCCTCAGAGTCTTAAGGATGCTTGCCGCATAGAGTTTGAGCAGCTGCGCCAGGGTTCTATGACTGTGTCAGAATATGCGGTGTGATTCAGTGATTTGGCTAGGCATGCACCAACCTTAGTTGCTATTGTTTGTGAGCGGGTTCGTAGGTTTATTGAGGGTCTTCACCCTAGTATCAGATGCAGTATGGACCGAGAGCTAGAGATGGACATCACATACCAACATGTGGTGTCAATTGCTAGAAGATTGGAAGGTATGCGGACTCGGGAGAGGGAAGAGAGGGAAGCTAAGAGACCCCGAGATTCTGGCACATATAATAATTCTCGTACCCCAGTTGCAGCCCGACATGGTAGAGGTTATGTGAGTCATCCTATCCATTCAGCACTTACAGCTTCCGGTGGTATTCCGACTACTCCCAGACCTCAGGTTCCATATTATGCACCACTAGTGTCTTCTGTACCTCCTGTACAGGGTGCTTTCAGCAGACAGTCTAGTTGATCAGGCTCGAGCCAGTCCCAGCAGCCACTTCCTCCAAGGGCTTGTTTTGAGTGTGGTGACACTCGCCATATTATGAGAGATTGCCCCAGATTTAGGAGGGGTGCACCTCCACATATTTCTCAGGCCCCACCTATTCCACAGGGTCCTCCGGCTTCTCAGGCCATAATTTCTGCACCAGTTGCCACTCCACCTGCACAGCCAGCTAGAGGTGGAGGTCGGGCAGGTAGAGGTCGCCCTATAGGGGGAGGCCAGGCCAGATATTATGCCCTTCCTGCTAGGACCGATGTTGTTGCATCTGATTCTGTTATCACGGGTATTATTCCGGTCTGTCATAGAGATGCATCAGTCTTATTTGATCCAGGATCCACTTATTCTTATGTGTCATTTTATTTTGCCCCGTATTTGTGCGTATCACGTGATTCCTTGAGTTCTTCTGTTTATGTATCTACACCCATGGGTGAATCTATTATTGTGGATCGTGTGTATCAGTCGTGTTTAATTATTATCAGTGGTTTTGAGACCAGAGCTGATTTATTATTGCTCATTATGGTGGATTTCGATATTATTTTGGGCATGGACTGGTTGTCGCCCTATCACGCTATT
The DNA here is from genome assembly GCF_000390325.3 of Nicotiana tomentosiformis. NCBI lineage: Eukaryota > Viridiplantae > Streptophyta > Magnoliopsida > Solanales > Solanaceae > Nicotiana > Nicotiana tomentosiformis. Next base: position 1,135,865 of record NC_090820.1, on the reverse strand, counting down.
CTTGATTGTTACACCAAGACAGTGACGTTGGCTATGCCAGGTCTACTGCGGCTAGAGTGGAGAGGTACCTCAGATCATGTTCCTAGCAGGGTTGTTTCATTTCTTAAAGCTCAACGAATGGTTGAGAAGGGGTGTGATGCGTATCTGGCCTATGTGAGAGATGTTAGTGTTGATACTCCTAATGTGGAGTCAGTTCCTGTAGTAATAGATTTTCTTGATGTATTTCCAACGGATCTTCTGGGTATGCCGTCCGACAGGGATGTTGACTTTGGCATTGATTTATTACCAGGCACTCAGCCCATTTCAATTCCACCATATCGTATGGCCCCGGAAGAGTTGGAAGAATTAAAAGAACAGTTACATGAGTTGCTGGATAAGGGTTTCATTCGGCCCAGTGTATCGCCTTTGGGTGCTCCTGTCTTATTTGTAAAGAAGAAGGATAGTTCTATGCGGATGTGTATTGATTATCGCCAGTTGAACAAGGTTACAGTAAAGAACATGTATCCATTGCCACATATTGATGACTTATTTGATCAGCTTCAGGGTGCTAGGGTATTCTCTAAAATTGACTTGCGTTCAGGCTATCATCAATTGAAGATTCGGGAGCCAGATATTCCGAAGACTGCTTTCAAGACTCGTTACGGTCATTACGAGTTCCTTGTAATGTCTTTTGGGCTGACCAACGCCCTAGCAACATTTATGCACTTAATAAATAGTGTATTTCAGCCCTATCTTGATTCCTTCTTCATTGTGTTTATTGACGACATCCTGGTATATTCTCGGAGTCAGGAAGATCATGAACAACACCTGAGGACTGTGCTTCAGATTTTGAGAGAAAAGAAGTTATATGCAAAATTTTCAAAGTGTGAATTCTGGCTTGATTCAGTGGGATTTTTGGGTCATATAGTTTCGTGCGAGGGGATCAAGGTAGATCCAAAGAAGATTAAAGCAGTGCAAAGTTGGTCCAGACCGTCCTCAGTTACGGAAATTCGTAGTTTCCTTAGTTTGGCCGGGTATTATCGCCGATTTGTAAAGGGTTTCTTTTCTATTGCTGCATCTATGACCAAATTGACTCAGAAGGGTGCTCCGTTCAGGTGGACCGAGGAATGTGAGGAAAGCTTCCAAAAGCTCAAGACAGCTTTGACTACAACCCCAATATTGGTATTACCTACAGGTACAGGATCTTATACTGTGTATTGTGATGCGTCGTGTATTGGTCTCGGCACAGTGTTGATGCAAGACGGTAGGGTGATTTCTTACGCGTCCAGAAAGTTAAAGGTGCATGAGAAGAATTATCTTGTACATGACCTGGAGTTAGCAGCCATTGTTCATGCCTTAAAACTTTGGCGGCATTATTTTTACGGTGTCCATTGTGAAATCTATACCAATCACCGGAGTCTACAACATCTGTTTAAACAGAAGGATCTTAATTTGCGGCAGCGGAGATGGTTGGAGTTACTTAAGGATTATGATATCACCATTCTCTATCATCCGGGGAAGGCCAATGTGGTGGCCGATGCCTTGAGTCGTAAGGCGGAGAGTTTGGGCAGCTTAGCATATTTACCGGTAGCAGAGAGGCCTTTAGCCATGGATGTTCAAGCCTTGGCCAACCAGTTTGTTAGATTGGATGTTTCCGAGCCGAGTCGAATTTTGGCTTGCGTGGTTTCCCAGTCTTCACTTTATGATCGTATCAGGGAACGTCAATATGATGACCCCCATCTGCTTGTCCTTAAGGATACAGTCCAGCACAGTGATGCGAAGGAAGTCACTATTGGAGAAGACGATGTACTACGGATGCGGGGTAGGCTATGTGTGCCTAATGTGGACGGCTTGCATGAGTTGCTTCTCCAAGAGGCTCACAGTTCGCGGTACTCCATTCATCCAGGTGCTGCGAAGATGTATCAGGACTTGAGACAGCACTATTGGTGTAGGCGGATGAAGAAGGACATAATGGGGTATGTATCTCGGTGTTTAAATTGTCAACAGGTAAAATATGAGCATCAACGACCGGGTGGATTACTTCAGAAGTTAGAGATTCCAGAATGGAAATGGGAGCGGATCACTATGGATTTCGTTGTTGGGCTCCTACGGACTCAGTGAAAGTTGGACGCAGTTTGGGTGATTGTGGATAGGCTGACCAAATCAATTCATTTTATTCCTGTGATTACTACTTACTCTTCAGAGCAGCTGGTTCAGGTATATATTCGCGAGATTATCAGACTTCACGGTGTACCAGTATCTATCATCTCTGACCGGGGTACATAGTTTACCTCACGGTTTTGGAGGGCAGTTCAACGTGAGTTGGGTACTCAGGTAGAGTTGAGTACAACATTTCACCCTCAGACGGACGGCAGTCCGAATGCACTATTCAGATACTGGAGGATATGCTTCATGCGTGTGTGTTAGATTTTGGGGGTGCTTGGGATCAATTCTTACCACTTGAGGAGTTCGCTTACAACAACAGTTACCAGTCAAGCATTCAGATGGCTCTGTATGAGGCCTTGTATGGTAGGCGGTGCCGATCTCCAGTGGGTTGGTTCAAACCAGGCGAGGCTAGACTTTTGGGTACACACTTGGTTCAGGATGCCTTGGAAAAGGTTAAGTTAATTCAGGATCGACTTCGTACAACCCAATCTAGACAGAAGAGTTATGCGGATCGGAAGGTTTGTGATGTTGCATTCATGGTTGGTGAGCGGGTATTGCTCCGGGTATCGCCTATGAAGGGTGTGATGAGGTTCGGGAAGAAGGGCAAGTTGAGCCCTAGGTATATTGGGCCTTTTGAGATTCTTGAGAGAGTTGGAGAGGTGGCTTATAGACTTGCACTACCACCTAGTCTTTCTGCGGTTCATCCAGTATTCCATGTTTCTATGCTTCGGAAATATCACGGCGATCCGTCTCAAGTGTTAGACTTCAGTTCGGTTCAGTTGGACAAGGATCTATCTTATGTTGAGGAACCAGTGGCTATTTTAGATAGGCAGGTTCAAAAGCTGAGGTCAAAGAACATTGCTTCCGTAAAGGTTCGGTGGAGGGGTCATCCGGTCGAGGAGGCGACTTGGGAGGTCGAGAATGATTTACGCAGCTGTTATCCACACTTATTCACCAGCTCAAGTACTTTTTCTAACTCCGTTCGAGGACGAACGTTTGTTTTAGAGGTGGAGAATGTGATGACCCAAAATTTCATATTTAAATTTAATGATTTAATTATGTGATCTAAGCACTATTTATCATTACTCAACTTGCGTGTGCAGTCCGTAAAAATTTCCCGAAAAGTTTTCAAGTGAAAAATGGATTAAAATGTGAATTAGATGTTTAAAACACAACTGAGTTGACTTTGGTCAACATTTTGAGCAAACAGACTCGGATCAGTATTTTGACAGTTTCGGTAGGTCCGTATTGTGAATTGTGACTTGGGCGTATGCCCAGAACCAAATTCCGAGGTCCCTAGCCCGAGATATGGAATTTTGATGAAAAATTTAAAGTTTGAGTTCAAATAGTGACCGGATATCGAATTATGTGCAAATGATGCCGGAATAGAATTTTGATGATTCCAACAGCTCCGTATGGTGATTTTGGACTTAAGAGTGTGATCGAAATTTTATTTGGAAGTCCGTGGTGAAATTAGGCTTGAAATGGCTAAAATAGGAATTTAAAGTTTGAACGTTTGACCGGGGAGTTGACTTTTTGATATCGGGGTCGGAATCCAATTTTGAAAATTTTCACAGCTCCGTTATGTCATTTATGACTTGGGTGCAAAATTTGAGGTCAATCGGACTTGATTTGATAGGTTTCGACATCGAATGTAGAAGTTGGAAATTCTAAGTTTCATTAAGCTTGAATTGGAGCATGATTCGTGATTTTAGCGTTGTTTGATGCGATTTGAGGTTTCAAATAAGTTTGTATGATGTTTTAGGAATTGTTGGTATATTTAGTCGAAGTCCCGAGGGGTCTCGGGTGAGTTTCGGATGGTTAACGGATCAAGAATTAAACTAGAACAGCTGCTGCAATTTCCTTCTGTCGGAAATTTTGCTTCTACCCAGAAATCGAGGCCAGATCGAGCTTAGGGTCGAGGGCCACGATCGAAGACCAAATCGAGCTCAGGATCGAGGGCCACGATTAAAGCCAGATCGAGCACAGAGTCGAGGCCACGATCGAAGCCATGATCGAGCCCAGAGTCGAGGGCCACGATCAAAGCTATGATCGAGCCCAGGGTCGAACCCCATGATCGGAATCCCCATGATCGGACTCCCATGATCGAGGTCCAGGATCGAACTCCCATGATCGAGGTCCAGGATCGAACTCTCATGATCGAGGTCCAGGATTGAACTCCCATGATCGAGGTCCAGGATCGAACTCTCATGATCGAGGTCCAGGATCGGACTCTCATGATCGAGGTCCAGGATCGGACTCCACGATCGAGGTCAGCCTGGACAGATCCATAAGTTATAAAAAATATGGGGCTTGAGCAGAGGCGATTTTTGATATATCTTCAAGAAAAAATATTGGGGTAAGTGTTCTTAACTCAATTTTGGTTAGATTACCCGAATCCATCACTGTTTTCAACATTTAACTGGTGATTTAAGTTGGAAAAATTTGAAAACCCTCTTGGATAGATTTGTGGATTTGAGGGTCGAATCGTTATTGGAATTTAGTTATTTTGGTATGGTTAGACTCGTGGTTTAATGGGCGTTCATATTTCGTAACTTTTGCCGGATTTCGAGATGTGGGCCCCACGGGCCATTTTTGAATTAATTTCGGATTTTTATTGAAAAATATAGTATTTTCTTATAGAATTAATTCTATAATTTTTGTTGACTGTATCGAATTAATTATGACTAGATACGAGTAGATCGGAGTCGGAAAATCGAGGAAAAGCATAATACTTGATTAAATTGGAGCAAATCGAGGTAAGTGACTTGTCTAACCTTGTGTGGGGAAAACTTTCCCTAGGATTGATATTAATGTGATTTTTGAATTGTGTTGAAAGTCGTGTACACGAGGTGACGAGTGTGTACACGGGCTAAATTTGAAGAATTATATTTTTAAATTGTGTAAATCATTGTTGTGCATTTATGAAAATATTCTATGTTGTTATATTCTTCATCATTGATTAAATGTTTATATTTTAAATTTGTTTGATCTTCTCCTGCTAATTATTTTATCTGTTTAGTTGGAACTTGGTTTCTTTTATTCTGTGCATTATTTGAAGGTTGATTTTTTCTAAATTAAACATTATTAATTTGAAGTATTCGGCATTTTAAAACTTGATATTGAAGCAACATGTTAAAGATTTTAAAATATTCTTTTCCTGAATATTTTTGTAAGATTTCCGTACTGATTGTGATGGAGCAGTGAGCTCTTTATTATGGAAAAAAATATTGTTGTTGAATTATTTTGGCAAGTTAAATTATTTGAGCACTTGAGGTGCAAATTGTGATATATTGTGATATTGATACGCATGTGGTGGTATAAGGTATGGGTGTTAAACCGCATGCGGTGAGATAAGGGTGGATTGATATGCGTGGCTAGTAGGGGTAACTACTAGAAGTCATGCGCTGTGATAAGGGTGGCTAAAACGCGGGATGCTATTTCGGAAAAAAAAATATTTTCTTTAAATAAATTGTGAAGGCTCCCGCGGTGGTATAAGGAAATGAGATATTGTAAATTTATTTATAATTTGGAACTACGAGGCGGTACCTCTATAGTGCCCTTGTTGATATTGATTTATGGCCATAGTTGCTTTCGATTAATTGTTGTAATTTTCATAAAGTTGAAGAAAATTCTGTTTTGATTCCACGAGATATTATTTGCAATTATTTGGTGTCATTAAATGTGACATACTATTTGATTCACTTCCAATGTCATTTTATTTTACTACATTGATAAATATTTTACCATGCCATTATTATATTCCAGTAGAGCCTCACCTGACCTCGTCACTACTCTACCGAGGTTAGGCTTGGCACTTACTGGGTACCGCTGTGGTGTATTCATACTACGCTTTTGCACATCTTTTTTTGCAGATCCAGGTACATTTTACCAGCCTAGACGTCAGTGAGTTACCTGCGCACGGAGACTTCGAGGTATATCTGCCAGCGTCCGCAAACTCCGGAGTCCCCTTCTATCATTTTATGTTGCTTCCTTATATTTTATTTAGACCTTGACATATAGAGACTTTGAGAATAAATTATTAGAAGTTTGTGACTTATTTCTACCAAATTTGGGGAGTTGTAATCATTTGTACTGTAGATTAATTATTTTCAGACATTTATGATTATTCTGCATTGATAGGCTTACCTAGTCTTAGAGACTAGGTGCCATCACGATACCCTATGGAGGAAAATTTGGCGTCGTGACAAAGTTAGGGTTAGACACAACACTTACCTCGCTCTGAAGGCCACTTAATACTCAATCACAGCTTTTCCTCTAGAATTCACCTCCAAACCACTCGTATCTATTCAAAAATGACTCAATAATATCAAATATTTCTAAAGGAATCAATTACACTGCATAAATTAAATTTCCCAAATTTTCCTTTAAAAAATCGAAAAATCGACCCCGGGCCCGCTTGGTCAAAACACGAGATTCGGACCAAAATCCATTTACCCATTCACCCCGAGCCCGGATTTATAGTTGGTTTTGGAATCCGACCTCAAATTGAGGTCTAAATCCCCAAATTTCCGAAATCCCTAGTTTCTACCCAAACCCTTAATTCTGCCATGAAAACTCTAGATTTTTGGTTGATAATTTGTGAAATGTAATGGGGATTTGAAAGAAAATGGTTTAGAATCACTTACCAATACTTTGGGGAAGAAATAACACTTGAAAAATCGCCTCTCAACGTTTGGTTTTTAAGAAAAATGAATTTGTTGGCTAAATCCCATGTTTGGATTTTGTTTAGTGCTGGGCGAAAGTGTGCATCGCGTTCGCGAGGCCACTGTCACGTTCGCGAAGAGCATTGGCTGCCAAACCTTCACGTTCGCGAGAGCCTGGCTCGAGTTCGCGATGGTTACCCCTTGGCCTTCGCGCTCGCGAGATATCGTTCGCGTTCGCGATTAAGGAAAGACCAACCTCCCCCAGGTCCCCAAGTGCTTCGCATTCGCGATGAGCCGGTCGCGTTCACGATCAGGCCTTCTTATTCGCGAAGAACAAATTTTGGCCTCACCAGTTTACTCTTCGTCGCGAACGCGAAGAAAGACATGCCAGAACACTAGCTGCAGCAAAATACCAGATTTTCTAAGTCCAAAACATCCCCTGGCATATCCGAAACTCACCCGAGTCCCCAGGGCTCCAAACCAAACACACGCACAAGTCTAAAGATATCATATGAACTTGCTCGCATGATCAAATCACTAAAATAACACCTAGAACTACGAATTTAGCACCAAATCAAATAAAATTCTCAAGAGCACTTTAAAATTCATATCTTCTCAACTGGACGACTGAATCACGTCAAATCAACTCCATTTCTCACCAAATTTCACAGACAAGTCTTAAATATTATAATGAACCTGTATTGAGATCCGAAACCAAAATACGGACCCGGTACTTACAATGCCAAACATCAATCAATTCTTAAAAATAAATAATTTTCAAACTTTTAATTTTTCACAAAAAATCATAACTTGAGCTCGGGACCTCCGAATTTGATTCCGGGCATACGTCGAGGTCCCATAATTCGATAAGGACCTACCGGGACCATCTAAACACGAATCCGAGCCCATTTTCCAAAAATATTGACTGAAGTCAACTAAAATCAACTTTTTAAGGCAAAAATTCTTATTTTCATCAATTTTCAACATAAAAGCTTTCCGGAAACATGTCCGGACTGCGCATACAAATCGAGGAAGGTAAAAATGTGATTTTTAAGGCTTAAGAGCACAGAATCGAGTTCTAAAACACAAGATGACCTTTTGGGTCATCACATTCTCCACCTCTAAAATAACCGTTCGTCCTCGAACGGACATAGAAAAGTACCTGAGCTGGTGAAAAGGTGGGGATATCTACTCCGCATATCGGACTCGGACTCCCAAGTAGCTGCCTCAACAGACTGATCTCTCCACTGTACTCGAACTGAAGGGTAACTTTTTGATATCAACTAGCGAACTTGTCGGGCTAGAAAAGCCATTGGCTCCGCCTCGTGAGTCAAATCCTTGTCCAACTAGACAGAGCTGAAATTTAACACATGGGATGGATCACCATGATACTTTAAAAGCATGGACACATGGAATACCAGATGAACAACTGCTAAACTAGGTGGCAACGCAAGCCTGTAAGCCACCTCTCCTACCTTCTCTAGAATCTCAAAAGGTTCGATATACTTAGGGCTCAACTTGCCCTTCTTTCCAAACCTCATTACACCCTTCATGGGTGATACCCGAAGAAACACTCTCTCTTCGACCATGAATACAACATCACGAACTCTGCGATCGGCATAACTCTTCTGCCTGGACTGAGCTATGTGAAGTCGATCCTGAACAATCTTGACCTTATCCAAGGCATCCTGTACTAAGTTTGTGCCCAACAACCGAGCCTCTCCCGGCTCGAACCACCCAACTGGCGACCGACACCACCTACCATATAATGCCTCATAGGGAGCCATCTGAATGCTCGACCGGTAGCTGTTGTTGTAGGCGAACTCGGCAAGGAGCAAGAATTGATCCCACGATTCTCTAAAGTCTATAACACATGTGCAGAGCATATCCTCCAAGATTTGAATACTGCTCGGACTGCCAGTCCATCTGAGGATGAAATATTGTACTCAACTAAACTCGCGTATCTAACTCACATTGTACTGCCCTCCAGAAGTGCGAGGTGAACTGCGTACCTCGATCAGAAATGATAGACACGGGCATACCGTAAAGACGGACGATCTCACGAATGTAAATCTCTGCCAACCGCTCTGAATAATAGGTAATTGCCACAGGAATGAAGTGCGCTGACTTGGTCAGCCTGTCCACAATGACCCAAACTGCATCAAACTTCCTCTGAGTCCAATAACAAAATCCATAGTGATACGTTCCCACTTCCACTCAAGAATCTCTACCCTCTGAAGTAAACCACCAGGTCTCTGATGCTCACACTTTACTTGCTGACAATTTAGACATTGAGCTACATATGCAACTATGTCTTTCTTCATCCTCCTCCACCAATAATATTGTCGCAAGTCCTGATACATCTTGGCGGCGCTCGGATGAATAGAATACCAGGAACTGTGGGCCTCCTCAAGAATCAACTCACGAAGTCCATCCACATTAGCCACACAAATATAACCCTGCATCCTCAAAACTCCGTCATCTCCAACAGTAACATGCTTAGCAGCATCGTGCCGCATTGTGTCTCTAAGGACAAGTAAATGAGGGTCGTCATCCTATCGATCTCTGATGTGCTCAAACAAAGAAGACCGATCAACTGTACAAGCTAGAACGCGACTGGGCTTAGAAACATCCAACCTCACGAACTGGTTGGCCAGTTCCTGAACATCCAATGCAAGCAGTGTCTCTCCAACTGGAATATAAGTAAGGCTACCCATACTAACTGACTTTCTACTCAAAGCATCGGCCACCACATTAGACTTCCCGGGATGATACAATATGGTGATATCATAGTCTTTCAATAGCTCCAACCACTTTCTCACCCTCAAATTGAGTTCCTTCTGCTTGAACAAATACTCCAATCTCTGATGATCCGTGAATACCTCACATGGAACACCGTAAAGATAGTGCCTCTAAATATTCAACGCGTCAACAATGGCAGTCAGCTCTAGATCATGAACAAGGTAATTCTTCTCGTGAACCTTCAGTTGCCGCGAAACATGAAATAACCTTATCACCCTGCATCAATACCGCACACAGACCAATACGGGATGCGTCACAATATACTATATAAGATCATGAACCTATGGGTAACACCAATACCGGTGTCAGAGTCAAAGTTGTCTTGAGCTTCTGGAAGCTCGCCTCACACTCTTCTAACCACTTGAATGGGGCACCCTTTCTAGGTCAACCTGGTCAACGGGGCTGCTATGGATGAAAACCTCTCCACAAATTGACGGTAGTAACCCGCCAATCCCAAAAAAATATGGATCTATATAGCTGATGTGGGTCTAGGCCATATCTGAACTGCCTCAATCTTCTTAGGATCCACCTGAATACCTTCTGCTGATACAAAGTTACCCAAGAAAGCAACTGAACCCAACTAAAACTCGCATTTTGAGAACTTAGCATATAATTGGTTGTCTCTCAGAGTCTGAAGAACGATCCAAAAGTGCTGCTCATGCTCCTCTCGGATGTGAGAGTAGATCAAGATATCATTAATAAACACAATTACAAACGAATCCAAGTAGGTCTTGAACACTCGGTTCATCAAATCCATGAATGTTGCTGGGGCATTTGTCAGCCCAAATGACATCACTAGAAACTCATAATGCCCATATTGAATCCGAAAAGTTATCTTAGGGATATCAGATGCCCTAATTCTCAACTGATGGTAGCCAGATCTCAAATTAATCTTCGAAAATACCTTGGCACCCTAAAGCTGATCAAATAAATCATCAATCATCGGCAATGGATACTTGTTTCTTCTTCAAAAACAACACAGGTGCACCCCAAGGCGAGACACTAGGTCTAATGAAGCCCTTATCAAGCAAATCTTGTAACTGTTCTTTCAATTCTTTCAACTCTGGTGGAGCCATGCGGTATGGTAGAATGGAAATGGGCTGAGTGCCCGGAGCCAAATCAATGCAGAAATCAATATCCCTGTCGGGCGGCATCCCCGACAGGTCCGCAGGAAACACTTATGGAAACTCACGAACAATCGGCACTGAATCCATGGAAGGAATCTCCGCACTAGAATCGCGGACATAAGCCAAATAAGCTAGATACCCCTTCTCGGCTATATGGCGAGCCTTCACATAAGAGATAGCCATGCTGGTAGAATGGCCAAGAGTCCCTCTCTGCTCTAATCGAGGCAACCTCTGCAAAGGCTAAGGTCACCATCTTGGCGTGACAATCTAATATAGTATGATAAGGTGACAACCAATCCATACCCAGTATGACATCAAAATCAACCATATCGAGAAGTAAAAGATCTACACGAGTCTCAAGACTCCCAATGGTGACCACACACGACCGATAAACACAATCTACAACAATAGCATCCCTCTCTGGCATGGACACAAACACAGGAGCACTCAAAGAATCACGGGGCACAACCAAATATGAAGAAAAATAGGATGACACATAGGAGTAAGTAGACCCCGGATCAAATAGAACTGAATCATCTCTACTGCAAACTGAAACATTACCTATGATAACAGCATAAGAAGACTCGGCCTCATGCTTGGCTGGGAAAGCATAACATCAAGGTTGGGCCCCACCACCCTGAACTACGTCCCTGGGACGACCTCTAGCTGGTTGATCTCCACCTCTAACGGCCTGACTTCTACCTCTGGCTGTCTGACCCCTGCCTCTAGCTGGCTGAGCAGGTGGTGTAGCAACTGGTGCCGGAACCATGGCACAAGAACTCTGATGTGTTGAGATGCCCATTGCCTGGGGGGAAAATCTAGCAATGTGCCTCGGATCACCACAAGTATAACATAACCTCGACTGCTGTGACTGCTGACCCTAAAACTGACCATGTCGACCTAAGTAACCACCATGATAACTCTGGAGTAGAGGTGTACTAATAGGAGCTAGTGGTGCACTGTAAGCTAGCTGGTCGGAATAAGGCATATGAGGACCATGACCACCTGAGGCACTGTGGGATGTCTGAAGTGCTGAATGAAATAGCCTGGGAAGATGGCCTCTACCAAAAGTACCCTTTCCTCTAGGTGAGGCACCACTGAACTCGCCGGAATAACGAGGTCTCTTGTCAGACCCTTGACCTCCCTGAGCAAGAACAATCTCAACTCGTCTGGCGACATTAGCAGCCACCTGAAAAGAAATCTCACTCCCAATCTCCTTAGCTATCTACAATCTGATAGGTTGAGCAAGTCCGTCAATAAACTTCCTCACCCTCTCTCTCTCTCTCTCTCTCGGTGGGAAGCAAAAGAATAGCATGACAGGCCAAATACTCAAAATGGGCCTCATACTGAGTAACAGTCATACTGCCCTGCTGGAGACGCTCAAACTGAGATGCTCATCCCTCAATGTAATAGGCAGAAACTTCTCTATGAAGAGCTGAGAGAACTGGTCCCAAGTAAGAGCAAGCAACCCAGTCATCTGGAATGTAGCAAAATCGACCCCATTAGTCTCCATTATACCCATGTTCCATAGAACCTCGTGATAGCTATCAAGATACTCCTGGGATCCTCTAAACTAGTACCACTGAAGTGATTAGGAAAGAGCTTGGTAAACCTGCCCAATCTCTACAAAGCCTTAGAAGACATAGCTGACCCATCACCGGTCTGCACCGCAACAACCGGTTGAACTACTCCGACTGGCTGAGCTGCTGGAGCCTGATACTAGTGAGCTATTTGCTCCGGAGTGGGAGTAGTTGGAGTCTGGGCTCCTCCTCCAGCCTGAGAGACTGCTGGTGCCATGGGAAATACGCCAGTCTGGGCCACACTCTCTATAAGGCCCACAAAACAGATCAAAGCGTCCTAAAGTACCGGGTGGTAATGAACCCCTCCGGAACCTGAGCTGGTCCGGCAGGAATAGTCTGGGTTGGAATCTCCTCATCAAGATCTATCGGAGACTCCATTGTTGGGGTTGTTGCTCAGGCTCTAGGCCGAGCCCTCGACCTCTGGCACGGCCTCGGCCTTGACCTCTGCACCTCGTAGGAGCTGCCACTAGAGTCTCAGCTGGGGAAGCGGTACGTGTTCTCGCCATCTGCGAGAGAATAAGAGTAGAAGAGTTCAATCAGTATTGAGAAAAAAACATCGCATGACAGAGGAAAATGGAAGTGAAATTTGTTCCTAAACTTCATAGCCTCTAGAAGATAAGCACAAACGTCTCCGTACCTATCCTCCAGACTCTACTAAGCTTGCTCGTGAATTGCGAGACCTAGGCAACCTAGTGCTCTGATACTAACTATCACGACTCAGAATTCCAACCGTCGGGACCGTGATGGCGCCTAACATTTCACTTGCTAGGCAAGCTAACGTTAGAGAATTTTTAAACATAATCCTTATTTCCATTCAGTAAATGACAGTGATTAGCTAAGATGAAACATAATAATTGCGGAATAATATAAAAATTATATTAATTACTACCACCCGGATCTGAAATCACAATTCACGAGCATTCTAGAATTCATTACAAGTAATAGTTTGGGGACTTCAAGGTCTGTGAACGCCGACATATCTACCTTGAGTCTCCAGATAGCGGGTCCAACAGCTAAAAATCTCGATCAACCCTAGCCGGTACTAAAATCTGCACAGAAAGTGCAGAGTGTAGTATCAGTACAACCGACCCCATGTACTGGTAAGTGTCGAGCCTAACCTCGATGAAGTAGTGACGAGGCTAAGGCAAGGCACCTACAAATCAACTTGTACAATTTAACCGTGTATATACAAATAACAGTAATGAAGAGCTAGACAAGAATTATCGGGAGGGGGATACATGCTGGGGGAAAATATGAAATAAAGAGCTACAACATAATTAGAACTGGAACAACCAATATAATATGAATCAACAGGAGCACGAATACAGTAAAGAAAAAATGCACGGCATCACCCTTCGTGGTTTTACTCTCAATCTCACCATAAAATCAATAGAAACGGCACGGCATCACCCTTAGTGCATTAACTCTCATATCACGGCACAACATCACCCTTCGTGCATTAACACTCACAATATGGCATGGCATCACCCTTCGTGCATTAACACTCACAATATGGTACGACATCACCCTTCGTGCATTAACACTCTCCTTACTATAATGCAATGAACAATTAACAACATGGAGATAGAACAACATGTACAAGCCTTACTTTAACATTTGGTTCCACAATATAAATCTCAACTTTGAAATAAATACTCAATTATTACCAGAAATCCGTAAACATAATAAGAACGATCAATTTAATAACACTAGTCTAAACACGTAACAATTAGACATAGGAAAGAGACAATATAAGAAAAACGGGAGAAAACAGGTAAACAGGTAAATTGTCGCGTTCGCGAAGAGCATTGGCTGACAAGCCTTCGCGTTCGCGAGACCTGGCTCGTATTCGCGATGGTTACACCCCCTGGCCTTTGCGTTCGAGAGACATCGTTTGCGTTCGCGAGACATCGTTCAAGTTCGCGATGAAGGAACGACCAACCCTCCCACAGGTCCCCAAGTGCTTCGCGTTCGCGATGAGCCGATCGTGTTCGCGAAGGGTAAATCCCCCATCACTTCGTGTTCGCGAAGAAGAAATTTTGGCCTCACCAGTTTACTCTTCGCGTTCGCGAGAGTACCTTCGTGAACGTGAAGAAGGATATGCCAGAACACCTGCTGCAGCAAAATACCACATTTTCTAAGTCCAAAATATCATGTGGCATATCTAAAATTCACCCGAGCCCTCGGGGCTCCAACCCAAACATGCACACAAGTCTAAAAATATCATACGAACTTGCCCGCGCGATCAAATCGCCAAAATAACACCTAGAACTACGAATTTAGTACCAAATCAAATGAAATTCTTAAGAACACTTTAAAATTTCTATCTTCTCAACTGGACGTCCAAATCACGTCAAATCAACTCTGTTTCTCACCAAATTTCACAGACAAGTCTTAAATATTATAATAAATCTGTACCGGGATCCGAAACTAAAATACGGACCCGATACTAACAATGTCAAATATCAATCAATTCTTAAAAATAAATAATTTTTAAACTTTTAATTTTGCTCAAAATTTCATAACTTGAGTTAGGGACCTCCGAATTCGATTTCAGGCATACACCTAGGTCCCATAATTCGATACGGACCTACCAGGACTATCGAAATACGGATTCGGGCCCGTTTACTAAAAATATTGACTAAAGTCAACTAAAATCAACTTTTAAGGCAAAAATTCTTATTTTCATCAATGTTCAATAAAAAAGCTTTTCGAAAACATGCCCGGACTGCGCACGCAAATCGAAGAGGATAAAATGAGATTTTTAAGTCTTAAGAGCACATAATCGAGTTCTAAAATATAAGATGACCTTTTGGGTCATCACACTCGGTTAGAGAGTGATTTTGCCCAATTTGGTTTTCTCAAGTCCAAATGGGTATTGAACAAAACGGTTGATAAATAGCTCAAGTCGGATTTTACTATCTTTAGTTTCAACCTTTTAATTGGGCTTATCAATCTCTCGATTGACCCAGTTTCTTGTTAGCCAAGCTTTCCTAGACTAGGTATCTCTTTCTCAAGTAGAGACAAGGTCAAATAGGCATGAACTAATGTTTGCAACCATTAGTTCTACAATTAAAATCCAGAACAAAGCTAAATAATAAATACTCAATCACAAACAAGAACTAAATCAAACACCCATTAACATTATACTCTAGGGTTTGGTTACAACCCTAGTGAAAATCTAGCTACTCATGCTTAAAATAGAAGAAGTAGAAGAAGAAATGATAATTAAACCCATATTGTTAATTAAAATGATGAAATCAATGTTTAAAAAGCTCAAAATAGCAAAAACTACTAAAAAGAGTAAAAGAAACCGTGTACTGTAGCGGCTTATGTCAAAACTTGACCTAAAATAGTGAAACTCTTCTATTTATACAGGGCTAGAATTATTGGACAAAAATGCCCTTTCGAAGGTTCTACGGCCGCACAATTCCATGTGCGGTCCGCACTTTGCTTAAACTTGACAGGATTGAAAATTTACGACTGCATAATTCTGAATTGCGACTGCACTGCTCTCTTTCTGCGGTCCGCATAATAATGTATGCAGCCGCACAATAATTGTGCGGTCCGCACTTTTGTTGGACTTGATATGCAGGTTCTCTGAACATTTGCTCTAACCCAGTTTCTGCGGTCGTACATATCATGTGCGGACCACACTTTGCACATTTCTCTTATGGGAATTTCTTCACAACCTACGGCCGCAGATGATATTCTGCGGTCCGCACTTCTCAGCTTTTGTGCCTGTTTTTGTCCTTGAGTTCAGATTACTCCTTATTTAGTTAGATTTCATCTTGAGAGCTCATCTTCTAATATTCCTGCAATTAAGCACATTTCATCAGTTTTCGGGAACAAAATTAAGCATTTTTGGACTAAAACAAAATCTAAAAGGCACTAATAAATAGTCAAAATCCCCACTTATCAGACGCAGCATACCTATTACAATTCCTATAATAAAAATCCGAGTCCAGTAATCATAAAGTCAACTCTCGGTCAAAATTCTAAATTTTCCAAACTCCTAATTTTTCAACTTTTGCCATTTCAAGCCAAAATCAACTACGGACCTCCAAATCAATATCCAGACATACTCCCAAGTCCAAAATTACCATACGGAGCTATCTGAATCATCAAAACTCTATTCCGGAGTCATTTATATATAAGTCAATATCCGACTAACTTTTTCAACTCAAGTTTCCAACCTTGAGACTAAGTGTCCCAATTTATTCCGAAACATCTCCGGAGCCAAACGAACTACCTCAACAAATCACATAACAATAATTGAGCATAAAATAAGTAGTAAATAGGGGAACAGGGCTACAACATTTAAAACGACTGACCGGGTCGTTACACTAATAAAATTGGCTTATCTTTTGGAGGCCAACTCAACGGAATAACCCAAATAAAATTGGACTTCTAGTTTGAATTCATGTTTGGGACTTGAACAATTTAATCTTGATTTGGTCCAATATCTTTGTATTTTGGAAATAAGACCAAATTTTATAATGTCAAGATTCAATAAAATTTGAATGTTTATAGTCCCTTTCTTTGATAGATGATAGAGAAGAAATGAATTCATATTAAATATATAAATGTCATAAAAGTCAAGTATGAAGGAGTTGTCACTAGCGTGAAAATAGTGGTAGGAGATGCAACAAAGCTTTTCGTAATGATGGGTTCACATCAAGGCTCTGCATTAAGGCCCTATTTATTTATCCTAGTTATGAATGAGCTAACCAACAAAATACAAGATGAAGTCCCATGGTGCATGCTATTTGTTGATAATATTGTGCTAATTGACGAAACTAGCAAAGTGTCAATCAAAAACTTGAGCTATGGAGAAACACCTTAGAGAGTGATGGGTTTAAGCTAAGTTGAAGTAAGACTAAGTACATGCACTCAAGTTTAGTTAGCATGAGAAGAACAAATTTAAGGTGAGACTAGATAGAGTTTTCAATGTTAAAATGCAAACAATTTAAATATCTAGAATCGTTGTTTCAAGATAATGGAATGATAGATGAAAATGTTACCCACATGATTAAAACCATATGATTGAAAAGGAGAAATACTACTGTGGTGTTATGTGATAGAAAATGTCAACTAAGGTGAAAAGTAAGTTCTACAGAATAGTTATAAGGCCGACTATGTCATATGTTAGTGAATGTTGGGTTGCTAAAGTTTAACTTATCTACAAGAAGTGCATAAATGTAAATTTTTAGATGCATATGTGCTCACACAAGATTAGATAAGATTAAAAATGATCATATTCTCCAAAAGGTACAATTAACATACACTGATGATAAAATGACAGAATGTCGCTTGAGACAGTTTGGTCATGTCTTGTGTCAGCCTACATATGTACCGATCCATAGTTGTAAAACAATGGTGAGGAAAAGTATTAAAAGGGGATGAGTTAGACCTAAAATCATATGGAAGCAAGTTGTCCCGAAAGATCTCCAAATTCTTGGAACCAATGCAGACTTAGCTAAAGATATGACACAATAGAAGAAAAAAATTCATATAAGTGATACCTATATATATATATATATATATATATATATATATATATATATATATATATATATATATATATATATATATTGTGTGTGTATGTGTGTGTGTGTGTTACTTGCACATTTGCACGTGTGTGTGTGTGTGTGTGTGTGTGTGTGTGTGTTACTTGCACATTTGCACTTTTATTTTATTTTGGTAATGAGAATGATATGAATTAAGCTTAATAAAAGGGATGAGGATTCATATCATCGACCCCAATTTATTTGGGACTAAAGTATAGTTGTTGACTTGTTAATTATTGTCCCTTATCATATTAACGGTTTATTAAATATTCTTATTTTTTTATTTTATGTACAACCGATTGAACTTTTAGAACTCGATTTAATTTCTTTTTGAGCAAACTGAAAATCTCATGATAAACATTAAGCCACAATCTAATATATTGTGAGTAAGTCAAAAAATTTTCGAGCAAATATTAGATCAGAGTCTAACATAATCTGAAAAGGTATAATCTCCCAAATGATTATATTAGCACAACTTTCTAAATAGGACAAAATTTAAACCGTGGCCTAAAAAAGTAACATTTGCGTAAATTAACCATTTTATGTTGATAAGAATCGTATCAGGTCTTTAATAATATTTCCTGCCCTTGCCTGTGGTCACCACCTCTAGTGACCATCCTCCTCCACCACCCACCACGGCGTGGTTGCTACCAAAACTTTTCCACAACCTCCACACAAAAATATTCACAACAAAAAGGTACTCTTTTGAACACCTAATAAATTTGATATGCTTCAATTTGGGTCTTGGCCACCACTCTTTGGAAGGTGATCAAGCGCTCCTCTCTCTTCTGGAAACTAGAGGTCGCTACCACCAAATCAAAGGCTTTAGTAAAATCCATTAGTGAAGTTCCTCCTCAATTTCTAACCTCGAAATCGGAACCGCCATGCATCTCGTCATATATCCCCGACAGTTGTCTCGATATGGCCAGTGAAATTCCCTCATATAAATATCTTCTCTGGAAGCAGAATACCATGCACAACCTCGTCCAAAACCTCCTAGAAGCATCTTTTAACCTTCTCATCCAAACTCGTTTGAGGTGTGTAGTGGCTAATAACGTTTCAAGTAAGCCCTCTAACAACTAACTTAATAGCCAACAACCTATCGTTCACCCGTCTAACCTCCACCACTAACTCCCCAAGTTTTCTGTCCACCAAAATACCTACTTCATTTTTACCCTTCACGTAGTGCCGACTCCAAGCATAAGCCACTAAGGTAAGTGCTTTAGGCCCCCAAATTTGGAGGCCCTATTTTTCAATAATTACTAATAGTAGGGACTATGTTTATAGGAGTTTTTTAATTAAAAAATAAATAAATTTTGATTAAAAAGGAAAGACAGATGGTGGGTATATAAATGATGTGAATTATGAGGTAAATTAGGTAATAAAATCAACACATTTACCTTAGTGTGTAAATGCACACTTTATTTTGGATTATATTTGACTTACTCAATAGGATATATAACCCAAATTCTGCTTCTCTATTTAGTTTTTTCTCAAAAAATAAAGTTTACTTTACTCATTTTCCCCATTCTTCAAATAACATTATTATTTTGTAAAAATTGAAAGCTTGAGGTGTGTCAGACAATGTATTATATATTCTTTTTTGTTCACTCCGAAAGCGCAATAAGCAAATTGAAGCAGTGAATTATCAACATCTAGAACATGTTCTATTGTTTTAGCTTTTATTATATTTGTTTAAATCTTGAATATTCCTTAAAACATAATACTCATTCAGGTATTAATGGCCTACACTTATTTTTTTAAATTAAAAGTGCTAAGAAAATTAATTGTAATGGAATATGATACTTTAATTGATATAATTAACCAGATAAAAGACTAAATTCTTTTTCAAATACCTATATTACTTATAGAATAGTGTTAATAGTTCCTTAGATGAAAGACGTTTTCAAAATTTTAATTGATAAAATATTATTTAAATCAACAATGTCTCAAAATATTAAACAAACTGACTAATAATTATTGATTTTGCAACTCAATATGTTAGAAAAATAATTTTCAAATAAAGCAATCTATGAAGTATTTTTATTAAAAAAAAATTAAGGCCTCCTTTTAAAGTTTCGCTTTAGGCCACCGAATATGTTGCGCCGCCACTGCCTTCACGCTTCCTAAGTACCATAATTTAAACCCGTCCGCTTTTCGTGCCTTAGTCCGCACCCACATAGTCTTCTGGACACAAGCTATATTGACCTTCCTCTTTTGGAGAAACTTCACCAACTCTATAGATTTCTCCGTCAACATCCCAATGTTCTAAGATCCAATTCTCAGCCTAGAGACTCCCTTGATTCTCCCTTTACCACCCACATCCCTTGCCTCGCCCCTGCCCCCCACCCACCCCTTCCCCCGGGACATGCTTATAATATAGTTAATAAATATTGATGGTGGGTTAAGTAGTCCATAGAGAGTTTTTTGTTTTTTGGAAAAGAAAAGAACATTGTGTGATATGAATAAAGGAATAAATTGAGTTTTTCTTTCTTTCATTATTGTTGAAATTGGCAAAAGTACCACATCGGTGGATGACAATTTTGAATGAGAATTTCACCCTATAAAAGGAGGCCTAATGTTTAGGATTTAAATACACCTCTCATTTGCCTTTTATCTTCTTAAGGCATTTGTATCTTCTCTCTTTAGTATTATTTCACTTGTAATTTTGGAGTGGAATAAAATATTGATTGTGTCCGAGGAAGTAGGCAAAATTGGCCGAACCTCGTAAATTCTGGTGTTCTTTTATTGTTGTCTTATTGTTTATTATTTAGTGGTTGTCATAATTTTTGGTATAGTAGTTGTGACTCATTCACACTATATACATTTGGCTTCCGCAACAATTGGTATCAGAGCCAAGGTACTGTCTAAGTATGCTCTGTGGTTGCAGCATAGTCTGATCTTCCACATCAGAAAAGATCTATCTTGGTAACTGAGTCAAGGTTCTATCTGAGTATGCTCTGTGGTTGCAGCTTAGTCTGATCTTCCACACCAGAAAGGAAATAATCTTGATTTGTGTCGTCAGCTACTAAATAATATTTGTGTCAAAATGGGAGACAGTAAACAAGAAGAATCTACATCAAGTGTCAATAATACGTCATCGTTGGCATCTTCGCTTATGACAAGAATTGTGTCAAATGCGAAATTTGCGGTAGAAATTTTTGACGGGTCAGGACATTTTGGGATGTGGCAAGGCGAGGTTCTAGATGTTCTTTTTCAACAAGGGCTAGATCTTGCCATTGAAGAAAAGAAGCCAGATGTTATTGGAGAAGAAGATTGGAAAATTATCAATCGTGTTGCTTGCGGTACCATTCGATCCTACCTTGCTAGAGAGCAGAAATATCCATACACAAAGGAAACTTCTGCAAGTAAATTATGGAAAGCACTGGAGGATAAATTTTTGAAGAAAAACAGTCAAAATAAATTGTACATGAAGAAGAGACTGTTTCGCTTTACCTATGTTCCTGGTACCACAATGAATGAACATATCACCAGTTTCAATAAGTTGGTCACAGATTTGCAAAATATGGATGCAACTTTTGATGATGGTGACTTGGCCTTGATGTTATTGGGGTCACTTCCTAATGAGTACGAGCACCTTGAAACTACTCTACTCCATGGAAATGACGAAATTTCTCTCAGAGAAGTTTGTTCAGCTTTGTACAGCTATGAACAAAGAAAGGGAGAAAAACAGAAGGGCGGAGAAGAAGAAGCACTAATTGTGAGGGGTCGTCCTCAAAATCAAACGAGGACTAAGAAGGGAAGATCCAAGTCGAGATCTAGACCCAGCAAAGATGAATGTGCCTTTTGTCGAGAAAAGGGGCACTGGAAGAAAGACTGTCCGAAGTTGAAGAATAAGGCCAGACATAACAATGGAAAGGCCATTATGGATTCAAATGTAGCTGATTGTGATGATTCAGACTTCTCATTAGTTACAACAGAGTTATCAACATCATCAGACATATGGTTGATGGACTCGGCTTGTAGCTACCATATGTGTCCCAACAAGGACTGGTTCGTGAATTTTCAAGAAGGAGAATATGGAGTCATCCACACAGCGGATAACAGCCCTCTTACCTCATATGGCATTGGTTCAATAAGATTAAGGAGCCATGATGGAATGATCAGAACATTAACAGATGTTCGATATGTACCGGGTTTGAAGAAGAATCTCATCTCTGTGGGAGCCCTAGAATCAAAAGGGTTCAAAATCATTGCCGAAAATGGAGTGATGAGAATATGCTCCGGTGCACTAGTGGTAATGAAGGCCAATCGGAAGAACAATAACATGTACTGCTATCGTGGTAGCACAGTTATTGGGACAGCAACAGTGACATCCAGTGATGACAAAGAGGCAGAAGCAACCAGGCTATGGCACATGCGCTTGGGACATGCTGGAGGAAAATCCTTGAAAGCTTTATCTAATCAAGGATTGTTAAAAGGCGTAAAGACTTGCAACTTGGAGTTTTGCGAGCATTGTGTCAAAGGGAAACAGACAAGGGTTAAATTTGGTATAGCGATCCATAATACTAAAGGCATTTTGGATTATGTACACTCTGATGTTTGGGGTGCTTCCAAAACACCTTCATTGGGTGGGAAGCACTATTTTGTAACCTTTGTTGATGATTTTTCCCGAAGAGTGTGGGTGTATACAATGAAGAGGAAAGATGAAGTGTTGGGAATTTTTCTCAAATGGAAAACGATGGTGGAGAATCAAACAGGCAGGAGGATCAAGTGTATTCGCACAGACAATGGAGGTGAATACAAAAATGATCATTTCAATAAGGTCTGTGAAAATGATGGCATCGTCCGACACTTCACTGTCAGAAATACACCACAACAGAATGGAGTGGCAGAACGTATGAACCGGACTTTACTGGAGAAGGTACGGTGTATGTTGTCCAATGCTGGCTTGGGCAAAGAATTTTGGGCTGAGGCAATTACATATGCATGCCACCTCATTAATCGTCTACCATCTGCTGCTATTGATGGCAAGACACCATTTGAAAAATGGTATGGAAAACCTGCTGTAGATTATGATTCTTTGCACGTGTTTGGCTCAATTGCATACTATCATGTGAAAGAGTCAAAATTGGATCCGAGAGCAAAGAAGGCTATATTTATGGGGATTACTTCTGGAGTCAAAGGATACCGCTTATGGTGTCCAGAGACAAGGAATATTATATTCAGCAGAGATGTTACCTTTGATGAATCTACCATAACAAATAAGATGACAGTTGAAGATGTCAAACAAACTGGTGGTGCATCAAAGCAGGTGGAGTTTGAGGGAAAATTTATTTTTCCTACACAAGAAGCAGAGGAGGAAACTCATGAAGATTACCCTCTGGAAGAAGAGCCAGTAGAAAGGGAGATTCCAACTCAGGAACCTCGACAACAACTTGAATCAATAGCAACCAGCAGGCCAAAAAGGACAATAACGAAACCTGTTCGTCTTATAGAGACGGTTGCTTGTGCAACCTCAATTGTAGCTGATGGTGTTCCTACCACTTATAAAGACGCAATCCAAAGTTCAGAAGAAGATAAGTGGAGGATTGCCATGAATGAAGAAATGCAGTCCCTTCATCAGAATCATACATGGAAATTGGCCAATCTCCCGAAGGGAAAGAAAGCAATTGGGTGCAAATGGGTATTTGCAAAGAAAGAAGGATTTCCTAACCAAGAAGATGTTCGCTACAAAGCAAGATTGGTGGCCAAAGGATATGCTCAAAAGGAGGGAATTGATTACAATGAAGTATTTTCTCCAGTTGTAAAACATTCCTCCATTAGAATTATGTTGGCTTTGGTAGCACAGTTGGATTTGGAACTAGTTCAGATGGATGTAAAAACTGCGTTTTTACATGGAAACTTGGAGGAGGAAATCTACATGACTCAGCCAGAAGGATTCAAAGTTGCTGGAAAAGAAAATATAGTATGCAAACTTGAAAAATCGTTGTACGGATTGAAACAATCTTCTAGACAATGGTACAAGCGATTTGACAAGTTTATGTTGCGGCAAGGGTACAAGAGAAGCAAATACGATCATTGTGTGTATTTGCGCAAACTTAATGATGGTTCCTTTGTATATCTTCTCCTATATGTTGATGATATGTTGATAACTTCCAAGAATTCGGAAGAAATTGATAAGTTGAAGATTCAACTGAAGGAGGAGTTCGAGATGAAGGATCTGGGTGAGGCAAAGAAAATTCTTGGCATGGAGATAATAAGAGATAGACGTACAAAGAAACTCTGTTTATCTCAGAAAGAATATTTGAAGAGAGTACTAAAGCGTTTTGGCATAGATAAGAAGACTAAGCCAATTAGTACGCCACTTGCTCCCCATTTTAAGCTAAGTACTACTATGTCGCCAAAGGATGAAACTGAACAGGAGTATATGTCAAGGGTACCATACGCAAATGTTGTTGGTAGCTTGATGTATGCAATGGTTTGTACGAGACCTGACATTTCACAAGCCGTTGGAGTTATTAGCAGATATATGCATAATCCAGGAAAGGAGCATTGGCAAGCTGTGAAATGGATTCTACGGTATATTCATAGTACTGTAGATGTTGGGTTAGTTTTTGAGCAGGAAGGCAATCGGTCTGTAGTTGGATATTGTGACTCAGATTTTGCGGGTGATCTGGACAAACGAAGGTCAACTACTGGTTATGTGTTTACTTTTGCAAAGGCACCAGTTAGTTGGAAGTCTACTTTGCAGTCAACAGTTGCTTTGTCTACAACAGAGGCAGAGTACATGGCTATTACGGAGGCTGTGAAGGAGGCAATTTGGCTTCAGGGGTTGCTAAAGGAGCTTGGTATTGAACAAAAAAATATTACAATTTTTTGTGATAGTCAAAGTGCTATTCAATTAGCGAAGAACCAAGTTTATCATGCAAGGACGAAGCACATTGATGTTCGGTATCATTTCGTACGAGAAATCATAGAAGAAGGTGGAGTCACGGTGAAGAAAATTCATACTACGGAGAACCCTGCTGATATGCTGACAAAAGTGGTGACTGCGGTCAAGTTTCAACATTGTTTGGATTTGATCAACATTGTTGAACACTAAAGATTGAAGATGAAGACACAACCAAAATTTGTTATTGAGAGAAAATTGAAGATGTGGAATTTTGCCAAGGTGGAGATTTGTTGAAATTGGCAAAAGTACCACATCGGTGGATGACAATTTTGAATGAGAATTTCACCCTATAAAAGGAGGCCTAATGTTTAGGATTTAAATACACCTCTCATTTGCCTTTTATCTTCTTAAGGCATTTGTATCTTCTCTCTTTAGTATTATTTCACTTGTAATTTTGGAGTGGAATAAAATATTGATTGTGTCCGAGGAAGTAGGCAAAATTGGCCGAACCTCGTAAATTCTGGTGTTCTTTTATTGTTGTCTTATTGTTTATTATTTAGTGGTTGTCATAATTTTTGGTATAGTAGTTGTGACTCATTCACACTATATACATTTGGCTTCCGCAACAATTATTCCTTCTTATTTCAGAAAATATATTTGTTTTAGCTTGCTAATAAGTGTCTAATGTCCGTTTAGGGGATCCGATTAATATTTGGATTCGCATCGCGCTAAAGGCATGTTAAAGAGAAACGCTCCCTACTATTTTTTTTTTCATTCTTAGAATTCAAATCTAAAAAACTTATTTCATCCACACGCTTAACTTCAAAGTTTTGACAGAATTGCGTTAGTGATAGCTATCTGCTAACAATGAAAAACTACTACTTCATCGTAACCATATATTTTCTTTGTGCTACAACATTTTAATCATATACTCTAACAACAACAATTAATTAATTGATAAGATGGTATTAATATCTTTTTAGTAAAATTCAATAAGACGTGCACAATTTAACAAGACATGAGTCATATGACATCTATTCTCCATTTTTTGACTTTCAAAATAAAAAGGGGAAAGCAAATTCTAGAGGCAACATTTCTAGCAAAAATGAACCTTTTAGATCACGATCTAAAGAATTTTTTAAAGTAAATTAAAAAACTCATGAGAAAATGTTAAATCATAATCTAAAATAAACTATTGCAAACGTTGGACCATAATCTAACATTTTGTAAGCAAGTTTAAATTATAGAATCAAACATTAGACCTTAATCGAACATGCCCATGAGGAATAATTTTTCAAAAGCTATATTTAGCTAAACTTTTAAAACAATAAGGATAAAATCTAAAATAGTGGAACTAAAAATCAAATCGTAGATGCCGCATTCTTAGCAAAAATGGAAGTTAGTCGACGCCAAAATATTCACAAGAAAAAGGTACTACTTTGAACAACTATATATATCTATCTTCCTATCTATCTACTTTTTAATCTTATAAATTTGATATAAAATATACTATAGGATTGCAAAATTCAGAAGAGATAAAAGGCTCAATTTTAGATTAGGCTTTTTGATTTTTAGTTATACTGAAGTGGGTTAATTAATTAGCTGAATGATAAGAAAAATATATTTGTAAATATTATTTTTTTGATGTGTGTGTGCGTATATATAGGAAATTCTGAATCCCTGAAATTCTTGTGTGATTACATTTTTATATTTTGAGCCCTTTAATAAAAATGCTAGCTCGGCCATTGGTTCCTTCCCTTTATGTTTCGCATTAACAAAAGAATTATAGCGGGTTTATGCAAGGAAAAAAAGCAATTAAAATTACAAATCTCACTTTAAGTATCTAATATCTTATTGATGATATTGCAGCAGCCTAATAAGAAGATGAAAATATCAATACTACACATGAGGAAAAGTTGTAGTAGTACAGAGGAGGAGGACAAAGGGAATGCAAATAGCGAATGTTATCCATGTTAAGGTGCACATCCAAGTCGTGGAATGATTTTATTACTAGTCCTTCTTTCCTTCATTCTTACCTGAGACAATCAATGGAAAATGCCCCCCAGCTTCTTTTTGTGGAACCCAAGTGGTTGCCACGGTCAAAAGGTTCCGGGATGCGATTTGTTTCAGTTGACATGGAAGGAAGCAAGGAGGAGTTATACACCGTCACCGTCCCTGATAGCCAACTCGCTTGTAGCAGATGGCGTGTATGCGCTGGTTTGGTTTGCCTTTCAACGGATTGTCGTATTTATTTGTGCAATCCTGCCTTGCAACAATTGTGTGAATTGCCGGACTGTTCACCTTCTGCTACCCCTGGATATTACCATTTTGGGATTGGATATCTTCACTCAAGGAAGGAATACAAAGTGGTGCATTTTTTCTATAGGGGTCCCCAGTGTCTTCCTGGGGAGGTTCAGCTTGCACAGCTAAAATGTGAGGTTTTTACCCTAAATATGGTTGGTGGCATTTCTTTAAATAGATGGAAAGAAATTGAAGACAAGCCTCCTCATCATCCGTGCTTGCCAGGGCTGTTAGTAAATGAATGTATGTATTGGACGACCATAGCTTTTCGTCCTTTCCGTCGTCCTAAGCGAATTGTTTCATTTGACTTTGAAAATGAAAAATTCCTATCTATATCTTACCCATCATCTTTTGAGGGTATTTTAGGCCTGAGTCTAATGGATATGAAAGGGATGCTTTGCATGCCAGACGCACGCCGCTTTCGCAGGAGTTCAATTCTAGACCTGTGGATACTCAAGGATAAAATAAGTTGCAGTTGGGTAAAGGAGTATAGCATCGATTTGGTCAGCTTTGGGTCTGCGAATATTAAGTCTTTCTTCATGACATGGAATGAAGAGATTATATTCACACATTTGCATGAAGTCGTGATCTTCTATGACTTGAAAAGAAAATGCTTCAGAGGAGTGAAAAAACTTGGGTTACATCCTTATGGAATTTACTCGAAAAGCTTGTTTTCTTTAAGAAGCATATAGGTCCTTCCCTCTTAGTATTTATCCCTTGTTTTCTTACTATTTAACCTAAAAAGAAAATGCTTCAGAGGAGTGGCAAGACTTGGGTTAAATTGTTAAGGAATTTACTCGAAAAGCTTGTTTTCTTTAGGAAGCATACAGGTCCTTCCCTCTTAAGTATTTATTCCCTTTATGTTATAGGATAAAGGATTCATGTTCCTAATGTTAGGAGATATTACTCACGTATCTTATTGCATATGATGTATCCTTGTTGAGCATTGTAAGAGGAACTAATGTTATCTTTAATGATTAAAAAGTGAAATGATACTTATAACTCTTCAACAACACTTCTTTGCAATTTATTGTGTCTGAGCTTATCAGTTGAATATTTGTGGATTCAGTTACATGGTGCAAACTCCTTGATGCATGTCAGTTCTAATCTTTCTTGTGTTTTTTCTTTAAGCAATTTTGTGATTTTTTTTGTTTGGATTTCTGATGCTGTCAAAGTTGACCCCATTGCTATTTTAGCATTTCAAATTTGGGCATTGTGTGGATTTTTGTTTGCTTCATCCAAATTGACCCTTTCTTTACTTATTATTTTTGAAACGAGACTTAAGTTTTGCAACTGTTTTAATTGTGTCTTCATTTACTGTTCTTGATGAAATGCCAAGCCGAAGGGATGATTTCAACACCTTGTGAAACATTCTCCATTGCCTTCAGTTTTCCTACTCAAAGGTATTCTGTTGTCTTCGACTGAAAATCTGCATACACTTTGATATGATAAGCAGCTAAAAATCCTCGGATATGATAAGCAGCTAAAAATCCTCGGATATGATAATCCTTTTGTATACTATATCTAACATGTCAGGCCTGCGCTGTTATTGGCGTTTGTGTGTACTCAGAAATAGCCACACAAACTGCTATTCTTAGAAACATGTTCATCTTTGCTACTAATGCTTCTTACGATTTTACTAACCACGGTCTAAAGATATATGCCAACTCCTTCAGTAAAATGCATATAATTCCTACTATTTAGAAGCGGGAATAAGCAGAACTTCGTCGTCCTGCTTCCCGGGATAAAATTGTAAAATATTTTGCTTGGTTTTGTTTTATCTGCGATATGAGTCAGAGATATCCCTTAAGGATATGACGCATGTACTATGCAAGTATTACTTTTCCTCTGCTACCGATCCAAATTCTGATGGCAACAAATAATTAGTTTGCTGCCTTCGCTTGCCTATAATTTATGGGTTAAAATTTTGTGTTGTTCATATGTCGTCTTTGCTAAGCACTTAATTGATGTTCACTGAACAATGGCAGATAAATATTTTGGTCCTTATCTTTCTGTAATTTTGAAGGACTACTTCCCCATCTCTCCATATATGATTTTGTAGTTGGGCTGCTACAGTTATCGGGTAAGTTTATTCTCCCCTTATTCTTTTTTGCCTTTAGTTTTTCCCAATTTGTTCTGCACATACACGGGCTTCTCCTGCGCAAGTAGTTAGTTTTCTTTCTCGTTCTTCATGCCCATCAATAGATTATTTTGAGAGTTCAATTACAAAAGCAAGATTCTGCAGCTTGAAAATTTTGCTGAATTAGATAACTTTGTGCTATATATTGCTTTTGCTCCTAAGAAATTGGCTTAGGAAGGGATTAATGATTTTTATGTTCAACTGGTCTTATAGACCCTTTTTTTAGCAAATATACTACTAGGCAGGGTGCCTAGTAGCTATTTTTATTAATAATAGAAAAAGAAAAAACCACAAAGGAAAAGTACAAGTAAGGAGGCAAAAGCTACAATAGTTTTGCTTCTATTGCCTTGGGCATATAATCATCCATGTGCGCCTCCATCGCCTCATGATGGCAGACTCATGACGGCCGCGGGCAAAGTCTCACGAGGGCGGATGATCTCATAGCCATTTGGATACTTCCCAAAGGCATATGACATATAACAAACACTTACTGAGCTAGACCTTACCTTACAATTCCTATTGAGGCATGAGCAACCTCATCTACTAGCAAGCATGTAAGAAATAAGAACTAGAAAGTACTAGATACTCTATGATCATCATAGAGTTTATAACACACTCTGTGATGATATTACATATGATAATGCTTAAAAAATGATAAAATAGGATGATGTAGAAATAAGAATCTTGCCCCTTCTTCAATCTTGTGAGTTCTTCAACTTGTAGCTCCTTGTCTTCTTCTTCAACTATCTTAAAATTCTTCAAACTTCATCATTTCTTCTTGGAACTATTAGACCTTGTGGAGGTGGTATGGGCATCCCCTTTTTGCTTTGCAACTCTCATTGGAAGATGCCTAATGACAACTTCTTGTGTGACCTTGTCATCCTAACTATGTTGCCTCTCATGTGCCTTCGTTTTGCTTTTGTTAGAACCACTTTTCAAGTGTCTACGTGAGAGATCTCCATCCCTAGCTACATTTGCAAAGCTTGCATCTAGAAGTTCTTCCTCTTCCCCTTCTTCATAAAAATCTTGACCTATATCCGCACCAAATGCTTCAATAGGATTGTATCCGGACACTTAGAGCTCCCTGCTCATGTGTCTTGGCCATAATACCAATTGGCTTGGAAGTAGTAGCTAATGCCTTACTCGGATCCTCAAGAGCTTTCAAAGTCTCCATATCATGAGAAACAAGAGCTTGAAGAATATTTGTAGGAGTCAAATTGTACCTTGCAATAGGAGAACCTGTGCTTGCCACCTTTCCTGTTGATAGAGCCTTAGTATTAGATCGATCCTTCAAGCCAACTGCTGAAATTTGCTGCTGCCCAGTAGGTACAAATACAGGCGCATTTGGGCCTAACTCTCTCTTACTTTACCAGCTATTAGAAATTAGAAGCCTGTTCATACACCTCTACTGCCTTCTTATTCGAACTATAACTCTTGGAACCATAATCTGCTTCATCGTTGCTTGCTTCCTGGAAGTTAAAGGCATTATCTTCATCATCCTCTTCCACTTGATCTGCCCATGTCTTACGATTAACCATAGCATCACTTGTCACACCTTGTTTCTCATTATAAGCACTCACCTCCTTTGTGGATGCTTGATTGCTCACAAAAAGACTCAATCGATTGGGATGGGATCTCATGAACTGATGTATTAAAAGTAACTAGTGGTGCCGTGATCTTTGGAGTTGTATTCATCAACATAGTTGTCCGGGAATCCTTTATGATTTTAGCTACTCCCGAATTGGAAATATGGAGAATTGGTGTAGTAGCAGTAGGTACTTGACTTGCCTCACCAGTGTGATCATCAACAGTTACGATCTCAAGTCGAGCACCTATGTCATTTGAATTTTTCTGCTGCTTTTCAGAACCTGTTGATCACGACTCAAATCTGATGCTTTCAAATTCCTTGTAACACCATTAGCTTTTGGATCATTCATTGTAGCGCCTGGTACAACCTCCATAGAAGCACCAGTCTCCTTCTCCACATGATCAGCTGTGGCATGTTTCACGTGAAAGTTATTACCTTCAGCAGTATCTGCGCCTTTACTCAAATTAACACGCACCTGAAAGTTATTACTGGTCTTATAGACTTAATTTGGTACTTTGGGATGTTTATTTTAGCTTTTCTAGACATGGTACGTTTTGACTCTCATCAAACATTGGCAAAGAACCATGAGCTCAGCTAAATCCCAAAGGGAGGCAAAAATAGTAGGTGATTTTTTTCTTGGTGGACAGAGTTACCTATGCAGGTGAGAGGGAACAAGTATCCTGTAGAATTAATTGGATCGTGGGCAAGTTGGTCCGAACACTATGGTTATCACAAAAAGAAAGCCTCAATCCACTCGACTCACTTATGCTTGATCAAATATTTGCTCTCAAACTAGGGACATTATGAGATTTAAACAACAAGAAATATTGGCATGATGAGATGTTTTGGTTGACTGGTTATGGGAAGTCACTCTCACTGTTGGGGGCATGGGTAAAAATAAAATATTTTCTTATTTATTGATCTTGCAATGTTGCAAATTTATCAGCAATCTCACTAATTAGTTCTCTTTGCTCATTTCTACTCCCCTTTGTGGTATAGAAAACTAAGTCTCAATTTGTTATAGCAGTATAACAAATCAGTCTAACTCAAAATAGAACCAATTAGGAGAAGTTCATGCCTATTAAAGAAGATTCTCATTACGCGTTAATTGAAATACTTACACATATGAATTGTATGTTTCTCTTAATTATTTTTATTCGAGCTTCTTTGCTGTTTGCCTTTGGGCATACTTTTCTTACATGGTTTCTTTGTTCCTCTGTGTTAACTATGTATCCTTTTTGGAAACTACCAAATTTTTTTTTAGAAGGTAAACTACCAAAAGATATTAGGAAATAAAAACGTAAAAGGTTATTATTATTTTAAGGAATCATGATATAAGAAGATTGGTTTCACCTTAAAATAAAAGGTCAAGCTTGTTATAAAAATCATAGTGTGACATTTAACTAATATATTTCTCCTGGATGAAATATCATGAGAGAGTAAAGGAAGATTCTTTAATGTGATCTTTTTATTTTTTGAGATAAGACATATTATCAGAAACTTAAACATCTTTGTATACTGGAGCTTGACGTAAGATTCCTAGAATATGAAGTTAAATGATTAATCTTGAAAATAGTGTGTATTGGGACAGCTCAAAGCCTAATAGTTCGTCCTAAGTCATATATAATCAAGTTGGATACCTACTTAAGAAAAATCTTGAATTGAAGCAACTCATGCTTTGAAGGTACCAAGAAGAGCATACGGTTGTATAACTTTGTCTCAAATTTAATTGCGCCATTGTTGTCGTTTTCCAACTTTTCTTATCAATGAGAGGCCTTTTAGTTTCCTGTTACCTTTTTAGCAGAAATAGATACTTGCATTCCTCTTAATTGATTAACTCTAAGGTTACTTGATTGTCTAGGTTGCTTAATTAATTGATCAACTGACTTGTGCTTGCTTGGGGGTGTCAGTTATTGCCAATACAATGAGCTTTTCAATATATTTTTCTCTTTTGAGTGGATTTCTTATGGTGACTTGTACATGCACTTACACATACCTGTTCAAAACTAGAATATCCACTTCAAGTGGCTTAGATGTTGTTATTCCCGGTCAATATTGCTGTATTTGTAAATATTAATTCTGCAAAATATAAGTTAACATAATGAAACAATAATAATAAATTCGAGCCCACTGAATTCACAGTGTTTCCTTAAGGAATTTAATCCTCTCCTAGTACCCAAGGTAATGGATTATTTCCACCCAGGATAGAACGAATAACACACTGGTGTAGCGGTACTTCAAACCCCAGTGTTTCGGCGAACACAAAGTTCGGTAGCAAATCACACTTACAGTTGCTTTGTTTGAAGTTAAAAAACAATGCAGAACGAAGGAGTATATACTCAGAAAGACGTATGGAAGTTCTGAGAGGAAGGGGTGCAATGTATAGCCAATTTGTTGAGCGAATTGTATGTTGAGTTGAGTATTTCTTCAACATTTGCTGCTCATATATATATAGCAGCCAAGAAGGAGTGCAAGACCAAACGTCCACCCTTCATGGTGGATCAAGCATTACATATTTGTGGAGCAAGCACTTCATATTTGTGGAGCAAGCACTTCATGGTGGGAAGAACCATTATCCGGCTGCCAAATTATCAATACACGGATTGGAAAATATCCGTTTACAAATACGGATAATCTTACGTTAATATTTACTATTAACAAATAAATTTGGTCCAAAAAATTAATCAATCAATCGATCATTTGACCAAATCCAAATCCAAATCCAAATCCGAAGCCGAAGCCGAAGCCGAAGCCGTAGCCGTAGCCGAGCCGAGCGAGCGAGCGACGACGACGGCGCGAGGCTTGCTTTCTTCTTAACTCTTTAAGAGCTACAAGAAGAGCAATTATATATATACCCACCAAAAATGTCTTCCACTTCCAATATGGGACAATGTCTCATTGTTAAGAGGGAAAACTTAAAATTTTACTCAAAATTTTATTTTCCCTCCATTTCCCATTCACCCTCATTTTAAGAATATTACATCTTAAAAAATAAAACCTCAACAATCCCCCACATGAATGGGGAATGGCTATATCACGGAAGTATGCATGAAAAACTGTGTGATTTACAAGCAAGGATTAATTGCATCTGGATAAGTAGGTTTCCCTTTGAACTTTCCGTAGTAAACTTATGTCGGATATACTCGGTCAATCGGTAGATTTGATATCTTTGAACCGTCGATCTTTGGTGTATACCTAGACAACCATAAGTCACACAATCAACCCTTAACCGTCTTTGGTTCTCATTGTTGTGTTCGTTTCAGCCATGAACACCGCCTGGTTTCATAAGTGCGTAGAGAACTGGCCTTACAAAGTTCTCCTTGAAGCGGCTCACACTTCACACTTAAATAGGTGATTCCTAAACGTGTCATCCTGTAGATACACTATTTGATATACCCCGTATCAAATTTAGAAATCATTAAAAAGCCTTAATGCTTTATCCTTGGTACTGAACATTGTCTCATCACGAGAATGGACTAAAATTTTATTTGACAATGTTGAACCGTCATTAATGACTTTGTTTGATCTCTTTGAACCTAGATCTTGGGATCTCCAGTCTTCTAGGTAGAGTTACCGCCACAATGACTTGTTCTCGGCCATAGCCCCATTCCCCTTGATGATTTCTCAACTACCTCTCTAGTTAGGCCTTTTGTAAGTGGATCCGACACATTATCACTTGACTTTACATAGTCAATTGTGATAATTCCTCTAGAGAGTAATTGCCTAACGGTTTTATGTCTTCGTCGTATATGACGAGATTTACCGTTATACATGATGCTCCCAGCCCTTCCAATTGCCGCTTGACTATCACAATGTATGCATATTGGTGCCAACGGTTTGGGCCAAAATGGAATGTCTTCCAAGAAATTCCGGAGCCATTCAGCTTCTTCACCGGCTTTATCTAAGGCTATGAATTCAGCCTCCATTGTAGAGCGGGCAATACATGTTTGTTTGGACGACTTCCAAGATACCGCTCCTCCACCAATAGTGAATACATATCCACTCGTGGACTTAGAATCAGTTGAACCGGTGATCCAATTTGCATCACAGTATCCCTCAATCACCGCAGGGAAATTACTGTAGTGCAATTCAAAGTTCTGGGTATGTTCTAAATATCCCAAAACTCGTTTCATTGCCATCCAATGAGATTGGCCTGGATTGCTCGTATATCGACTCAGTTTACTTATAGCACAAGCTATGTCTGGTCGTGTACAATTCATGATATACATTAAGCATCCCAATACACGAGCATAATCCAATTGTGATATGCTTTGGCCTTTGTTCTTTGCTAATGCAAGATTCACGTCAATTAGAGTCTTTGCAACTTTAAAGCCCAAGTGCTTGAATTTTTCAAGTACTGTCTTAATATAATGAGATTGTGACAATGCCAGACCTTGAGGAGTCTTATTGATCTTAATTTCCAGAATTAAATCAGCAACTCCCAAGTCTTTCATATCAAACTTGCTATTGAGCATACGCTTAGTAGCATTTATGTTGGCAATGTCATTACTCATTATCAACATATCATCCACATATAGGCAAACAATGACTATGTGATTTGGAACATTTTTAATGTACACGCATTTATCACATTCATTTATCTTAAAACCATTTGACAACATTGTTTGGTCAAATTTCGCATGCCATTGTTTGGGTGCTTGTTTTAGTCCGTAAAGAGACTTAACAAGTCTACATACCTTCTTTTCTTTACCTGGAACCACAAACCCTTCAGGTTGTTCCATGTAAATTTCTTCCTCCAACTCTCCATTTAAGAAGGCCGTCTTAACATCCATTTGATGAATTTCAAGACCATACACTGCAGCTAATGCTACTAACATCCGTATGGACGTAATTCTTGTAACTGGAGAGTATGTATCAAAGTAGTCTAGACCTTCTCGTTGTCTATACCCTTTTGACTACGAGCCTTACCTTGAATTTATCAATAGTGCCATCATCTTTGATTTTTCTCTTAAAAATCCATTTAGAACCCAAAGGTTTATTTCCAGGAGGAAGATCAACCAATTCCCATGTATGGTTGTTCAATATGGATTCTATTTCACTATTGACTGCCTCTTTCCAAAACAATGATTCCGAAGAAGTCATAGCTTCTTTAAATGTTTGAGGCTCATTCTCCAATAAGAAAGTCACAAAATCTGGTCCAAATGAAGTAGACGTTCTTTGACGTTTACTACGTCTTGGATTCTCCTGATTACATGTACTTTCTTTTGTTTCTTCCCGAGGTCGTTTAGATCCTTCACCAAACGACTCACATTCCTTTTTATACGGATATATATTTTCAAAAAACTCAGCATTATCTGATTCTATAACCGTATTATTATGAATGTCGGGATTTTCTGATTTATGAACCAGAAATCGATATGCTTTACTATTTGTCGCATATCCTATGAAAACACAATCAACGGTTTTCGGTCCTATCTTTACCCTTTTGGGTTTAGGAACTTGCACTTTTGCCAAACACCCCCACACTTTAAAATAATTCAAGTTGGGCTTCCTTCCTTTCCATTGTTCATAAGGAATGGATTGTGTTTTGCTATGGGGCACTCGATTTAATATTCGATTAGCCGTAAGAATGGCTTCCCCCCACAAGTTCTGTGGCAAACCAGAACTTATCAACAACGCATTCATCATCTCCTTTAATGTGCGATTCTTTCTTTCCGCAATCCCATTAGATTGGGGCGTGTAAAGGGCTGTTGTTTGATGAATAATTCCATATTCTAAACATATTTCTTCAAAAGGAGATTCATATTCACCACCCCTATCACTTCTTATCATTTTTACTTTCTTGTTAAGTTGCGTTTCAACTTCATTTTTGTATTGCCTGAATGCGTCTATTGCTTCATCTTTACTATTCAGTAAGTAAACATAGCAATATCGAGTACCATCGTCAATAAAAGTTATGAAATACTTCTTTCCACCGCGAGATGGTATTGACTTCATGTCACAAATATCTGTGTGAATTAAGTCTAAAGGATTTGAATTCCTTTCAACTGACTTATAAGGATGTTTAACATACTTAGATTCCACACATGTTTGACATTTTGATTTTTCGCATTCAAACTTGGGCAGTACTTCCAAGTTAATCATTTTCCGTAAGGTTTTATAATTGACATGACCCAAACGTACATGCCATAAATCATTTGACTCAAGTAAGTAAGAAGAAGCTGAAATATTATTATTATTTTCAACAACCATTACATTTAGATTGAAAAGGCCCTCGGTGAGGTAACCTTTTCCCACAAATATTCCATTCTTACTAATTACAACCTTGTTGGATACAAAAACGCACTTAAAACCGTGCTTAACAAGAAGTCCAGTAGAGACTAAATTCTTTCTCATTTCGGGAACATGAAGGACATTGTTCAAAGTCATGACCTTGCCAGAAGTCATTTTTAGAAATACCTTCCCATATCCTTCAACTTTTGCTGTTGAAGCATTTCCCATATAAACTGTCTCTCCGGGTTCAGCAAGAGCATAGGTAGCAAAAGCCTCTCTAACTGCACAAACATGGCGAGTGGCTCCTGAATCAAACCACCACAGTTTAGGATTTCCCACCAAGTTACATTCAGAGAGCATGACACACAAGTTATCAACATCATCATGGTTTACTACCATGTTTGCTTGACCCCTTTTCTTGTCTTTCTTCGGAGCACGACACTCCGTAGATTTGTGTCCGGTTTTCCCACAGTTGTAGCAGTTTCCACTGAACCGCTTCTTGCTTGGGTTGTATTTCGGACCAGAAGCCTTCTTCCTCTTTTTGTTAGCTTCAACAATATTTGCTCCCATTATTGTTGAATTTCCACGGCCTCTCCTTTCAGCAGCTTTATTGTCCTCTTCGATTCTCAACCGAACAATGAGATCTTCAAGGGACATTTCCTTTCGTTTGTGTTTCAAATAATTTTTGAAGTCCTTCCACAACGGAGGCAACTTCTCAATCATTGCTGCTACTTGGAATGCTTCGTTGATTACAAGACCTTCAGCAAGTAGATCATGAATAATCACTTGCAATTCCTGGACTTGAGTAATAACAGACTTGCTATCTATCATTTTGTAGTCCAAAAATTTTGCGGCAACGAATTTCTTCATCCCGGCATCTTCAGTCTTATATTTCTTTTCAAGCGCATTCCACAATTCTTTGGATGTCTCCATGCTACTGTATACATTATACAGATTATCATCCAGTCCGCTAAGAATATAATTCTTGCATAAAAAATCAGAATGCTTCCACGCTTCAATCACGAGAAAGCGTTCATTATCTGGAGTTTTATCCGGCAGATCAGGAACATCTTCCTTGATGAACTTCTGTAGACATAACGTAGTTAAGTAGAAGAACATCTTCTGCTGCCAGCGTTTGAAATCAATCCCGGAAAATTTTTCGGGTTTTTCTGCCGGTGCCAACGCCGGTGTTCGGCTTGTCGTTGCGTTGGCAGTCGCCATCGGAACAGCTTGGTTTTCGTTTTCAGTCATCATCTTTTTCAGAAAAGAATGACACAAACAAACGTTTAATACACGTTTTCAAACTGGAGTAAAAATCACGTAGATTTTAATATCCAACAAAACGCCACGAAGGCTTAACTCTCCAAAACGGGAGTACACAAACCACAAAGGTTTTAGTTTGCAGAATAATAAGAATAACACAAGTACAGAAATAAATATTAAATTCCTTAAGATTGTTATTCCCGGTCAATATTGCTGTATTTGTAAATATTAATTCTGCAAAATATAAGTTAACGTAATGAAACAATAATAATAAATTCGAGCCCACTGAATTCACAGTGTTTCCTTAAGGAATTTAATCCCCTCCTAGTACCCAAGGTAATGGATTATTTCCTCCCAGGATAGAACGAATAACACACTGGTGTAGCGGTACTTCAAACCCCAGTGTTTCGGCGAACACAAAGTTCGGTAGCAAATCACACTTACAGTTGCTTTGTTTGAAGTTAAAAACAATGCAGAACGAAGGAGTATATACTCAGAAAAACGTATGGAAGTTCTGAGAGGAAGGAGTGCAATGTATAGCCAATTTGTTGAGCGAATTGTATGTTGAGTTGAGTATTTCTTCAACATTTGCTGCTCATATATATATAGCAGCCAAGAAGGAGTGCAAGACCAAACGTCCACCCTTCATGGTGGATCAAGCATTACATATTTGTGGAGCAAGCACTTCATATTTGTGGAGCAAGCACTTCATGGTCCAAATCCGAAGCCGAAGCCGAAGCCGAAGCCGAGCCGAGCGAGCGACGACGACGACGGCGCGAGGCTTGCTTTCTTCTTAACTCTTTAAGAGCTACAAGAAGAGCAATTATATATATACCCACCAAAAATGTCTTCCACTTCCAATATGGGACAATGTCTCATTGTTAAGAGGGAAAACTTAAAATTTTACTCAAAATTTCATTTTCCCTCCATTTCCCATTCACCCTCATTTTAAGAATATTACATCTTAAAAAATAAAACCTCTAACAGATGTTAATTGGCTTCATATATTCATCTTTCGTTAAAAGATTATAGGGGCCCGGAGCCTCTGAAATTGTGAGGTTGCCTTCATTGATGGGGAATTCCTAAAATCTAGCAGTAACATATCTTTTCAATGTGTATTTATCTAAATATATCTTTTTCTGTTGACTAATTTCTATTTAAACTAAGCGGGAATTCATTGTGCCCCTTGCTTGTCCACTTCGGGGTAATTTGAATTTTCATCCTTTTGATCTTTAAATTATTTTTCCTGCATTTCTAGATGCACCCTTTACTTTAAATGGATGAACCCTTTTGCATCATAGGTACTACATAGACTTTCTTCTCAATTTCTGATGTTCTTGTTGTTTCTATTTTTCACTCTGTTGATGTTATTGATTATAACTGTGCTTCAATGATTATTAGGATCTACTCATTATTCCATCCAAAAAAAAAAACCAAATAAATTGCTCCAAATTCCAATCAGACATCACAAGTGCAAACTATGACCCATTTTACCTCATCTTCGTGAAACCTTATGTGATAACAAAGTAACTTGCCGATATTTGTGTCGGGGCAGGAAGAGAAAACAACAACCGTATATATTTTTGCATCATCTCCGTCTAACAACTTAAGCAATTGTTCTTCAGTATACTGAATAAGCCATGGACTGTTAGTGTGGTCGAGCAGTGGCTACCATTAAAAAACAAGAAATTGTGGAGCAGAGTCCTAGCATGTATATATTAGATTCCATGAAAAGACAAATTTCGAGGTTGTTTTGAGGGCAAAACAAGCTCGTATTGATGTTGAAATATATGTTTAGATTATTGAGTGTTTGGCGTAATGAGTGGGATATCTGTATATAAAAAAAGATAGACTTTATCCGTACTCCTTGAGCAATTTTATACCGAGGAAATCATTACTAAAAAGATCAACAACTTTAATAAGGAACAAAGCTCCTACCTATGTTCCATTTTACTTGTTCAGTATGGACTTTGCATTTTTTTTCGGAAATAATAAATAAAGAATATATTTTCATTGATAAGGGTAACGAGGAAAAAAATTTCTCTTGATTTGCTTAAGTGAATAAGTAAAATAGAAAATTTATTTTATTATAACGGACAAGTAAAATGGTACTGAAGGTGTTCATGATAAACAAGACATTGTTTTTAAAAGGGTGTGAATAAGGTGAATATAACTAGAAATATTCTTTTGTAAATAAATCACCTTCATGATAAACAAGACATTGTTTTTTAAAGGGTGCGAATGAGGTGAATGTGACTAGAAATATTACTTTTGTAAATAAATTTAGTACTTAGTATTTTTTTTTATCTGGGGTTGGGCCCGAGCTCAGTACGGGTCGCCCTCACAATGCCGGCTTTTGGATGGGAGAAATTAAAAAATATACAGATTTACAAGTGGTCATTGAAAAATAACCACAGTTTCAAAAGTAATAGAATAATAATACTAGTTCCTGTAACATTTGCCTCTGGCCGCCCTCGACCACAAACTAGAAACTTGAAATAAGTTTTTTTAAAATTAAAATTGATAAAATCTTACTTAAAATCAACCATGGTGTAAGAAAAGATTGAATAGATTAGCCATATTACCGATTGAAAAAGAATTATTAAAAGAAATTTATAATAAAATGATTGTTCATAATTTTGCATTCAAATAGCTAGAAAATTAATTACTAGATTTTAGGCCTCCAATAGTGTTGAGCCACCCCTGCGCCCTCCAACTAGTATGTAAATGAAGGCGAAAGTTAGACAATAGTCGTTCAAATAAATTTTAGAATTTAGATATCTCTTGATACGTAAAATGAAGATCTAGCTCTTAATTAAGGGGTGAACTCTTTAAGATATGAATCAGAGGAATAAATGGAGTTGGAGAAATCGTAAGATATTCAATTTCGACTCTAAACACTAGCACTGGTCTTATGGTCGCCAGTTGCCATAGTCATATGCTCCAATATTTTGTGTATCTGTTTTTTATTGTATGTCTTGGATTGAGCTTTAATTACAATCTTACCCTTCTAAAAAAGGTAACTAGTCAAGTGGTGAGGAATTTCACTAATATATTGGAATAAAATTAGAGCAAAATATTTACTTTAATGTAATCATTATCAATAGCTCAAATAAACGAGGTGTGAGAGGAAGAGATGTTATTGACGATTCACTACTTAATTTGGATCTAAAAATCATGGAAGACGGAACTGAAATATGCACTTGCAATTAAATCACATGGCATAAAGATTCGAAAGCTAGGACATGTGTTTACTGGTTCGGTCCAAACTTTGTATTTACTGGTTCGGTCTGAATTTCGTCTTAAATTATTAATTTAGAACTCAATAACTTAAAAGCACCAAGAACTCGAACCATAAACTTTAAATTATGACTTAACCTCTACAAACAAGGTATTAATTACATACATAGAATTATATTGAACATGTTTAGGAAATAGACCAAGGTAAATTTTAATTCAAAGTAACTTTTTTTGTTGTCCATGGCTTTATGTCTTAGATTACAAAAAAAGCACAAACAAATTCACTAATTTGAAACTAATTTAATACAATTCTACATTGGTGAATGTTTTTTTCCCGCTCATACTCACTTGTTTGATAGTTTAAACTAGGCCCCACTTTAGAAATATGTTTTTGGTCTTAATCAAAATAGATTAAGGGTGCGTCGGAACGGTCGATAGCTGCTTAGCATCATCCGAGAGTTTAATCTCCTTACTCCTACTACTTTTTTCAAAGAAAAAAAAAAGAAGTAGAGTAAGAGCTCGTTTGGATTAACTGATTTGAAGTAGCTGATAAGCATTAGGTGCTGAAAAGTACTTTTAAGTGTTGGAGTTGATTTAATAAATAAGCAGTTACGTGTTTGGATACAAGTGCTAGAATTGATAATAAGTTGCTGAAGTGTTTGATAAAAAAGTGCTGATAAGCTCTTTTTCTGTTAAAATGAATTAAATAACATTAGAACTGTTTATACTTATAAGAGTGTAATTTCTTCAAAATTTTAGATTCAAGATCGATTCAAATACAAAATATTCTATTTGTCATTTTATTTTAAATATAACTGTGATTAGATAAGATAATTTTTATAATAAGCATAGTTTAATGAACATAGTTTGAACTGAAAAAACGTTTAAATATGTAGGCTAGCGTTCCTATAATCTTGCAATAAGATTTGTAATTCAAAATATAGTCTTCAATTTTAGTAGTTAATATTTGTTATCAGAACAATACTGTAACAAGATAATTGAAGACCTAATGCATAACTTTATGGGATTCATTATAGAGGATACTAGTGTTTACATAAATACAATTATGCAAAGAAATAAAAAAAATTGCTTACATCAAATATTAGTGAGAAGAGCAGACTTGAAGAGGCAGAGGTTTAGGTTTGAATCAATACGTGAGGAAATAGTTTTGCGGTGAAGAAATAGATTTGCCGTAGGGATACATGAGTTTTGTTTTAAAAAGAAACATTTTAGGGATAAAATAGTAAAAATCGTGATCAAATCTAAAGTGCTTATAAGCTAAAAAATCATAAGTTATGGATGACCAACTTATGGCTTTTGGCTTAATTTTGACTTATAAACATTTGACGCACTTTTAACTTTGTCAAATGCATAAATAAGCCGAAAAGAGTTTAAAATGCAACAAATATCTTTTTTTTAAATCAGACATTTACGAGAAAACTAAAAACACAATCTGACATATATTTCAATAGTAGTTTTCTCAAATTAAATCCATAATCCAAAATATATTTTTTCCAAAACTTATTTCTAATTATTTTAGAAATTGTAATTTTCCTAACACTGACCCGGTTGTGTCTTTTTAGGGACCCTCTCTCTCCGACCCGTACCCGTTTCTATACCCAAAAGCCCTTTGCTTTAAACAAAGTTAGGGT
Source organism: Nicotiana tomentosiformis (assembly GCF_000390325.3). Classification (NCBI taxonomy): domain Eukaryota; kingdom Viridiplantae; phylum Streptophyta; class Magnoliopsida; order Solanales; family Solanaceae; genus Nicotiana; species Nicotiana tomentosiformis. The sequence continues at coordinate 1,092,700 of NC_090820.1, read as the reverse complement.
TTATCTCTCTCTCTCTCTCTCTCTCTCTCTTCATCCCCAGTTTTTTCGTCGTCAGTAGCCATGGTTAGTTATCTAAGCCATACAATGAATTCAACTACTAAATCAATTTTAACTATTTTACAAATTTCTACAATTTCCTTTACACATATTATTATAAACTGATGTTTTATTTTTTATTTTTGTGATGTGAAAATTATCAAAAAAAAAAACAGCCGCAGGGAGATTATATAGAGTTACACAGGAAGAGATTTGGTCGTCGCCATGATCACGAGGAGCGTAAACGTAAGAGGGAGGCTCGTGAAGTTAAGGAGCGCTCCCAAAAAGCCCAAAAGGTCCCTCTTTTTTATCCTAATTATATTTCAACCCCCCTCCCCTTTTTGTATGAAACTTTTTTGCTTAATTTTGTTTGTTTTGAAAAACAGACGTTGGGTATTAAGGGTAAAATGCTTGCTAAGAAGCGGTATGCTGAAAAGGCCCAAATGAAGAAAACGTAAGTTCTTCTTAATTGTGTAATTACCATTTTACCATTTATTGTGATTGTGTGAACAATACAAAAAAAAATTAAGTTTATTGTGTTGTGTTAAAAAATCATTTTTTATTTATTTATTGTGATTGTGTTAAAAATTCAAAAAACAAATTGATCTTTATTGTGATTGCGAGCATCATTATTTTTATAACTAAAAACCACATAGTTGCCTAAAGAGAGGTGAATGAAATGGTGAAAATGGAGCAGAATGAATATAGGTTTGTAGAGCCGGCCTTGGTCTAGTTTGGGGTTGAGGTTTAGTTATTGTTGTATCCACATGATTGTCTGATATACTAAAATTTATTGTTCGAATATGAATAGCGAACAACACTTTTTTTGAACTAATATGCACACATTTTACACGAGTTTGAATTACATGATCAGTGAGGATTGATATAACCGACCCAACTTGTTTCGGACTGAGACGTAATTGTACTATGCCTGCGTTTCTCCAACATGATCAGTAAGGATTGATATAACCGACCCAACTTGTTTCGGACTGAGACGTAATTGTACTATGCTTGCGTTTCTCCAACATGCTAAATTGACTATTCAACAATATTCTATTTAAATAATCAGAATTAGTTTCATAGCCCAAATCAAACAGGCAACATTGTCAATTTTTGACGGAGCAGTTCCTTTTTCGTAGTATTTGTGTTAACTAATGCTCCTACGGTTGGTTATTATTCAGGTTATGACTGCTGTCTAGGTAAAGAAAACATACCTACTGAAAGGTTCTGTATCTTTGGTTTAGTGTTTGCTTTTGAGTTGGTAACAGAACAAGCTCTGCTTTACGAACACCAGCTTACTTAGTGTTCATTTGGATCAATGAATCAAGAATCTCACATTTGAAGCTGGATACCGGCATTCAATTTTAGAGAGTGATGCTTAACCCGTAGCGGAAAAACGTAATATGAGTTTTATGAGTTCTCTGATTTTCCTTAGTGTCTCCTTTGCTTCTAGCTATTTTGCGGCTGCTATTCTATGTTAAGGTGCCAGAAGATGGTGCTAGTGGTTGAAACATTTATTAATTGTTTCCATTGCAAGTCTATTCAAATGTCAAACACAATTTCTCTAATATTTAGCAGTTCTCCATTGAAATAATTGTAGACTTGTCTGTGTTGAACTCAGAGGGGAAGGAGGGGGGGGGGGAGTTGAATCCTCTAACTAATTGTTTCCACGTCAAGGTTATTAACATGTCAAACCTAGTTTCTTTTACATTTAGCAGTTGCCCGTTTAAATAATTGTATGACTTCTGTCTTCTAATAAGGTTATTTTCAATATAACTGAGATTCTGGATTATGTGGTAAATAATTAAACTGGTGAATAGTATGCCTCCGTACAAAATTCAGGTCATATTAAAAGATAAAAAGAAAAGATAGTTTCAGCCTCTTACACTGAGGTAACATCTCCATATTTTCTGACTACTGTTGCTTCATTCTGTGAATGATGCTATTTAATGAGAGGCTAATGTTTTAAAATCAGTTATGTGATACTTGGTGCTTATTTGGTCCTTATGGGTGAGTCATATGATGTGCTGATTTTCCAGGTACTGAAGCATGTACCAGTTAATTAATGAAACAAAGGATGGTAACTTTGTAGCAGAGTTTCTCAAATTCTATCCAGTTAACCACTTTTCTTTCTTTGAATAGATTGGCTATGCATGAAGAGTCATCGAGTCGTCGCAAGGTTGACGATGATGTGCATGACGGTGCTGTTCCTGCATATCTGATGGACCGTGAAACGACCACAAGAGCTAAGGTATGTTGAGTGCGATGCAGCAGTGAACTTCTTGTCTTTTTGCTCAAGTGGTGGTAATATGAACATAGACTGTTTATACTGGTTTTAAATGTTGAACCTTCTGTGTAGATTCTTAGCAACACAATAAAGCAAAAGCGGAAAGAGAAAGCTGGAAAATGGGAGGTGCCTCTGCCTAAGGTAAAGTAATTTTATTCTTGTTTTTACTTTACTCGTCCTATACTGTCTCTGTATGGTTTTCACCCTTGTCCGGTGTGTTCATATTTCTTTCTATTTGTGTTCCTATGCAATTGAATGGTCCGTCAATTCTGAAATATTGACATCTCTCTGTCTCTCTTTGTTTGATTGGTCACAAATTGAGATACTTCATACTTCAGTTTGCTCTCTTTTAACTGCACTTTTGAATTTTTTCGTCCCACATAGAATTTGTTTAGCTAGAGCAATGATTCTTATTTGTTTTCGTAGATAAGTATACTGTGCTTCCACTGAAAATAGATGGCGCACAAAGGGTTACCATCTCCCGTTGCATATGAGCAGCAGTTTAATTCCTTTTGTGGGTAAATGTCCGTGATCTTTCCTTTACTTAAATTGCTTTCTAATAAGATACTTCACCTTACAGGTTAGGCCTGTGGCTGAGGATGAGATGTTCAGAGTGATAAGATCTGGCAAAAGGAAGAGTAAGTATTCTACAATCCTAATTTCGTTTTCTGTTGGTTAGCCTGTATTTACAGGTTCTTAGCCATGTCCAGGTTCTTGATTTGAGCTCCTCGCACTTATCCTTTGTTGCTTTATTTGTTGTCTTTGGGATAAGTAAGAGTGACTTTTTGACCATTTTGATATGTGCTCATCTTTGCAGCAAAGCAGTGGAAGAGAATGGTTACAAAAGCCACCTTTGTCGGAGCAGGGTTTACCAGGAAACCTCCAAAGTATGAGCGGTTCATCCGCCCGTCTGGCTTACGGTTCACTAAAGCCCACGTGACGCACCCTGAGCTTAAATGCACATTCAACCTTGAGATCATCGGGGTGAAGAAGAATCCTAATGGTCCAATGTATACTTCACTAGGTGTTATAACCAAGGGTACCATCATTGAGGTAATCTTCCCTTTTCAACACTGCACCCATTTTTATCTAGTTTAGCTTGCATCGCTAAATGTCTTGCTATAAAATCCAGGTTAATGTCAGTGAACTTGGTCTTGTCACTCCTGCTGGGAAAGTTGTATGGGGTAAGCGATGCTTTACTAAGATGTTACACTTCCCAGATTCTTTTGTCCTTTAAATTCTGATGATTCATTTATTGGATGGTTGAATGCCAGGTAAATATGCTCAAGTGACTAATAATCCTGAAAATGACGGTTGTATCAATGCAGTTCTCCTCGTGTAGTACCTTTTAGTAGAGAAAATTTTGGTAATTGTATCAGAATGGAACAATTATATTGGGTTGAAAGTAACTTTGCTGTAGCTCCAGTAGAAAATTTTGGATGTTTTAACTTATTTACCCCCGTGTTTATGTCATCGGCATCACCTTGTTTTTTCTCATTGTTGGAATCAACTCCCCTCTCTGTATCCTCTTAATTCAATTGTTTGTTTCCTTACAGATGCATCAACATCTATCCAGCTTGAAATATGGAAAATTATGCTACTTCATCATAATATTCTAAAGACCTATTTGGTTTCTTATCATCAAATTCTGTAGACCTGATAATACATGAATTATAATATTGTGAGTTAATTATGTAGTTGGATTTTGCTCATGTTATTCATATGTTCGCATATATCACATCACCTGGTCCAATTAGATTTTAGGTTACTGATATTTATCCAAATATATTTTAGAACGTTGAAAAAATTATTGATAAACACTCAAAAGCAGATTAGTGCAGCATCACAACTTAAGAACATTTTTTTTCTAAACTTTATTACTAAGGGGCTGTTTTGTTAAAAGGACTAGGAGAATTAATCTCATGATAAACTTCTGCATAAGATAATCAATTTTTGATTTGAGAGATTAGAAAAAGATAATTCCCACGTAAGTAATGCATGTTTAACCGAATTTTGGCGAATATCATAACTTAAACGCACAAGCGGGGTGGCTCAACAGATCTCGGGGCCTAAAGCGAAATCATATTCGGAGGCCCTTAATCCTAGTATAATTCCACTAGTGGGATCTGGGGAGGATAGTTTGTACGCAGACCTTACCCCTACCATGGAGTAGAGAGGCTGTTTCAGATAGACCCTCGGCTCCCTCCCTCCAAGAACTCCCACCTTGCTCTTGGAGTGACACGAACTCACAACCTCTTGGTTGGAAGTGGAGAGTGCTCACCACTAGAGCAACCACTCTTGTCAAATATACTAATTAATGAGGGAAGAAAATTATCATAATTTATAAATTTATTGTATAAAATAACCTCAATCAAGTAACAAAAAATATACTGTAACACTTTTTTATTCTAATTATTTATATAAATTATATAATATATAATAGTAACAATAATAATAAAAATTTAAAATAAATATGGGGGCCTTCAAAATTTGGGGCCTAAGGCAAAATAGCATCACAACCCAACGCCCTAGAGCAGCCCGTGCGCACGAGCTTCGTATGGGGCGATGAGGTGGGTTTAAGTAAATGCGGGACTGTGGTTTTAAGGCACGCAGTACGGGTGAATGTGAGACAAGTTGAAATAATTTCTTAAAAACTAATTTGGTGCAACGTCGATTGCTAGTCTAATCTTGCGTGTGTATTGAACGGGATCAACACCAATAGTGGGTCCATCGACATTTTCATAAAAGAAGAAAATAATTTCGGGGATTCTCAAAGATAATTGATGAACAAACTTCAAATTTTTATTCTGTGTTTTATCCATCCCAATTACTTTTTTATCGAAAACATTCAATATCTACTAGCACTATTATCTAGTTTATAAGATATACAATTTGATTCGCAGTGAGGGGTTTTGGTTTTTTAAGCTTTTAAAAAATGAGCAACTTGATATCCATTAGATATTTATCACAGACTGATCGTTAAATTTAACCGAAAATGTACTAGCAATAAGATTTTGCCACAAAAGTTCCATCAAAATTCCAAAAATCATTGCACGGAAAATTACACACCACCAACAACAATAACAATAAATCCAATAGTTTCCCACAAGTGGGTAAGGGGAGGGTAAGATGTACGCAGCCTTACCCCTACCCTGGAAGGGTAAAGAGGCTATTTTCGATAGACCCTCGGCTAGAGAACGACTGAAAAGAAAAGGTAATTACAACAAGTATGAATAACAGTGAGATGTGATCGCAACAAGTAACAATAACAGCGAGATGAAATAAGATTTAATCCAAGAATGCAGTCAAACTCTAAGTAGTAATAGCAATTTATGGATAAAAGTATCATACTAACACTAATGCTAGCGAACTGAGTAAGACAAAGAGAAACGCTCGATTACCTACGAACCTTCTACCCTAATCTTTGACCTTCACACCCTCCTGTCTAGGGTTATGTCCTTAGTCAGCTCCATATGCGCCATGTCTTGCCTAATAACCTCTCTCCAAGACTTCTTAGGCCTACCTCTACCCCTCCTGCTACCCACCAAGGCTAACCGCTCGCACCTTCTAACTGGGGCTTCTATACTTCTCCTCTTAACATGTCCGAACCATCTCAACCTCGACTCTCGTATCTTATCATCCACATGGGTCACTCCCACATTTTTTCGAATAACTTCATTCATAATCTTATCCAACCGGGTGTGCCCACACATCCACCTCAACATCTTCGTCTCAGCTACTTTTAGCTTCTAGGTATGAGAGTTCTTGACCGGTCAACACTCTGCTTCATACAATATAGTCGGTCTAACTACAACCTTGTAGAACTTACCTTTAAGTCTCAACGGCACATTCATATCACACAAAATACCGGAAGCGAGCCTCCATTTCATCCATCCTGCTCCGATACGATGCGTGTCATCTTCATCAATCTCCCTGTTACCTCATATTATAGATCCAAGATACTTGAAACTACCTCTCTTGTGGATGACTTGCATATGAAGCCTCACCTTCATATCCCCTTCCTGGATATCGTTGCTGAACTTACACTCTAAGTATTCCATCTTGATCCTGCTCAACTTGAAACCTTAGACTCTAGAGTCTGCCTCTAGACCTCCAGTCTTTCGTTAACACCATCTCGCATCTCGTCAATCAAAAATATTTCATTATTAAATAACATACACTATGGCACCTCACCTTTAATGTGTCTCGTCAATGCGTCCATCGCCAAGGAAAATAGGAATGGACTAAGAGCTGATCCCTGATGCAACCCCATCATAATCGAAAAGTGTTCCGAGTCTCTTCTCGTTGCCCTAACCCCAGTCTTAGCTTCATCATACATGTCCTTAATCACCCTAATATAGGCTATTGGGACCCCTTTAACCTCAAAGCATTGCCAGAGCACCTCTATCGGGACTTTGTCGTATGCTTTCTCTAGGTCAATGAACACCATGTGCAAATCCTTATTCATCTCCCTATACCGCTCCACCAATATGCTCACAATGTGAATGGCTTCCATAGTCGAACACCCCGACATGAAACCGAATTGGTTCTCAGAAATAGACACTGGTCCTCACCCTCGCTTCAACCACTATCTTTCAAGCTTTCATAGTATGCATTCACAGCTTATTCCCCTATAATTGTTGCAACTTTGGATATCTCCCTTGTTTTTATACAGAGAAATCATCGTACTCCACCTTCATTCATCAAGCATCTTTTACGTTCTAAAAATGACGTTGAACAGCCTAGTGAGCCACTCCAAACCTTCCCTACCCGCATTCTTCCAAAATTTCACAGGTATTTCATGTGGCCCGGTAGCTCTACCCCTATGCATCTTACGCATAGCCCCTCGACCTCCTCTATTCTTATGCGCTTACAGTACCTAAAATCCCGGCGCATCTCGGAGTGCTCCAAGTCGCCCAGCACAATGTCCCTATCACCCTCTTCGTTTAGGAGTTTATGGAAATATGTATGCCATCTTCGTCTAATATGAGCCTCTTCCATCAAAACTCTACCTTTCTCATCTTTGATACACTTAAATTGTTCCAGATCACGGGCCTTCCTCTCTCTTACCTTGGCTAGCCTGTACATCTTCTTGTCCCGCTTTTGGCCCCAAGAACGCCCAAATATCGCAGTCTTAGCCGCAGTAACCGCTAACTTAACCTCATTCTTAGCCCTCCTATACCCCTCTATGTTCATCCTCTTCGCCTCTTCATCTATACTCTCTATAAGCGTCAAGTACGCCGCTTGCTTGGTTTTCACTTTTTCTTGTACCTCCTCACTCCCCCCCAGTCACCTTTGTGGCCGCTAGAGAAACCCTTCGAGACCCCTAACACTTCTCTCGTAGCTACTTTAATACGTCGCGGTCCACATGCAGCTCGCGTCCCCACTGCTCCTCCATGCTCCCATAGTCAACAACTCCTCCCTCCCCCTCCCCCCCAACCAACTCTTGCGCTTTGTCACTAGTAAAAGCACCCCACCTAATCCTGGGTTGACCATACACGGTCCTCTTCCTCATGATCTCTAAGTTCATCACCAATGATCTATGTTGAGTCGTGAAATTCTCGCTTGGTATAACCTTGCAATCCATGCATAGACTCCTACCGCACTTCCGGAGGAGTAGATAATCAATTTGAGTCTTGGCCAACGAACTCCAGAATGTAACCAAGTGCTCCTCCCTTTTCGGAAAACACAAGTTGGCAATCACCAAATCAAAGGTTTTAGCACAGTCCAAGCACAAAAAAATATACCAAGGTGCATTAGATTTCAAAAATAGATAAAAAAAGCGAAAACTGCAAAAAAGGCACTTTTAAATGAGATTTCCTTTTACTATTTTCAGTTTTCAGATTTTCAGCTAAATTTAACAATTCGAGTATGATAAATAGCTGACAAAGACCAAAAGTGATCACATTTAGTAAAGTTAAATGACCAAAACTGTTCAGGTGATACTTGAGGGACTACTCTAAACGTGCAATTAAAATTTTAAAAACACATACCTCGTATATTTTTTATACGAGGTACGTATCAGTTTCCCCCTCAAATAGCGAAAGCTTTGATACTGATTATTAGGGTTTTCCCCTACGATGCTGAAAGGGCGGGAAAGTTTAATCCGATTGGTTGGTCGCCGACGGCGATTTCTCAGTCGCCGTCACTCTCTTCTCACCTCATCTCCTCCTCAGCATCAAGTATAATTTACTATTAATTTAATTCCTTTAATTGTTTTACAGTTTACTTAAATCGAAAAATAATTTAGTTCGAGGATTTTCAGATTGGCTGTAAGGAATATAAGGATGACCCAAGCATTGGAAATGGAAATGTTGATGAAGAAGAATGGGTTGATTGTCCTGTTTGTGGGAAGAAGATACGAGGCGAAGATCGTGTGATTAACTCTCATTTAGGTGCATTTTACTTTAAGATTATGTAGAATTCCTTCTGATTTGGATGCTAATATTTAGATTATTTGTTGAGCATTTTAGGATACTTTCGTCCATATGTAGCTTGATAGTAGAGTAAATTGAATTCTTTATATTTCATGTGTATTAGAATCGTGCTTTGTATTGAAAAATGTTTAAGTTGCTGGAGGAGGTCAGGTGTGGATCTAGTGTATTTGGTTCAGACCTTATGTGTGTCGTAAATATACTAAATAAGTAAGAACAATAGATTTTGAACCCAGTAAATCAAATGGCCTGTAGTAGAATTTCGAACTCGAACTTTTGTTATGCATCTTCTTGATGCTGGTGAATGAAATTCCATTACTTCATTAATAAAAGGGAATTTCGAACTCGAACCCGTAAAGTTTAAATCTTGGATTTGCCTATTTGAAGTTTTAAATTTCTTGGATTACTATTTGTCAATTATGGATGATATTATGAACTTATTTGCTGAATGTTTATGAGTTGAATTAGGACGGTGAAAGAAATTGCTACTAATTTCATGTGGAACATAAGCCAGTGAAAATTTTCTTGCTTTCAAAATTTTAAAAATTCATTTTGCAATTTCTGACACCCTTTGTGGGTTGGCATCACGAAAAGCAAAATATCTCAAGAAAAGAACATATAGATTAACAGGGATACCTTTATCTTTTCCTGTACTTAGGCATCATGTGAATTTAACAATTTGACATAGCCACTAGACAACTAATTCTTTAGTATCCAGTAGTCATAAGACCCAGGTTTGCAAGGTAAAATACAACTGCAGAAAGAGAACCATGAAATGTAGTCCTCTTGCTTATGCCTTTCCTTTTGCCAAGTCTACAAAGCACCTATTTTTGTGGCAGCTTTAGTAACAATTTCATTTCTTCCTTTCTAATATGATCTCTCCTTTTATTTTTTTGACTTGAGCTATGTAAAACTTACAGTGGAATGTGATTTTTTAGATAAATGCCTTACTAGAGGAAGTAAACGCAAATTGAGCCAGTGCACCCTTTTCCAGTTGAACTTTTGCACAATACCTAGAGTTACAGTCTCATCCATCGAGTCGGACGTTACAAGGACTGACATTGGTCCAAGTACTGGTGATGGTAATATCTGTGACCTTGCTTCTGTTACCTTCTCAAAAAATATACGTGACCTGGCTTCTGAAATGAACAGCTCAGATGGTCCCGAAAATAATATCCAAGATGAATCCGAGAGTAGTGTTTGTAATAGGGTTAATCAAATGGAAAACTTAGATGGTCTCATCAAACTGGATGATGAATGCAAACTTCTGTCCGATGCAAAGCCAATGCAAATTTTTAGGCTAGAGGGTTCTCCTCAACACCAAATAAGTGATGATAGAATTGACAACATCGCAGACTCACCTTTATCACTTTCTGAAAAAAGGATGCCGAAATGTGTGGAATCTTCGGAAGATGATGATAACTCTGAGATTTTGCTTGATACATTCATTGTTGGCCGTAGGTTTGGTAATGGCGGAGAGTTAACTGTTGGAGCAATGATAATGCTTTCAAGAGATCCCGATAATGTCAAGGACCAGAATGCAATCAAGGTTTTGCCTCACTATGGTTACCTTTAATTGGTAAGTTTGTAATCTGAAGTAAGTTTAAAAAACATTGCCTGTATGTTTCTGTCAGGTTCTAACTAAAGATACTGATCACAATAAAGAGCTAGGTTACATCCCCAGGGAATTGGCACAGTATTTATCTCCATTGATAGACAAGTTCCACCTGAGGTTTGAGGTAATCAATATAATACATTTTGTGGTCATATGCTAAGTTTTCCATTTCCCTTGCAAGTTCAGCTTAGGTTGGCCTTTCTTGTTAATGTATTTAACTGTTTAAAAGCATATTCAGTCTTTATAGAAGAAGCATATTCAGTACGATAATTTTGATGAACAAGTAACGTGAACCGTTCTTTGGTTTAGTTTTTTCCGAAATATCTTCAGAATTATTTTGGTTAAAAAGTAGGAAGTCTGTGGAGAAATTTTTGTTATATCTTACAAGGCACTTCTAAAACTTATAATAAAGAATTGCGGTTATCCAAGCATGCTTTTCTTTGTTTTGCACAAAGTTTTCTCAGAAATGCTTATCTTAAAATTTCCTCCAAAAAAGATATGTAAATGGCACCTAAGGTTTACAAAGGTGAAGATTTGATAGTCATAGGACTTATTGAAGAGAAAAGAAGGTAGATAGTCACAGTGCTACATCAACCAAGGCCTTCAATTTACAAGCCCAAGCAATCTATCTTTATTTCCATGTTATCCTTCTTGGTTTCTCAATCCACTAATAGGAGGTGTACCAAGTTTCTTTTGGTAAATATGAATAAATACTGCTTTAGGTATTGATTCTTGCCAAGGATTTTAATCTCCACAGCTACTTTTTTCTCTCTTCTGTATCTACCACTTCATTTTCTTCTTTCCTACTAGGGGTGGGCATAGTTTGGGCAAATCCAAAATCCGAACCGAAATCTGTTTTTTTTTGGATTTTTGAATTACGGATTGGATTTTAGATTTAATTTTTTATTATTTTGGATTTTAGATTGGATATTGAATTTGGTACTTCAGATTTTTGGATATTCGAAAATCTGGAATTTTTATACTTTATCTTTATTCTGTTATCTATATGCCAATAGTAATAAGTTAAATTCCCTATCCATTAGATAGTATCATATTCAATATTAATTACTAAGTTATTGTCATAATACTTTTTATATGGACATGATTTTACTATTGCTACATCTTATCGGCCGTATTAATGTCTCTGTTGTATTTTTTTAATAATAATTTCATTACTTGAATACTTTATTTGGATGATTGCAGCAAGAATGAGTAACTTTCCAGGCATGAGTACTTCATTTGAATATTCATTTTTGTTAAAAGTAGAAATATCTCTTATACGCTCAAAATTGAAAATCCATAATATCCAAACCGATTAATCCAAAACCGAACTAAAAATCCGATCCAATCCGAACTTATTTGGATTGGTTTCGGATTGGCATTTCTTCAATCCGAAAACTGAAAATTCAAACCGAAATTCTCATATCCAATCCGAACTCCCCGAATGCCCATCCCTATTTCCTACAGTTCTACTACTACTACAAAATTGAACTACCCAGTTTTTCATTAATTAGCCTCCGTTCTTGATACTACTAATGCCATAATCTACTTGTAAACTGCGATGGTTCTTAGCACTTGTTGACATAGATTAAGGTAATATAGTGTCATTTGTGGACCATAGTAATTTCAAACTTTGGCGTTGGCCTCTGTCACTCAGGCCGCAGCCCCTCATGCAAGACTTAAGGTAAATCCTTGGTTCGCCTCAAACAATTTCGACCACTCCAATCATCTCTACATTACCCTACGTCAATTGATTTCACTGTATCCATTGTTGCCCACCTCATTTACCTATTGTAGGAAATCAATTGATGATTTTGAGAGCGTGAAGCGAGAAAAAGCTACCAGGTCTTGCTTCGCTTTAGGAGCGTGAAGCGAGCATAGTTTTTAAAGAAAGACCAAAATAAACCTTGCACTAAATAAAATAGAACTCAACAAAAATATTATATATAAGCAAATGTTTCAATTTAAAAACTAAAAAGTATATAGACAAAAGTCCTCCATAGGGCATCCTATTCTTCATATTAAAAAATGGATAAAAAAAGGAAGGAGTTAGTTATCAATTTATAAGCAATTAGTAATAATTAAAAATAGAAGCTTCAACAGCTAGATCCAACGCAGAAAAAAAGAGAGAAATAGTTAAAAAGGAACACATGGTTTTTTTTAATAAGCTACCAACATAAGAGTGTGGCCTAATGGTCAATGAAGTGAGTTGAGAACTTGACATCTTAGGCTCAAGATAGAGTTACCTGGTACTTGTTGCTGGTGGGAGGTAGCTGGTATCTTGTGGAATTAGTCGAGGTGCGCGCAAGCTGTCCTAGATACCATGGTTATCAAAACAAAAATGCTGCCAGCAGCAATGAAAATAAAGAAAGGGAATTTTTTTTTTGGCCATCCCCCTATGAAAACCCTAGTAGCAAAGAAACCAAGTACGACACCGTTGAACCGTAGACCACTCTTTAAAGAAGCGATCTCCTCGCTTCTTTATCGCTTTACGCTTCTATCCAAGAAGCGACCGCTTCGCTGATGACACTTCGCCTCACACCCTTGAAGCGCTGACCTTGTCGCTTCGCTTCACTTATCGCTTTAAGCGACGAAGCACTTGCTTTCCCCATCTCTGGTAAATGAATGACCAAAATTTCTCAACTTAGGTTATTGGGGGAGTTGGGTCAGAATGAGAAATCCGACCATTAGATCTTGATTTAATGGTTAAGATTATCTATAACACTGACATGCATGAAATTGTCGGGTTTAGTAAAAAACAAATAACGTACTACATACCTTAATATGGATGAAAGTTGGAGGTGAAAATTCTGTTGTAGGCGGTTTGGCTTTTGGAAGAATGAAAAGTGAATAAATTTACGAGCCAGGGTCTATTTATAGGTGCTAGCATTTTACATCGAACTTTTTGGAAGTGTGGTGTGGTTGCACTTTCTTGGAAGTTTGGTCACGCTTCTGTTCATTTTGCCAGGCAGTGAGCTGTGAAGTGCATGCGGTTGGGAAGGAAGTGCGGTCGAACTTCCTTTAGTTTCTGTCAGGTTCAAAACTTCAGAGCATTTGAATTAAAGGGCGTGAGATTAAAAACCCTTGATGTGCGATTGCACTTCTGTTCAAACTTCTAACTTAGCAGAGAATTCCAAACTTTAGAGGGTTTGAACAGAAGGGCATATGGTTGAGGCACCAGATGTGCGAGACTGTTCAACATGGTCTGGTCCCACGTATGAAACTGAAGTGTGTGTGGTTGAGGTAAGGGCTTGACTGCACGCGCCAGGTCCTGAGTGACCTTTACAGCTTTGTTTCCAAACTTCACCTGTCCAAATCCCACACTGGAATACGTTATTGCAGCAGCACCTCATATTTTTGCACTGAATACATAGTCTATCACCACCAGTCACCCATAATAATAAATTAAACATGTAGCTAGGGCCTAGGAGAGCACGCATAAACATTTTAATGTTAAATTAACAGTGCTTTACAATTTTGTATATGAATTTGGTTAATCAGGATACTTTTCTTTTTTCATGTAACTTAAACTCCTATATAAGGTCCGTCTTCATGTTGTTTATCATCAATTTAAAAAGATTTTTCTACTTATTTTCTCTCGTTTACATTATATGTAAAATGTCTAAGACCACGTGAAGAGGAGGAAAAACAAAAACCTCTAGAAAAGACTGATGTAGAATAATTGGCACCAAACCTATAGATTTGGAGCCATGCAGAATATGAGCAAATGCCAGTTAATGTGGAATAAGTGTTTTGTATACATCTGTAGCAGACACAGATTTGGACTTGAAAACCATCTAATTCTAACTTTAAGCTAACTTCAAGTAAAAGAAAATATTAAGTGTTTATCGATCTACTACAGAATCTACCACATTTATTTGCTAGTGAGTCATAGGGCTTGTTAAAGTGTGTTCAATAACCTCCGAGTGCATGGAATCTTATGTGAAACTGAATTAGCATTTTAACGAATGAAGAAAATTTTTCCTTGCCATTAGTTTTCTATTCATTATCTATTCCATATGGACTGATCACTAGCTTACATGGATTCAGGGCCGTATAACTTCCATTCCGCAGCATCCTCATGCAGTTGTGCCAATTCAGATATATTCCTCTGGCATCGTGTCTTTTGGCGAAAAGGACTCCTCTAGACTCCAAGTATTCAATTCCTTACGGAGAAATGCTCTATCGGCTGCTGAATTTTCCAAGACTCACTCTCCTATCCCTGCAAAATACCAGCATAACCTTCTACTTTTACTAAAAGAGGTTTTGAATATCAACGGACATCTTTTTACTGAAGGCGAGAAAACATTATTGGGTAGGATCTTCAGCACTTGGATCATCCCAGTTAATCTTTGATAAATTTGCATATATAACTTTGTTTTGTTTCTCTGTTGGTACAGAAGCTTTTTTATCACTCTCAGATGACAGTCAAAGGCTCTTTGCTCGGCTTTATGCACGTAAAGGTGGTCAATTTTAATACTCCGCTCTTTTGGCTTGCAGTTTTTACATTCAAGAGTTAAAGACTGAAAATTATCCACTTTTGCTTGGGTTTGCCTCTTTCTAAAGATGATGGAGTAAGAAGCCTTGCTTTATTTATGGAATTCAGATATGCTACTCATTTAATTAATCATAAGACCTTTCAATGTCTGGAACATTGAAATGTGATATTCAGGGGTTACTTTCTGGGTTATTGGAAATGACTTCTTGCTTTTGTTTATATTTTTTTCTTTTCACGATAATGTTGGTGTGCCACCAAGCCTACCTCGACTATTCTTCCGGCTCCCCACATCCTCCCGTCAGGATAGATATCGGATAATTTTGCTACCAAGGCTTAAACAGCTGAGAAAAAATCACCTAACATGTTGCCTCTACTAAAATTTGAACCTTGGTCCTTTAGTCTTCATGCTAGCTTCATCTACCACTAGACGCATCCTTGGATGATGCTAGTTGCTATTTTCATGATATCATTATTGCTCAGGCACTACCTTTTCCTGACTGCTACAGACCCATAGTTGATTCTTGAAATGAGCAGGATACACTCACGTGTAAAGATGCAGGACAATACTTTAGTGCTATTAGTTAGTGTTGTCAGTCTTATTGGATACAGATTGCTGATTTCCAAATAAAATTTGGCTTGTGGTCTATGCTAAATATGGAGTATTCTGCATGAAAAGGATATATTATTGGTTTTTAGGAGCTTTCCTTAATTGTCACCAAGCTTTTTACATTTGATGTGGTTCATCCTCTAAATTATTGCTTAATGCTTTTACTCATCAAACATATTATCATTGAATTTCTCTATTTGGATTGGATTAGTTTGTGAAATTATAGATTTCAACTGTGTTTTTCTCGCAGTGCACCTCAGCTATCTGAACCCACTCATGAGAGTTAATTTTCTTGAATCAGAAGTAGGATATTATATAAATTCTACCTGCAAGTTTATTTTTTCATGTTGTGAATAGATAAGTTATCTCTCAGAAAAGTATACCATATCTTTGAAGGGAGGGAGAATCCATTCTTATTTTTAAGCTAGTCAAGGATAGCGGTTTACAGAGATCCAATGTCTTTGCTTTTATATTACTGAAAAAAT
This sequence comes from Nicotiana tomentosiformis, assembly GCF_000390325.3. Taxonomy (NCBI): domain Eukaryota; kingdom Viridiplantae; phylum Streptophyta; class Magnoliopsida; order Solanales; family Solanaceae; genus Nicotiana; species Nicotiana tomentosiformis. Next base: position 1,076,738 of record NC_090820.1, on the reverse strand, counting down.
GCTTCTACATTAGTTGTCACATTTTGATGCTGTTTTAATAACCTCAAGTATTATAGAATTTTCTTCCTAGATGAAATTGTGGTTAGGTGCAGCTTTGGTATAATATATTAGGGTCACTTCAACCATATACCGCTGTGCTGAAAATATTTTAACATTTTTAGGATCACAGTTACAGTGATAACTAATAGCTCCTTTTGGTGATTACCTTAAAGCTGAGTAACACGTGTGATACTGTCGCTTATTGCAATTCTCAGACTTGTCTTAAGGTGTGCTGTTTTCCAAATGTGAACGTGGTACTAACTTATCCACACAAAAACGTAAATAGATTTGATCACGGTAAGAATGAATAGGCTTCTTCTACTTAATGTTACATCACCTGCCTTGCTTGACTGATAATTCAACTGCTATTGGGAATTGTACTAGAAGGGTGTGGGTCCAAGCACTTAAATTTGTACAGCCTAATGCCTGTAATATTGTATTTTTAGATTTTTTTTGTGAATACTTGAAAATTTGATGGTCCATTGCTAGATAATTCAAGAAGTTTCTTGATCTTATTAAGTTCCTTTTTTTTTTACCTTAGGCCCATGGTTTCGGATGGCTAGCATATCATATGCCGAAATATGTGATTGTGAAGAAGCTGTTAAGGGGCTTTCTGGTAGACAGATTTTATAACGTTGTGGTAAATTTTATATAGTCTTGCTTTAAGGAAAGCTGAATGCAACATCTTCTAACTCATCCTTGTTATTTCGCAGAAGCAGAATGTGTTACTTTATTCGAATCAATGGATAAACCACAAATTAATGACTTAAAGGAGGTTTTGAATGTTCTTAATGTTGGTGAACTACGGGACCTTATCTCTAGTCTTAACAAGGTTTGTATTTATATATTTTTTAAATGTGCCACTTGAATTATGTATCTGCTTATATTTGAAGTTTTATAATTGCCAGTGGATGTATTATGAAGAAGACATGCGATCCACTTGATAGGATGTCATGTATGAAAACATATAATTCTCTTCTGCTGGGTTGATATTTCTGGCTGAGACTAAACAATATTCCAATTTGCTTTCTCATTTTCTGTTTGATTTTAGTCGTTTATGCGAATAGATTGGCAGGATGTCATCAATTTAGAAAGATCCTCAAAGCGTTTTATGGTATGATTTATTATGGGATGCCTCACCTGTTGCAATAGTTCTTTGGTGACTTGAGGGCCTCATGATTATATTCTTTGTTAACCATACTGTTGTTAAAGAATGATGGCTTGACTTGTCCCCAACCTTGAGAGCTAACTTCTCATGGTAACAAGGCAAGAAAATCTCAAAGGCAAAAGAAGTTAGAAGTATATGATGGAATTTTTTTGTTGATAAGGTTAATACATGATGGAATATAGAGTGTGCAGTTTGCTTGTATTGGAATTAATTACTCTTAACCAGGTGACACAAACTTTACGGGTTGAAAGTTGGTCAGTTAACAAGGTTGGGAACTGGTAGAATACTAAGAATAGTGTTTGAGACCAAGTATGTGAGAGGATTATTCCTAATAGAATGCATGTGAGAATTATTGCAATATCTCTTTAATTCTACGACATATTAACTCATGCTTATGCTATGTACTCGTAAAATAATCTTTCCCTACTTCAAGGCTTCTCTTGATATCATTTCATTCTTCTTTTGGTAGTTAGGTTTTGACTTTCATCATCAAATTGTGAGATGTATGTTTAGTTTACTCTGTACGTGGCTTGATGAATATTGCCCATGACCTAGTTGGATTAGAAGACATAGGAAAATGAAAATTTAACTTTGCCAATGTACTTGCAAGATCATTTTACATTTATTCCTCTCAGACTCTCTTGTGAGCTAAAAATAAAAAAAGCTCTCTTTAGGATTATGAAATGTTTTTACAATTTACCTTATCAAAAAAAAGGATTATGAAATGTTTGGAGCGTTATGGATGGTTCTTTCTAATTTTGATTGATGCCATAGTTAATGCTCCAAAAATGAGATTGGCTTCTGATGACTACACAGAAACAGGATACTGTGTGGACAGATACGGGCCATACAATTCTTAGCATTAAGGTCATTTGGGTCATGTTTACAATTTTTCTCATTTGTTCTTTACATGCATTGTAGTGTGGAAAATCAGATTTTTTGCTTGTTTGGAAATATACATCGTGCTAGTTAAATAAACTAAATTAAGATTCAATCTGTGCACTAGGAAGTAGGAACTAATCTTTATCTCTTGTAACTTTCTACTGGGTTGGCATCCCTTGGCGACCATGTCGATACAACTTTCTAGGTTTACCTATCAAAGATTGAGTTAAGTAATCTTAGCTGGGAAAAACAAAAGGCGAAATACATAAAGCGCCCCTTTTAAGTTGTCCTCAACAATCAAATGAACACCTTAACTGAGGCCATTTCTAGCTAGACACTTTATTTATTCACAAAAGAAGATCAACTAAACACCCGACCATGTCAGCCCCCATTGCGTGAAATGCACTCTCTTGGACGCGAGTTGCCTACCTAAAATTAGGTTTTTTCTTTTTTTTTTTCCTAAAATAATGTGGACCCTACCTAATTTTCACACCCCCTTCTCCTCCAACACCCTCCTCTGCCCTAAATCACCTCTGCCTCCATTACAAAAGAACAAAATTACCAAGTATATCATCACACCAATTCAATAAATTTTTTATACCAAACCCATTCTTCTCTTTCACCTGCTCCGAATCTCAATCTAGCAGAGAATAGCAGAAGCCAAGAAAGAAACTGGAATGTTGGTGATGGGTCACACGGCTGAACAAAGAGGCACAGAACCAATTTCGACGGAAAAAATGGAGGCTGCCGGAATTTTTTTGAAGGACCCATCTGGTTCTTCTTACTCTGTCTCTCGTCAAAAAAATGGAGTTTCTTCTTCTGCTTCTTCTTCATCGTCATATTCAGACGCCAATGGCATGCCATTTTCCGGAAAGAATTTGTTGCTAGAAAGATGGAATATTGTCGGATCTTCATCGCCGATCTAACTCCCTCATCTCTCTAACTTCGTGCCGCCTAGTCGGTCATCACCTCTGAAGGCGGCGATTGGTGGTGATGCGGCGGCAGAAATGGAGGGAGAGAGGAGCCGGCAGCTGCTATGTAAAATGAGAGAGGAGATGGTAAAGAAGGTTTCTTTAAATGTAATTACACGTCAATTTTTTATGGCAAAATTACACGTGTCATTTTTTGATTGGTCCATTTGACATGTCATTGGTAAGTGCAACTCACGCATATGGTCTGCTGTACTCGGGTGTTTACTTGACCTACTTAATAGCCACTTAAAGTGTTAAAATGAAAAATGGCTCGGTTGAGGTGTTCAGTTGATCGTTGAGGACAACTTAAAGGGACGCTTTATGTATTTCGCCAAAACAAAAACGTAGCATTTCGCAACGAGGGAAAAGAACAAAGGAAAATCAATAACTAATCTTCTGTCAATCCAACTTTGGTTGTCAGCTGTCACCAAATATTCTTACTCTTAGATCTTTTACCCCCATTGGGCATCAGTTATATTTCCTTCTTATTCTTAATTTTCTTCTATTTCTGGTTCTTTTTCATGCAGAGCTTCTTTTATACTAATTAATGACTATATGTGTATATAGCTTCTTTCATACTGATTAATTCCCAGTTGCTCCATTCAATTGTATGAGTTTTAAGAACAGATGTCACTAATAGGATTGCAGTCAAGTGTCTAGTTGAACATACTGTTCTATACTTCTATCACTCAGTTTCTTTCCTTACTCAGTCCCCTAATCCAAAAGCTTCCCGTCTCCATCTGGTGTGACGAAGATATGGTTTCATGCTACGTAAAAGATGTTTAAGGAGAAAAAAAGATTGAAGAAGTAATAGTACTTAAGGAATCTTTACAACACTTTATCAAAAAAGAAAAAATTAGCTCCCTGTTCTTAGCATAGATTTTTGTACTGGAGCTAGATATCTACCTTTTTGTACCTTTTGCATCTTCTTGATGCCTATTAATGAATCACCCTTACTTCATCAAAAAAAGAAAAGAAAAAAAGGAACATGTTGCCCTTACAACAGGGGTTAAGCGTTGTTTTACTTTTAAAATAATTCTCAAAGTAAAAGGGGATATGTGGTGCTTTCATGTCCTTGTACTGCTTGTGCTTGCCTTCAGTTCTTCTTGGGATATGTGGTCAATTTTTATTTTCTGTATGACTAAGCTTGCTTAGCACAAGGTAGAGAGATAAGGAAAGACCAGAAATTGGCTTTGTGCTATTGATGGAAATGTGAAGAATATAAGTTCAAATGAAATGAATAAGTAGTTCCATTTAAAATGATATAGAAAAAGAATGATCCATTCTGCTTCTCCACCTGCTGTGTCATAATAGCTGCTCTGCAGGCAATTTGACAGCTGTAAGTTTTTAGTAGTTGCTTTTCGGAGGAGTTCTCATTGATTAACTGCTGTAAATGTTTTCTCTTCTAAACCTTTGTTGAAAAGTTAGTTGTAGTCAGATCATTACCTCATGGAAGCTTAGGGTAACTTATCTTATGTGTGTCGGAAGTAAAATATTATAGAAGCTACTTAATTCTATTCTCCTTTTAGTTTGTGGGCCTTCCATGTTCAATGATAATGGCCCTTTGATTTTCTATTTTTGAGTTGCATTTATCTTTCTTACAATTGTGCTTTGATTTGCGATTTAGCTCAGACACATAAGAAGATTGCCCAGAACTCTGATCGTGGTACTAGAAAGCAAGATTACATTGCTCGGGTTCTTGCTGCATATCAAGGTGGTTTATGGTAGGTAGTCTTTAAATTTTTTTATTTCTTGGTTGTCACTTTGTACCACATTTTAACACTCTTTCATGTGATTGCTTCAAAATGTCACCAATGCAGCCCCAACCTTACAAGCATGATTCTAGGGAAAACTGGAAGATGCATCCGGATATCTGCATCAGCTGAATCTGTCTTTTGGCGTGCCGAGGTGATTTTTGAGAAAATTCTTTTATGTCGTCTAGCTCTATACTCTATATAAACATTGTTTGTCTGACATGTGCTCTTTTAACTTTTGATTCCGTCAGAGGCTATTTTTCCTGAATGGAGAGCAGGACCTGTCAGAATTTTTACTTGTTGACTTGGGCATTGTGAAATATCCTGCTTACAACTGCATATTCACAGACCAAATTTTTCCAGACAGAAGTGACCTATTGTCTTATGAAGAGGTGCACTTAACTCTTGTGAAAAGATACCTTTTTCCCTTATTACTTATCTATTTTCTTTCCCCCCCTTAATTTAGTTTAAATAATTCCCTTAGGCCATTGAGGTTGCACAAATTATGGATGAGTCTCTTGATGAGAACAACAATGAGTTCGTATCAAGATGCGTAGAGATCTCTACCTCTAACGTATCTAGCTTTGTGGAGGAAGATAGATCAGCTCATTCTGGGTCGATGGCTGCATTTTTATCTCGCTTTTCAGCCAGTTGGGTATATTCTAAGGTGATCCTGCTGGGTGTTTCTTTCCTGGAGCATGAACAGAGGTGAGGAGATTCAACATGCTGGTTAAAGGTTATTCTCTAATGATTTTATGAACTTGCAACAGATTTAAGCTTATTTTAGAAATCAGCTTCATCTCCTAGAAACCTTAAGTTTTAATTAAGATATTTCAGGATCAACAAGGAAGAAGACTTTCACATCATATAGCTAAAGTAACTTAATGGGTATGAAATGGTTCTCGGAAATGAGGTTGCACACCACCAGACGAGAGGACTTTTCTGAAATAGAAAAGCTCTTTTTTTCTAGAGGAATGAAAAGATTAGAGAAGGAAACTACTATTTTGCTTGTTCAGATGCATAATACAAAAAGGCGGGGGAGTTCTATAGTGAGGTTTACAAAGACTCTCTCTCCCCTCCCCCTATCTCTGGGTTGTCTTCCATTTCTCCTGCAAAGGTAGGGAGCAGTGCTGTGTTGCGAAGGCTTCAAGTGGATCAATTAAAAGTGCTTTAAGTGCTACCAACTTTTGCAATGTTTTCTATACCTCTGGGGATTTGGATAAATTTATGAACAACAAGCAGCTAAAGTTGCAAGTACATAATATGCATAAGATTCTTTGCAACTCTTCCTTTAAATTGACAGCAGTTCTTGCTAAAGAGTGATGTAGCCCCCTTAGTGCATGTAGTAGACACTGAGGCTGTTGCTAGTCACTGCAATGAGCTATTTAATAGCAATTTTCTGAGTCATTTTTTTCGTATTTGATGCGAGTGTTTCTATTAAAAATTGTATGAGGGCTAGTAGAAGAACTTGTTTATGATCTGGTAGGGGCTAATTAGCAGTGTTGTGAAGAGCGTGAAGCGAGGAAAAGCGACAACCCCCATTTCGCTTAAAGCGAGAAGCGAAGCACTCGCTTTTTTGAAGTGAAGTGGAATTTTAAAAAATAATTAAAATAAATACTGCATAGACAACGCATGTAATTGTAAGCAAATGCTCAATACTTCAATGTAAAAACTAAAGAGTAGCATCAATTAAAGCACAAAATGAGTATCCTATTCTTCTACAAGATTGTCAAATTCTTGTATTCCACTATCATTATTATATTGCTCGTCATCTTCTTCAACTTCTTCTTCATCAACTAGGGACAAAGTAGCGGCCTCTTTTCCCTTCCTCTGTGAACTTGAAGTTGAGGTACTCCACCTCAAACCATAAATCCTCTCCTCAATTCCACGCGCCTCCGCAACATCACCTCAAGTGAAATCAGAAGTTTCCTCAAATACTTCTTCATCTGCATGATCTTTTGGGACTCCAGTTAGCCATTCATTAGCATCATCGATGTTGTCCAAACTAATTGGATCAATTACATTGCGAGCGTTGTAACGACACCTCAATGTTCTATTGTACTTAATGAAGACTAGATCATTGACACGCTTCAAGGTTAGTTTGTTCCTCTTTTTGGTATGAATCTGCAAATAATAAGTAATTAGTAAGATTAGGACAATTGAGATATAATTTAATTATCTCAGTATACTAAATCTTTCTTCTTAGTTCTTACATGTTCAAACACGCTCCAATTCCTTTCACACCCGGATGAGCTACATGTTAGACTTAGAACCTCGATGGCAAACTTTTGTAAATCTGGAGTGGAATGGCCATATTGCTTCCACCATTCAACTGTAGAAGTAGAACAAATATTCAAAACATAATATTGATAAAGAAATAACTTATTAACTATAAAGCAACATATAAGCACTCGCTCACCTGGTGACTTCATCTTTCTTTGTCTAATCGCCATGTTTTTTCCAAAAAGTTGCTCAGCATTCCTATAAGTACAAAATTGCTCTGTTATTTTATGTTGTACGGATTCTTCAGGTATCAACTTCTCAATACATTCAATGTATCCCTTCCACAAATTTTCATCTCCTAGAATCCTCTCTTCATTGTCATAAAATAGTTCCGGGTTCAAAACAAGTCCAGCTGCATGCAAAGGGCGATGAAGTTGACCGTCCCACCTTTTATCTATGATCTCAAAGACTCTTTTGTATTTTCTTTGATCACTAAAAGAGGCTTGAATAGCCTCCTTTGCCCTATCCATTGCTTCGTAAAGGTAGCCCATTTGTGGCCTTTTCTCCCCATCCACCAAACGAAGCACTTTAACTAAAGGACCACCAATCTTCAATGCATGAACCACATTGTTCCAGAATGAAGGAGAAAGTATAACATCTGCAGATTCTCTCCCTCGAGCTTCCCTTCCATAGGTACTGTTAATGTACTCATCTGAAACAAACAACTTCTTCAAATTGCTTTTTTGCTCATACATCCTATGCAAAGTCAAGAAAGCGGTAGCAAATCTTGTCTTTGCAGGTTTCACTAAGCTTCTTTGTTTAGTAAATCTCTTCATCATATTCAATAACAAAGGCCTTTGAACAATATAGGAATGCACTCTAATTGCCTGATTAAAGACTGAACTGAAGGGTCTTTCCTTGAAAATGTCCCCAAACATCAAATTAATGCAATGTGCTGCACACGGAGTCCAATAAATATGCGGGTACCTAACATACATCAAATCACCAGCCTTAACATTTTCACTGGCGTTGTCCGTGACAACTTGAACAACATTTTCTGCTCCAATAGAGTCTATTGTACTCTTGAACAAGGAGTACATTTTGGTTGAATCAGTCGAAGAGTCGCTTGCATCAACGGACTCAAGAAACATGCTTCCCTTAGGAGAATTCACCAAGATATTGATGATCATTTTTCCATTTCTTGCCGTCCACTTAACCATCATAATGGAACAACCAAACTTGTTCCATTCTACTTTGTGCTCCTCCACGATTTTGTTCACCTCTTCCACCTCTTTTTTTAGATATGGACCTCTAACTTCATGATAAGTTGGAGGCTTCATTCCTGGACCATATTGGCCTACGGCCTCGATAAAAGCAGAAAAAGTGTCAGTATAATTAACACAATTAAAAGGAAGACCTGCATCATACAACCACCGCGCAAACATTGTAACTGCACGATCCCTCAAAATGAATACTTTGGCATCAATTTGAGGATTACCACTTTTTCCTCCCTTATCTCCAGATTTTTGCGGGAAGTAACAATCCATAAGACTTTTGGTCTTGCCAGTAGATCCACAACTAGAAGACATTGTTTGCATCCTTCCCCGCTTTTGTGATTTTGATGGAAGCGAGGAAGCATCGTCACCTTCTTTTATTTCATCATCGTAATCATCAAGATTATACAGTTCTTGTTCATGAATCATTTGAGTCTTTATCTCTTTTTTTGAAGGAATGCTTTCAATTCTTCCTTCACATGCGACGGAATTTTAGGACAAGATGCGACATTTGGATCACCACCGATTAGATGCGCTTTTTGACGATAGATTTCCCCATTTGCAATCTTGTCACAAAAAAAGACATCTAATTGCCATCTTGTTGGTCTCGCTAACTCTTACAGAGTAAGCCCAAGCCGGGTTTTTCCTATCTTCTTTTGGTGCCATTAAAAGAACAACTACATAACACATAAGAAAGGCAATAAGAACTAAGAATAAAGGATATAAAAATTAGAGGATTTCTCTGTTAAAAATTGGGCAGTAATTTTCTGTGAAAGAACCGAAGGTAAAAAAAAAAAATTCGCCAGCATTTCGCTGCTTTTTGGACGTTTAAACAGTGAAAGAAAAAGAAAAAGAAGAAGAAGAAGAAGAAGAACCCTAGTATCAGCTTTCAGAAATCACAAAATCTCGTTTTTAATAAAATAGGGCTGGGTTTGTTTTAAAACAGAGAAGCGGGCGCTTCTCTCGCTTCGCTTCGCTTTCCCGCTTATCACTTTTTAGTGGGAAGCGGTCGCTTTTCTACACCCGAGTCGCTTCACCCTGCTGAAGCGTGCCCCTTCTCGCTTCGCTTCTTACTTAAAGCGAGGAAGCGGACACTTTTTTAAACACTGCTAATTATTGCTGCTGAAATGAATTGGGTGATGACCTGTCAGCTGATCTTAAGTATGGCCTTATTTATATTGTATATAAGCCTCTTATACAATTCTTGAACAGTGTACCAGTTCATGTTTTGACAATAATTGGGAATAGAGCCAGGAGGATGTACACTCTTTTTTTTTTTTTTTTTTATGAAGTAAGAAATTGTATTAATAAGGCATCCAGAAGATGCAGATTACAAAAGATGACAAAAGTGTACAGTGTCTAAGAAGACAAGACACTGAGTTAGCTCCTGTACAATGTTTAACCTAAGATCAGGGAGCTAACAAAATCCAAAAAGTTATCCACACTATTAACAGGAGTATGGAAGTTCCAACTAAACAGATAGCTTTTAAAGAGTGTATTGGAGTTGAGATTCCATCAAAACATCTGCGGTTCCTTTCATTGCATAAGCACCAAAAAATTATTCTCCAGATCCTTTGGATGTACACTCTGCGTTGGATGTTTTCTTGAACAGTGGTGATACTGTTCTAGGTGAAGTTTCTGGTGTATTTAGAATCTCACTGGGTCTACTTTTCAGGTTTAAAGAAGCAATCAATTTGCTTAAGCTGCTGCTAGATAAATTTAAATGTGATCGAAGAAGGGGATATTGGAATCTAAGGCTCTCAGTTGATTTGGAGCATGTTGGGTGCCTGGATGAGAGTCTTGAAGTAGCTGAAAAGGGGTTGCTAGATCCTTGGGTTCGTGCTGGCTCTAGAGTGGCTCTGCAAAGGCGTGTTCTGCGGTTGGGGAAGCCCCCTAGACGTTGGAGAACTCCCAGTTTTTCGAGTTCTGTCAAAAGGAAGATAGTTGAGGTAATTCGTTCTGTCTTTTATAAAATTCTCTGATGGGCCATTTTTGCACTTCTCACTCTCTTGCGATATGATACACAGTTTCAGATTAATCCTGTTTCTTGATGATTATTTAGGTTCATGTTCAGGGCAGACCATTGAACTGCAAAACGGGGGTGAAGAATGTCTTTTATGGTGAGGATGGAGACCGCTGTGGAGTAGAAGAGCTTGCTCTACAGTATTATGCTGGAGAAGGAGGAAGCTGGCAGGGTGTTCACACTGAGAGTGGGATTTGGTTGACTATTTTCGGGCTTCTAATGTGGGATGTTGTATTTGCTGATGTGCCAAATGTCTTCCGCACCAAATTTCAGGTATTATCTGCATGATGTTTCCATAGACTTGAGTGTAAGTGGGCTTTCTGTTATGAGAATTTTCTTGCTAAATATTTGTGCTGATAACTTCACTGATAATTCAGTTGCACTACATGATACACTGTTACGTTGCTAACACTTGCTATGCTTAATGATTAAAGAAACAATATGCACAACTTCATAGCTAATGAGCAATTCAAAAGTTTATGATTACGATTCTCATGTTCTGCCTGAATTTCATCCGCCTATACTAGGTTCCTTCTAAGTTAGCTCAAGCTGTGATGATAGCATTTTAAAACTAGGATCCAACTTGTTCCCAGTTGACATTAATTTTCATGTTTCTCGAGTCCCCTTTATTGAGTGATGGTGGTTGTTTACTTTCTTTTCTTTAATAAACAATTTTCCTGGGGAGGGGGTCTTGCTAGGCACTTAGAAGGTAACAATGTAAGGTAGAACAATATCTATAATCACTGTTCAAACTATTTGGAAAAGGATATTTCTGAATTGTTTAATTTTTCATTTCTCATTTTTCTGTTTGTTATTCATGGTTTGCTATTCAGCTTTTTGATGTACATGAAAATCTTGAGAAACAGTGTCTTTCTTTTTTGTACAGACTGCACCTTTGGATCTGGAAACTGATAGCTTTTATGAAGTCAGAAGGGGTCTTGTAGAAGCTCTTCTAGATAAGATTGAGCATGGCATGGCGGAAGAGTTACTTATCATGTCATGGGAATCACATGTGGGAACAGCCTGTAGGGGAGTCAACTGGGACAAGCATTCCCTGTCTGAGCTGCGAGCAGCTGTTACATGCATTGGTGGTCCTTGTCTTGCGTCAATCTGTAGAAATTTGGCTCAAGATTACAGGAGCTGGTCTAGTGGAATGCCTGACTTGTTGCTGTGGCGCTTCCGTGACGACTACAGAGGTGAAGCAAAGCTTGTTGAAGTGAAAGGCCCCAGAGACAGACTTTCTGAACAACAACGTGCATGGTTACTCTTTTTAATTGACTGTGGCTTCAATGTTGAGGTATGCAAAGTGAGTCATGCCCCAGTATAGGGGTCGAAATTTGAAGCTTTTCTAATGGCAAGCCGTTGGATAATACCTGCGTTGGTTAAGAGTTTTATTACAACACCCTCCACGTAGAGATGATAGGAGTTACCTATATTCAGTGGCAATTAAGCCCTCTATTTTTTTGAGAAGGAATTAACCCCTCTATTTATTACCCAGTTACTCAGATCAAGCATTTGATTTTGCTGTTAAGATGGGTTAACCTCCCATGCCACAATATTTACTGTAAAAGATGAAGAAAAAGTAGAGATTTCAGAGGCATTACTTTACACAAAAAATTTGTATTAATAGCTTGTTTGGCCAAAACATTTTTTTTTTTTTTTTAAATTTGTCAAAAGTGTTCTTTTATTCAACAAGTCGAGTTTAGCAGAAGCAGTTAGTGCACAATTCAGAGGAACCAAGACTGTAAAGTGGCAACCATGAAATTTCCTTGTTTTTCTAGGCGCAACTGCATTGTAAACTGGCTAATTGCTTTAAATTGTTTAATTTTCTCTGGACTTTATTCAGAGGAACCAAGACTGTAAACTGCTACCCTTTTTGTTGTAATATTTTATTTAGAATTATCATTAGTGTTACTATTGGTGTTTCACTGATTTGGGCAGTTCGGACCGATTTCATGTTGTAATATGTTGTACAAGTGCATTTCTAAGATACCGAGCAAGAGACAAAGAGATACTACCAGCATTAGTAGCAGATACTCAAGCAGCTTTTGTTAAGGGGAGATCTTTAGTCCATAATGTTCTGGCGTGCCATGACCTTCTAAGGCATTAGAACAGGAAGACAATCCCAAGATGTATGATGAAAATAGATTTGAGGAAAGCATATGACATGGTGAGATAGGATTTTATTGAAGATATGTTGAATGGGTATTGCTTTCCCAGGAAATTTACGAAGTTGGTTATGGTATGTATCAAATCAACAAAGTTTTATGTGAAAGTTAATGGAGTAGGGTATGGCTAATTTGAAAGCAAGAGGGGTTTTAGGCAGGGAGATCCAATATCTTCCTTCATATTTGTAATAGTCATGGAGTATCTGAACTGAGTGCTAAACAAGATGTCTCAATTGCCTGACTATAAGGTTCCATCCTATGTGCAAGGGATTGAAACTAACTCATGCTTATCTTTGTGGATGATTTAATGATGTCTTGTAAGGGAAATATAGCCTCTATTAGAAGAAGGGTAATGGAAGCATTACAACACTTGGTGAAACGACAGGTTTGATAGCAAACTTAGAAAAATCAAATATCTACATTGCAGGGATGGATGAGAATACTAAAGCTGAATTACTGAGGATAACATGCTTCTCTATTGGCTTGTTTCCTATGAGATACTTGGGGCTTCCACTTTCACCAAAAGAGGGGAACAAAATGGACTGTCACCTACTAATAATAAAAATTACAGAAAAGATCACTGCTGTATCTGCCAGGCACTTGTCCTATGCGGGGAGAGTGCAGGTGATAAACTCTATCTTGTTCTCTTTGCATACTTTTTGGGGAGCTGTATTCATATTGCCATAGAGCATACTCAAAGTTGTTGATAGAAGGTGCAGGGACTATTTGTAGGGAAGTACAAAAGAGAGGAGGAAAATAGCACTAGTGTCCTTGGAAAGGGTATGCCTACCAAAAACGTTTGGGGGTCTAAACATAAAAGACTGGATCATGGAATTTGGCTTCAGTAGGGAAACTATTATGGCTCTTATGTGAGAAATAGATGTGCTATTGGTGAAGTGGGTTCATGGAGTGTATATGAAGAAAAATGTTGATGTTTAGTCTCATCCACCACCCTATGACTGCAGTTGGTATTGGAGGAATTTGCACAAAATAAAGGCATGAGGAGCTGGTACTCTGAGGGAAGATATATATACTGACAACAATGCAAATATTCAATAACAAGTACTCCCTCTGTTCCAATTTATGTGAACCTATTTCCTTTTTGGTTTGTTCCAAAAATAATGACCCCTTCTAAATTTGAAAATAATTTAGTTTTAACTTCCAATTCTATCCTTAATAAGAAACTTTTATAATCACACAAATACTCTAGACCTCTTTTTGACTTGTTCAAGACCACAAATTCAAAAACTCTTCATTTTTTCTTAAACTCCGTGCCCAGTCAAACACGTTCACATAAATTGGAACGGAGGGAGTAGCTACTTAGCAATGAAGGGGAGACTTGGCGCAACAGGTAAAGTTATTGCCATGTGACCAGGAGGTCACGGGTTCGAGCCGTGGAAACAGCCTCTTGCAAAAACGCAGGGTAAGACTGTGTACAATAGCCCTTCCCCGGACCCCGCACATAGCGGGAGCTTAGTGCACCGGTCTGCCTTTTTTACTTAGCAATAAAGGGGTATAGAGTAAGACTCGAGAATGCAGACTTTGATATGGAACACTTGTGCAAGTACAGATCGTGTGTTATGTGACTGGGACAGTGTAACGACCCAGCCGGTCGTTTTGAGAATTTAAGTCCCGTTCGACGGCATAAGACCCTGAGCAACTTCGTATTATGTGTATGGACTTGCGTGCGTGGTTGAATTCAGTTACCGGATGATTCAGAGTGATTTGGGACACTTAGTCCCTAAAACGGAAGCTTAAGTCTTAGGATTTTGACCGTAGTCGGAACTGGGTGAAGACGACTCCAGAATGGAGTTTCGTCGGTTCCGTTTGTTCCGTTGGGTGATTTTGGACTTAGGAGCGAGTCCGGACGGTGAATTTGAGGCCTGTAGCTGATTTAGGCTTGAAATGGCGAAAGTCAAATTTTTGGAGATTCTGACCGGAAGTGTACTTATTTGATATCAGTTTCGGATTCCAACTACGGAAGTTGTCGTAGGTCCGTAAGATTGAATATGACTTGTGTGCAAAATTTGGGGTCAATCGAATGTGGTTTGGTAGGTTTCGACATTAGTTGTAGAAATTAGAAGCTTCAAGTTCATCAAGTTTGAATCAGAGAGTTAATTGTGTTTTTAGCGTTGTTTGGTGTGATTCGAGGGCTCGACTAAGTTCATATGGTATTTTAGGACTAGTTGGTATGTTTAGTTGAGGTCCCGGGGGCCTTGGGTGTGTTCGAGAGCTTAGCGAAGGAAATATTGGACTTATGCAATTGGTGAAGCTTTGGTGGTTTCTGGTGTTTCGCACCTGTGGTGGGGAGACCGCAAGTGCGTGATCGCATGTGCGAAGTGAATGGCACAGGTGCGCTTTTGTCCAAGAAGGCCTGTGAGCGCAGGTGCGAGAAAGGAGCCGCATCTGCGCATCCGCAGATGCAGAGTAATGGTCGCATGAGCGGTCTGGGCGGCCTGGGCGGGGGTCGCAGATGCGGAAGTCAAACCGCAGGAGCAGGCTCGCAGGTGCGGCCCAAAGCTCGCAGATGCGGTCCCAGCCATTTAAGTCATTTGCGCACAAGCGATGGATTTCCCGCATGTGCGGTACCGCATGTGCGGTACCGCATGTGCGGTTGAAGGCTCACATAAGCGAGTTTACTAGGCAAAAAATAGGATTTCGAGGGTTGATTTTCATATTTCGATTTTGAGACTTTGAGAGCTCGGACTGAGCGATTATTTGAGGGATTTTCAGAAAAAGCTTTTGGGTAACGATTCTTAACTCCTTTATGGTTATGTTCCACTAATCTATGGTTGATTTCATCATTTAATTTCAGATTTGGATTGAAAATTTGGGAAAATGGGAAGAAGTTCTTTAACTAAGATTTTGGGTTTTGATTGAGATTTTGACCTCGGATTTGGATAATTTTGGTACGAGTGAACTCATGAGTGAATGCATGTTCATATTTTGTGACTTTTACCGGATTCCGAGACATGGGCCCACAGAAACGTTTTGGGGCGATTTTCTAATTTCTTGCTTTAGCTTTGATTTCATTAATTAGATTAATTTCTTATAGTTGTATTTATGGTATATAATTGATTTTGGCTAAATTTGGGACATTCAGAGTCTGATATTCGTGAAAAAAGGCACTGTTACCGATTGATTGAGCTCGAGGTAAGTATCTTACCTAATTTCGTGTGGGGAAACTTTACCCCTTAGGACTTGAGTCTTCTATGCTAATTGTAGTCCGTGTACGCGAGGTGACGAGTACGTGCTCAGACTTATTTGTGGAAAAATTAACTTTTAGGGTTCTTAGGTCTTTGTATTAATTGATTATGTAGTTGTTATGTTATGAATACGTCTCTTAATTAATAGTTTCACATCTACCTGCATTAACTAGAATTAATTACTTCATGATTTGCCCTTGTTGCTTATTCGAGTCATCTATGCCTTAACTTAAATTGTTATCTCTTCTATTGCCATGTCATCTTTCCCCTAACTGCTTATCTTTATTTGAAGTTATAATTATCTCTTTTGTAATTGTTCATCCTTAATTGAGTCTATGATTATATTTCTGCTGCTTATCCCTAATTGAAGTTGTTGTATCTCTTTCTTAATTGCTCAACCTTAAAAGAAGTTAGATATCCTATATTTTAGTTGACTTGTCCTTATTTGAAATTATTCGTCTTGTTTTAGCTCCCTCGTTGTCGAACTGCACATTGTAGACCGTTGTTGCATAATATTTCCTTTCTTGTTGAGCTGTTCTTATTATGACTAGCATTCTCTATTGTGGCTACTCCTTGTGACATAGTTCCTCCATTTCTTTGAGTTTTGGAATTTATGAGTTGACTTATTTGTCATACCCTTGTATTATTGTCATTGTTGCTGTTGTGCTTATTGTGGTGATACATGAGGTTTCTGCCGTGCGGTTGTTGTTATTGTGATGCACGAGGTTTCTGCCGTGCGGTTGTTGTTATGGGGTTGCACGAGATTTCTGCCGTGCTATTGTTACTTTTGATATTTGCACAAGCAGCGTGACAAGGCGATATATATGCCACCTCGAAAACTGCCAAGTAAAGGTACATTTGTTCATCCGCCTTCGGAGTGTGGAGCAGGGGGGACTCGAGAGGTACTGTTTGAGTTCTTCCAAAGCTTGTTGGCATTCGTTTAGGTGGTCAAACGAGTGTGAAGCGAGCTTTCAGAAGCTCAAGACAACTTTGACTACGGCACCGGTATTGGTATTACCCACAGGTTCAGGATCTTATACAGTATATTGTGACGCATCTCGTATTGGTCTGGGTGTGGTGGGTTGCACATATGGCGAGACAAGGTGAGAACATTATTATGCACGTGTAGCAGGACTAGGCGAGCATTTATTTTACTATTGCACACATGGCGAGACAAGGTGGGCTGTGTTAGGGATTGATTTGTGATGACTTGTGATGGCCTGGGGGCATTCTTGTTGTTGATGTTTGTGTAGTGGTACACTTACCTGTGTGAGATTTATCTTGTGGAAAGTTGTGTGAAAGCATTCTACGTGATGTCCATTTCTTTTTCCTGTACTTACAAGCGGGCATGAACTATATTAGGACACTTGCACAAGCATACACGTAGTTGAGCACTCTTATCGGTTAAGAAGTTTTTCCTTGATATTGTTGAGTATAGATGAACACTCTTGTTTACTTGCCTTCTATGTGAGAATGACTCTATTTGGCACGTGAGTTGTCAATGCAGTTGTGAAGTGTAATTGAGGGCACAAGATGCCAAGTGTTAGGGTTCAGGTATTGGGACCCGTGAGTTGTGAATAGTATGAGGTTCGGTACTTCGTGGAGTTTATTGACTAAAACCTGTTGTGAAAGGTGTCATTTTGTTGAGTTGTTAAATGTCCTTTCTTTATCTGTGATTTTATTGGATTTAAGTTGTGTTTCCGTTCGTTCTTCTATGTCATTATTAAGGTGTTCCGCTGATAGTTGTTGTTTTCCTTCCTTATTGCAATTACCGTATTATTTGCCAATTCGCGTAGTCTTTATGTAGATATCATACTTTGTTGCTCCTATACTTATACTTGTTCAGGTTATTTAGTCCAGTAGGTGTCTCGAATGTTCCTCGTCACTACTCCACTGAGGTTAATCCTGATGCTTGCTAGGTACCGCCGTGGTGTACTCATACTACACTTCTGCACATTTATTTTGTACATATCCAAGTATTTCGAAGTCAGTTGATCATTAGCTAGCTGTGCGGACTGTTGTTGTGGAGGCTCAAGGTAAACCTGCTGCTGCATTCGCAGGCTTTAGAGTCACTTTCTGATTTATATTCACAATGTTTACTTTATTTCAAACAGTTGTATTTAGAAAATTGTAGCAAATTCTGTAGAGCTTATGACTTGTACTACCGATTTTGGGAATCGTAAATTTTATAGAGTTTTCCATTTCAGAAATTGTTATACGTTATTTAATTATTGTTGTTATTTAGAAGATATTAGGCTTACATAGTCCTTAAGACTAGGTGCCATCACGATGCCCAACGGATGGGAAATTGGGTCGTGACAAGTTGGTATCAGAGCTCTAGGTTCATAGGTGCTACGAGTCATAAACGCGTTTAGTAGAATCTTGCATATTGGTATGGAGACGTCTGTACTTATCTTCGAGAGGCTATGAAACTATTAGGACAGTTTCACTTCCTTCATTCCTATCGTGCGAGTTCATTGATCTCGAAGTTTGAACTTTTATTATTCCATCTTCTCATAGATGGTGAGGACATGAGCTTCAGTTACTTATGGCGTTACCCCCGGAGCATGTGTCGCTAGGGGCAGGGGCATAGGCCGACGAGGAGCACGTGCCGCAACAAGGGCACCTACCAAAGTAACTGTTGAGGAGCCGCCGGTAGTTCCAGTTGGGGGCAGGTACCGGAGGCGCCTGCTGTTACCCCTGGACTTCAGGAGACCTTAGCACAGTTCCTGAGCATGTTTCGTACATTGGCTCAGGCGGGGTTGATTCCGGTTGCACCAACTACTTCACAGACAGGGGGAGGAACCCAGACTCCCGCCGCCCACACTCCAGAGCAACAATGTCATATTGTTCAGGTTCCAGGTGTCATGGCGACACAACCTGTGGTCCCAGTTCAGCCCGTGGTTAGGGAAGCATCATCTGAGGAAGAACAACTTAAACTTGAGAGGTACAAGAAGTACCACCCTCCTACCTTCAGTGAATTGGCGACAAATGATGCCCAGGGTTTTCTGGAAGAGTGTCACTGCATTCTTCGTACTATGGGTATTGTAGAGACGAGCGGGGTTGCTTTTACTACGTTCCAGCTCAGGGGAACGGCTTATCAGTGGTGGAGGGCATATGAGTTGGGTAGCCCAGGCGAGTCAGCTTCACTTACATGGGGTCAGTTTTCAGAAATATTCATGAGAGAATTTGTACCTCAGTCCCTTCGGGATGCATGGTGCGCAGAGTTTGAGCAGCTGCGCTAGGGCACTATGTCAGTCTTAGAGTATGCCGTTAGATTCAGTGATTTGGCAAGACATGCACCTGCTTTGGTCGCTACAGTTAGAGAGCGTGTCCGTAGATTCATTGAGGGGCTCATGCATGATATTCGGTTCAACATGGCTCGGGAGTTAGAGTCGGATGTTTCGTTTCAGCAGGTGATAGGGATCTCTCTCCGAGTGGAGGGCATGTGGGATCAGGAGAGAGAGGACATGCGAGGCCATGAGATAGAGGACATGCGAGGTCAGGAGAGAGAAGATAGGGAGGTGAGGAGGCCTCGTAAACCGGAGAAATCTATTGGTCCTTATTTTGGAGACATGGTACGATATGATAAAGGTTTTGTGGGCCAGCCAGTTTGGTTTGCACTTCAGGTATCACATAGTGTTTCAGGTGTTCGTGGGTCTCAGAGTACCCGTACCGCACAATTCCCATAACCACGTTAGCAGAGAGGTTGCTTCGAGTGTGGAGATACAAGTCATATGGTGAGAGATTGTCCTAGACTCCGGACAGATGTGTCACAACGGGGTATTCAGGCGGGTAGAGGGCGCCCAAAAGGGGAAGGCCCGACCCGTTGATGTGTCTCATATAGTAGACTTGAGGACGCTGTGCCAGATGATGTCATACATGTATGCTTTTGAATTGTTACAGAGGGGCATCGTTTGTATTTTGATTCGGTTCTGCTTATCGGGGTGAGTCCCCTTATTTGTTGTCCCACCTGTGGGTGAGTTCATGACTTAGTATTCTGTTTATGTGTTTGCCCCTGTTGGGAGATTCTATGAGTGGTAGCCCGTGCCTATCGTTTGTTTTTATCCATTATTGAGAGTTGCGAGACTAGAAGTGAATTCATATTGTCCATTATTGTAGGTTTGATGTGATTCCTGAGTAATTGATTACGATTTGTGATTTGATACTCTACCGGGGTGAGAGTTCAGTAAGTGTTATGATTTTATTGGCAGAACTGAGTTAGTGGAAGATTTCAATTGGTATGATGTGTATTCGTCTTGCGATTCAGAGTTGAGGGTGAGACCCTCGCGATTCCATGTGATTTGATATGTTTGAGCCGGGCTGCGTGCCGCGGTGGACGTTATATTAGGATGAGATCCTTGTGATTTGTTCATATACCTCGATTCTCCCTTTTTAAATCGATTCATAGCATGGTTCTGATAGAGAGTTGTGCCTGTCGGACATGTTTGATATTTCTCTTATATGTTTCTCTTTTCATATTTATTCCTTTTCGTCTTGTGCTTATTTGAGTTTTAGTTTACGGGGTGTGTGCCCGGTGGCATTAGATGTGACTTGTTGATCCGGGTGTATTGTATGAGGTTTTCATGTTTCTTGTATCATTGTCAGCGTTGTGGAGGTTTGAAACGGGTCTCTAGCGGATATGAGGCTAGTTGCCGGTGCTGGTTTTGATTACGGGCAACTATTGTAATAAGAAATGTTATTATGGGCCTAGGTGTGGTGTGTCATGTTGTGTGGTCGTACCTTGTGGGTGTAAGCATGAGTTGTTGCAGCTGGTTTAGACTGATACCGGGTATGGATTTAGAATCAGGTCTTTTGAAGATGAATAAAAGGTGAGAATTTTGACTCTAAGGCTTATAAGTGTTGGTAGAAAGGATAAGTTATAGTTGAGACAGTGTCGTCAGGCTTATGTGGATTTGTGATGGCGTGGGGTCACCCGCGAGTGTATGCTGGATATGTGCCTTCACTGATTTGAGGACTTCGAGGCGATTTTTGGCACGTTCGAGGACAAACGTTTGTTTAAGAGGGGAAGGATGTAACGACCTGACCGGTCGTTTTGAGATTTTAAGTCCCGTTTGGTGGAATAAGGACCTGAGCAACTTCGTATTATGTGTATGGACTTGCGTGCGTGGTTAAATTTAGTTACCAGATGATTTAGAGTGATTTGGGACACTTAGTCCCTAAAACGGAAGCTTAAGTCTTAGGATTTTGACCGTAGTCGAAACTGTGTGAAGACGACTCCGGAATGGAGTTTCGTCGGTTAGGTTAGCTCCGTTGGGTGATTTTGGACTTAGGAGCGAGTTCGGACAGTGAATTTGAGGTCTGTAACTTATTTAGGCTTGAAATGACGAAAGTAGAATTTTTGGAGATTATCACCGGAAGTGGACCTTTTGATATCGGGGTTGGATTCCAATTCCGGAAGTTGGAGTAGGTACGTAAGATTGAATATGACTTGTGTGCAAAATTTTGGGTCAATCGGATGTGGTTTGGTTGGTTTTGACATTAGTTATAGAAATTATAAGTTTCAAGTTCATCAAGTTTGAATCGGAGGTTGAATTGTGTTTTTAGCGTTGTTTGGTGTGATTCGAGGGATCGACTAAGTTCGTATGGTGTTTTAGGACTAGTTGGTATGTTTGGTTGAGGTCCTGGGGGTCTCGGGTGTGTTCGGGAGCTTAGCGGAGGAAATATTGGACTTATGCAATTGGTGAAGCTTTGGTGGTTTCTGGTGTTTCGCACCTGCGGTGGGGAGACCACAGATGCGTGATCGCACGTGTAGAGTGAAGGGCGCAAGTGCGCTTTTGGCCAAGAAGGTCTGTGAGCGCAGGTGCGAGAAGGGATCCACATCTGCGCATCCGCAGATGCAGAGTGATGGTCGCAGGAGCGGTATGGGCGGGGGTCGCAGATGCGGAAGTCAAACTGCAGGAGCGGGCTCGCAGGTACGGTCCAAAGTTCGCAGATGCGGTCCCAGCCATTTATATCATTTGCGCACCTGCGATGGATTTCCCGCAAGTGCGGTACCGCAGGTGCGGTTGAAGGCTCGCAGAAACGAGTTTACTAGGCAGAAAATAGGATTTCGAGGGTTGATTTTCCCATTTCGATTTTGGGACTTTGAGACCTCAGACTGGGCGATTATTTGAGGGATTTTCTGAGAAAGCTTTTGGGTAACGATTCTTAACTCCTTTACGGTTATATTCCACTAATCTATGGTTGATTTCATCATTTAATTTCGGATTTGGATTGAAAATTTGGGAAAAATGGGAAGAAGTTCTTCAACTAAGATTTTGGGTTTTGATTGAGATTTTGACATCGGATTTGGATAATTATGGTACGAGTGAACTCATGAGTGAATGGGTGTTCATATTTTGTGACTTTTACCTGATTCCGAGACGTGGGCCCGTAGAGACTTTTTGGGTCGATTTTCTAATTTTTTGATTTAGAATTGATTTTATTAAGTAGATTAATTTCTTATAGTTGTATTTATGGCATGTAATTGATTTTGGCTAGATTTGGGCCATTCAGAGCCGGATATTCGTGGAAAAAGGCATTGTTACCGATTGATTGAGCTTGGTTCGAGGTAAATATCTTTCCTAACTTCGTGTGGGGGAACTTTACCCCTTAGGACTTGAGTCTTCTACGCTAATTATAGTCCGTGTACGCGAGGTGACGAGTACGTGCTCGGACTTATTTGTGGAAAAATTGACTTTTAGGATTCTTAGGTCATTGCATTCACTGATTATGCAGTTGTTATGTTATGAATACGTCTCTTAATTACTAGTTTCACATCTACATGCTTTAATTAGAATTAATTGCTTCATGATTTGCCCTTGTTGCTTATTCGAGTCATATGTGCCTTAACTGAAATTGTTATCTCTTCCATTGCCATGTCATCTTTCCCCTAACTGCTTATCTTTATTTGAAGTTATATTTATCTCTTTTGTAATTGTTCATCCTTAATTGAGTCTATGATTATTTTTCTGCTGCTTATCCCTAATTGAAGTTGTTGTATCTCTTTCTTAATTGCTCAACCTTAAAAGAAGTTAGATATCCTATATTTTAGTTGACTTGTCCTTATTTGGAATTATTCGTCTTGTGTTAGCTCCCTCGTTATCGAACTGCACATTGTAGAACGTTGTTGCATAATATTTCCTTTCTTGTTGAGCTGTTCTTATTATGATTAGCATTCTCTATTGTGGCTACTCCTTGTGACATAGTTCCTCCGTTTCTTTGAGTTCTGAAATTTATGAGTTGACTTATTTGTCATACCCTTGTATTATTGTCATTGTTGCTGTTGTGCTTATTGTGGTGATACATGAGGTTTCTGCCGTGCGGTTGTTGTTATTGTGATGCACGAGGTTTCTGCCGTGCGGTTGTTGTTATGAGGTTGCACGAGGTTTCTGCCGTGCTATTGTTACTATTGATATTTGCACAAGCGGCGTGACAAGGCGGGATATATATAGCTTATGACTTGCATTCGCAGGCTTTAGAGTCACTTTCTGTAGAGCTTATGACTTGTACTACCAATTTTGGGAATCGTAAATTTTATAGAGTTTTTCATTTCAAAAATTGTTATACGTTATTTAATTATTGTTGTTATTCAGAAGATATTAGGCTTACCTAGTCCTTAAGACTAGGTGCCATCACGATGCCCAACGGAGGGGAAATTGGGTCGTGACAGGAAGTGAAAAAAGCAAGGATCATCTATTCTTTAAATGTGATTGGGCCAAAGCATTGGGAGAGGAGATCAAAGCTTGGATAGGGCAAGAATTTCAGCTCACACACCCAAAGCAATGGCTGCAAAAAGATAAGGAGAAAGCATCGGAGAAGATTTTAAAAAAGGAGACTACGACAGTGGTAGTAGGAGCAGTGACATACCATACTTATACCCATTTGGCCAAGCTGCAAAAATCAATTTATTTTGAGAAGTGTTTTTCTTAAAAGTATTTTTGGTGAGACGCAATTTGTGTTTGGTTAATTAATTTGAAAAGCAATCTGAGCAACAATTAGCGTTTGGGAAAGTTTTAAAAAATTACTTTTAAGTGTATTTTTCTCAAAAGTGTTTTTCAAAAAAGTACTTTCAGAGAGAAGCTACTTTTTTCTGCTTCTCCAAAACTACTTCTGGTTCTCCTCAAAAGTACTTTTTTTACTTTCAAAAGTTTGGTCAAACACCTTAATTTTTGAAAAGAGACTTTTGACTCAAAAGAAGCTTGGCCAAACATGCTATTAGATAGGTAAGAATTGGAGATTGTATAAAAATATCAATATTAATAGAAATTATGTGATACAACAAATACATAATGAGATTAGGGAGGGTAGAAATGTTGCGAGAAGGTAGAATAGCTAGGAAATGTTTTTCTTTTGGATACAGACTATGTAATTAGAGCCTGGTTGCAGAGGTCTCCTTATCAGTCAGGGTTTAAGATGCTCTTAGATGTGTTATTCTTTGATTTGTTAATGGTAATTGTCACAGTTATTACCCCCAAAAAATAATGTTTTGAGAGGCGAATAATATTTGTATCCGTACCGATATTTTTCATTGCCTTTTGATATTATTATCATTTTTGAAAGGATTTCTAGTCTTAATTTCTATGTCAAATCTTCACCATTATGTTTTTCCTTGCTTTGTTTATTATCGCACTTAGCTACAGTTTCAAATAGACCGCCCAACACAATATTATTCCAACTACATACTACTGTGGGCTAAAATCATATGCAAAACAAAACTATCACTTCTCTGTTTCACCTTCAATAAGTAATAAAAACTGATAATCATACGAAGATAATAAGGGTTCGTTTGATACGCAGGATAAGGTGGGATAAAGTGTGGTACTAAATTTATATTATGTTTAGTTGGTCGGTATAAATTTATTCCGAGATAAATTTATACCGTCAACCAAATATAGTATAAACTTAATCCTGGATATCCCGTCTTATCCCACTTTATCTCATCAAACTTGATATTATTTTATCTCACCTCCTAAGTGGAATAAATTAGTCTAGGGATTATAATCTTAGGATTATAATCCCGAGACAATTTAGTTTGCGGACTAAGTTATCCCGGGATCCCATGATTATAATCCCTGGACTATTTTATCCCACCTGGAAGGTGGAATAAAATAATCCCAAATTTGATGGGATAAAGGAGAATAAGGTGGGATATTCAATATTAAGTATGAGATTAAATTTATACCATGTTTGGTTGATGGTATAAACAAGAACATTAGTCCGACTGATGCATAACTTGGCGATGTCCGCGGGGAATATCGGATATCTGTATCCAAAAAGAATTGTAAGAGAACAACTAATAAGTGCAGATACATAATCAAGGCACAAAATTCAATATACACAGAAACAAGAACATCAAGAGATCTCTTTTGGTCTTTATAACCAGCACTTGATAAGTCCATTTCTACTCCAAAAGTTTTACTAAATCATTAAAATCATTAACCTCTAGCTAGTAGTAGCAATCAGCAAGCAGAGACTTAGTATATTAAAAACAAATCTATAGACAACCCCAAAGACTTAGTATATCCAGCCAGTCGACTAAATGAATCATATTAAGCAACTGTTTGAGCATATAAAGAAAAGTGGAGCCGTGGCGTAACTGGTAAAGTGCTGCCATATGATCAGGAGTTCACAGGTTCGAGTCGTGGAAACAGCCTCTTGCAGAAATGTAGGGTAAGACTGCGTACAATAGACCCTTGTGGTCCGGTCCGGTCCTTCCCCGGAGCCCGTGCATTGCGGGACTTAGTGCACCGGGCTGCCCTTTTGAACATATAAAGTCTTGCAATAAGCTTAACAAAGCAAATAATTTCGTTCTTACTTAATTTGAGTTGTTTCCTAACCATACTGGACAAGTTGGCAAAGACATCCTTCATATCTGGTCGTGCATTTAGATCCACTTTCAGATATTCTGCTGCTAATTTTGTGATTCTACAAGCGAGCTCGCCATTATAATCACGTCGCAGAAGTGATTTATCCACTATTGATCTTTTACCACGTTGGAGCTCGTCCACAATCCAACAATAATATGGTGTGTTAGCGTTCTTGGCAATCAATCCCACAAGCAGAACACCAAATACGTAAACATCAGATTTTAAAGTTCGAGTACCTTCATAAGCATCAAGGAGATTCAAATAAGGAATGGTAAGTACTCCGTTATCCTCCTCCTTTATACGAACCAGGAAACCTAAGTTCAATATTTTTATGTTGAAGTCCTGCAAATAGTACCGGAGCCAGGAATTCATATAAGGGGATTCAAAAAATACTAGAACGTCACACCTATGATTTGATCTTGCAACCTAAAACAATTATTAACCCCCCGCGCAACACTATAAGTTTTCCAAGCCAAGGGAAGTAACAATTTATATCTTTATACATAAAATTTTTATTTTAACCTACTTCGCAATATAATTTTCTGGCCAAGAGGATTTAATCGAACCCCCTTGCATCAACCTACCTATGCCCCTACAAGTCAATGAAATAGTAACTTGTAAAATGTCAACGAGGAGGTCGTATATGGGGTTCAACTGAAGGGGTGGACCTAGCTTATAAGTTATGGGTTCACGTAAGTCCAATAACTTTTGCTCAAATCTTGTATTTGCATTAAGAAATTAACTAAATATCTGTAAATATGTGACAGTAAACACAAATATTATCGTATATTAACTTGAGGTCGCTGTTGAAATCCACAAACATCAAATCCTGAATCCGCCTCTGTTTAGTTGTTGCCTTGTCAATCATTATGCTAGAAGGTTCCATACCACCAGATGCAAATTGTCTCTCATGCAACCATGTGAAGAGGCTTGCAAGTTGAGTTGCTACCTTCATTCTATCATCCCATCCGAAGTCTTTGCCTACTCAAGAAACAAATGACAAGTCAAAATCAGAGCACACAAAACTACTAAATTTAGTAGCCATCAAACTATAGCAGGTGAAGATTTCTTTAAGTAGATAATCAAATACCAGAACGAAGCACGCCCGACAAATATTTATCCGGTTTTTCATCATACACAACTGCAAGTTTATATTGAAAACAGAACCCCTTTAACTTCATCAAACATGGATGCCAGTTTTTATCGGTCAATATTTCAAGCTCACTTTGCAAATACATTTCAAATGACTTAGCAAAAAATGTTAGAGACATAATTTTAAGAGAAATTTGATCAATCCAACTAAACCAAATATGTTTAACATACACAAAATCTAGTTGGATGATCAACATAACTCTTTTTACATGGCCAAAAGAAGTCCCATGTTTTGATAGTAATAGCATCATCTCCTCTGCAGTTGAACAATCTCCCGTATTTTTAAACACGTAGTGAGGGTGAAGGTTGTGGGTCATATCTTTCAAATCCTTAAAACTGTATGCTTTCGCATCACCAATGGGTGTTAGAGTCATTTTCCAAAGAGTCCTGCACACATTCAACAACAAATATAGCCGTCCGACACATGGGCGTACGCAACAACTTTTGTAAGAGGTGTCGAAATTTATAGAAGAGCGGAAATAAGTAACTTTAATTATCATATTTCTAGACAAGAAATAGCCTTAGTCCATTGGTTTTGTTGAGTCTTAAGTTAGAAAAGTTCCTTAATTCGAATATTTGCAAAACATACATGCTAGTTAAGATTCGAACCTCTTAGAGCACAATCAAGAACATAACCAACGCGTGAGATAATATATATATATATATATATATATATATAGATTGTCATTTATATGTATATTGTATACGGTCAAAATCGAGTTTACCCTTCGTGTGACTAATCGAGATTAAGGCGAGATGGACCGAGGTTCGTCATGGTAATATCGAGCTATGATGTGAAGTCGGGCTGTTGAGTTCGAGACCTAGAAACCGACCAAGGTCAGGATCAGCCGAAATCGATAACGAGCCCTGATAGAGGTCGAGTGAATAGAGACCGATCGACACCACGGTCAACCGAAATCGAGAACGAGCACAGATGGAGGTCGAGCAAATAGAGACCGATCGAGACCACGATCGGCCGAGATCGAGAACGAGCCCAGGTGGAGGTCGAGCAAATAGATACCGATCGAGACCACGATTGAGAACGGCCGAGTTCGGGCTCGAGCTAAGGGACAAAAGAGTCGTTATAACCGCATTTGGGGAGAGAATCTCGACGGTAATCAAGGAAAAACTAATTAATTAATCTATCATGGGATCCTACTATGTATTTTTAATTAGGGCTCCTCCATTATATTAGGGTGGCTGTCATTTGTTAGGGGGGAGGATTCATACACTCTCACGTTCAAAGATTTTAGAGATTTATACAACTTATAGCAAATATTGTCATTCTTTGAGTTTTTTATATTGTTTCATCGGTTCATTTGAGCAAACATTTTATGCTCTATTTGGGTTTATATTCATTTCTTTTCACGGTCACTATTCGATATATTTTACTTATCCTTCCAATTTGTACAAATTACACCACATATCCTTAGCAGTGTTTTAAATGGCGTAGGGCGTAAGGCGAGGCGTTTTACATATGACTCAACGAGGCGTAAGCCCCGAGGCATGGGGCGTAAGCCCCATAGGTATTTAATTTTTAATATTTTATAAAATAATATAATGACAGTAAATATTTATAAACATGTAAAATTGCATAAAAATTGAAGAAAACTATATATATATATATATATATATATGCCCCATCCCCACAAATATATATATATATGTGTGTGTGTGTGTGTGTGTGTGTGCGCGCGCGCGCGCGCGCGCGCACGCTTTATCCCCACAAAAAACTAGTCAAACAATCTATTATACGCTACTTACAAGCAATGTTTTAAAAGGCGGGGGCTTGAGGCGGAGCGTTTTACTTGACATGGGCTAGGCGTAAGCCTGGGGGAGGGAGGGCGTATGCCCCATGGATCTTTAAAATTTTTAATTTATAAATTAATAAAATAACATAATAACACAAAAAATATAAAATATAAATTACAATTTAAAAATTAAAAGAAAATTAAAGGAACTCATAGAAAAAAAAAATATATAGCATGATTCTTAAGTATAACTAATGCATACAAATCACGTATAACGTCTTTAACTTTTAAATAATTAAAAACTTACAATTTCTTTAAAAAAAATGATCAAACTCCACATTTTACCTTCCTAAAAGTAAATAATTAATAAAATCTTATTAGTACGATAATTAAAATATTACTTTTTCATGAATAAATACAAATTAGTTTAAGATATCAAAATAAAAGTGTATAACAAGGAGGGACAAATGAACTAAGACACGACCAATAACAAGTAAAGATATAAATTCGTAATACTATGTCTCATTATTAGAGTTATGCTCAATCTTCATATTTCTATCGATGAATAGAACTTTTATCATTAATTTGTTAAAGAATTTTGAAGGTCAACGATATTAATTAGGAAATTCGACATGTGATTTGCGTTAGAACTGTTAGGCGAGTCCCGAGCGTTGGGCGTTAGGCGTGTTTAGGGCGCACGGTCGGGCACTTGGGGCGTAAGCCTCACAGAACTAAGCCCCATACATGAGCCCCATGGCATTTTGCAAGTGCCCCGCCCAGGGGCGAGTCCCGGGAGAGTCCCAAAAATACCTTTTAAAATACTGATCCTTAGAACTACGTGTAAATTTAACTCTATCCGTTTTTCGGGTATATATATATATATATATATATATATATATATATATATATATATATATATTAGCAATTGCGTATAATTCATTAATAGATTTATTAACCGTTCCTCACAGTATTAATATATACAGTATTAATGTATAATCTAAATTAGCAATCTGCGTATAATTACAGTACCAAAGCTACTGGGTTCGGTCGAACCCGTAACTGCAAGGCTAGCTCCGCCCCAGGACATATCTATTCGTCCGACTAATCTGAATTTGTACTATGTTAGATCCTATTACAGGGGAAGCAACACCAATATATCCAAAAGAAACGAAATAAAAAAGGAAAATACACATATAATAACAAAAATAAAGAGTATACTTGATTTGTTAAAAGATTATATATTTGGAGAAGAATGAGAGAACATATATACTTATCAAACTCCTCAGCTGCATAGGAGCAATCCTTGAAAAAGCTGTCAACGAGAAATAGATAATCGGATTTAGTATTAGTGTTATGATAATTGTCCTCTTGATAGTAATAAGCTAGATAAACCATTTCCTCCCTCAACTTTTCCTGCTTTTCCATTTTGCAGCTACACAAATGGATCTACCTAACTGCATGCAGTAACGGATTCAGAATTTTCATTAATGGGTGTCAAAATATAAATAATTAGATACATCGAAAAGTCAAGGGGAGTCAACTTATAGTAAATATACATAAAATAAAAAAAATTATCTAGCAAAATAGTATAATTTTCCGGCGAAGGGGTGTCGACATCCCTTACTTCAATGTGGCTCCGACACTGAATGCATGCATGCGCGCGGATCACGCGGATCCGATATATATAGCTGATAAATAAACTTTACTCATTTTTAAAGTCGGATCCAGGATATCACTTCTAGCCCGCACCAAAAACTATTTACATTTAATAGTTGAAAAAATATATAAAATTTGTATATAACATACATAATGTATATATATAAAAATATATATTTTTTGGTTATTATTTTGAGAGCGGCTATATAGTGTCATTTTATCATTTTTAACCCGCGCCAGGAACTATTTACATATGGTAGCCGAAAAAGTGTATAAAATTTGTATAATTTTTGTATATAACATACATAATGTATATATATACAAAAAATATACAAATTTTATATATTTTTTCGGTTATATTTTCACAGCGTCTATGCAGTGTCCTAAGTGATAATACCCCAATTTAAAATTAATTATGATTCAGCATTTTTTTTTTCCAGCATTGAGTTCAAGATTTTACCGCAGCTGATTTAATTCTAAATATATTATTAAAATTTTGACACATGTAAAAGATCCTAGCCAAATACCGATTTCGAATCCCTCCTCACTTTGTTGAAATCGTATTATGTTTGATTTTCGCAATTCGCACTCTACGTTTATTAAAGAGTAAGAAAAATGTATCGTTTAGTGTTTATTTGGGGAACGTGATTAACGACGTATGATGTGTTAATTTTTAAATAATGTTACATAATATTTTACGTTGAAAATAATCAAAGTGAGTAATGTTATAGTCCCTTCGGGAGACATCCGATGAAAAAGTAACTCCTTGTTATATCGAAGGTTAACGATATTATTTTAGGACATAACACACTAAAGTTATATAAGAACGTACACAGATACGGAGCTAATATATCAAACTTATGAGTTCGCGATTCTAATTGTTTGAAGTTACTGAGTTCTAATTAATAATTTATACATTATTCAACAGATTTTTAAGACAAATACATGGTTCG
This sequence comes from Nicotiana tomentosiformis, assembly GCF_000390325.3. NCBI lineage: Eukaryota > Viridiplantae > Streptophyta > Magnoliopsida > Solanales > Solanaceae > Nicotiana > Nicotiana tomentosiformis. The sequence continues at coordinate 1,045,646 of NC_090820.1, read as the reverse complement.
AACCAAAACTACTGGGTTCGACCGAACTCACCTCTGGCACTCTAGTTCCGCCCGGCACGTGCGTCTCAAATATATATTAGGGTAGACGTCATTAAAAACAGAGATGAGGATTAAACCTAAGAATTGATGTTTAATTTTGGGCAAATTAAGCCATGAGTATTTCTAATTACGATGGCATACTATATGTGGTATTAAAACAAAAAAAGAACTAAAGTACACATTCTTGAATATCATGATCACAATATTCTCACACCTTTTATTGCCAGTGTGTATTATAAAATCGAAAGTTTTGGTAAGCATGAAAGTCCCATTTTATTGTTGCTCAAGTTAGACAAATTTACTAATTTCTAGAAGCTCCATTTTAGATTGGAAATATAGCACAAGTGATTCTTAAGTAACCTCATCAGCTACTAGTTGTGAGTGGTATTAACCAAATCATCGCTTTATCGTGACCATTCTTCGTTTTTGGCATTTTACGGTCATAAAACATAAATTCAGGACGATTCCCAAATTTTTGTGTATTATAGTGCACGCCATCTGCATGAATTCGGGCGACCGGCCCCGAATCTCCTTAAATTTTGCGGGCCCATAAAAGCGACATAATGAACAATAGCCATTGCTTCGCCATAACCATTCATCGTTTTTTGGACGATTTCCAGATTTTCGTATGCTAAATGCACAATTAGCAAATATAAGAAGCCATCTTGTCTAAAGCACAAACCTCAACAGGCAATTCATTATACACATATTCTTCTAGTTATTGGCCTTTGTTAGCTCCAAGTTTCTGCACTTTTTTACATTTATCTACGGTACTCTCATTTTTTTTTTGTCTTGATCTTTCAATTGTATCCCATGATATTAGTTATATTATCAGAGGGCATATATAGTTTAATTAATTCTTGATAGCATTTTCATATAAGTAATTTCTTTGTTGTGAAAATAGGGAAAAGAATGTCTAAACATTGATAGTTTGGTTAAAGTTATATCTTTGTACTATGCATAAACATGAGGAGAATTCCTTCAGAGTTATCCAAAATTCAAGCCTAAAAGTGGAGAGCTTAATAGTTTAAAAAAAAACAGCCCTGTGCACAAAGCATCTGACGTTCAACGGCTGGGAAAAAACGCAAGCATTAGTGATTGCTTTCACGGCTCGAACCTGTGGCCTATAAATCATACGGAGACAATTTTACCGTTGTTCCAATACTCCGTTTTAATAAATATACCTTAACCCCTGTTTTTCATCACTCAACTGCGGCATAGCAAAAATTCGGAACAATGGAAGCTGTTACTAGACGAAAAATTTACAACTACGAACAACAAGAAAAAAAGGTCCTACTTTTGAACGATATTTTTCATCTAAGAAATTTGATATCATAGCATTTAAGTTTTCAGTTTTTTTTTTCCAAGAAGAGATTTGCTCAATATAAGATTAGCATTTTTATTTTATTTTAAGTGGGTTTAGCTGAAAGCTTCGATAGAAAATTTAGACTTACTATTTTATGCTGCGATCACATAAAAACATAAACTTGGAGGCTCAATAGTTAAATACATGGCAATCAAATCATAAGCTTGATCAGCATGAAGAATATATGGCCCTCCGAGAGTGTATTACTTTAATAATTCCAACAAATGTTTATCCGATAGAAACTATGACCCTAATATCACACATATTTCAATTCCAGCGAATGACTAAAGAATATGGCATCATCATTCCCGGAAATTGAATGTCTATATATATTATGGATAAATTTGGTTTAGCCAACTTTAGAATCAGATCACACAAGAAGGGTATATAGGTTAAGGTTATTGAACACATGAAAATTCCTTATATGATCGGTATACCTTTTTTGTTAACTTAATTGTATAATGGTGCTCCCCTTCTTGTTTTTTCTTGTATGTATTCCGGAGGTAAGGTTTATGTCCCCTTTTGTACTCTTTTGCTTAATAATACATAAGGTAGGGATTCATCATTCAACCAAACCTCCTCCCTCCCCATACACACACCAATCTAAATTCATTCTAATATTGTGACATCCTTTGATGATATTGCAGCCTAGCAAGGAGATGAAATCTTTTGCACTTTTTAAGTTTTTCCTTTTCTTTTCTTGACATTTTTTGTAGGACCGTTAACATTCATCATTGTTAATACAAGTCACTTCTTTTGCATCTTTTTGTTGAGTGAAAATCAAGCAAGTTATAAGCAAGGGAACCAAAAAATAAAGAAAGATTACAATAGCACTCATAAGGAAAATCATGTAATTAACAGGCGGCACAAGATATGAAATAACAAAGCTATTATAAAGACCTGATAATTACAGCTATTATATGCCTTGCATGTTTGATTAATCTTTTACTCCATTTTAAGAATCATCTGTCATCTCCATGAGACCATGCATTACGTGCTCGACGACGTTCTTCTCTGTACGTTGAAGTTTCATCAGACTGGGGGAACTCATGTCATGCCTACTAATTATTGAATGTTGCTGTAACTTGCTTCTTGACTACTTAACTTATTATATATGTATCACTGCCTTTTATTTTCTTCATTTTGATGAACAAAATTTAGATGACTGAGATGCTATCTGGGTAAGGAAAATAGATCTAGTGATTTTTTCACTAGAAAGGATGAAATGTATTCCAAGAGCACTTTGGAACCAGAAATACCATGGCAAATAAAAAGGAAGACTTGAAGCAGGATAAAATCATAATCCTATTCATGTTTCGAGCCTAGCAAACTCCTTCTTATGATCATGGATACAACAGACTGTTAAACAGTTGAAGATCCAACGGCCATTAACCAGCAAAATCACAATTCATCGGCACCTAAGTTTGGGAGGACACACCCTTTTCTGTATTTTGGCAACCAAAAAGGTCGTAGAGAGCTGCTTGTTAAGAATCTAGTGCAGGTCGGTTTTCCCATAATTATTCGATGCCACTAACTATTTACACATATCTCATATCTGAGCTAAAAGCTAGTACTGTTAAGATCCTCTATAAGTTTTTCTGGTACAATTACTCTACTTTTCGTTTTCCCATGTATCCCTAAATAGTGCACTAGAACAATGGACGGGTGCCACACCATCTTCTGGTGCAAATATGTGCGCATTACGTAGAAAAAAGATCTGCTAGCATCCTAAAGAATTTCACAAAATCAGGAAGTAAGTATCAAGCACTATTAAAGAGAACAAATTACCTTATATGCTCCCTGTCTGATTCAAATTCAACAAATGCATAACCGCGTGAAGCACCCGTTACTGCAAAAACAACCATATAGGAGAAATTTTACCTCAATTCTTCAAAAAGTAAATATCTTTTCTTTTTACAGTAAGTGGTATATATCAGTACTATTTCGATGATTTGCAAATACGCATTAAACCACCACAAAAGGATACCCGCAATGCAACATAAGCAAGTTCTAATTTTGAAAGAAATAGCTAGTACCAATGTGTCTGACAATTCTTACGTTCTTCACCCTTCCATATTTGTTCATTTCCTGTTAGTAAACGCAACCAAAAATCAATAAGTAACAAATAATTGAATCAATAACACCAATTAGGCAATAAGCAAACAACAAGAATAACATAACAGCACAAGAGTAAAAGATAGGATAAATGAACTAAAAAAATATACTGTTAATTTCGACATTAATAAGCTAAAACTACTTCGTAAGGAACTAGGACAAGCCTACAGAGATGAAGAAGCATACTGGAAACAAAAGTCTAGAGCTTTATGGCTTCATGAAGGAGATAAAAATACATCCTTTTTCCATATGAAAACCATTCAGAGACGAAAATGTAATAGTACTAAAGGGTTCCAATTAGAGGATGGTCATTGGGTCTCCTATCAAGCTGATATTGTGAAGGAAGTAGAAAGATATTATAAACTATTATTTACTACTTCTAAACCAACAAAATTTGACTCCATCTTGAATATAATTCCTCTTTTGGTTGACAATTCTATAAATGATAGTCTTATTTAAGATGTTACTGATAATGAGATTCGAAGCACCAGGAGTAGATGGTATGACTCCTTTTTTCTTTCAAAAATATTAGAATATACTTTCTGTTGACTTATGTGCAGCAATTAAAAGTTTTTTCCAGTTAGGTTACCTTCTCCCTTCATGGAATCAAACTCTTATAACGCTAATCCCTAAAGTGAAAAATCCAAGTGGTATTAGTCAATATAGACCTATAAGTTTGTGTTCAACTATCTATAAAATTATTTCTAAGATTATTGTTGGTAGATTGAAAACATATTTACCTAAGATAATTTCTCCTAATCAAGCTGCTTTTATTGGAAAGAGACAAATCCTAGACAATGTTGTTTTATCTCATGAATTTATACATCTTCTAAAGAATAAAAGAAGAGGTAATAACAAATACATGGCTTTGAAATTGGATATGGTTAAAGCTTATGATCGTAGTTTTAAGTTGAAAGAGTTGAAATTCTGGTGAGTTTCGGAGTGAATGGGACACTTAGTCCCTAAGTTGGAGCTTTAAGTTGAAAGAGTTGACCGTAGTTTTACTTTTGTGTAGACAACTCCGGAATGTAGTAAGCAACCAACACCGCAAAATTGGACCCGGACAGACCGCTCTAGTAATGACTATTATATTATAATCACAAATTTCAATAATTTGTTGTCCCTGCATGCTAGTGA